>NC_046990.1:1044916-1699916 GCF_009769545.1 Cyclopterus lumpus
GTGACTACTGGGTTTACTGGGTTGGTTTATTGGAGCTGCTGCTTAAGCAATACAATGAGCTTAAAGACACTAAAACTCTCTATAGACCATTCTTCATGCATTTGACACGATATCCATTTCAGATTAGACTATACATGGTTAGTTCATCATTTGTTAATATCAAAATATTGATCAGTGCAACAACTAATTCTGCCAACTGAACGATGGAAGTCCACTTGTACAGTTTCTCTTCTTTGTTGACACTTGTTCTGTTGATTTGTGATACAAACAAATAAACATGTGAGTTGTTCATAGCCAAGTCCATACCAGGATGGTGCTGGTACATGTGTGGGCTGTAATGTCTCCTAATGTCTGAAGAGTGACACTCCTCTGTATTAACAGGGTCTCCAATGAGGCCAAAGTCCTAATGCAGTGCCACTCCAGTCCTGATGAACCGTGCTCCCAGCATGCTCGGCTGTCCTCGCCAGGGCCCTCAGAGGGGTCGCCTGACTGCCCACAGGCCAACTCCTCTCCACCACTTGTACCCAAACAGCCTTTTAATAGGTTTTAAAAGAGGGTTATTAACATCACCTGCTAATTATGTTAAGGACCTAATTAGGGATTGAGAAAAAAAGGCCTTTTTGTCTAATTAGGTTTTCTTTCTAAGTACACTGATAACCAAGGGAATGCTGAGATCTCTGTAGAAATGAGAGTGCAATGAGCCAGCGAGAGGATGCTTCAGAAAAAGAGTTAACCCTTTCATCAGAGCCTCGACTCTATTAACAGGCCACTGGCGGAGTGCAATTACCACCCAAATCGTTTATTTGGGACGTGTTTATCTGGAGTGGGAGTCTGCATCATTTAGCGCATTATAAACTCAATAGTAGCTTCATTAGCGATTACAGTCGGTGGGTGGTATTACCTGCCTGATAGCCTGATGATATCAGCTCCCGCCTCTGAATTACAAGGCAGGGACCTAATTTTTCAGCTTGCGCTGCTCGATCCTCGCTGTTTCCTCCACTCAAGCGCTACCCGGCCGGTGTCCTGCCAACAGCACTGCACTGGGCCTTCAGCTGCAACATGGGAATGGGAAGAGACAACATACCACGACTTAATCACAAAGCAGGAACAACACATGGCGCAGCGCGGAGAGAAGGGTGCACAGGAGGAATGCTGTGATATTCAAAGCCTCATCAAAGTTGTTGTCATGACTGTCTTACGATGAAGTAACACAGTGTGTGTGTGTGTGTGTGTGTGTGTGTGTGTGTGTGTGCGTGGAGTCTGAGCAGATATCAGGAGCCGCGTTCAATTGTTCCACTTTGTTTTGCTATTCCAAAACCTTTTAGCAAAACCTTTTTAATAATTATTTTTTTCGTCCATAAACATTCAAGTACTGATTTTCACATTATCTCAAATCATTTAACATTTCTTTTTGTATAGTTGCACCAGATGAAATCAAACGAATCACAATGGAAAGTAATGTGCAGATGATTCAGTTGCAGGCAGCACAGTGAGGTTATGTAACAGCTTCATGAATCCATAAGCTAGTGTACAGGTTATAGTTTATTTGCTCCATATACATGAGTCATTGATTATTATTTGGTTTAGTTAACAAATCATTTCTGTATCAATTGTAAAATGTCTTTCAGCTCTCTCTCTCTCTCTCTCTCTCTCTCTCTCTATATATATATATATATATATATATATATATATATAATCATTTACAGACAGACAGTATGGAACAAAATAAAGTGTTTTTTGAACATTAAAGTATGCAAACATGTAGTAGAAACGTTCAAATGAGCATTATCCTTGTAGCTTCAGTTGCTTTACTTTGGTTCAGGTGGGGTAGGAGTTGGTAAAGAGGTCCAGCTTTGCTGACATTAGTCCTTATTCCACTTTGGACATTGCTGATAGCAAATTAAATATCTTTAAATTGACTTTTTCACGTGTTTTGTAGTTTAGTGTCTTTAAAAATCACCGTTAAAATGTCAGCGTTGCCTGTTTGTGTGTAAACTGGCCCAAACATCTCATTAGAACAAGGTACAGACAATTAGTACTGATGCATGTGTGTCATACAAAGCATGTCCATTATTTCACTACTCACTTTAAGAAAGCCTGGTTTATTCAACAGATAGAGCAGATGTACATGCGCCAGCTGATCATAGCCCCATTACAGAAAACTAAATGGCAACAACTCTATTAAACAGATGACAAAGGTGGAAATATCCATGTTCACAGTGTTAAACCTCACAAGAGTTCTGGCATCACTGAAGGTCAGCACGTCTTCCTTTCCAGGTGCCAAAGCAAATAGTACAGTGTAATTTAACAATGAGGAGATGGAGGTAAAGATAGGAGGGTAATGAGGAATGAAAACGAGCTCCAGAAACGCCTCCGGCCGCTCGGCTCCGGGAGTCAAGTGTTGGGAACCTGCACAGCGCTTCCTGTGTGATTACATGTTTAATTTACTTCACATCTCAAAAAGTGTCTGCTATGACAGAGCCAATTTACAGTGATCCCCGTGTGAGTGTCAGGCAAACGAAAGAAGGGCTGCAATGAAACCGCTCCCCGCAGCCTATAATGGAATCTCAATGAACCCCCCAGCCGGCGGGTCCGGGAGAGCAGACAGCTCCGCCATTAGAGCCGAGGCCCCGCTTTACCCGAACACCCCTCGCCTCGCCCGTCTATTATTATCGCTTCACTCTCCCAGGGTGAAACGCCGCCAGGCTGAAAGGGGAGAAAAAAAGCATTGGACAAAAGGGGAGGTGACTTCAACTTAGACCTGTGTACCTTGACATTTGCTAGATCCAGTTCAGTCTGTGGTAGGGGGGGAGGGGGATAGGGGGTGGGGGTGGGGGGCAAAATAGCGGCTCTCTAAATTGACAGAGCTGGACACTGTGTTTAAACTGATAGCCGATCACCAGGCTGGCCCTGATGTCCAATCTTGATTCCAAATGGACAAGCAAAGCAAGGTAAGTGTCTATCTGGCTGTCATTTTAAAGCAAGGTAAAGAAGAAAAATCCATCTGTGAAACAACATTATTCAAATGATTTGAACGTTCTGCGTCTTGGGAAATTTCCAGTCAAATTGCAGAGCTGCAATTGAAGGTTTGCTCTCTTATCTGAAAGTCATACACGTGTTGTCTAAGAACAGCCTTCCACCAAACCAAAGCCCGGATGATGTCAATTAAAGACCGCAGCAATACATATGTTAATCCCACGTTGTTTACACAAACACCTTCCACATGCACAGTCGTTAACAGTTTGGAGATACATGCCTTACATTGAAAAGGTCCATTCTAAACCATATATTGGTTTGAATACAATAATCTTTTGCTTTTATATGTCATGTAACAATTTACATATTTGCTGAGTTATAATGCTGCATGTCTGCGGTTATTTCCTTCAATGTCATCTAATCCTATAAGAACCAATGAACCGCACTTCAGTAGAACAATCACAGCTCCCTACATCTTTGATTTTGATTTAAAATATTGTAGTTTTACATCTTCATAAATAAATGGAACTGTGCTTCAGTACTAGAAAAGTAAAAGATCAGTATGCACAACCCAGCTCAGGCTGAGGTGTGCTGCTGCCTTCACATCAGGAAACCGGACAGCATGTTAGTGAAGAGCAGGATGGTGAAATAAGCTGAGCCCAAGTTATGTTTTGTTACGTTGCTCCCTTACAGGAGGAGAGCGTTGTTATGGGTGAACAGGGCAAACTTATAAATATCACCACGAATTCCCCAGGTCACTATTTAGTATGTTATTCTTTTAGTTTAAACTTGTGAGGCATTACCTTATTAAATCTGTGCAAATGTGCTTGACTTTCTAGAACATAAATCTGAACATTGGATAGGGCAGGTTCCAAATTATTGTTCCATTTTGTCGACATCTATTTGATCAATCCATGAATCATAAAATACTGTCAACGGACGTAAAAGAATACAGCTTTTTTCTTCATAAAATGAAAAGTTTTCTTGCCCAAAATCATTTCTAAATTCTTCAGTATTTAACATTTACTTTGACTTATTTCCCACAACATACACATTTACCTTGAGGACGTTTGGAATCTAAAATGTATACAATTAACTGTAGCAATAATAAAGTAATGATGAATGTAAAGAAAGATTAGCAAAGACCTGAAGTCAACCTCCACTTTCAAACCAAGCAGCTTGAATCCTTCACAGTAGTCTTTGTCTAAAAGGTAAAACGTTGTGTCTGAAGCTCCACACGGAGGCTCCTTCCAAAATGTGCTGAGGAACCCGGCTGGACGTGTAGCTTTGGGTCTTGTGGTCCTGCTCTTCACAGCCAGGGTGCTGGGTGTTTACTGTTTGCCCAGACCGACCCCAGCCACGGAGAGACAAGATGAATTTGACAGCTAATGTAAAAATAACAGACAATCATAAATCAAGGAAGCAGGCGTTGTGAGTCGATGATGAGAGTTAATCAATACGGGCCTGACTTTGCCATTGTGCGAAATGGCACTCCATTTATTACAGGCGGGACTTGGAGGAGAAACATTATTCATATTAGAGTATGCACACGTTGGTGGGGAGTGTTGGAGGAGGGAGCTGCTTAGTCATTGCACTGCTGGAGCAAAAGGCCTTAAAGGAAGACTTGACCCCAAAAAGGAGAAATTACTCCATTTACTCAACCGATGAATAAATGTACAGCAAGTCAGCTCCAGCTGCTTCATGTCAGCTTTCTTCTAAACAACTACAGTGGAGCATTTCAGATTTGGCATTAATAACTTAAAAATGTCTTCAAACAATGAATTCAAGTGCTCTGCAGCCAAATGATTGCACTGTGCATCTAAGTGTACAACGTTTACCTACTAACATCTGAGTTGGACTTTCATGGATGTAGCTAGCTAGCGAAATGGGAATAGACACATATATTATTATTCTTTTGCTCATTTATCCTATTTTTATCTTTGTGTTATGTGCAGCTGCAGGTAACTGGACCCAAACGCCGTCAACGAGGGAAAGGCAACTTTATTGCACAACAAGCTTCAACGCAGACAAAACAAACTCACACACATGATCTTCAACGATCTACACAAGACGAACCGACAAAGGGGAACGACACCAACAGGACTTAAATAAGAGGCTGGTGCAGGTGATTGTATGTGTGTGTGTATGTGTGTGTGTGTGGGTGCGTGTGTGTGTGTGTGTGTGTGTGTGTGTGTGTATGTGTGTGTGTGTGTGTGTGTGTGTATGTGTGTGTGTGTGTGTGTGTGTGTGTGTGTGTGTGTGTGTGCGTGCGTGCGTGTGTGTATGTGTGTGTGTGTGTGTGTGTGTGTGTGTGTGTGTGTGTGTGTGTATGTGTGTGTGTGTGTGTATGTGTGTGTGTGTTTGTGTGTGTGTGTGTGTGCGTGTGTGTGTGTGTGTGCGTGTGTGTGTGTGTGTGTATGTGTGTGTGTGTGTATGTGTGTGTGTGTGTGTGTGCGTGTGTATGTGTGTGTGTGTGTATGTGTGTGTGTGTGGGTGCGTGTGTGTGTGTGTGTGTGCGTGTGTGTGTGTGTGTGTGTGCGTGCGTGTGTGTGTAGAAGACTGAAGACAGATACAGGGTATCTTGCTTTTCATGGCTGTAAATATAACTTTCTGTCCTCATTACATTTTTCTCACCTTGCAGTTGGATTCTCGTCACATGACGGGATCCAGCACATCACATAATACATGAAAGTCCATCTTGTGTCCATTAAGCCAGAGCACGGACCAATCAGCATCCAGTGAGCAGCTCCAGGCAGCTACCAGCTTGGATGTCTGCCACGAAGAGTTTGTTCAAAACAACAATGAAGAGGTTTGAATGCTGTAAGAGTCCATTTAATCAGAACTAGTATCACCTCCGCAAATAACCGCACTGAAGGCTGTTCTCTTGTTGGTTGAGAGATGGTTCATCCACCTGACACATTTTTTGAAAGTGCCTCCTCTGATGTTTTACTTTCTTATGTGAGTGCTCTGGAATCAGGCTCCTGGTCGTGAAGTGGTCCATTATTCTGGTTGAACCTGAGAAAACACCCTAAGTGGATACAAGTTACCTTAAAGCTAGGATTGGTAATGTATTTTACAAAAAGATAATGTTGTAATTGTTCAAATATTCTTTACTTCCGCGCAGAAATCATAAATCAAATGTTCTGACAAAAAGATCTCTACGAACGCCATTGTAGAGATCAAAAATACCACATACTGTATGTCAGGCTGCATTTTGGTAACGTAAACATCATACAAGCTGACAGACTGAACACAACAGACAGACGGCCATCACATGCTGGGTGTAAAGGACACTTTGGCATTTAACACGTTCTGCTTTGAGTTGTCATCTGTCATTAGCATCTGCCCTTAACGTGTCCCACCCATCGTAAGCAACACGTCCAGGATGTGTGCAGTAGAATTGCTCTTTTGGGGAGTTGAGGCCGATGTAGCGGCAGGAGCAGGAGATTACAGACAGCTCTCTGGCACACGAATGGTTTGAGTGGCTGTGGCTGGCCTCCTCTGGGGAAATCGGGCCTTAGGAGTGGGGCTTCTGATTTACTCCAGGCCCTGGCATGTCTTGCTGATGAGCTCCAGGCAGCGACGGGCCCCATGTGGGGATTGGCTCCAACCAATATGTTCCCTTCTACTCAAAAGGACAGGGCTAATGTGCTCGAATCCAGGCCTCTCAGCAAACCCCCTTCCACCTTCATTTAAGACTCTCTCTATCTCGCCTGCTCTCCCACTGCTTCTTCTTCTTCTTCTTCGTATCAGAGCCTCTCTATCTGTCGCCACCTCTCTCAGCCTCTCTCATATCAGGACCTCTTTTCCCATCTTCCCCTCCTCTTGCCTCTCTCTCATCCCTCTCTGCTGCTGCTTCCTGGTGCTGCAGTCATTTTTCCTCCACCTGAGGCTCATTCCTAGGTCTGGGGGAATGTATGGCTTTATTTGTAAGGCGCCAGCATTTTATTGGATTCCTATTGCTTTGGAACAGAGGTACCACATTCCAAATTCATCAAGGGCCAATTTAATTCAAAATTCATGAAGTGGGCATCCGTCAAGGTGCTGGCTCGAATGCGCTTTGTGTGTTCTCAGGGTGCCTCCCGTATGCACAGGAAACCATCAGTAACTCCAGTCCCATTTCCCACTCTGATTAGAAACTAGTGGCTGGTTTCCGTTGGTTCGATACTGGGTTTCATCAAAAAGAGGCCTCATTGCTTCGTTGCGTTGGCACAACATCACACAGCCTGATGGACCAGTGTCTTCCAAGGCCTAACTCGTATCTAATACAGTCAGAAGTCAAGAGATGGAACCGTTGACTTGACCTGTCACATTTTCATCATGCCATCAGTAAAGCTGTCTGTCTTACTCTAACTATGTTAATATATAATATACGGTTCTCTCTGATTCCAAGCACACTCACAATGATCCATTATTGTGTTAATGACCTGCCACGATTTTGAGGTACAGTTTTCTATTCCCCTGGTGGAACTTTTTCCGCGTCTGTATCTCCAGACTTCCATCAGAAACTGCCCGCCTTGCAAGGTGAGAGTGCTCGTTTGGGCAATTTATGGGCCTCTGATGGCTTCCTTTAGCAGATTTAGCAAGCTAATATTTGGAGTTTTAATATGCATTGAGAGTTCCTGGAGGCTGCCTGGCTGCTTCTGGTGCAAGGTTGCAGCCCAAATGTTACGTCCCCAGTATGATACTCAGCCTGGGAAAGTGTTGACAAGCTTTGCATCGGAAATGTGTTAAATTACAGAAAACACCGTAATCAATGATCTATTCAGAAAATTAAAGCTTATAGAAAATTAAGTTACATAAATAACCCAATACATTAATTATTATTATGATAAATGATAAGATATAAACTCACATATATTCATGTGATATCATGTGTTTAGACATATGCTAATTTGTAATCTTAGGTACCCCTACTGACTAAATATAGCTACATAAATGGTAAAGAGTACAATTGCAAAAATATATAATGACCAGAAGTTTAGTATCTAAACCACATTTGAAAATAATTTGATTACCATGTTTATGTTAAGGCTTTTCTCAATCTTTATTTTTCTGCTTTCCCCTCAAATGTATTATTTATACAAGTCCAATAATATGTATGTTTTACTTCATGTTGAAGCTGCTAGTTGGGGCAGGAATTAAATTGTGTCAATTACATGTGGTATTTCTTTTCACAATAACAGAGTTTACTGAAGCAATTCTTTCTTTCATTCCTCAAAATGTCCCTTGAGAACAGGGGATTCAATTCAAATTTAGAGAGTGTGTCCCTTCTAAAAAAGTCTGTAACGTCACAATGATGTCCAACTTGCCCTATGATTTAGTGACATATGTATTGAAGTAGCTTAACATGTGTATTAATGTCGTAATAACTACCCGTCATTTAAAATATAGAAAGTTTAATTGAATAAAAATCTTGTCAGATTTCCAATTTAACTGAATAAATTATAAATAATACATACTCTAATAATAAATACATTCTCTCATTTCAATACCAAATAAGGGCTGGATTAATAAATAAAATACATAACAGAAAATGTAACTGACCTTTAAATTCAGCTCATTCAAGTGATGTCACCATGACATTATATATAAAAGAGATATGTGTGTGCAGGGACTTTATCTGTGGTTATTAAACCACTTGTTTCAGCTCATTCCTGCTCTCTGTAACATCATTGTTGCACAAATTGTTCTGATCATATTGGGCTCTTAGGTTTATTCCTCTGTGACTTCATGTTGGATAATAGTGGGTGCCATCTGTGTCTCGCTGTCCACTTTTCTCTTTTTGGAGAACACCATGTTGAATAACTCTTGTAGCTCTTTCCCGTCTCTGTGTGTGTTTATCTCACTCAAGTCGAGGGCGTCGCTTAATGGGATACGCATATTTGATTGGCCGAGGAGCATCACGTGATCGGTGTGTTTCCTGGACCGCTGAACCAGTGCCGTAAAGGCTAGAAAAAGTATTTTTAATAAAGCCGACCATTGATGTTTCTTTTATCTAATTCCAGCTCATTTGTTTATTTCACTCTTTATAATCTTTTCCTTACACTACGGCAGGCCTCAGGAGAGAAGTATTCTAACTCTGATACCAGTGAGTCGCCCTCCGTCCCTCCGTCTCTCACCCAACCTTTTCTCCCCTTTTCTCCCCTCATTCTGACCTCAGAAGACTGCGCTGAACATTTCACACAATCTTCCTGCACAGCAGTGGTTGCACCAGCGCTGGGAGCCAATATGTTGCCATAATTGGGCCTGTAGTGGGGGCAGAGTCCAAGGCAATTAATCCTTTCCTCCTGTTGTTTGCACCCTGGTTGGCAGTGACAGGGTGCAGCGTAATTGGACAGGAGCACACTTGTCCCCTCCATTTTACATTAATATCCCCTCAACTCCAGACTCTAATCCCGGCCGGGTTGAGAATCCCACTTCTGCCACCAATATCCACTCAGTCTCTCTTCCTTGCTCTCCCACTCCCACCTGTCAACTCTCCTCCATCGCCACGCTGGGCTAATCTACGGCCCAGATGAAGCTCGGAGCTGAGATTGAAGTGGCTAAAATGGGAAGGGGATTGCTGGTGTGTGTGTGTGTGTGTGTGTGTGTGTGTGTGTGTGTGTATATAGGGCCAATTACGGTGTGGGTGTGTAAAAGTGCACCAGCTGAAATTCAGATTTTGAATTGAGGTTTGTTTTCTCACTTTTTCTCCAGTGAACTGATGGAATGCCAGCAGCTCAGCGCCTGAAGACCAAACCCACTTTAAGACTTGTGTCAACCACCAACTTATTCTGTTCAGGAGCTTCAGACAGTTGTGTGTGCGACGTTCAAGGCCCTACGGGTAAAATATGAACATTTTCTACTGAGAACTTAGAAAGACAGTGTGGAATGCAGGATGCCTCCAGAATGCTCTCCCTCCATGGATCTAACAGTGAAATAACGGGGCTAAAAACAACATGCAATGTGGATTACGTATGCAGGTGTAAATGCATGCGTACACCATTTAGCAGCTGGTAGCTCCCATGAACTTTGCTACATTTGTTTTAGACAAAACACTGACACAAGACAACATTGTTTTCATTTGTTTCTTCATCTTTATTGCTGGAGCACCGATGACATGTGACAATGTTTCAGTGTGAATTCATCCTGGTGCAATTTGTTTTGCTCTTTTGTTTTTCTCGTGTAGCATAAATGGACTGGGCTACATCTGCATTGCACAGCCCTTTGAGGGGTCTCGGACCTTGATTGACACTTCAGACCCCTTTACAAAAATCTGTCAATAAAATGTTTCTGAAAGTCTGACCATGTCCAGCATTATTTGTTGCGCATGAATAGACCCACACTGTCTGTCCGCCTACCTTCCTGCTGTTTGCCAGGTGGAAATCATCATCCCTTACACCACTTGTACTAGGAAGGGTAATCATATCATTGATACTTGCTGCAGATAACTAAAAAGTCACACAAAGAGAAAATGCTGACGACATCAATCGTGTTTCCGCTCTGAGTTGAATATTTTCAAGGCTACTCAAATATGCTGATTTGGCACTTTAGCATTGTTAGCACGTTTAGCCGCTAGCTGAATTCTTTATTGAGCACCTTTAAGACGGTTTCTAAAACTTTTCTTTATGTAACACTACCAAAGTGTATCAGCTATCCATATCGACCAGACTTATCATATACACACTTCTTTTAACCTCAGAACGTATCAATGGCATCATCTCCTTCCTCAGCTCTCTAAATGATCATACTATTTTCTTCCCTCTTGAACATCGCCTCTACCGCCCCCCACCCCCCTCTTCCTTTCCTCCTATTTTTCAGAGCCATTTCTAATCTCTTCAAGCGACTCTTCTCAGCATAGGTGTGCTTCAAAAATAAATCAATAGAAGTATAATAGCACTGTGCACGCTTTGTAATTTTTATATCATTATTTTTTTCTCCTTTATCCCTCCCTGCCATGCTCACTTCTCGTTCATCAAGAGGTGTGTGTGTGTGTCTGTAACGGGGGGTGGGGGAGGGTTGCATACAGTAGAGTGCCCTCGTAAACTTTATTTAATATTCTATGAATTTCAGATCAGTTATGTTTCATAATGACACAGCAATGCGGTCAGCCGGGGGGGTGGGGGGTGGGGGGGCAGGTGGAGAGGAGACAAGGAAGGCAAAGGGAGAAAAAGGAAAAATCAATACAACTAGCACACTTTTTCCCCGGCATGGCAAAGAGAGGGGATCTATTGTGGGGGAATGATGATTTATGTCAGGGGTGGAAGGGCCGTCAGGGTGCGTCGGGGACGAAGGTGTGCGCCAATAATGATTAATGCCCCCCCTCCATCCTGGAGACAACCCAGCCAGCACACTTTCAGTCCTCACACACACTCCTCCTTCCCTCTTTCACACAGGACCTTTACCTCTTTCCCTCTGCAGTGCTAACCTTCATGTTCACTTGAAATGCAAACTACAACCATCACTTGGTTATTAACGTGTGTTATTATCTTTGTCTTGTGTGTCTGAACCACTTTGATTTGTGTTGCTTGCAGCATGCAGTGATGTCATTCGTTTACATACAGGGTTGAGCCGTGTGGTCAAGGCAGGACTTGACCAATCAGATTATATGTCAATTCTTAAATGTGGACAAAGGCCCTTATACATAATTTAATAAAATAAAACTACTTAGAAATAAAATGTATGTTTGAGATGAATAAAATAAAACTAACTGATTAAAAAGCCTTAATAGGATGTTAGAAAAGAAGCCTGAGGAACACGTTCTGCTAGCAGCACATTATTGTACATGTATTGTACATATTATTGTACACATATTCAAAATGTACTTATTTTAAATTACGTAGGTTACTAAAGTTACGTTATTTTAAACTAACAATGTAGTTTTGTTACCAAAAGCTAAATCATTTCCAGATCCTGATGAGATTTCTTTTAAATAAAACGCTTTAATGTGTCAAAGATCCTAAACTGATGTCCATGAAGACCTCTGTTTCAGCCTCCTTACACCTCTTGTTTATTGATGCCAGGATATCTATATACTGCTTATGAATCTAGGATTCCATCAAGACCCGGTGGGGTTGATGTTGATGTGTATTGTTCTACGTTCTGGTTTATTTCCTTTGTTGAAGATGCTTTTGGAACCCCGTGAATTGTTGGTATTATAGGGTTTCGTTGTTTTAGTCTTCGAGACAGTAGCTTTGCTTTTTGCTTTGTTTCCTCTCTCCCTGATTAGAAAGCAAACTCCACTTTTTTATTAAACATTTCCTTCAATTGAAACTAAAGCTTAAATATATCTTGATTTAACTTTAAATATCTTTGATGGTTCTATTTCCTGATTCCCCCCAAACCCTCCTGCCCGATCCAGCTATGTCTTCCGTTGTCTTGCTTTAACACTGGTATTAAATTCAACCAATAATATGGTATGTTGTGAGGATTATTTTTCATACAATTGTTCATACATCTTTGGAGCAGACGTGTTTTATTCCACTTGGACATTTTTAATGGATTAAAAAGGTACTTACACACTGTACTTAATGTACACATAAAAACCATAGAATCAATAAGGTCACGGCCCAGCCCGTTGGTCACTAGAATTATTTCTAGGTAATATACTAAATTCCTGTTTTTGATTTGCAGAATGTGTTGTTGTTACTCTGCTTCCACCTGCCCTCTTGCTCTCACCGCCCCGCCTCCTTCCATCCGACCTCCTCTCTCTCGTGCTGCTCTGGGTATGCCATGGGGTGATGGATCTCTGGCTCTCCAGCTGTGTTGCTGCAGGACAGGGGCGGTCACTTTTAAGCCCAGCATCAGCACTTTGTCTCTGCCAGAGCTGTCAGCTCTCACTACTCGGTACAAAGAAAAAGAACAGAGTAGCAAAGAAAGAGGGCGGTACGAACGACAGAGCGGGCCGAGGGTGAGATGGACGGAGTGAGAGATGGCCACCTGACGAAGGAAATGAATAGATGGAGGAGACTGGGCAGGCAGGAGATGGAAAGAGAGATGAAGGAGAGGAGACAACGTGCCTGTCTGCTCTGCCATTCCACAGTTAAGAAAGGCCCTGCAGACACTAATGTATATGTGGGTGTTTGTGAATGTTAGGACATGTTCTAGGCCCATGGTCCATCTGGTGTGGACCATCACTCAGCTGTACGTCCTAGTGTGTGCTAATGTTTGAGTGTGAGCTACACAGTGCTCTTTGTGCACCAAGCACACATTAAGGCGATAATAATATAATACTAATGTATCCTTTAATTATCCCCGTGGGAAACTTCTTCTCTGCATTGACCCATCTTTAGTTATTAAGGAGCAGTGGGCTGCAGTGAAGCCCGGGGAGCAACTGGGGGTTCAGTGCCTTGCTCAAGGACACTTCAACATGAACTATGGGGAGAGCGGGGATGGAACCAGGGACCTCGGGGTTACGGGGACGACCGCTCTCCCCATGAGCTACAGCCGACCCCCAATGTGATTATGTGATTGATTATTATTGATTATATATGGTATAAAATATGGTGTTAACAGAATTAGAATAGAACATATGTTCTGTTTCAACAGCGTCTGCTCACCGTCTGCTCACCGTCTGCTCACCGTCTGCTCACCATCTGCTCAGCGTCTGCTCAGCGTCTGCTCAGCGTCTGCTCACCGTCTGCTCACCATCTGCTCACCGTCTGCTCACCGTCTGCTCAGCGTCTGCTCACCGTCTGCTCACCGTCTGCTCAGCGTCTGCTCAGCGTCTGCTCAGCGTCTGCTCAGCGTCTGCTCAGCGTCTGCTCACCGTCTGCTCACCGTCTGCTCAGCGTCTGCTCAGCATCTGCTCACCGTCTGCTCAGCGTCTGCTCAGCGTCTGCTCAGCATCTGCTCCGCGCTCTTCCTCGTTCTCCAGCTACTACCTGCTCTTATATTGAAGAGACACAAACATTCGATTGACCCCAGCTGAGGCGGATTACACATCACGGCACCGTTCCCTGAACCACCCCCCGCTCCCTGAGCCTAACCACACCCCGCTGCCACACATAATTATCTGTACAGTCTGGGTTCTACATTATTATATATTAGTCTTAGTTGACTGCTGACTGTACCTTTTATAAGATTGACAGATACTTTGTAGGGTCTTCTGTGGCAGGTTCACCAACTGCTCTTTATGTGTGACTGCTCAGTGAGTCTTTGTTAAGACCAGACTTTAGAATGGACTTTTAGTCGGTCGCCTCAACCCAACTTAAGCCTAGCCCTATGTTTAGTCTTAGCCATTTAGTTAGTGTAATAATAGATGAACTAATAATTAAACATGCTAATGAACTTTGTTTTTAGTAAGAGTAAAATATTTTTTGCTGAAAAAAACCAGGCTCAGACTGTAAGTGTTTTGGGCCGATTTATGCTCGATGTATCTCTGATTCAGCGCTCGACAAGTGGAGAAGAAATCTGGACCTTGGTCCGTACTGATGTTCAGCCCAGATCATCTAGTAATGTGAGAGGTTACGAAATATTTAACAATATTTTCCAGCACACAGTGTTTCCAAGCAACAATAAACGTGTGGAGCTTGAGGCTAACATTAGCTAGCACACTGCTGTTGACTGACATGCTCGCTGAGGATTAAACAATCCATGTTGATCGCATCTCCCCAACCATTTCTCATCCAGACTGGTGTAGCCTTCCGCTTTTATTTGTTCTTCTTGCAAAGCATTAATACAGCAAGTTGTCTTTCCTTTCAGTTTGCAACTGCTTCCCCATGAGGTCACGTGAGGTGGTGCAGCGCTTTGGCAGGATAATCCTAATCATCCTGTGGTGTGTGATGTACCATTAATTTTATTAGAGAAACCAACATCTGTTAAAAACTCCTGTAGTCTGAGTCTGGTTTGAGTCTTGAACTTGTCATGTGACAGTTTAGATTTAATGAATGTTCTATTTGATCAGACTGCTGATGACTTTCCGGCATGAGGAGATCTTCCTCAACATGTAAATAAGCTCTTGTATTTTTAAAGAGGAGGAGCGGTACCAGGAGTGTTTTTTTATTAATTAAATTAACATGAACACTACAATAAGAATATTAATCAACCACAATCTAATGGAAGCAATATATTCATTTTAAAACATTGCTGTCAGTACTTTACATTTCTATGTCCTTTATAATTGGTTTACGAGTAGACATTTAGCTGGGAATTTCTTTTGACTGAAACATTACATTGGAATTATTTCAATGAAATGGAGCTTAATTGGGTATTTTCTATGTATGTATCTCTATGATTCTGTTGTTCAGCATAGATTTGCAAACAGATGAGTCATGAAATTAATAAATCAGAAAGAATTTAAAGATTGAGTGTAATGGAAGAAGTAGGCTAATGCTTTTTAAAGGTAATGCTCATCGCTTACCTGCACTTGAAGACAACAATGCTTCACTCAACAACTGAGGTACTGGCGGCGTGGCTGATGTTGCTCCGCTGTTATCAGTGCCGTCAACCAGCGTTTAGGTGGGTGGCCACTGTCGCCGAGGAGCAGCAGGTTCATTGGCCAGCCTTGATGTCCTGGTATCACACACTCTCCCAGAGGAGGAGTGCCTCATGGGTGGATTCAGGCCATCTTGCCACCAAATTAAAGATGTTGTATTGGCGTTGTAAGCATTCTGGATATTGATGGTATTCCTTGCAGTTTACATAAAGATGCTTAATTTCAGATGGTGCCTGAATCCAGATATGATTCCCATCAATGCAGCTCACGATGCCAGGAATGCTGGAGGTCTGGCGGAAGCTTCTTTCATTACTGTGGCTTCAGTGGAGAGGCCAGCACATATGAATGTCCAGATGCACATAGATCTCTCCTTCAAAATCGAAACCTCTCAATTTGCTCATCATCGCTGTACATGTCCAATGGATTGCTTCTGTCCCTAATGACTCTCTCCCGTATAAAAGCCAGTTCATTTTAAAGTCTATATAAGATTCCCCATTGTGCTACTACAAGTCGTTACTATTAAAAGGGCCTAGATTTTGATTACCAGTAGCTTAATTTGTTCAGATCCTATGCCCTGACCAATGGGCTATCCTGACCCTTACCACTTAAGGTCAATGCTCAACCGCTTCTTTGACTTTAATTTATGGTAATCACCTTCCTTATTTTTACAGACTATACTACTTCTGCCTTGGTTCAGAAACGCATATATCTCAAATCATAATACAAATTTAAGTGAAACATGAAGGGCAGCTTTAATTGCTGATTTTTAAAAAAAGCCTGTATGTAGATACTTAAGCTGAAATGTAACATAGAGAAATTTGAATGGTGAGGATTGCAGAAAATATCAATATATACATATACCAATATGTTTGAACTGAAAAAACACACTCTTTGGCCAGGTTCATGTCGATATATAATTTCCATATGTCCTTGATACCATGTTCATCAACATTCACAAACTATAACTGACATTGAGCACATAGAGATATGAGAATGTAAGGGGAAAAAACTGATACATTGACAATCCTTTTCGATATCACCTTTGGTCCACTTAAAGAATGAGCGAGGAGATTGGATTTCCGCGAATGATACCACACACCCAGGAGGCCATTCATACCCGGTACATGTTCTCACTTTGAGCTGGCTATTCAAGAGGAACCGCCATGTGGAAGGCAGCCTTTGGAACGGGCCTTATTATTACCTGTGAAGCAGGGAGCGCCCCTGTGAACTATTCTAATGCGTGAATGGGACATGGAGTTGGTGGGGAGGAGAGGGGAAGGTAAGGGGGATGGATGGAGGCAGAGAATGGAGGAGGGAGGGGGAGAAGGGTGGAGGGAAACTATTGTGTCCTGTGTGTTGCATGTGTGTACATCTCTGCAAACACTGGAAGATGGCTGTTAATGCTCACCTCTGCAATGGCCTGTTGCAACCTCTGCGGGGTATCCGGGGATCCCCACTGTCCCTAAAACATTACATCAAAGACAACAACAGAGGGGATGGCTCAAACATGTAAACAAGTGATGCGGACTACCTAATTTGGTATGTGTATGCAGGTTGAGAATTCTGAATAAAGAAGGGGGCACTGGGCACAAAGGCTGAGGGGGGAACAGAGTTGAGAGGAGGGCTGGAAACCTCATTTCCACCCTCCACTGCCTCCCTCTGCCTCTGTGTAAGAGATAACCCCAACAGCACACCAGCCTACCACCTTGTTTCTGGGAACACCACAGTCAAATATAACCTGATGGTATCACATCATGTTACTCATCAAAGCCACACCTTTACCTGTACTGCAATTCAAAACTCTGGGAAGTACTTTAGCTAAACTTGTTAAAAAGAAAATAGCTCACGCAGCCAGAGCCCTGATTACCACGGAGTCTTGGATGGAGAAACGAAGGGAGGTCGACAATCTTTCAGGAAGTGGATAAAGTGCTATTAATACATACAACAGTTTCTACTTGATTTGCCATAGAAACTGTGGAATAATTCATCTTAACTGACAAGTTTGATGCACACATCAGAGGTTTCAGTGGTTATTTTCCAACCAGAGGATCTGGCATTCATAATAGTTGTTTGACATCATTCCAGTAAGAAACTTCAGATGAAACGGATACCTTCCACCTCCAGACGGCTGTGAGTCACCAGTAAGGAAAAGCCATCTTTGTCCAGTATCGGTTACTAGAATGGTAAGAAAGGATGTGAAGAAGAGTTTGGTTGTAACATTAGTATATCCAGCATCCAGCAGAAAAAGGGAGCTGCAGTCAATGAGGCATGTAAAGGCACGCTGAGGACAACATGCTCCACAGTCTGCAGAGCCCTGAAGCCGCGGCCCCGCTGCTGCACAGAGCGGTATCGCTTGTTTATTCAATGTTCATTTATATTGAATGTGTCACATGTCCATAACCACCAAATTCAACAATGCTCTCCCTTCGATCAGCAGCAATACACCCGCCAAGATCCATAGTATATTTTTGGTGGATGGACTTGAGTCGTGGCAGACCCCTCCCACCCTGGACACAAACTCATTGAGCCACTCCCCTCTGACAGGGGGCAGCGGCCCATCAGGAACAAAGAACCCACGCCTCGACATCATGATGTAGGCATGGGCTTTTTGATGCATTAGGAGGTAAGCAGCCCCTCCTCTCTCCTCTCCTGGGTTGTGCTGTTGGAAAGTAACTAAATACAGAGTTGTGTACAATTCTTTATTTCAGTGTTTCCATTTTCGGCTAATTTATACTTCTACACCGCTGCAATTTAGAGCTACTTTATACTTTACATTATCTAATTGAGTTGGAGATTAAGATTCATATAACAACATGTACGATGATGCATTATTATGAAGTGTGATGTATCATTTTGGATAGAGATAAGACTTATTGAAATTGATTAAAAAAAGTGTCCACAACTGTTACTTAAAAATAAATGGTTGAACACTGCAAAGTTGCTATTGTTGTGTATTTTGAGAGTAATACAAGAATGGGTAAAAATACTAAGCTGCGAACCAAAAGACTCTTTATAATAAGAACATGACTATTGATGCATGTAGCACAATAACAAGCAAGCTAATATTGCTGCCAACCTGCTATGAAGCACTATTGTTATCAAGCTATCATAGCTACATTGTGCAACAATAACTGAGCATGGTTCTTTACATTAATATCCTTAAGAAATGTTATCTAATTAACATTTCTGTTCTGGAAATGTATGCTAATTTGCACTATTTAATAATATAATGCACGATTTCATTAATCATTTTCAGAAAACTTACATACAAAATGTATTTTCTTTCATCTAGGTTATCAACTGGGGATGTGTCATGGCGGTATCTATTAAAAGTGCTATTCTATTTCCCTGTCGTGTTTCCTACTTAATGCAGATATGTGACGTTGCTATAGTATCCTTTTGCCCCTGCAGCAGTCTCCTCAATCTAGCTATCCATCAGTAGTAACTGTTAGCAGCATCGTTGAGCCATTCACAATACTGAAAGTAAATATTCAGTTAATATCTCGCTAGACAACAATTTGTTTGCATTTTCCTGTTACTCTCTTTGTGTGACGGCAATTCTTTCCCCCAAAAGGGGAGCAGCCTTGGCCACTGGTGCTTGATGGTGTGATACTGGTCTGGTTTAAGGCAAACCAAAAGTCCAGCAGATCCGTGACAGCATCAACAGTCTTACTTGGGCTGGTATGACCAGTTGCTTATGGTGGCTAATGCTATGCTAATTCAATTCCATTTAGTTTATTTTGTATAGCCCCAAATCAGCAAATATAGGAATTATAGAATTATCATCCACAGAAACCACATCACCAGATAATTGATCTCTGAGGTGTTCAGGGCCCAGTAAAATAACTTCAGTTTTGTCTGAGTTTAACATCACGAAGTTGCAGGTCATCCATGTTTTTATGTCTTTAAGACATTATTGAATTTTAGCGAGCTGGTTGGTCTCCTCTGGTTTGATCGATAGATATAATTGAGTATCGTCTGCATAGCAATGAAAGTTTATGCAGTGTTTCCTGATAATGTTGCCTAAAGGAAGCATATATAAGGTAAATAAAATTGCCACCACAGAGCCAGAGCTGTACAGGTAGTAACATCGCTGAATGACTGAACAATTAACCTTGATGAATGGGACATACATGGGAAGGATTCAGCCATAGTGACAGACAACTTTATTACTTTATTTTCCTTTGTTTATTTTTATTGGCAAGTGCATTTTAGTTCAGTGTGTTCCTTGCTGAGTGACTATATGCAATGCAAATATCCTTTAAAGTAGTTTTAATGCAAATTTGTATTTGTATAATGTTTGTATTATTTTTATTGTGTGGGGGGTCTTCCCTGACTATCATTTCCATAGCTGTCATAAATCATTTCCATATGATCAACCCAATTAGCCGTAATCAGAAATCAGCAGATGACAACCTACATACACTTGGGATGGATGGGAACCGCAACATAGTCCATCCCTGAGGAGCTGAGACATATCCCAGCTGGACAGCATTCTGCATCAACGCAGCGACAGTACAAGGCCCTCTTTTCTTCACACATTATAAGAATGAACTGCTCAGCAGCTAAATTTAGAGGTGGGCTTCAGAGTCTGAGTCTCAGGGGCTCTGGACGAGTCGTATTTGATCATTTAACCTCATTTTATGGATCCTATATGAACTGGCCTTAGTGGAATTACAAGCAGAGACACTAGTGAAGTGGCTGGATAGGCTAGTGGGTGTGTTTGAGGAGAGGTAAAATCAAAACATACTCTACATATACATATATATCTTTATATTCATGTGTGTGTGTGTGTGTGTGTGTGTGTGTGTGTGTGTGTGTGTGTGTGTGTGTGTGTGTGTGTGTGTGTGTGTGTGTGTGTGTGTGTGTGTGTGTGTGTGTGTGTGTGTGTGTGTGTGTGTGTGTGTGTGTGTGTGTGTGTGTGTGTGTGTGTGTGTGTGTGTGTGTAAGTCTTCACCGCTGTGGAAGCTTCAACTGAGCAAGAAAAACTGGAGCGGATCCCAGTGGTGAGACTATTAGAGCCTGCGAATTATAAAACTATTAACCAGAAAGTAGCTCCCAATTAAAAGATGATTCAATATCAAGATCTGATGGCTGAATTTTGATTAAGCAGAGACCCCATTAGGAGCGAAGGGAGATGGACGGCGGTTGGCGACAGGCCTCTGCTTAAGAGGCAGTGGTCTAATGCAGATTCATCTTTTTGGGGCAAATTGGGGTTAATAACTTTAAATAACACGTCTGGGAGTGATGTGTTCAAATGCTGTCGGAGAAGGAGGACCTGCTTGTCTGCTGGAGGACATTGACAGACAAACTCACGCTGGTCTTCCTGTGTTTTAGGACTTTCCATTGACTGTGTTCATCACTTAAAGATTATTCCTGAAACATTAACCCTCAACTTGCATTAACTACAGTTTCCACTGTTAACTCTTTCCTGATCTTAATTTTAAATTCGGACTAATGCAGATTTCATTTTGGGTTGAACAAGTTTAGGTCTAAGACCAAAAATAAAAGGGTTTCTGACCTAGGATGTGCAGCAGAGTGTGGATATCTGATATCAGATGAAAGACTTATTGTGATGTATAAAGTTGATTATTTGTGTTGATCTGGGGATCTGTTCATTTTTATTTAATACACACTTCTAGCATATACGCCGTTATGCTTATTTAATACACACTTCTATCATATACGCCGTTATGCTTATTTAATACACACTTCTAGCATATACGACGTTATGCTTATATAATACACACTTCTATCATATACGCCGTTATGCTTATTTAATACACACTTCTAGTATATACGCCGTTATGCTTATTTAATACACACTTCTATCATATACGCCGTTATGCTTATTTAATACACACTTCTAGCATATACGCCGTTATGCTTATTTAATACACACTTCTAGCATATTCAATTCAATTCAATTCAGTTTATTTTGTATAGCCCAATATCACAAATTACAAATTTGCCTCAGAGGGCTTTACAATCTGTACACATACGACATCCCTGTCCCAGGACCTCACATCGAATCAGGAAAAACTCCCCAAAAATAACCTTTCACAGGGAAAAAAGGGAAGAAACCTTCAGGAGAGCAACAGAGGAGGATCCCTCTCCCCGGATGGACAGAAGAATAGATGTCATGTGTACAGAATGAACAGAGTTACAGAGTTACATAAACACATTACATGAATATGACAATGTATGAATGGAACTCCAATCCATGAAACAGAAGGAGGTAGAGAGGAGGGGGCGGGGCATCAGCAGGGCCAACGCGGGAGGCCAGTTCACCAGGCATCAGACACCTCCAGGTCCAATGGACCCTATGAGACGTGAAGTCACAACGACTCCGGGGAGGAAGCAGAGTTAATAAGGTGCAATGGAGAGATGTAAATGTATCCATAAGGAGAGAGAAGAGGAGAGAGGTGCTCAGTGTATCCTAAAACATCCCCCAGCAGCCTATAAGCCTATAGCAGCATATCAAGGGGCTGGACCAGGGCAAACCTGATTCAGCCCTAACTATAAGCACTATTAAAGAGGAAAGTCTTAAGTCTATTCTTGAATGAGGTGACTGTGTCTGCCTCCCGGACTGAAAGTGGAAGCTGGTTTCATAAAAGAGGAGCTTGATAACTGAAGGCTCTGGTGCCCATCCTACTTTTTAGGACTCTAGGAACCACAAGTAGCCCCGCATTTAGTGAGCGCAGCTCTCTAGTGGGGCAATATGGTACTACAAGTTCCTTAAGATATGATGGTGCATCACCAATCAAGGCTTTGTAGGTGAGGAGAAGAATTTTAAATGTGATTCTTGATTTTACAGGGAGCCAGTGCAGAGCAGCTAATACAGGAGTCATGTGATCTCTTTTCTTAGTTGTTGTGAGTACACAAGCTGCAGCATTCTGGATCAACTGGAGGGATTTAAGAGACTTATTAGAGCAGCCTGATAATAAGGAGTTGCAGTAATCTAGTCTGGAAGTAACAAACGCGTGAACCAGCTTTTCTGCATCTTTTTGAGACAAGATGTGCCTGATTTGAAATGTTACGTAGATGAAAAAATGCAATCCTTGAGATTTGCTTAACGTGGGAGTTAAAGGACAAGTCCCGGTCAAAGATAACTAGAGATTCTTTACAGTGGTGTTGGATGCCAGGGAAATGCCATCTACAGAAACCACATCACCAGATAACTGATCTCTGAGGTGTTCAGGGCCAGTAAAATAACTTCAGTTTTGTCTGAGTTTAACATCAGGAAGTTGCAGGTCATCCATGTTTTTATGTCTTTAAGACATTCTTGAATTTTAGCGAGCTGGTTGGTCTCCTCTGGTTTGATCGATAGATATAATTGAGTATCGTCTGCATAGCAATGAAAGTTTATGCAGTGTTTCCTGATAATATTGCCCAAAGGAAGCATATATAAGGTAAATAAAATTGGTCCAAGCACAGAACCTTGTGGAACTCCGTGATTAACATTGGTGGTCATTGAGGCTTCATCGTTTACAAATACAAATTGAGATCGATCTGATAAATAGGATTTAAACCAACTTAGTGCGGTACCTGAAATGCCAATCGATTGATCCAGTCTCTGTAATAGGATGTCATGATCAATGGTGTCGAACGCAGCACTAAGGTCTAATAATACCAGTACGGAGATGAGTCCTTTATCTGATGCAATTAGGAGGTCATTTGTAATTTTCACCAGTGCTGTCTCTGTGCTGTGGTGTTTTCTAAATCCTGACTGAAACTCCTCAAATAAACTATTCTTATGTAGGAAGTCGCACAACTGATTTGCGACTACTTTCTCAAGGATCTTAGAGAGGAAGGAAAGGTTAGAGATTGGTCTGTAGTTAGCCAACACCTCTGGATTAAGAGTGGGCTTTTTCAGGAGAGGTTTAATTACAGCTACTTTGAAGGAATGTGGTACATGGCCTGTTAGCAAAGACACATTAACAATATCCAACAGAGAGGTGCCAATTAAAGGCAACACGTCTTTAAGCAGCCTCGTTGGGATGGGGTCTAAGAGACAGGTAGACGGTTTAGAAGTAGAAACCGTTGAAGACAATTGGTCTAGGTTAATGGGAGAAAAGCTATCCAAATATACACCAGGGCATACAGCCGTTTCCAAGGCCACTCCTCTTGATGACAGATCGGCAGTAGTTGAGGGCAAGAGATCATCAATCTTGCCTCTAATAGTTGAAATCTTTTCATTGAAGAAGTTCATGAAGTCATTACTACTGAGGTCTATTGGAATACACGGCTCCACAGAGCTGTGACTCTCTGTCAGCCTGGCTACAGTGCTAAAGAGAACCCTGGTGTTGTTCTTATTGTTCTCTATTACTGATGAGTAATAGGCTGCTCTGGCATTACGGAGAGCCTTTTTATATGTTTTAAGACTATCTCTCCAAACTAAGCGTGATTCTTCCAGATTGGTGGAACGCCATATACTTTCGAGCTTTCGTGAAGTTTGCTTTAGGTCGCGGGTCTGAGGGTTCTACCAGGGAGCAAACCTCCTTTGCCTCACTGTCTTCTTCTTCAGTGGGGCTATTGAGTCTAGTGTCATTCTCAGTGAGTCTGTAGCACTATCGACAATATGATCAATCTGGGACGGACTAAAGTTAGCACAGGAGTCCTCCGTCACATTGAGACGTGGTATTGAATCAAATGCAGAAGGAATCGCTTCTATAAATTTAGCTACAGCACTGTCAGTTAGACATCTGGTGTAGAAACTTTTGACTAACGGTGTACACACCGGGAGTATAAACTCAAAAGTTATGAGGTAATGTCTGACAGAAGAGGGTTCTGTGGGAAGACCTCCAAATGCTCAATGTCAATGCCATATGCAAGAACAAGGTGGAGGGTGTGGCCAAAGCAGTGAGTGGGTTTCTGTACTCTCTGACAGAAGCCAATCGAGTCCAACAATGAGATAAATGCAGCACTAAGGCAATCATTATCAACATCCACATGAATATTAAAATCTCCTACAATAATAACCTTATCAGTTTTAAGGACTAAACTTGATAAACACTCAGAAAATTCAGATATAAATTCTGAATATGGACCTGGTGGCCGGTACAGTATAACAAATAGGATTGGCTGTAATGTTTTTCAGGTTGGATGTGAAAGACTAAGAACAAGGCTTTCAAATGAGTTGTAATTTAGTTTAGGTTTAGGATTCATTAATAGGCTTGAGTCAAAGATGGCTGCTACTCCACCTCCTCGGCCGGTGCCTCGAGGAATGTGAGTATTAATATGACTTGGAGGAGTTGATTCATTTAGGTTGACATATTCTTCATGCCTCAGCCAGGTTTCAGTAAGACACAATGAATCAATGTGATTGTCTGATATTAAATCATTTACTAATACAGCTTTAGATGACAGAGATCTAATATTTAGGAGTCCACATTTAATTCTCTTCTTTTGTTGCACTGTGGCAGTAGTGATGTTAACCTTTATGAGGTTATTTTGTATGACTCCTCTTCTGGTTACTTTTGATTTAATTAATTTAAGTGGCCGTGGGACAGACACAGTCTCTATAGAGTTAAGGTTATATGCCGTTATGCTTATTTAATACACACTTCTAGCATATACGCCGTTATGCTTATTTAATACACACTTCTAGCATATATGCCGTTATGCTAATTTAATACACACTTCTAGTATATACGCCGTTATACTTATTTAATACACACTTCTAGCATATATGCCGTTATACTTATTTAATACACACTTCTAGCATATACGCCGTTATGCTTATTTAATACACACTTCTAGCATATATGCCGTTATACTTATTTAATACACACTTCTAGCATATATGCCGTTATACTTATTTAATACACACTTCTAGCATATACGCTGTTATGCTAATTTAATACACACTTCTAGCATATACGCTGTTATGCTTATTTAATACACACTTCTATCATATACGCCGTTATGCTAATTTAATACACACTTCTAGCATATACGCTGTTATACTTATTTAATACACACTTCTAGCATATACACCGTTATGCTTATTTAATACACACTTCTAGCATATATGCCGTTATACTTATTTAATACACACTTCTAGCATATATGCCGTTATACTTATTTAATACACACTTCTAGCATATACACTGTTATGCTAATTTAATACACACTTCTAGCATATACGCTGTTATGCTTATTTAATACACACTTCTATCATATACGCCGTTATGCTAATTTAATACACACTTCTAGCATATACGCTGTTATACTTATTTAATACACACTTCTAGCATATATGCCGTTATGCTAATTTAATACACAATTCTATCATATACGCCGTTATGCTAATTTAATACACACTTCTAGTATATACGCCGTTATACTTATTTAATACACACTTCTAGCATATATGCCGTTATACTTATTTAATACACACTTCTAGCATATACGCCGTTATGCTTATTTAATACACACTTCTAGCATATACGCTGTTATACTTATTTAATACACAATAGCATATACGCCGTTATGCTTATTTAATACACACTTCTAGCATATACGCTATTATGCTTATTTAATACACACTTCTAGCATATATGCCGTTATGCTTATTTAATACACACTTCTAGCATATATGCCGTTATACTTATTTAATACACACTTCTAGCATATACGCTGTTATGCTAATTTAATACACACTTCTAGCATATACGCTGTTATGCTTATTTAATACACACTTCTAGCATATATGCCGTTATACTTATTTAATACACACTTCTAGCATATACGCCGTTATGCTTATTTAATACACACTTCTAGCATATATGCCGTTATACTTATTTAATACACACTTCTATCATATACGCCGTTATGCTTATTTAATACACACTTCTAGCATATATGCCGTTATACTTATTTAATACACACTTCTAGCATATACGCTGTTATACTTATTTAATACACAATAGCATATACGCCGTTATGCTTATTTAATACACACTTCTATCATATACGCCGTTATGCTAATTTAATACACACTTCTATCATATACGCCGTTATGCTAATTTAATACACACTTCTATCACACAAAAACTGAAAATGTTGTATGGGATGTGATTAGCTCTAAAAGGTGCATCGTCATCATTGAAAAGTTCATTAACATAAATACAGACTGAGTTAAGCGTCATCTTGTGTTTCACCTCTTGCATCTCTCAGTGGTGTTAACATGATGTCTGCCATTGATTGGTCAAACAGAGGCCAGAGAGAAACACTAACACACACAGATGAAAGCAGTCATGTTAATACTTTGTGGATTCATACTTTTTACACACATTATATTGCATGACAATATGCTGTATATAATACTTATATCTAGTTTTTCTTCACCAGACAAAAAGCTGCTGAAGCAAATGCCACTGGAATAATCCAGTGGAATAATCTTAATGAAGATTATTAATACAATATGCCCAAAGAGTCTATAAAGACGGAATCTCGTTATTATTATTTGGAGACCCAGTGGATTAATTTGAAGTTTGCAAATTGTGAGAAGCTCATGCTTTGTCTTTGCTAGTGAGTGGAAACCTGTGGGTACATGGAACCAACACATGCCTCCTCATCTCCACCCCAGTGTCTGCTGGAGTGTCGCTATCCCATCATTCTTGTGTTACTTTTCAATTTATAGCAGAGGAGAAAAGTCTGGTCCCTGCCAAGCCTGTAAGGGAGATGTAGAGCGGGGGTGAGAGGACGTGGGGTGGGAGGTGGGCTGTATAATTCACACTGACAGAGAGCAGTCAGCCTTGATTAGTTCGGCCTTGGTAAGCAGTTCATTAGCAGCCTGGTTGAAGGGGAAGAGGAGAAAAGATAAAAGAAGCTACAAGATGGGCGGACACGTTACTATAAGCAAAGCTTATACTTAATACCGGATGAGGCAATTGGGTCACCTTGGCGACCTCAAACGGACCTGCAAAAACTATGGATAAATGACATTTCTTGTCAATAACTACAAAGCGAAACGATAACCCAGTTGACCCTTTCTGACTGATCACGCCGACCCGTTCTGGAGCTCTCTGGTCGTGATTCGCTGCCAGTGCACTGAGCGGCACTGCCCCTCACTTTATTAATAATTTTGTTGTAGGGGTAAAGTATTAAGCCCACATGTTTATTGATGTAAGTAATTTATGGTATTTGTTCATAATTATTCCCTTTTTTTATTTATTTCCTTTCACATAGCACGCACACGATCCGACATCACTTCGTTCTCCCATCTACTGACTGCATGATGTTAAGAATGTTCCACAAATCTACGATGAATGAACCAATCGGGGCGGCGAAGTTCTGTAAACCAATCACAGCGTTGTTGGCAAACCTTTTAAATATGTTCTCCTCTCTGCTGTCAGTTGTCATTTCAGCTCAAACTGATGGACCCTCCTCCTCACCAGGCTCCTCCAATCAGCATTCATCATCAGGTTACAGCAACTCTCTTCTTCTTCACCACCTCCAGTGACTCCAGGGGGTTCTGCCTTCACACATATCAGCATCACTTCCTCGTGCTTATAATTCAGGATGGAGTCCAATCGCCAAAGACGTTGCACTATTCAAATGTTGTGCAATTGTAATAAGTTATGAAATACAACCATGTCCCACTTGCTCCATACTTTGTGGGCGGAGCACTGACTCGTGTGATATGATAATGATCATGTTTTATAATATAACTTTTACAATCAAAGAACACTTTAAGGTGCATTCTTGTGGAAACTTGCAGAACACTGCGTCTTTCCTGGTGTGAACTGCTCCGCTGTGTCCTCATCATTATGTTGTTTGTGTAGGAGCAAAATTATATGATGTAAACTTAATTACATTTATTAGTTATGACCACTAGTCGGCGCTGTTCGGGCGTCTGGAGGTGATAGGGTAAAGTGAGGGGAGAAGAAGTGAGGAGAGAGAACGTGGACGTGGAGTAGCAAGTTATGAGGTGTTGGACTGATTTATTCCTGATCATAAACCCACATGATGTTTACACATGATGTGTTCAAGGACTGGAGGAAAGATGAAAATCTACAGATTTTGGCTGTGATAAATGTTTTCTTTGTTCAAATCCATCCCGCCGGTGAGTTTTGGGGTTCAGAGGGTTAAAGAAAGTGTTGAATTAAAAGTAACTTTACAGTTCTCTCTCACCTTCTCTGTGACTCCACATTTTCACTCTCCTCTTGCCAAAGTGTATTAAAATGTTGTATTATTTATTATTTATTTTGTCTTTGTGTTTGACTAAGCATCACTTTTGTTTATTACGACATTTTTGAACAAATTCTACATAAACATAAGCAATATATGTTTTACAAGAATATATTTATGCAATAATACTATCGTACCAATACTATTATTCCACTATAATTATGCAAGCTGTTTATGTTGTAAATGTGAGCCTAGTTTCCACTGCATGAACTATCCATCCACCCATCCATGATCAGCTCTTATCCGGGGTCGGGTCGCGGTGGCAGCAGGTTCAGCAGGCCGACCCAGGCTTCCCTCTCACCAGCAACACTTTCCAGCTCATTCTGGGGGATCCCGAGGCGTTCCAAGGCCAGCCGGGAGATATAATCCCTCCAGCGTGTCCTCGGTCTTCCCCGGGGCCTCCTACCAGTTGGACGTGCCCGGAAAACCTCTAATGGGAGGCGTCCAGGAGGCATCCTGACTAGATGCCCGAACCACCTCAGCTGACTCCTTTGGACACGAAGGAGCAGCGACTCGACTCCAAGCTGCCCCCTGATGTCCGAGCTCCTTACCCGATCTCTAAGGCTGAGCCCGGCCACCCTACGGAGGAAGCTCATTTCGGCCGCTTGTATCCGAGATCTCGTTCTTTCGATCACGACCCAGAGTTCGTGACCATAGGTGAGGGTTGGAACGTAGACCGACCAGTAAATGGAGAGCTTTGCCTTCCGGCTCAGCTCCTCTTCACCAAGACGGACCGGTACAGCGCCTGTTTTACTGCTGCAGCCGCACCGATCCGCCTGTCGATGTCCCGCTCCACCTTACCCTCACTCGTGAACAAGACCCCGAGATACTTGAACTCCTTCGCTTGGGGTAGGCAGTTTGCCCCCACCTGGAGGGAGCAATCCGCCGGTTTCCGGCAGAGCACCATGGCCTCAGATTTGGAGGTGCTAACTCTCATCCCTGCCGCTTCGCACTCGGCTGCAAAACGCCCCAGTGAATGCTGGAGGTCACGGTCCGAGGAGGCAAACAGGACCAAACAGAAGGTAGCTTCAGTCCGTAGTCCTGCATGAACTAAGTCAAGTTAAAAGGTAGTGATCACACTGGACATGGATTCTGTCGACACACTTTAAGAACCAGATTTGAGTCAAATTGACTAGCGACCAGATCATATACTTCACCACGTCACCACACACACAAACATGGACACAAGCAATCATGGAGATCAGATGAGTAAGTCGGTGATCTTGGCATTGCACAATGTCTTTGTTGCACCAGTCAAAGGCAAAGTTATTGACCTGGGTGAAAGTCCTGTGTCTGACCCCTCCATCCAGCTCGACCTCCTTTCTACGCAGGTTTGAACTTGGAAGTTTGTGTGCCGAACACCAAAAAGGATCCTAACAGAATAGCCATTGGCTTTGTCACCATGGGGGTCACCACGGGGGTCATTCCACGGGGGTCACCACGGGGGTCATTCCACGGGGGTCATTCCACGGGGGTCACCATGGGGGTCACCACGGGGGTCACCACGGGGGTCACCACGGGGGTCATTCCACGGTGGTCATTCCATGGGGGTCACCACGGGGGTCACCACGGGGGTCACCACGGGGGTCATTCCACGGTGGTCATTCCATGGGGGTCACCACGGGGGTCACCACGGGGGTCACCACGGGGGTCATTCCACGGTGGTCATTCCATGGGGGTCACCACGGGGGTCACCACGGGGGTCACCACGGGGGTCATTCCACGGTGGTCATTCCATGGGGGTCACCACGGGGGTCACCATGGGGGTCACCACGGGGGTCATTCCACGGTGGTCATTCCATGGGGGTCACCACGGGGGTCACCATGGGGGTCACCACGGGGGTCATTCCACGGTGGTCATTCCATGGGGGTCACCACGGGGGTCACCATGGGGGTCATTCCATGGGGGTCACCACGGGGGTCATTCCACAGGGGTCATTCCACGGGGGTCATTCCATGGGGGTCACCATGGGGGTCATTCCACGCATCCTTTGGGATCAGGCTGGATGGAAGTCTCAAATACTTGATCTCATACCAGCTTTTCTCCAAGGCTACAGGAGCTCCTGTCAGCCAACCCTGATGCTGTCTTTAGTGGGGGGTTTCTTTCATGTGGGAGAACTCTCAAATATGAAAACTAAATGATTGACATTAATACAATTATTAATATCAATGCGTTTATTACCAAACGCTAAATTAGGTCTCAATGTTGTTGTCAATAATCAAAGTATTATTCCAGTGAACAGGGAAGGCTTGAATCTGAGCACAGGCCAAGATATCCAGAAGCTATTATCACAATACACGTACACAAAGTAATCATAGAAAGCTGCTCTGTAAAGTATAACAGAGTTTATTTACTTCTAACAATACTAATCAAGTCATTCATATTATAAGCTAGCAACCACGATTACAATTACAAGCCTGCTATCTAAAATGTCTGTGTGTGTGTGTGTGTGTGTGTGTGTGTGTGTGTGTGTGTGTGTGTGTGTGTGTGTGTGTGTGTGTGTGTGTGTGTGTGTGTGCGTGCGTGTTAAGGGGGGGCGAGACAAAAGAAAGATGGCAGCCGTGATCTCGTGATTACAAAACTTACAAACATAACATAATGATGAGGCAGCGATTATGAGTCACACAATAGAGGCCACGTTTACACACCACGAACGACTGAGATAAGCATAATAGCACAACCCATGTGTGTCTAAATGTGTGTACGTGTGTGGGGTTTAGTTTAAACAATAAGGAAAAGGAAAGACGCTCAAAACAAGGCAGATCCTCTCCGCCGCACTAAGGAACACAGAAACCCGGCTGGCAGTTCTTTTAACTAAGTACAGTTTAGCACGCGAGGCCTACAGTATCTCTGCCCAGACAAAAGCCTCTTACTCTGACAGGACCTCGTAGTGGTCGCTGTGTTTCCTCAAAGTTCTGTATTCAATTCAGCTTTACTGGTTCAGTGACGCTGCAATAAATCCTGCGTATGGCAGCGGAATTCGGGAATTTTCTTTCTTACGACCGGCAAATGTTGATTAGAATGGGAAGAGAGCGGGCGTAAAAGTTATCCTTCTCTTCCTCTGAAGAGTCTGGGAAGTCTTTGATTCCTTCTTTGTTCCTTCTGTGGGATGAATAAAGTATATCTATCTATCTAACTTCTGCAGGTTAAAGTTGGCGCAGTACGGGGCCAGTTCTCCTTTAGATCCAAAACAGACTATTATAGCGAATGCAGAACTATTCTTAGGATTTCCTAAAAGCATCAACGTTGTTTGTGGCCTCTTAGATACGAATTGTGTGTGATGGCTCAACGCTATAGGTTTCTAGTCTCAGTGATGTCATGGCTGTATCACAGGTGTCCCCTTATGGCGCTCATCCAGTGAGACCACCGCGTTGGCTTTGGACCCAAACCTTTGGTGTGGTTAAATCAGGCTGCTTGGTTGGCCCAATTCCTTTGTTTCAACCACATGGCTATGTCGCAACACATGTCAGTGAAAAGGAAGTGCAAAATGATGCTGCTGATGACCATGATCATCACGGTTTCATATGCAGTGTGGAACATCTTCATTACCTTCTCTGTTGCCAGAGAAATGAAGGAGGGAAACAAAATGGAAAACTGGAGGGCTCTCCCTGATGTGAATAGAGGACACTAAGAGACAATAGACAATACATTTCTCCCCAGTAGTCTGTTGATCAACGAGGTCGTAGAGAGACGGCACAAAAGGAGAAGCTCATCATAACGTTCTCTCAATGGTGGCTGACGTCAACACCTTTATCCTATTATGGTTTTTAACAGGATGTGGTTGGAGAGGAGAGAGAGGACGATAAGGCTTACATTACTGTGTGTGTGTGTGTGTGTGTGTGTGTGTGTGTGTGTGTGCGTGTGTGTGTGTGTGTGTGTGTGTGTCACTAAAACAAAGAAAGGTACAGTGAAGTGGACAAAGACCACAGTTGCAGCAGTGTGTATGTAAGACAGCAAATTAGATGGAAGCAAAACATGAAGAGGAGAATATGTTGTGTCACACAGGATTGTTTCTGTCGGCCAATACAATATTTCTGCTGATATTATCAAACATAAAGGTTTGAGAATGAACATGTGAAGCATATTTCCTCTGTGACTGTCTAACTTAATTTGTTTGCAGAATAGTAACTCAAACTGAAAAGCAATGACTCAAATTAGATCACATTGCAACTATTCTAACAAAGACAGATTGTGCTAATTGTGAAATAATGACCCAACAGTTGCTCCGGGGATTCCAGGCCAAAACAACAATAATAAGAGGATTTGTAGACTATCATACTTACATTAGAAATAATAAGATCACAATATAAGATGTCCAAAATAGCTGTGTCACCATCCATCTCATGTAAGAGGGTCCCAACTCATCAAAGCAAAGTCCACAGTGATTAAAAGACATAGAGACATTTATTCCAATGTTTCCAAAAACAAGAGGAATGTATGGTGTTACTCTGAATTGGCTCAGTTAAGGCCATTATGAATATTTTTTTTATTATCTATCAACATTTAAATGTATACATCAAATCAATACAAACTCAACTCAGTGGGAACATTAAAAGACGTCTTTGGAGCTTGAGCAAGATTCTGAATGTGTCAGTAAATGTTACCTGCACAGTACAGTAAGCTCTAAAGAGAGTTTTAACATCAACTGTACTTATGTATTTGAAATGCAACACTTCATCATTCCATCGATCATTTTTGATGATGTGACCCAAAGATACAGTCCTTATTAGAAATACGACCATCATTAAAGACATCACTCTTAACACATTTAAAAATAACCATGCTGGGGCATATACTGTTATTTCAAACATTAATGTATAATTATGCTGCTGAAGCTTTTTGCCCTCATGGACTGATCATTTCAAAGCGTGTTTCTTGTGTTCACACTCTGGGTCATGTGTCAGGACTCAGCCAGCAGGACTCCCTCCTCAGCCCGTTCACACAGTGACACCCGGTACCTCAGAGCGCTGCCAGGGAGCTACGGGCTTGGAGGCGGGGCCAAGCCAGGTGAGCTCCAACTCACACCCGAAGCCACTCAGCTCGTCCCACGGCTGCAGCTCGTCAGCTCGTTGTATTCGGGGGATAAAGATCAGGACTGTCTGTGCTGACGTTGCGAGTTCGTGCCATGATGTCCGTGGACTTTCCTCCTCGTGTCGTCACTGAACTTTCCCTCGTGTCTTTGCTGACTTTTTTTGTGTGGAGTATTTTCTTGGATTTTTTGGGGTTTGATGTTCGATCACCTGTGGACTAAGGGGACACTTTGAGTTTTCTGTGTTTCTTTTCTAAGCGACTTGTTGTGCTCAATAAACTACGCCGTGTGTTCGGCTAGAACTAAACCTTGCTGTTGTCGTGCGCTTGGGGTCAGAGACAAACCATAACATCATGTCTACCATACCCCGATAAAACCAGATGGCACTCAGTCCTTAAAAGTCTTGGTCTTGACCTGGACTCAGTCCTTAAAGGTCTTGGTCTTGACCTGGACTCAGTCCTTAAGTCTTGGTCTTGACCTGGACTCAGTCCTTAAAGGTCTTGGTCTTGACCTGGACTCAGTCCTTAAAGGTCTTGTTCTTGACCTGGACTCAGTCCTTAAAGGTCTTGGTCTTGACCTGGACTCAGTCCTTAAAAGTCTTGGTCTTGACCTGGACTCAGTCCTTAAAGGTCTTGGTCTTGACCTGGACTCAGTCCTTAAAGGTCTTGGTCTTGACCTGGACTCAGTCCTTAAAAGTCTTGCTCTTGACCTGGACTCAGTCCTTAAAGGTCTTGGTCTTGACCTGGACTCAGTCCTTAAAAGTCTTGGTCTTGACCTGGACTCAGTCCTTAAAGGTCTTGGTCTTGACCTGGACTCAGTCCTTAAAGGTCTTGGTCTTGTATCGGTCTCAATACACTCTGGTCTTGGTCTTAACTTGGGTCTCGGTCTCGGTGTAGGAGGTTGGTCTAATTGTTCCGTTGTGTGTTGAGCGAGTTCAATTCAAAATAAAAAAGTTTATTTCAAAAGAAATCCATATTATTTAGTTAACATTAAAAATAATTTATTAGTTAAATTCTTGGGGAAATCATGAATAATGATGAGCACTGATGGGCTAAATATGATGACATCAGATAACCATATTGAATATGCTTTTATAGTCTTATCATAATGTTATGTAAACTTTCTTGTCATAATCTGGAGAGCGGGCAACAGGGGAAAGAAATATTCCACTAACATTAATCAGGTGGATATCAACTGAAGTGAAGCTTTGATAATGTTGCTTAGTGTCAAAGTGGAACATGTGTTTGTTGATATGTTTTGCCACCTCAACCTTATATCATAAAGACAAATGGAGCCCGAGTAGTTTTGAGCTAGTTTTGAGGTTTTCTGCTTCCTTGTGTCCAAAACTATCAACTGCCAATCTAATTAAACTATATCCGTAATTGTGAAAGTGGTTAAAGGCAATTGGTCCAAATCTGATTTGATAAAGCATTCCATTCCCCCCGATATGTGGGTATAACCAGAGCAGCACACACCATGGTGCTCAGAGACCACACAACAAAAAGGCCTTCCTGAACAGCTCCACCATCTAAATCCTAATCAAACATCATTTACAGCTTGTTTTATTTGGGCCCCTGGAGAGACTGTACCTCCCTCCCCGCTTTTTGCCATGGCAACCCAACTCTCATTTCAGAAGTGTCATGCCACATTATCATCCGGCGGGCTCACATACACTCCCGCCTGATGACTTCACCATGGACCCCGGTGAAAAATAGCCATCCTTTTTACACTGCCTCTTCACCTCCCTCCCTCTCTATTTCTGTCCATTCCACTACCTGCTGTACCTTCACCTATTCACCTCCTCCTCCTCCGAGCTCCTTTCTTCTCTCTGCAGGTAACCAGTGAAGATTGGATGTGTGATATATACCTATTATAATTGGAAACAAGTCCAGGCAGCGGCATAAGTAAGTAACAGAAATAGATAATGATTAGCCAAAAGATGGATTGAACATGTATGGTGTCTAATGTGCATGAAAGTGTAAAGGTGTTTCATCGAGGTCACACCGAAACAGTTATAATCACACAAACAAGCATACAATACAGTGGTCATGTTGTGGATTCATTGATCAATGCTGGAGAAGAAGTAGTCCAGTACAAGCCTGGTTTGTGTTAGTCCCTGTTTGTACAGCAATGACAGAAAATACCCTGAAGTCGTGTTGAGGGGTTCACTTTTTAGTTTATTAACACAATCTAAATAGAAATGCTCATATGGTCTGACTGAAATCACAATTAGTTATTCAAGATTTTAGTCAAAATCATTTGTCTTTGAACTAGTAATGTAGAACGTTTTGGGATATATCAGAAATGCTCCTTTAGGTCCCAGTTCAAATCAACATTTGTAGTTTCTTCATTATGCAGGTCAGGTACATAAAAACACTCTTTTATGATACCCACTGCCACTGCCTGAATCAAACTGACAGATCATTCATCTTTAGTCGACATTGACAATAATGTACTAATTAAACTCAATAAATACATGTATAATGAACACTGATGATAACAGATAAACATATATAATATGCTTTTATATTCTTAAAATAATTGAATATCCACTTTTTTATCTGGAAACTTGAAAAGACTGTTATTCTCTGCCGAGCTGGAAAGATGCCAGAAAGATGTCCTTAGCTGAGGCAGGAAAACTAGACAAAGAATATCTTGTGAGGACATGTTTTTCACTGTGGACAAAGACATTCTATACTTATTATAATCTCCTCCCCGTATAAATCTGCGCATGCTTTCTGTGCAGACTCTGGGTGGGTTTTGTCTATCTTGTGTCTGACCAGCACACATGAGCACGCATCTGTCTTTTGATAATAACCGACATGTGGCTTGATTAATGTGATTTCTTCTTCATTTCATGAACTATTTGGTGCATTGTCTCACAAGATAACATGAGCAACAGGTGTCGGAAGCCAAATAAATAAGCAGATTTCTAACCAGGAAAATAATATGTAGGCTTGACGTAACGGGAAGCAGATTGCATTTTGTATAGCGCTGTGGAAGTTATTATTATTACTGTTACAATAACCCAATCTTTTATTTAACAAATTCTTAATGAGGGAGCCATGACCAAGGTTATTGCGATATCAATGTGAAGAATTTGCATGTTATTATCTCAAACTATTCTATACCTTGGCAACGTCCATTTTTCAGTCTATGGGTAGCTTTCAGCCCATTTCAGTGTCTCCCTGTCTTCCTTCAGCCATTGTCACCTCTGCATGCCCTTGCATGTTTATGATGCTTCCCAATCATAACCATTTGACCAATCGATGACCTCAGACAATCCCACTTGACCCAGTCACCTAATTCCCTGTTTGTTCTTTACCTGTGCCTCCCTACCTGGGGGTCTGTGTTTGGGTTTTCTCCCGTGCTGCCCCGTACTGGAACTCTATACTGTCTGTCATCCGTTTGTAATGACATCCAACTGCCCCTCCTGATGCTCACTCCAATGTAAACCTACTCACATCCTTGTTAGAGCATTAACAACCAAGTCCACTTTTAGTTTTGTGTCCTGTGCGAAACTAAAAGTAAACATTGACATCTTGCCATGTGAGTCACTAGTTACGAGACTGGTTTGTCACCCGAGTCAGAAGAGTTGTCCACCAAGCTACCTAAACCCAACTTGCTATGGAGACGGAGGTTTATTTTGAAAAGACACAATGTATGTTAGTGGAAACTGACATGCCGTCCCTTCAACGCCCACAACTGATGCCAGAGGGGAACCTACCGCGTCCTAGTTGGAAGCGTAGGGCCACTGACCAAGCATTGGTCTCAGTTGGCTTCACAATGAGCCAGACTCTGAACAGATGGTGAAATCCCTCCCAGTCTTCTTGTCATATGAATTGAATAGGAATATAGTTTGCTCTTTTTGCATTCAAATGATGTACCACTGCCCAATGTAATGCGTTACAGCCAAGCCGGAGCACAACCAACGACTGCATCCACGGCACACCACAACTTATAAAGTCACTCTGCAGAGCGTTGAGAGTTTAGTACTTTATCTGGTGAGGTCTGGTTAACAAACTAGACTAAAAGAGTACGATAGCCATAACCAAATCAACGTTTTGTGTCACTCTACAAACCAAAACCGGGTCCCAAAACACAAACTAGTTATCACTTCTTTCCAAAACCACATTAAAGTTAAACTGAGTAAAAAAAGTATGTATATTTTACAATGAAAAAACGTTAAATCCCAACAGTAATAGACCGTTAATTAAAAATAGGTAATATTCCATTTCTACCACATTGAAACACCGTAAATATATATATCAGCCCAAACCGTAATGTAAGCATGTATTTCTTGTAAAAAATACATTTTGTTACTGTTAATTGTACTAAACAGTGCACTAATAACGTAAATACACCGTAATATGAACAACAATCAATACCGTCATTTTTACATGAATAACTTGTTTTAAATACATTCTGTCACTGTTAAATGTACGGACTACTGCCCTGACAACTGAATTATAACGTACTATGAATATAACAGCCAGCCCTGTAATTTTCGCATTTATTATTTGTAAAAAATACAGTTTGTCACTGTTAAATGTACTAACAATTGGACTGATTACAGTAATACACCGTAATATATAACAGCCAACACCATACTTTTTACAAATTATATTGGTAAAACATACATTTTGTCACTGTTAAATGTACGATTCACTGGGCTCATAACGTAAATATACTGGAAGATAAATTTAAAAGGCATTTTTATTTGTAAAAAATACAGTTTGTCACTGTTAAATGTACTAACAATTGGACTGATTACAGTAATACACCGTAATATATATAACAGCCAACACCGTAATTTTGACAAATTATATTTGTAAAACATACATTTTGTCAAATGTACGATTCACTGGGCTCATAACGGAAATATACTGGGAGACTGTAATTTTTGCATTTATTCTTTGTAAAAAATAAATGTTGTCACTGTTTCAACACAAACACAAATGTAACCAACAAACAATACAAAACAATAAATTATAGTTGCAAACTCTTCTTCTCATTTGAAGCAGTGGAGGTAATCGTGCATATGATGGGTGCCCCGTACATAAGTTCTCCTTGTTTTGCATACTTTTTTTGCAGAGCATAAAATGCATCTCACATCATCCTCCACCTCTCTTTTGATCTCTGTTGGTCAGTATTGTGTAACATTACAGGTACTTCGGCTTGCAGGTGCAGATCTTGGGACAGCTTCTATGACTTGGTTCTTTATAAGTGGTTGTGCACCATATATGATAATGCCTATGCTGTTTTACTGTTTCGAGATTCCCCCCATGACACTTAATGACCAACAGGTGCCAAATTCATTGTCACTACTGTCATATTATATTTATACACATGACATATACAGTTTCACTGTTTAAGATTCCTTCAAACCACACTTTCTCTTGATTTGACCGACATACAGAGAAAGACAGTGAGAGAGACAGAAAGACAGACTGACAGAGAGACACAGACAAGAGAGACAATCAAAAAGACACAGAGAGAGAGAGACAGACAGACAGGCAGAGAGACAGACCGAGAGACAAGCACAAACGAGCACTACATGTTTTGAATCACCTACAGTCAAATTCACAAGACACCCTCCATTTTAAAGGCCTCCAAAGCCAAGAGCTGAACCCAGAAAAGAGTCCTGAGGAAAGTACAAACCCTCGGTACCGGCGTGAGGCATGAGGTCTTTGGCGAATAAGACCAACGAACTTGGCGCACTGTAAAGTCTGAGGGGCTTCCGTACGTGTAGCCTCATGCGTTACGCGGACTTTCCGGATCACAGTGCGTCGATACCCGGCTTCAGGCCTGTTCGGGCGGACAGAGACGCTATACAGAGCGGTAAGAGGAGAGGTGGCGGGATTGCAGTGTATGTGAACAAGAGGTGGTGCAATCCCGACCATGTGTGTGAAGGAGCCCGAACATTGAACTGTTAGCCGTGGGGATGCGTCTGTGTTATTTGCCTAGCGAGTTCACGTCTGCCATTACTGTCGCTGTTTACGTGCCACCATCAACCTCTACAACCTGAGCCTGAGACAGGAGGAAGTACCGGTGCTGTGGAAGACGTTGTGTTTGGTCCCTTTTCTAAAAAAGTCAACTGCATCTGACCTCAAGGACTTCCGACCAGTTGCCCTCACATCCCATGTGATGAAGGTGCTGGTCTTGGTTCACCTTCACTGGACCCTCTGCAGTTTTCTTACGAGCCTCGTGTGGGAGTGGACGACGCCATCATCTACCTGCTGCAACAAGCTCAGTCGCACCTAAATGGAACCGGTGGCTCTGTAATGGTCAGTGATGTTGGAGCCCCACAGGGAACTATTATGTCTCCCTTCCTGTTCACCCTGTACACCAGTGACTTCCAGTACAACTCGGGGTCATGCCATCTGCAGAAGTTCTCTGATGACTCTGCAGTGGTCGGGTGTATTAAGGATGGACAGGAGGAGGAGTACAGGGCAGTAACGGATGACTTTGTGGAGCGGGCCGGTAGAAATCACCTGCTTCTGAACGTGGCCAAGACCAGAGAGATGGTGGTGGACTTCAGGAGGAAGACGACGGCTCCACAACCGCTGAGAGTTCTGGAAGAGAATGTGGACATGGTGGAGGAGGATGTGGACATGGAGAAGGAGGATGTGGACATGGTGGAGGAGGAGGATGTGGACATGGTGGAGGAGTACAGGTTCCTAGGTGAAGAAATTATTGTCCATATTGGATAACTCGGACCACCCTCTCTGTTATGTGCAGCTCGAAACACAGGACCCAAACGCCGTCAACGATGGAAAAGCAACTTTATTGCAAAAAAAAAACAGGATTCCAAAACAGGATACAGAACAGTCTTACACACAAGATCTTCCACGATCTAGACAAGACGAACCGACAAAGGGGAATGACACAAACAGGACTTAAATACAGAGGGCTGGTGCAGGTGATTGGACACAGGAGGAAACAATCAGGGACAGAGCAGACAATCACAGGGACAGGAAGTGCAGAGAAACAGAGGACACGAGAGACAAGGACTTCAAAATAAAACAGGAAACACGACAACACTACAGATCCTGACACTCTCTACCTAATGCAGGGACAGTGGAGCACATTCTCCAACAGACTGCTTCAGCTCCGCTGTCACAAGGACAGATACGGGAGAACATTCATGATACAGGAGAACATTCCTGATACAGTAGAATATTCCTGATACAGGAGAACATTCCAGATACAGGAGAACATTCCTGATACAGGAGAACATTCCAGATACAGGAGAACATTCCAGATACAGGAGAACATTCCTGATACAGTAGAACATTCCAGATACAGGAGAACATTCCTGATACAGTAGAACATTCCAGATACAGGAGAACATTCCTGCCAACTGCTTTTAGATAATAATAATAATCACCTCTGCCCAGATCCTCCTCAAATTGAACAACATCAATAAACCTTGCATCGCTTTCACTTTATATGCACTTAGATACACTGTATATACTTACTTTTTTTTTTATTTTTTTAATTTCCTTTATTATTTTAATTCTTAAATGTAATATGTACTGCCCTGCTATTTTATTTTATTGTATTGTATGTTATTCTTCTAAACTAAGATCTACTAGAGAAGGAAACACAGCACAGAACTTCCTTTGAACTTTGTAATAAAATACCGTAACTCATACAGTTGTACTGTGTTTATCTCTGAGAGTCTGTAATTGGGTTTACAGTAGAATGCTGTTTTTAAAAAGAATGTACTGTAAACATGTTTATAACATAGCTGTTATTTCTAAAGCAAATAACCGTAAAAAGGTTTATGATATATCCGTTTTTTTAATCGTAATTAACCATAAACAAAAACAGTTCTCAACTGTGAATTTTACGGTTGCAAAAAAATACCGTAATGTAATATACGGTGTAACTTTATTTTATACGGTAAAGCTCTGGCAACCCAGCTGCCGGTAATTCCTCGTTAACTTTTCAATAAAGTACCGTAATATATTATACAGTTATACTGTATTTTTCACTGACAAATACTTTAATTAGGTTTACAGTAGAACTGCTGTTTTTACAAAAACATACCGTAATGTATTATACGGTGTTCTTTATTTTTTACGGTAAAGTACTGGCAACTCAGCTGCCGGTATTTTACCGTATGATTTACACTTTTTTTTTTACAGTGATGTCTTCTGATTTCCGTATTATATTTCCCATTGCAATGACATGTAGAGCAGCTGGTAGGCCTTCCCTTCCTATGCCTAATCATTCTGATAGGCTGCCTTCACACCAGGCTCCAGCACATATAGCCAGCTGGGATCTCCATTCCAGCAATCATCAGAAGTGTCTAACAAAGTGTGTCTGTTTGTGTGCATGTAAATAAATAACCATATTCACTTTCAACTCTTGTATTGGCCCCATGACAAATTTACTGTAAACTCAAGTGAGTATGCTCCTGGGTCTGTCATAATAAAGCTGGCAAATTGCATCGAGATGCAAACATCCCAATAAAAAATCTCATTTCACCCCAAATAAACCACAGGTTCCATTGATTGCAAACCACCACTGTTTTCATATCAAGCAAATCAAAAGATATGACAGCCCCCCTCCCCTCGCTTACAACCAAAACACAGCACGGCCCCTCGGTTAATGGGCCCGGTTCATGCATTTCAGCATGCAATGCAAATTAGGGGATGGGAGGACGGAGATGGGGCTTGCTCTTCCTCTTCTGCCGTTTTCCATTCCATCATTACAGGTTCGAGCCTGATGAGAGCCAATCACTTTAGCACAGCATTCACTTGATGTGGATCAACCACATTGTGCGCCCCTCATTCTACAGTCACGGTACTGAGATGAGATGTGGCGGCCAACTGGAGGGAGGGGAAGACGAGGGGAAGTAAAGTGGGAAGGGGATAGGGAGGTTCAGGAAATAGGTTGGAAGGAGGGAGACCCCCTCTTCCCTCATGTTCCTCTCTTTCCCCCAAAGCCTCCTTCCTTTGCTCCATCCTTCACCTCTTTTCCTCCTGCTCCCCTGTCCTCTTCCCCAAATGTTCCCTTCTTCATTCCCCATTTCCCTCTCTCTTTTGCTCCCTAGCCTTTATGCTGCACCTCTTTCCTGCCACTCTCACCTGAGTTTCCTCCCCTTCAAGAACTCTGTTTTTTACCTCATCCCTCACTTTTAACTCATTTTCTATTATTTCTTTTCCATCTTTTGCTCTATTTGCTTCTTCTGCAACCTACCCTGAGATTCCCTTCTTCTCTTTCCTTCCTTCCACTCTCACTTCCTTTCATTCACACTTGTTCCTCCTTTTTAATGATTTGTCTCTTCATCTGCTCCATTTTCTCCATCCATTACTTCCCTTTCTCCTTCCTTCCCTTCAGCCCTACCTGCTCCCTATGCTTCTCCATTACTTTTCATTGTTCTTATACTTTCTTTCTTTCATCAGCCCCTTTCATCCTTTTTCTCTCTTTTCCTACATCCTTTACCTCTTCCCTTCCTTCCTTCCTTCCTTGCCTCCAGTCCTACATCCTTCTACTTCCCATATATGTTCTCTTTACCTCCCCATTTCCCTTTTTCCTTCACTCCCTTCTTTCCCTTTTTTGGTCATCCCCTTTCCTGCATTTCAATCTCCTCTGCTTATGATCTTTCCTTTGCTTATTTCTCTCCCTTTCCCCCAGCGTACTCCCACGCCTCTTTCCTTCCCTCTCCCCTTCATTTTTCTTACCTTGCCTCCTTTCCTCGCTCGCCCACACATCTTTCCCTCTCTCTCATCCTTCCACTTCTCTTCTCCCTCGCATCTGCTTCGTGCGGTGGATACATGAAATTCCCATCATCAGAGGATGCAATTTTAGCAAAACAATGTGAGATCACACGACATGCTGGGAGCCCCCCCCCCCCCCCCCCCCCCCCCCCCCACACACACACACACACACAGCCCCTGCGACCAGTTCCTATGTAGATGGGAGGATTAATGCTTCTTCCAACGTGTGTGTGTGTGTGTGTATAAGACAACACAATGGCAATAAAGTTAATAGTATTATCTGTGTGCACATTTGACATTGTGTGCGTGCGCGTGTGTGTGTGTGTGTGTGTGTGTGTGCGTGGGGGCGGGGGGGGGGGGGGGGTTGCACACACCTGCTGACAGCGCAGAAGGTTCAGACAGGGTAAATGGGGGGTGAGGTGGGCTGTGGCACCATCTTTCTTCTCAGCATCTCTCTCTTTTAATATCAGTGTTTTCAAAGGATTGAGCTAAGCTGCCGGGTCCTCTTGAACATGAGAGACACAGATAAGAAATGGGATTGTGGAGCAGAGCAAAGAGAGTCAGAGTGAGAGCGCGACTTTGCCAGGGAAACGTCTTTCAGACAAAGAAACAAAAGGATGGAGAGGGTGTCACGAGATGCCGGTCCAGAAAGTCAATCCAGAAGTAAAGCAACAAAAACATCCACCATGTGCCACAACGTTGTAGTTTGGCAGTTAGGAAGTTGTGTTTGTGACTTGTTTATGATGTACCATTCGATAATAATCCTTATCATTATGTATTGAAGTCGTTCTGTAGTTTACTTGTGTGAGAGGAATAACTGAAGAGACTCATGCAAAGGCATAGCAAAGACATTCAGACAAATTCAACCAATCCGGTGAATTGTGCAGTAATGGTCCGGGTAGATCATTTGCTCTGTATATTAATAGAGCAATACTAGTCATAATGATTCAACAGAGCCACACTAAGCTCTTCCTCAAGGCTTTGTCCAGATTGAATGTAAAGGATTATCATTTTTTGAATAATACCAGAGAGAGGTTACCTTTCTGAGACTTACAAGTGGCACGAGAGGGAGGAGCTAAGTACTATTGAATGCTGAATAAGATATTTTCAGGCAAACAAAATGCAACACTTAACTTTCATGAACTGAAAACCCAATGTGAAAGGGTTAAGATTGTAAGATGAAAGATTGTAAGCAGGATTACATGTATTTGATACAAGAGGTCCCACACACAGCAGGACCGCAGAAACCCGTCCTCCTCTAACGTCAGGCACCACTTTCTTGCCCGCTCTGCAGGTGTCGCTAGTGTAGCATTTTAATCACAATCCAATTACAAATTTAAGAGAAAACTTATTTATAAATGATACTGAGATTTGGTCATGGTCAATTTCAACCAGTTACTCTTTTTTAATATTGATCTCACTTCTCCTCCGATATATTATGTGTAATGCTGAATTAGGTGGTGCACATAGCTGCTTTGTTACAGACTCACTTACTCACTTTTGAGTGTGTGTGTGTGCGTGCACGTGTGTGTGTGTGCGTATGCATGCACGTGTGTGTGTGCGTGCATGTGTGTATGTGCTAGCTTGAGTGCGTGTGCGTGTGTGTGTGTGCTTGCTTGCGTACATGTGCGTGCTAGCTTGCGTGCATGTGCGTGCTAGCTTGCGTGCGTGCGCGTGCGTGTGTGTGCGTGCTATCTAGCTTGCGTGTGCGTGCTAGCTTGCGTGCGTGTGTATGCGTGCTTGCATGCGTGTGCGTGCTAGCTTGCGTGTGTGTGTGTGTGTGTGTGTACATGCTAGCTTGTGTGTGCGTGTAGTGCAGAGAGCCATGGGACTTCTTGGCCCCTGCTGTAATGTCCTAGCAGGCTGGCAGCAGAGAGGTCGGCCCCGGGCAGCAGCCGAGCCGAACAGCCCTCACCTCGCTGACCTGAGCTGCTGCTAAGCTTTCCCCACAGCGGGACACTGGGCCTGCATAGAGAACTGTCTTTTGTTTCTCACCTCGGAAGACCGGCAGGGTTTTACCTCAACTCACTTTTTTTCTCTAAAGCCCAAAGACCCACAAGCAGGTTTTTGAAGAGAAGACAGGGAGAAGATGGGGAAGTAACCAAACAGTCCAATATGCGTAGGTTTCGGGTATTGGGTTTCCCAATATAAACATAAAAGAAATGGAGGATTTTTTATTTTGAAGCACTGCTAGACTCATAGATGCAACATACCACTGCTTAAGTATGCATCCTCAAACGTAATGTCTGCTATCTGCTATAAAATGGAAAGAAGAAGTGATGTTGAGTTTCCACAGAAGGAATCCTGGAGGACTGGAAGCTGAAAATAAGATAAATCAAGAGGCAAAATGCAGGTCCGCCAAGTGTGTATTAGTAGTCCTATAGGTCTTGAGGTTTATGAATTGATTTTTCGATGATGTGATTAAGCGCCACATTAAAGAGGGAAAAGTAAATGATCGTACGTCCAGCAACAGATGTCAATTCACTCATAAAGTCTTTTAAAAATAAACTTCCATCGTCACAGGAAACAACTTAGTTTGGTTTAGGAAAAGATGGTGGTTTGGGTTCAAATAGCCACAGAAATGGCGTTACTGGAAGTTACGTGACAAATACATCAATGTTGACCTCAAGGTTGTTGTTTTTATTTGACCCATTGACCTTTGTTCACACCCGCCCTCTGAAGGTTGTTGGGGTGTTTACACTTCTGTTAAATGATTACGTGGATTGCATATTAATTGATTTTGTGTAGGTAGCTGAATGAGAACCGCTCTGTAACAAAGCATGTGGTTAGGGATAAGAGGAGCAGTCATATCTGGGGGGTGTGATGGGGTTTGTCTTTCCCCCGACGGAGTCAAGACATTGCTGGTGATGATGAAGCTGTAAAGAGAGCTGGCTAAAAGTCTGGATGATGGGATGTGGAGCAGGACTTCTGATGAGCTGGAAGAAACCTTGTGCACTGACGTGATGAAGAGCTGAGTGGGGAGGAGGGTTGGGTTCTGTAGGACTAACATGACAAACTACAGTAGAGAAGAGAACAGTCGTATTTAAAGTTTGATAGTGACGATGTGATTGGTTTGTGGAGGCCATGGTAAACTCTGGTTGGTTTGACTGGATGCATGTAGTCAGCTGATGGAGTCGAAGCCCAACAAGAGAGACAGAGATTTGTGAAAAGAGTCTTTCTGACTGAACTTCCACGAAGCGTCGTATAATTCCACATAAATAAAGAATAGAGATTCCTTTTATTACTGCTGATGAACTCAACACAGTTAATTAATGACATTCCGCATTAAACATGACAATCCACCTATTGTCAAATGTCTTGTATACAAATGGAGAATTGGCCTGATGGTGGAGCTAAAAGACAGATTAATCTCCTTGTTGAATTCTTAATACATCCACGAGCCTACATATTGTGTTTGGACTATGTTTAGATTGTCGATAAGAAGAGTCTTTATGACCATAAGCAGTACATTTTAGTTTTCTTCATTGTCATGACCTAAACTAAACCCTAATGTGTATTGTCATTTTGTCATAACTCCAATCTGTTTGATACAAAGTACCATGAGGCATGGATGTAGTGACTAAGATTGTATCGCTGCGTTCCTTAAACTACATCCCTGCATATCTCCAACCATACTCATACGCACACTCCTATCCATAAGGTGCTATCAAACATCAAATTCCACGCACCACATTTAGCGAACTCTTGACACCTCAGTTCACTCATAGTGGTTAGAAATTTCACGGCCGCAAATTAGCTAATAACTCATGGGCCGTAATGAACCAGGGGGCTGTCATGTAAAATTTATGCTGTTTTTTCAATTGTGTGGGGGGATATTCATTTAGCTCCAGGAGAGAAAGGCGGGGGGAGCAGGAGAAATAAAAGGAGCAGAATTAGAAAAGTGCTTCTGTCTGTGTTCACGTTCCTCTGTGAGAACTCAACGGATCATCAGTGACGTTTTCTTCAAATGAAGATGTGTTGCTCTTCTACGTAAGTGATCCGACCGAGTTAGAACCGCTACATTGTTGTTCTAAGACGAAGGCTGAGAAACGTGTGTGTGGTGTCATACACACGTCAACCATTGGTTCATCGTCATGTTGGTGACTGAGGCCGAAACACACCACTTGAATGACTTGATGGCAGCAGAGAGCCCTGTGAGCAGTGTCCTGGACCACATGGCACCAGTTCAGGGTGATGGTTTTAAACCTGTTGTTAATATTTACATGGTCATCAAATACATTACCAGAGACCAACTTCTTATGCCTCATGTCACGTTGGCTGTGCATCTTCTCTCCTACTTGGCTTCCACGATCGCTGTATGAGTTACAGCAACAGACACATTGTGAAAAATATGAAGAAGAAGAAGATCAACGTTTCCTTTTACAGTAATTTGTCTTTTTTGTATCCAATTGTGGTTTAAATTGCTGTTAACTAATGAGTACAGATAAGCGCTGCTACAGCTTCCATGTTGTCCCAAAATGATATTGACAGATACATTGTCTCCTGATGTAAAGGTTCTCTAGTGTTTAAAAAAACTAAAGGATTTTGGAGGCTCATTTAAAAAAAATTAAAACCATCGTGATTCAAAGTATGCCTTATCTATAAATCATGAAAAAAGATCATTTGTGATTTTACTGCCATTCCCACAGTATCATGTATGATAGATAGAGGTTAGAAGAGATATACATGTGATAAATGACAACATTGTTTTGATTTGATTCGCATGTTTAATACTTTATGAATCAGGCTGTTGTTTATTCCCTCTCATGAAAGAAACAAGCCTTGTAAACTAGATTCAACGTTTTAAGTTGGCTACAATTATCAGAACAATACGAACATTCAGATGCAGATATAAATGTTACATAAAAGACAACAAAATAATTTTACAACCCTAATGAAATCTCCTGTGACCTACCTGTGGGTCCTGACCTAGTTTTTGGGAATGCTTTATACGGCATTCAGAACATTAATAAAGCAGCAAACAATTATTCTGTGACGATATAGAGGAGTATACAGAAATACAGTGAAGGTGATTGCATGACCTTCATGGTCTTTGGGGAGTGTGTCTGCTGCCCTCAGTGTTCATGAACGGAAGCTGCCACAGATACTCTGCAGGAGAGCCGGACCAAACTCAGAATACCAGTTTTAGAGGAGGAACACACACTCTCACACATGTATAACTGTGCTTATTTCAATCAGGTGACATTTGTTAGCAACTAACATGAGGGAGGAGCAAAGCGCACCAGTGGCTAACCTTTCAGCTGTGAATTATGGGAATTTACCTTCACGCCTCAGTGCGTTCGCTGCCTTTCGTGTCTAAATCAAAGGCTGGGATCTGCAACATCGGCACTTTTCTCTTTCTACAAGGGCACACGCTGCACAAACGCCTGATGACGGGTGACATTTACAGCACGCCGAGTCTCGGGCTGCCACTGCAAACACCACAAATAAACAAACACACACACACACACACACACTGGTACCCACAACAATGCCTGGGAGGCAAAGCCAAGTCATTGTGAAACAGCAGCGCTGTGGTTCATTTCTACCTTCAACAGTGACTTCAGATAGTTTTGTAAAAACTCTAGAGTCTGTGGGTGAAAAGGTATTCAGACTGCTACAACAGAGCAGACAGCTGATCTTCAAGTGATAGAGGATGTTATCTATACGTGCTATTTCTGCATTAGTTGTTTAATTTTAGGTTTGCAGAAATGGTAACATTAACATGCAAGAAATAAAACAAATTGAAATATAAATTATTTTAGTCTCATTTGAAATTAATTTGAGTGACAAATGTAATTTTAAATATGGACTGGTACAATAAAGTCTTGTGCATGTGCAGGTATTTCTCTGTTGTATACTGATTGGCCAGGTATAAGCAGGCGTGGAGCCAATGCTGAAGTGTCTTAAAACCTGCATTCTCTCTACGACCAGCAGGGGGCGACTCCTCCTGTTGCAAAATGAAGTCAGATTGCATAGAAGTCTATAAGAAAATGACTACTTCTCTTGATGTATTCCCTTAGTACACACAGTGAGTTTATGGTCTCAATCTCTAGTTTCAAGTCTTCTTCAATACAGCATGATATTCATTCAGTAAATTATGGTCATTTAGAGTCAAACAGACCATGAAGCAGGGGATGCTTTAGGGCGGGCTTACTGTGATTGACAGGTTGCTGCTGCTTACCACAGCCACATCCAGCGTCTCTACGTCACTCCTTCTCATTCCAAATATAGTCACTTCTGTTCATTGGCAGCAAAAAAACGACATGCAAAATCGTGGAACTTGAGGCTCTATAACGGCAACCCACAAACCAATGAGTGACGTCACAAAGACTAGTTCACTTCTTATATACAGGCTATGGGTATAAGCATTAGCATTAGCTAACTGGTGATGAGTACTGTGACCTTCCAAGTTCCTGGATGGGTGGAACCGAACTGCAAAGTAAAACGCTGGTTTTCAGTCTGAAACGTTTTATTTTGTTTGAGATCCTGTCAAACGGAGAGGTGAGTCTTGTTTGGAACTGCTTGTTGGCAGTAATCTCACTTTTCTGGACTATTGGTAGTTCCCTGTTACCTTCACTAGCTGGTGAAGGTAACAAGCTTTTTCCTGATGACTTAATCCCTTCGCTCATTGCCTAGTGTTCTTCCTGGTTCTCATGTAGTGATGCCCCATAGCCTGCTCCATGTCTGTGGCCTTCTACTTGTAGCCTGGTTCCCAGTGGGATGATCTGCAGACAATGTCTCCCATATCTACCTTTGTGGTGTCATACCTCAGGGATATCACGTCTGATTGTGGGTCGCACCATCAGGTTCAAATGTACACACTTATAGTAGGTCAGGTCTGGCTTCAAGCTTAACGCCATGTGGCTGTGGGAACCCAGGTGTTGCTCAGGTGCTCTGCCTCTTAACTTCCTTTCGCCCAGTCATCTATTGGGTCTAAGTTGGATGTGCATGGATTCGGGCACAGCTGAGGATGCAAGTCACTTTGGATAAAAGCGTCAGCTAAATGTTATGTAATGTAATCACATCCCTAACCGGCCTTGCCTCCGCTGGTTACCATTAGCGTATCCCTTTAGAGTGAGTAGCACGTACAAAATGGATGAAAAAGAAAATGTAGTTCCTGAACGTAACTCCTGTTCTAAGAGTTAGTCCTCTAAGTTCTAAATGGAGATGGGCAGCGGGTGGCTGGTGTTTTTTAGGGTGTGCTCGCTATCTCCTGCTTGGACAGCGAGTGCAAAGATCTGTCTCAGTGTGATGTTCATCTCTGGGCGGAAGGTTAGCAGGGAACACGTCGTACTGACAGAACACCTTTCATGTGGATTCAATTGAGCTCCAACATGCACACCAGAGGACGATAGAAAGGTATTTTAAGGCCTGGTAGCAGTGTAGCTGTAACACTGGTAATGATGGTCAGTCTGTCGGTCCGCCACTTCGGGAAATAGCTTCGCAACTTTTGGACTGAATGCCATGAAATGGTTAACTCATTAATGTTCCCCTCAAGATGAATTGGAATAACTTTGGTGATCCCCTTTCTTTTCCTCCCGCACCACCGTGAGGTCAGAAGGTCACTTCGTCCAAGACGTTGCTTTGTGACCGAATACCTTCAAAAATAATGACGCAGCCTCAACGGTACTTTGTGTTAAGTGCTGATTAGCAAAGCTACACTAAAATAAGATAGTGAACACAACACCTGCTAAACATCAGCATGTAGTAGCACGGCTGTTCCTTTGAACCAATAACACGGCTGTGAACTATTTGTTTTGTGTTTGGATTAAATAACCAATATGCTTGTTAACTAGTTACATTTAGAGGGGCTGGTGGGTGTATTTTCCTTTATGTAAAGCTATAATAACATCTGGACTCCAGCTCGATATCAATCTGCTCATTTCACTCGAAAAGAAATAAACAAAAATGAGGACATTGTTTTACAAGCACAACAAAGCTAAAGGTTAGATGTTTGTGGACATGGATAGAAGGAGCAAAACACTCAAGAAAAGATTATTGATGTCCTCATTTTTCTGAAAGGATGCTTTAAAGCTCATGGGACACGTGGTCTTGATGCAGGCCTACAGTACCACTGGGAGAGCAACCATCAGTTGTCTCCCGTGTGGTTTTGGTGAGTATACCAACAGATCAAAAATAATTCAAACAATTATGCACTGTTGGATATAAGTGACCCTTGTTGCGCTTTTGCGACATTACACTGATAACTAATAGTCCTCCATGACAGATAATATCTAAAGGAGCTGTGAATCTAATGTGTGAGGCAGCACAGACGGCAGATAGCAACAAAAGATGCTCAGAAAGCGAATAAAGTCATAAAAGGAAATTGTCCTTGGGGAAAGGGGCGGGGGTAAAGAAAGAGCACCACAAAAGCCGGCTGAAATACAGAGAGAAACTGAAAATAGGGGAGATTATTTCTTCCCTTGGATGTCTGTCACGCTGCCTTGGGAAAGCAAGGCGACCGGTGAGCCTGACTTTGCAGAGCTGCGTCTCAGTCTCCCCACTTCACCAAGACATGGCTCTCGTTTATTAGTTGAACAGCTCAACAGGTAATTTTCCAGCTAAAATCCTGATTTGTGCAGATGTCTGCTTCTCTTCAGCATGTATTCTAATTACTGGTGGCTTGCTTTGATCTCAGGCCCCTTTGCAGCTTCGCAGCTTCTCTTCCAATCGCTTTTCATCAGGCCTTCTAATTTATTTTTGGCACAGTTGCTTTTTTTTGTAATGGTGGATGTACAGGTTCAGTTCCGTGGCTGAGATAAAGGCAGAGTGCTGGTGTTAATGGAACCGAACATGGCAGGGGAGATATCAGCCGGCAGCATTTCCCCGGCATCCCGGAGTTGGACACGGTGTTATGACAACACCTGTGATGGGATGGAGTGGGAAAGTTGCAACTAAAAGCTTCTGTTGAAATTAAGTGCATGTGTAATTTTCATCTGCCTTCAAAACTCGGTCATGTTGACTTGAGACTTATTTTGTAGGGAATGATTGGCGATGGTGGTTATAGGAACTAATGATTCATCTAAAAATCATGTTTTTTTGTCTTTTGAGGTCCAGGGAAAAGCAAACGTGACAAATCCTTCTCCCAGAAAGTCTTTGCTCTTTGCATCACGCTCCGAAAAATCCCGTTGCGACTCCTTTGTTTTTATCCCCAGGCCAGTCCGGGATAACAGGCTGATCAAAAGCTTAACCTCAGTCAGAGTATCAGCACATTACGCATTACGGGGATAAAGCGAGGTTAGACCTTGTCTGTGAGACTGTAAAGGCTTTGAGCATGAGTTCCTCTGCATACTTATCTCGCTCTTATGTCATTAGCGCTCTGCTCGCTCTATTCACTCTGCAGCCGGCTAGCTGGACTGTCATTGTCTCCGCACAGTGTCCACTGTCTTTAGCCCAGGCAGGATGTCAGGGCACCAGGGAAGTGAACAGTTTTCAGCTTATCTCACGGGGACAGCGCCGTTACGGAGCGCCACATGCCGCAAACCTGTGACCTCCAACCCCCCCTCCACCCCGCCTCCATCTTGCTGTGCACCCATTAAGGCAGAGTTAATTAAACCACAACTCATTGCCTCAGCGGGAGGGAATGGGAGGAGGAAAAAGGAGTGCGCGGGGTGGGGGGGTTGCACAATTATACATTGGCATTTACTTACCATTTCAACGTATCGTGCTCAGCCGGCGGTCACTTCTCAATGCACATGCCTCACTCTTACCCTCACGCCGCTCCAGTTCAGCGGGCCTCTTAAGAACAACCTGCACAGCAACCTGGAGAGAGACGGCTGACGGCAAATGACATTGTGTTTCAAGACAACAAAATGTGAAGGGACGCACTCCGTCCATCTGCCTGTCCATCCACACAAGGTCATCAGGTGGGGAGGTGGGGTGGAGGTTTCAAACACCATTACTGCGCCACGCCGAGCCGACTATTGCGCCTCTCCAGTCGTCAGATATGCAAGCCCGCCTTTACCTGCTGCGATTTCCATTACCCCGGCTGCCTGTTCCGGCACTCGAATGTTTCTGTAGCATATTAAACAGATTAATAGAACAATGCTCCAGGGAGAGAGCAGCCTGTCAATCTCAGCTAAAAACACAAAAGCAGAAAATTAAAAAGGCCCATGGCTGAACTCCAGCACTGATAAAAAATAAAAAAGTGCCGGAATTTTGTGGGGTGGAGAGAGAGAGGGGAGAAGGAAAACACCACAGATGGTAAATATTTATTCTCCTATCCTGCTTACAGAACACACACACACACACACACAAATAGATGGGCCACAGTGGTAGCTGACATGACAATGGGGGAAATTAGCTCGGAAATTATCAAAGAATGTCGAGGCAAACGCAGAGCGCTTTGTTCCTTTTGTGTGACTATCTTTATGTTGGGGATCAGCTATAAAAAGGTCCAATCCAGAAAGCACGCTCCTGTTCTCGGAGGATGCTGTGTTTCATGCCAGATGGACTTTCTTTTGTTTATCAGTGAATTCCCTGTGTTGACTAGATGTAAAATCTAAAGCGAATCCAGAGCATTCCCGCAGTACGGTCGACGTCTTCGCTCCGTATGGGGAGAAATATCTGAGGCGTGCATCTATAGGGCTGCAGCAGGAGGCGAAGGAAGGGAAGTATTCTCCAGTGACGTCCGCTCTCATCCTGGGAGACTCGGGAGGAAAATTCAATCTGGTCTTCTGCTTGCAGAGATATTGGGAGATTGAGTGAGGTCTGCAGACATTGGTGAGGGGCTCTGCTGGTAAATAAAGGCTAAGAGACGAGGGCTGCATCACAACAGGAGAAACCGCCGGTTCAGTACAGTACACACTGCAAAGAATAAAACAGACATTTTGATACTATATGAAAATATAGATGAAACAAAATCTGCCACAAGCTCTGGCCCTGTTTTTTGTTTTGTTTTGTATTTAATATCATGCAGATTGAGATTTTAGTTTGAAGGAATTAAATAGTTTTAAAATATAAAGAATAGAATCAATCGAAACTGCAAATGTGAATCAAAAACAACAAGATAAATACTCATTTATATTATTTTTATGACGTAAAATAAGATTTTAAAAAATCCAAATAATTCAAAAGAATAGATAAATGTGACAGAAGAGTAAGCCACAGGTTTAGACTAAAAAGGAAGTCAGATAACATGATTTAGAAAGAAAATACAACTCAAAAAAAAGTGAACGCATGAAAAGAAACAAATGAATCATTAGTCTTTAAGTTTATTTTGTTGAACTACCATTTCAGAAGTTAATACTGACATTTTTTAATTAATAAAGCAAAGTAATGAATGGCAGTCATAAAATGCAATCCAGTCTAACTGCAGAGATTCAAACTACAGATGCAAAAGATTATTTTGTATCTCTAGTAATCTTGACTCCAATTATTTCACTTTTCAACATTTCATTTCACTGTCGCTTTATTTATTTAGTCACAACAAATAGCTAAAATTATTATTGAGTACAGCTACAATATTTTAAATGATCTTCGTCGCATTAATCAGCATGTATGGACTTACATCAACAAATAGTTATTCACAGTATTTACAACATGAATCTTTTTACAAAACCACCTTCAACAATTTTGAAAAGTAGACTTTCTTATTTTAGATTATTTTGTCACGATTTCCTTTGTCAAGAATTGATTTTTACACTTAATTTTTTTTTACTATTGAGAACCCATAAAGCCAAAACAATGACAACAAATAGTGAAATATGCCATCAAATGTTCCCAGAGCCAAAGGGGACTTTAAAATTGCTTCTATTCTCCCAGAAACTGCCCCATTCTGAAAAATATTGGAGAAAATAATTAATAAATGGAGAAAAAAAAATGAAATCTTAAGAAGTTGTTGATTAATTTTCTTCATATGGACTACCTGACTCAGCACAAATTCAAACATCCAATTCACAGGTTAGTAAAAGGCCAAATCAGCAGAATTTGCTTTTTGGTGGGATTATTTTTATTTTCATAGTCAGAGTAATTTAGACAATGGACAAATATAAACTGTAAACACAAGGTTTGTATTAATATGCCAATAAATAGGACCTATTAAATAACTTTGTATATGTTGTATATTAAGTGTCCTAATTCGATTCTAGTAGAATGGTGAAATATTTCAAAGAGCTGACTTGTTTTTAAGAGTGCAACAATCCAAATGGAAATAATTTTCTTATCAAGTGGCTCTTCTTTTTCTGAGCCCGACTCTCTTTTGTGCGTCAGCATCGCTCAGGTGCATGCTGGGTACATCCTGGTTAGTGGCCTAATGTGCCATGTCTCTAAAACCCACTGCCATCATTCAAAAATGAGTAGACCAACTGGCTCCATTCATCATGTCCTTCTTGTCTTCAAAGAAAGTGGGCCTTCTGATCTTTATCTGCCCAACAATGACAGAATAAAGAGTTAACACGATACCGTCAGCCAAACGCAGGTAGCTCTGGCTCTCTCCTCTCTGTGTGGAACACTGCAAATCATCTTTAATAGTCGTCATCTTGATGGTTCATTACGTTAAACTATCTCTGCTGGCATCCTCTAATAATCCAATGGCTCTCTGTGGCCTGAGGGGCTGAGAGCCCAAGGAGGGAGGAGGCTGCATGTGTGTGTGTTGGATGAGGAGGGGGACTTGTGCCCATTGTGTTATTAGCAGGTCAATTGCCCCGGACGGCGATAGGATGCCATCTTAGTTTAATTTTTAGCAGTCCTGTACTGTAAGACCCAAGTTCTGCATCAGAGGCTGGCAGCTGTGTCATACTGTATATGATGCAATGTACATCACCATGGGATGGTGTCAGAGAGAGGAGCTGGCACACAGCGCCACCTAATGGGGGCAGAAGAGGACAGCATGCCTGCAGCAGCTGCTCTGAGGATGGTGAGATGGGTTGCCTTTCTGTCCTTTTCCCCAACATCACGTGTTTTTGTGTCTGCTTGAATATTCATTTCAGTCCAATGTTTCTGTTTATTTCAAACATTGTCAACATACGTGTATAAATGACACAAGCTGGTTTAGTTTGTGTTCTGTCTGGGACGTTGGGGTGATCAGCTGATCAGGAGCTCAATCGATGAGGGTGTTAGCCTCTGTTAACATGGCGGAGGGTAGTTCTGCAGGAAATTGCATTCTACATTATTTGGTGTGCTCATTGTTGATAGATTGAGATGCAACAGTAACTTATTATATTATAGATATCTTCTTTATGATGTGGATGCTAGCTCACTGTTGCCTCAGTTTTAATGTAATGTTATTAACATTTCATGGGGTACATTGTTGGCCTAAGTTTTAGTAAACTTTTTGGTAATAAATGTATTAATAAATGTAGGTTTAATCAAAGACAAACCACCTCATCTGCCAGTGAGCTCATATACTTGAATATACAAAATGACTACACTTAGTGAAGGTTAGCCTATATTACATATATTACATTTATGGTGTCATATTGGGAGCATAAGTAAGCAAATTATTCATCATTATGCTTAACAGTGTTTGAGAAAACGTCTCAAACTGATTCTGTAAGTAAAATTAAATGTGGACTGATTTCACACATTCCTGCAGGAATTATATAACGTTGCGATGAATTGTTCTCAAAGAGTTTGTATTCCAAGTTGTTGTTGGTGGTTTCATGGTCTGATTATTGAAAATGTCTGGTAAAATGTGAGGAAAAGAATGTATCTGGGCAAAATAATTGAAATAGAAAGACTTAGTTTTGCAGATGAAACGGCCTTTCAGTGGTGGAAGACCAACCCACATCACTAGCATTAACGCATTTTACATTAAATAATACTCTGTTAAATCCTATACATTCAAATTAATATATACTGACATTATTAAGTCACTATCCAGTATGAATCCTTTCACCTGAATATAGAAATATTGTAATGTGCTAAATAAACTGTAACTAAAGGTCCAGCTGTAAACTAAATGTTAAGAGATAAAAACTACAATATCCATCCATCCATCCATTATCACCTCTTATCCGGGGTCGGGTCGCGGTGGCAGCAGGTTCAGCAGGCCGACCCAGGCCTCCCTCTCACCCGCAACACTTTCCAGCTCATTCTGGGGGATCCCGAGGCGTTCCAAGGCCAGCCGGGAGATATAATCCCTCCAGCGTGTCCTCGGTCTTCCCCGGGGCCTCCTACCAGTTGGACGTGCCCGGAAAACCTCTAATGGGAGGCGTCCAGGAGGCATCCTGACTAGATGAACCACCTCAGCTGACTCCTTTGGACACGAAGGAGCAGCGACTCGACTCCAAGCTCCCCCCTGATGTCCGAGCTCCTTACCCTATCTCTAAGGCTGAGCCCGGCCACCCTACGGAGGAAGCTCATTTCGGCCGCTTGTATCCCAGATCTCGTTCTTTCGGTCACGACTCAGAGTTCGTGACCATAGGTGAGGGTTGGAACGTAGACCGACCAGTAAATGGAGAGCTTTGCCTTCCGGCTCAGCTCCTCTTCACCAAGACGGACCGGTACAGCGCCTGTTTTACTGCTGCAGCCGCACCGATCCGCCTGTCGATGTCCCGCTCCACCTTACCCTCACTCGTGAACAAGACCCCAAGATACTTGAACTCCTTCGCTTGGGGTAGACAATATATCCCTCCTAAACCTAAAAGTAAAAGTATTAAGTAACATGGAATGGAATGATAGTGTAAAGATCAAATATGTCAAGTCATAATTGTCGTACATGTGTAAATGTAGTTAGTTGTGTTCCACCACTTCTCCCCCTGAAGGTAATGTAGAGTTGTAGTGGATTTTATATATACTTGCACATGTATATAAGAAAGTATGTTTTAAATTAATACATAAAGAAAGATATGATCATTTATAAGGGATATTCTGAAGAATGTATTGTAAAGCATAAGAGATGATCACTGTTTTATTATTGTAACTGTCTGTTGATGATAAATGTAAAATGATTAACTGTAAAATGCATGAAAATGAATGGCATTTTATTCTGAAGGGATGTTTTATGCCGATGTAATGGCAGATGATACCTTTATTCTGAAGGAGCGAAGGGAACGTCCTGTCCTTGACCGGAAGTGTGACGTTTGACCCCGCCATCTTGGAATGAATTAGCCTAGCGAACATAACGTTCTTGAAACCAATCGTACTAACCTTTAGTGTGAACTCATGTGCATGCTATGCTAACAGCCGTAGCCGTTGTGCTGGAGTTCAGAGTTCTACTGGCGTGAGGGGGTCCAGACAGACCTGGCTCACGGTCACCATCAGCTCCAAAAGAGAGCTTTTAGATTTGGCTTTCAGAATTCAGATGTCAGTCCAGATGGAGCCGTAGGTGTGGTTTACCTTCAGGATTCTGGCTCAATGAGGAGGTGATGGAGGATGTTTGGCTTGTCCTCTGCCTCCTCTCCGTACACAGCCTTTTATTGGTTGGTCTGTTACCCGTAAGTTAAACGGTGGTGGACAGAGCTCTTGGGCAGGTAAATACGTGTTTTATTTCACAGGCAATGATGCATCATTAAAGGGGGAAAAGGGGATGTGAAAGGGAAGTTCATAAAATATCTGATTTGGTCGTTTTTATCATTTTACAAGTCATCTTCGGACCAGATTTGTCACATTAGAAGCATCGACAGACTTAAAAAAAATAATCTGTCCTCTATCTTATGATTATTTAGAGTGCCATATCTGTGTCTTTTTCCCATGTTAAAGTGTATGTTGTGTTTTCCTTGTGAAGTATGGCACTGATTTGCAGCCCAGACACAAGCACCCAGCTATGAAACCTCAGACGTCCACCGCTATCTTTGGGACTTCACTCCTACCTTGACCTTCTGTATTTTTCCTCCAGCGGCTTTATGCACTCATCTGAGTGTGACACCTTTACCAGATCCTCTCTTTTCATTCAGACACACACCTGATGCCCCCCCTCCCTCCACCCACCACTTTCATTGTTCACGCCCATCCCTCGTTCACATTCTTCTCCCGGTGGCTTGCCGGGCCCCTGGATCATCTCCCAGTGCCCGGGCCTGGCCCTGTCTGTTTTCATTCCCCTCCTGGAGGACAAGTAATTTGGGGGAGAGAGAGGGAGAGCAGATGACCACTGGCTCCTGACCTTTTCTCCCTCAATGTAACTCCTTGCCGCCGTGCCCGCCGAATGTGGCAATCAGGCTAGGCAGAAGTGACACCCTCATCTGAGCATGGCCTGGCCCCACACACAATCACAGTGTCACTTTCCATCTATATGCGGAACCGCAGGCAAGTGGTAGTGCTGGAATAGGGGACCAAGGAGATGAGGGAGGAGGGGGCTCAGGTCCTGTTAGCATACTTGGCTTCGTAGGGCTGCCAGTCATGCAAGTAGCCAAGCTCAAATATGTTATCATATTGTCACCATGTATGTGTAGGTCGTGTTAAAAAGCAGGTTTTCAGAGTTTTGATGCCATTAGCTCTCATAGGACCCGCAGAAGATTCCTCCCCTTCACCCTCCAGTGCTGGTTAGAGGGTCCATCACCATCGTTTACACATGGTGGATGAACCAATTACATAAGCCAAGACAGAGCAAATCACGAGATATTATTTCACGGACCTGCTCAATATGAGGCGGCTTCATGACTGTTAGCGTCAAGTGATTATAGCCAGCGTGAGCCAGTGTGAAATACATTGAAATGCAGAAAGCCGAGGAACATGTGCTGGAACATGAGTTGCCATGTAATAGACTGACTAAGCAGGTTGAGAGTGGAGGAACATAGGAAGAGGGGCTCGGTTGACAACTTAGCAGGGCCGGCCGCCTGGTGTAACAAAGGATGGAGGGGTGGAGACAAAGTGGGAGGCGGCTGTGGATTATAGTTGGTTGATAGCATGGACATTTGAGAGAGAAGCGCTGCTGGCTTTCCACTTCATCTTTTGAGGCTGATTTGTCAGAGATTAACAGCCAGGGGAAATAAAATGGAAACATAGCTTCAATAACATTTAACAACAAGTTTAGAAGAATGAAAACATTAAAATAATCTTCTACTTCTGAATCTACGACGTATCTGGGGTTTGAACCCATAAGATTTCATGTGCATCCGCACAAACTGTTGGCCGGCAAAAAGAAACAGAGAAACAAGATGGCGACAGACAAAATACCAAACTCAAGGCCTCCAACCATATTCCACAAAGCAGTGGGTGACGTCGGTGTCGGAGTCCACTCCTAGTCTGTGATCGTGTCCTGGTTTTTCAAAGATGACTGAAGAAGACCGTCAACAATATGTCAATGTGGTAAATAACTGCAATGCATTCCAAAAAAGATGCCAAAGAAACACACGTGGCGACCTGTTGCTGTTCATCAGGCCTGAGTTTACATGTCAGCCCAGAGTAAGAACACCTAAATGATGATCCGGCTCTGGGGGGACGTTATCATGTGACAGCACCCAGGTATTGTGCTGTTTGTGCCCTCTGTGCTGAAAATGAAATTGTCTGATGTGCAAGATTTCCCTTTGTGGCGTTGCGGCCCCCCCTGGACGGGCGCTGAGGGTCGCAAGTGCCAAGTGTCATCTGCCGGCACTGCCTCCAATTTACACACCGAGCCGCTCTGCATTTCAAAGGAGCCCGGCCTCCTGTTAGTGATCGCTATCTGAGCCCCGCCGAGGGAAGATTAGGGCCAGCTTGAAGAACTGCTAACCACCCCCCCCACCCACCCCCGCCCCCCTTCCCCCAACACATCTACATTTTCATTTTCATATTAGATTTTCCTCCTCTGCTCGACCTCGCCTGTCACCGCCCTGTTTCTCTTTTTTCTTCTCTTCCCTGGGTCTCACTCTCTTCTCTCGTCACACCAATATACCAGTTTACCCATTTATGAGGGGCAAACTGGTATATTTCATAGAATGTATTAATACTGCACTGGTAGCCTGAACTAATTATAATGACACTTTTTGATCTAATAACACAAAAGTCTTGCGAAATATGTCTTGTTATTAGTATAACGTACATTTTAGGGTCACATGTTTTCAATGATATTAAAATGTATTTTTTAGAACCAAGGTTCTTAATTTCCTACTATTTTGCCACGATTTGATTACTAAAACGTGGCAAAATGACGTAGCATAGCAACCTTACAGCAGAAAGTGATATTACTTTTGGAAATAAAAATAAAGGTCTTTCCAACTGTCCATCGGCCTGTTGGAGTTCTTTGGTTGTACTACTCAATACAGTATTGTCTACTGGACTGTTCGTGGAGTTTTACAGTTGAATTGATGATGGTAACTGAACTCTTAATGCTATGACTCCTACAAGGAAAGATGCTTTTATTTAGCTTGTTTAAAATTTGAGAGGATAAACAAAAAGTCTGATTGTTCAGGGGCGTGTCCACTTGAACAAAATTCATAACTCTACAGCAAAATCTGAAAAACAGCCAAATGTAACAGCAGAACTGCAGTTTGTGGGATCTTGTGGTTTTTGGTATGGAAACAATCCAAAATGTTCATACCAAAAGCTTTATTAGATACCGGCACAAAATAACAATCAGTCAAAGATTACAATATTGTCAGGGAGAAAAAGCACCTTCAAAATACGAACGTCTTCCAGGTTTATAAGAACTGAACTGATTGAACTGATTTCAAGTGGGTCTAGATTTGACTTTCATTTAGTTTTTATTAATGCTGTCATTTGTCCAGCACTGACCGGACACCGTGTAGAGGATTTCTACTTTTCTAAATTCTAATCTCGAGCCTTGAAAAACACATCAGTCAACTTTAGTTTCTGCCCCTGCCGCTCACCTTCATGCCTTCTTCATTCAGCTCAGACTCCTCTTCAAAACCTTCTGTTTCATGCACTGGGTTTCTGTCTCATTCCCCCAGCAGCCGCTTTCAGCTTATGGTATAATTAATGAAACTTTGGATGTAAAACAAATAATGAAGTTAGTTGGCTGTGCTGCTTTCAAGTATTTCATCTTTTGGAGTGAGGAGTGTTTGAGTGAGAACATAAAAAGACCAGAGACTTACTTAAATCTAAGTATTAAAAAAAGAAGAAAAAGAAAACACATTCAGAAAGTGTCGTGAAATGAAACGAGCTCCAGATAACGGAGTTCACACGAGCTCATGAGTGCCGGAGAGTCGTCCCTGTGAAGTGAAGAGCGAGAGTTGTAAACTCATGATCTGAAGTTGTGTGCACTTTAGAGGAATGAAATCAAGTTAAAGACCTACAAACTGAGGTGGATATGATCCTGGTGGATAATAAGTTGAAACGTAAAGGCAGAACAATCGAGGGATCTGGGCCCTTGACCCCTAAAAGCTGCCAGCTGGAGCAGTCGATCCCAGCATCCTCCACTCTGTTCCCTCTAAGACAGACAAGATGCTGATGGAGGCGAGTGAATCCATTCTGTATGCCTCTCTGGCGGGAGAGCTCATTCAGAGGGATGGTGAATAGACTTAAATACTGGCAGAAGGGTGTGTGTGTGAGTGTGTGTGTGTGTGTGTGTGGGGTGTGTGTGTGTGTTTGTGTGTGTGTGTGTGTGTGAGTGTGGTTTGTGTGTGTGGCAGCGAGACACAGACTGGGACAGACCGGCAGAGCTGAGGGGGAAGACAAAATGAGAGAGAGAGTTGATGGAGATGCACCTGACTCACCCCCGACCTCTTCATCCTTGTCTTGGCTGGTCAACATGGACCAGTGAAGGCCTTCATGAGGAGGGACCCTGATGACGTGTGAAACTACAGTGGTTCAACATTCTTCACATTGTGCAAAGAACTGAAGTGGTCAACAAAGCTGTGGGAATTATGGGTGATGAACACCTCCAGGTGGCAGACATTGAATATTACTGTGTACAGTCCTCCTCTTCCGGCCTCAGTCATCTTTGATATCTTTTTTAAATGTATTTATTAGTCTTTCAGACTGTGTTTACACTGTGTACCTCCATGTCTGTATCGGTTTAGTTGAGTTAGGCCAGATGTGTTTTCATTGTCTATTATTTTTAATTGTACTATATGTATCCCATCCACAACTTCATGGAAAGCAGCATTGATGTTGAATGGATTATCCTAATGAAATGAAATGTTATTAAAATAAGGTTTTCGAAAATGAAAATAAAAATGATTTACAATGAATTCCACATTTGTGACTTCATGTGTTCTGAACACAGACCTTTGAATTGAAATGCTGCATAGGGCACATTGTAACAGACCAGAGACAAAGAAACCAAACACAAGAGAAAAAACATAAAGGAACAATGCAAACATCAGGCAAAAATATTAAATGCACGTCAGAAAAGAGGAAAGCTAAAAATAGCCAAATATATTGGCAAAAACTAAAATACCTGCCTCCAAAAATACACAATGATCGAATTCTGATATGAACACACCCTCTCAAAAGCAGCTGTCTGTGGATGTGTTTGTGCTTGGATTAGGCCTGGGATCAGTGTTCAAGAAGAGAAGAAAGATGGAGGAGGGAGGAGGGAGGAGGGAGGAGGGAGGAGGGAGGAGGGAGAGCCTGATTTTACATTTCGTGCATGTTGTCGGAGGCAGACGGCTGACCTTCAGCACAGACACGCTCGGCTGGGTAACAACGGCGAAATGAGGGCCGTGCCAAAGGACTACATGAAATGGGCCACGTGCTTTAAAGTTGTTCAATTAGATCATCCTTTTCATTTTCTTACTCGTGTGCAATCAAGGGACCGACAGAAAGAGCCGGCAACAGGCAAACATCACAGACACATATGCTCCTGAGCACACACGGCGAGGGGGGGGGCTGGAGGAGGGGGGGGGGGGGGGGTAATGCTGGATAATGCAGCACGGAGTCACTCAGAGCTGGACCGAGGCGGAGATTGCACAAACACTGACGGCTCGCATATGCATCCGTTATAATGGAAGGCTGATTTCTTGTTTTGCAAGGACCATGATTATATTCATTCAGTCACAACCAACATGAAGAAAAGATGCATGCAATGCATCTTTAGACAGAGGTGCTGCAGAGTGTTGCATGTAAAATAGAATTGACCTTTCTTTTCACACCCACATGAGTCTGTATTATGTTCAGTTCGGCTGGTTCTCTAGTCCTCATTACGCAGAACCATTATAGGATCATTCAGGTGTAGAACCTAGGTCCTTTGTGGGGTCTATTGTATTTTAGTTTGTGGCTGTGGCAGTGGGGTGTGGTTAGGCTCAGCTGTAGAGTGGGTGGAGCGGAGGGCGGGGGGGGGGTTCAGGGAACAGTGCCGGAATGATGTCTAATCAGCCTCAGCTGGGGTTGATCTGTCTGTCTCTCCCCAATAAAGAGCAGGAGGGACTGAGAGGCGAGAGGGAGAAGCCGTCACTCAGCTGTATGGTGATTGTTGCCAATAAAAGGGTTTTTGAACTACATCAAGCCGTGTTGCTGCCTCTGTTAAATCCGTGACTCACCGGGTAACGGGGAAACCTGTTACAGTGGCCATCGTTCCAGTCAGCTATGGAAGCTGTGGGAACAGAGGAAGGAGGAGAAGTAAACCAGTGACAGGTCTGAAGCACTTTGTGGGAGGTGAAGCCAACGGCGCCTTTAACTCTTCCCCGACACATTTGTGGGACTGCTGACAATTTTTGTACCTTTATGAAACCATGATAAGCAGTTATATGTCAGCTGTATGGATCTGCCTGCTAAAGTCCACATATAATGGACTTTCTCTACATAACCCATCACAATTGGATTTCCACCAAGAAAACACATCTGCTAACATGTCAACATAAGCAACCGTTAATTACCTACATTTGTCTGAGTGTTTGTTTCAAAGAAATTTGGCAAATCTAAATATTGTTGCATTTTGTCTGCAAACTGAGATGTTGATGCTAGTTTACTGGATGAAAGAACAGACAAGTGACCTGATAAAGGTGTTGGGACATTTCTCTGCTGATCTAATTGTCTACTCATCCATTGTAGTTCTCTGTATCCTGTTCAGGGTCCCAGTGGACTGGGGCCGCCTCCAGCTCCCATTGGGTGAGAGGTGGCACGCCCAGTGCAGATGGCTGTCTGTTACAGGCTGTCACATGAACAACTGGCACAAGATTCTTCTTTACATTTCCATTGAATTTGACCAATGGGGACATCAGTGCTCCAAAATAGTGCCCAGTGAATCAAATCAAATGCTTTGCAACTGGTTCCAGTGTGCATTATGCTCGTTCATTTTTGTATGATGTTTTTTGATGTTTGTTTTGTTGTATATTTGTGGTTTTGGTGTGCGATATAGCCAACATTTTTCCTAACACTACAATAATTTCTCATACACCACTATCTTACAACGGATTCCATTTTTCAGAAATTCATTTTCCCCACAATTCTCTGTTTTCGTGGATTTCTGTGAAGTTGCAGATAGCAGCTCATCACACATTTACATTCAGCACTGCAAGTTTGATCTTATGCACCTACATGCGTCTGTCCACAGAAACCTAGGGGAGGGGACGCGGTGTGTGTGTGATGCTGGTGGTGGTGGTGGGAGGTGGGTGGAGGGGGGTACTTTCAGGGGATTTGCAGTAATTATATGACAAAACGCTGGCGAGTCTCTCCGGGTGCTGAGCAGAGGCTCACGGGTCAGAGGACCGAGCACTCTGGGCCGGGTAATTTGTAAATGTCATTCAGGTGGAGTCCTCTGTCAGCCAACAGGGAGGGGTGAAGAGCAGTGTGGGGGGGGCTCCACTGGTCTTTTCTCATGTAGATTATTGGACAACAGATGCTGAGTCTCTCGTCTGCTTTTGTCTGCGGTGATGGTTTTAGATTTCCTGACATGTGCAAAACATGTTGTTTGACATATTGCATGGTTAGTAATGTGGGTATTAGCAAACATGAATAAATATAGAGGAATAGTTTTCCCTTGATGTTGGTGTTTCAGTTTTTGTGTGTGGTCGAGTTATTACAGAATTAACTAATCAATCGATTATTTTAATAAATCGATTAATCTGTCGATTAATTGTTTGATTAATCTATCTATTTTTCTAAAAAAGCATTAATTTCCAACCCTTTATTCAGAAAATGCACAGGCAACAGGTACCGTAAATTCCGGACTATAGAGCGCACCTATCTATAGGCCGCACCTGCACATTTTTAAAAGAAAAAAGAAATTGTACGTAAATAAGACGCACTTGTCTATAAACCGCAGGAAAAGGGGCGTGGCTTGTCTCGGTAAAAACAGTTATTTCCGCCGTTCACCACGGAATAAATAACCACTAGTTCTGCTTTATACTTGTTGTGGACATCCCATAAATGTCGGAATATCTAACGCCCTGGTGTTTGGGTTCATAACATCACCCGTAGGCTCACACCGCTCGGGGAGTTTCACCGACTCCGTCTCGATAACTTCCGCTTCCAGCGCTGCCGGAGCAGCAGCATGCAGGCGGGCAGGAAGGGGGGGGGGGGGGGGGGGGGGCGTGGCTTGTCTCCGTAGAAACAGCCGTTCACCACGGGGGAAATAACCGTTAGTTCTCGCACAACGTTACGGGTCTCTCCGATGGTCTTTGCTCTACTGGCTTTTTTTTTTGCTCCACTCTGCGCTCAACTCAAACATCTCCGCATCTTATTGGGTGGTGTAAAAATCGCGCGACACAACAAATCGATAATGCAATTCGTTGCCAACTATCTTAATAATCGATTTTATCGATTCGTTGTTGCAGCCCTATATATTATATCTAAATATCTAGATATTGACATAGGACTACTGTGTGTACAATTAGGGGACTTAATTGATCAGTTGATTTAAAACATGTATCAACTGAAACATGTTGTGTTTCCAGATTACTTACTCTGTTTAATATCATTGTGAAATTACTGTGGGGTTTTAGTAGATTGTGCAGTGAAACAATTAGTTAGGATCTTTATAGACTTTGCAGCATATGTATGGACAATTTAGTGAATAAGCTACATTGCTAGGGATATTAAATTAGAAGTATTAGCACTAGCATATTTCACAACAACATACATATAACATCATGATATTGCAACATATTAAATTGTTCGTATGTATAAAATCTGTACATCAGTGGGTTTATGTGTCTGAGGTCTTCTGATTTCCCTTTTTGAGTGATGAATACTACCGCCCCCTGCTGGTATGAAGAGTTATTTCCTCTAATGCAGGCACAGATCGTACGTGTGCGTTGGTCGTTGGCTGTAGTCTTTGCGGTGTGTTCAAGGGCAACTTTCAGGCCAAGACACCATTATGGCACCGTTATGTGACGCAAGAGCTCAGTCAGTGACTTAAACAGCTAAGTGGCGTTGTTAGGCCGGATGCGGAAGATTTAGAAAATAAAAACAAAAAACTGCAATATTTTATTGATAGCTAATAATCCCTCTTCTGCCAAGCAATGTATTTCTTCAGCAACCTTTACCTTACTGTTTATCCGTCATTACTATTGATTATCATTACTAGTTATCATGGCAGTATGTTCTCCTAGCAGAATTAGTATTTTGTTCTACCTAAAAATTCAATTAAACTTTTAGTGAACTCCTTACGTGTGCTTCCCTTATTTGCTGTGTTGTACCAGAACAAGAGGGGACTAATTGGCGCGGTGGTACTGTTGTAATACAGACACAGCGGCGTGTCGAGTATTTTGAAATGGGTTTGAGCGTCACTCAGCCAATCATATTCAAGCACCATAACTATCTGTTTTATAATGAACGCTTGACAGCCTAGCAACAGTAACTAAGGTCTGAGCAAAGGGTCAATTGTTCTCCTTTTTTACTTCTTAAGTGTGTGCGTGTGTGTGTGTGTGTGTGTGTGTGTGTGTGTGTGCGTGTGTGTGCGTGTGTGTGCGTGTGTGTGTGTGTGTGTGTGTGTGTGTGTGTGTGTGTGTGTGTGTGTGTGTGTGTGTGTGTGTGTTGAGCCTTGCTGATTAGACCTATGATAGCCCAGCCAACTTATCAGCTATCCTGCCTGCATAAAGTGTTCCCCGGTTTTACTTGATCATGCAGTGCAGTCACAAAGCTCCTACTGATGCACTACTACCATTATGTGTGAAAGGGACGTCTCCTTTTCTTCTTAAGTGGCCAATCAGCGTTGCCTAAGAGAAGGCTATTCATGTGCGCCTGTTCTCCAACCACAAAGCCACAGCTGTGTTGAAAGGAATATTGTGCAGGTCAAAGTGACCCTGATTGATATTGAGCTTTACGGGTGTGTTTATGAAGATGGGTCGCATTCTTCCTTTAAAACGTCAAGGACTCCATCGGCTTCCTAACAACAAACCGAGGTGGACACTCTGAGCTTACACCATCTGCCCGTATATATATATTCTCTACTCATGTGTTTTGGTGACCAGTGTGTAAATATGACAACAGATGTCGTTCTCTTGAAACAATGCCCACTCACACTCAAGACCAAGGCCGATTCATGTCTGCAGAGCCTGGGTCAAAGGATTTAAAAAATGACCCTGGGGAAACTCCAATTAAGGGTCAGAGCAATAAATTCAGCACACAGCATTAACTGATTATCAAATAATGATGTTTTATGATATATTATGATATGCTTGCACATATAAAAACGAGAACACTTTTTACAGGAGAGCAAGGGCACAGAGAGAGATGCTGAACAATACAATTAGACTGTGGTCAAAAGGATGACCATCAGAGAAACCGAAAGTTAGCATGATGATATTCAGAACATATAATGTTTCAAGCTGGGTGTCCCGACAAACATCTGTATGAAACTAAAATGTCAAGATTATTGACATTTTATTATTAGTCGTTAGCAAATTCACCACAAATCCAGTAACGGTGAAGTCAATGCACTTTATGAGTATCCTTCTGTGACATTACCCCCAGCCGGTGTCAGAGGTAATCACTCCTAAACCCCCAGGAATATTGTTTCAAATATTCACAAGACAATAAATAATAATGGTCAATTATGAATACGTATGCTTGATGAGCATTTGCCAACTTCCTGACTTCAAAGCCTAAAGGATGCTGATTGATCTCTCCACTCGCTTACACAGTGGTAATATCCTAAAATGTCACACCATCCATTCAATCTGCAGACTCAAACCGGACTGACGTTGCACACTTAACCACAAAATTACGCAAAGCAGTTCTGCTGGTTACATTTTGTTCAACCATCATCAGACTGTCCCCAGATAAGTCCCCAACAAATGTGTTGTTTTGATGAATTATTCTACACACTTTCTTCTGCACATCAGCAGCAAACTGTCACTAATAATGCTCTAATGATCATGTGTTCCTCCTGGTCTCACTCCGAGCCTCAGTCCTCGGGACCTCAAGTGGTTTTCCAATATAGACACCATTGGGGAAAAGGCCCAAGCAGAGGATTTACTTAGCTCAACCTGCCTCAAGAGCAGCTGATCCACTTTGACTCAGCAATGATCCAGTCGGTCCTCTGCACATTTGGATCAGCCACGAAACTGGACAGGAACAGACTACAACGGAAAGTCGGGTCACCAGAGTCTGTAAATTGGCAGGAAACAACACTGCAGACTCTTCACGCCCTGGACACAACCTGTTTCAGCTTCTCGCTTCTGGGAGGCTCCAGAGAACACGGTACGCCAAGACAAGCAGATACAACCAGAACTCAGTGTAACCCTGGAGAGTGGGCCACACGTCTTTTCCTCCTTCATCTGTCTTCACACAGGGAAAGCAGAGTAACACAATTACACAATGTCAGCTGTTGCGATTACAGGTGACCCGGTGACTCGCTCACGGACCTCCCACAGCCAATTCCATGTACTCTGATCTCAACACAGGAAGTGGCAGGGATTTTACACAGCGCCGTGATGTCTGGTGCATATTCTCTAAGCCGGCCCGCAGGCAACGATATGTTTAAAGAACTAATCTCCAGCATACGTTCAGGTTGAGGGTGCTTTGAAACAAAGGATATTCCTGCCTTGTACCTTCCAGGGGATAGCCTCCGAGTACACAGGCTGTCGTTCGGCATTGCCCCGGCCCCCCGCACCTTGAGCAAATATTTGGTCATGGTGCTTCAGCAACTTCTTTTATCTAACATCTCATCAGCATGGCTAATTCCAGTCTATGTGCTATGTTCCACACAGCCCGGTTACAACTAAACAAATTGGGTTTCATGATCAACTGAAGTGGTGCAGCCCCTTGCCAGAGTATCTGGGGGCTGTGCTTGAGACATGCAGGCTGGGGGGCCTTTGTCAGACCCCTCCAGGGCCAGGCCATGGCTCTACCCAGTTCAGTTACGTCCTACCTGGATTGGCTAGGGCTACCTTCTCTGCTGTAGAGGCCGCTCATTGAAGAGGGTGTAGGATAGCTTAGCAGCTGAATGTGCTGCCTTATGTACAGTGGGGTCTACACATATTTGGCCATGTTCCATTTGGAAAGCTACTCTTGTGCAAATGTTCAGTGTTAATTGCGTGATAATGATTGATGGGAGTATTAACTTCTTTGGAAGCAGCGGTGGTGGATGGGTCATACAAACACAGGACTTTTACGCAGGACACCAGTGATTGTGAAACCACAAGTGGGGTTGGCTATGGCTCAGAGGAAGAGCCAATCTCCAATCTGAAGATTGGCCATTTGATCCCGAGCCCTACCGAAGTGTCATTGGACATGACACGTTGCTTCAGAAAGCTGCTGCATGAGTGCATGACTGTGAATGAGTGTAGGCCCTGATGGTGGCACCTTGCAATGTAGCCTCTGCCATCAGGGGATGAATGCATGTGAATGATGATATGTACTCTACAGCGCTTTGAGTGGTCGGAAGACTAGAAAGGTTAAATAGGATGTAAATGTACCATTTATTTTGAATGACAACGCTACGTCAATGAGTCGCATGATGTTACATATCTTACATAACAGACGTTAACCTAAACAATCATCCTTTAACCACAAGGTGTGCGTTTCTATCCCAAATCCCTACGGTCAAAGTGTCCTTGAGCGAGACACAAACAAATTAAAGAGGTGGAAGGACCTCTTCAATAATAACTCACATGATGAATTCAACATAAAGAACATCATGCCTACTTCAAGCAGAATCAATTACGCCATTGAATGAACATACATTTGTTGTTAAAAAGGGGAAATGAGACACTGAAAGTGTTGCACTGATGGCATAAGTGCTGTGGAGATGTAGATCACACTAGAATCAACAGCGCATTCAAAAAGAAACCTGAAGATAGGAAGTATTCTGACTAAATATGAGCTCAGCTCAACTTCCAAAAAAAAGGTACTGGCACCATGGAGACAGTTCCAATGGAAAGTCAATTATGAGCCATTCACCATTAAAATGATCAGCATTATTATTCTTATGTTTCTCAGCTTTTTGAGCTATTTGCGAACGTCCAGGACATGATTTCTAACATAATGTATGAATGTTGTATATTCAGACTGCGCACAATCAGCTAATACGTAAGGACAGTTTTCTTTTTCAAAAAGAAGAAAAATCAGGCTGTGACTGCGACCGCCCTGTTCTCAAACAGCATTAAAAGGGAGCCAATTCTTTACCAAGTGAGTGGAAGGAGAAATAAACAGCGTGACATAAATTTCCTGCAGCGGTTGCAGCATTCAATGGTGACTTTTATAGCTTGGAAGTGAGAGGAGAGGCGCTATCAGACTATTGGGCTTTATTACAGTGGGTATAATAGGGCTGGCTGAAGAGTTTTATACGTTTCTGTCTCGCTGAGCGCCATCGCATCTCTCCATTCTCTACCAGCGTGATTGTTGCAGCGGCAGGTTGTCTGTGATAGGCTATTGTGCCCACTCTCCAAAAACCCTTCACCTCAGCCGTGATGCTGCCTCTTCTCTCTTCTCCAGCCTCTGCTGATTTTCAGAGACCTCCCCCCTTCCCCACACTCTCCCCTTTCTCCCCGTCTGAATAAGGAGCTCTATCTATCAAAGCCAGGCCGAGACTCAATCTCTCGGCAGCTCTCCGGCCTTCGATCAACTATCTGTGAAAACAGCGGCTTATAGAGCTGAGGCATATGCGAGGGCTGCTGTGATTACATTTTAGATCTACCACAGGAAAAGTCACACACACACACATACACCCACACACACTCTCACACACACACACACACACACACACACACACACACACACACACACACGCTCACAGACCTCAACCCTGACTGCCTAAATCCCACCTCCACACCTTTCTCTTGAACCTTTATAATCCAGTTTTCCCCTTTAATTCTCATGGTAAGGAGGTGTGTCGAGTAGCTTTAAGGTTGAATTAATTGTGGCTGGTTGAGAAACATCTAAAACATGTCCCCTTTGTTATGTGCGATGGCATTTTAAAGTTTGTTTGACCTCCTCCACAAATTCTACTAAGGACCAAGAATAGTTGATGATTCACTGATTCAATCGAAGGACCCTGATATGACTGCTAATCTCTCTCTCTCTCTCCTCCTCTCTCTCTCTCCCTCTCTCTCTCTCTCTCCCTCTCTCCCTCTCTCTCTCTCTCCCTCTCTCTCTCTCTCTCTCTCTCCCTCCCTCTATCTTCCCCCCCTCTCTCTCACTCTCTCTCTCTCCTCCTCTCTCTCTCTCCCTCTCTCTCCCCCTCTCCCTCCCTCTATCTTCCCAGTTTCCTTTGGTGTTTTACATTTCAATAAACAGGATTTACTTTACTGTTTATTGAACTCAAGTCTCAATAAATTCTGAAGGGGAAACACTGAAGAACTTCTTTCTCCGTCATCTTTTAAGTGATTTATTTATGCGTCGGCAGTTGAATTTTCATCTGCCTCAGTACCAGTCTGTTGTATCCACTAGACGTGTGGCAGCAGCATGACTATGTGGGTCAGTGGGGTCGAAGAGGTCACATGCTAAATGCTATACGTACCTTCAAATTGGTGAGGCAAGCTGTGAAATGGAAAAAAAGGCAACTAGGTTACAAAAAGCCTGAAAAGGCCTCAAAAGATTATGAACACTTGAATTAACATGCCTTTAATTAGTTTAGTACATGCATATGAATCACACAATAACTGAGCAGATTGCTGGTATTGATTGCAGGAGAGGAAAGCACACTTGCTGTGTTGGTTTCCTTGTCAGTGAGATAGGAAGATTGGCTGGAAGAGAGAGGTATGGAGGTACCGAGTGTTAAGCCTGGCAAGGCTCAGTGGTTCGCCCCAGTCCTCTCTTCACACTGCAGGCCTGACTGCAGCCCAATATGGTAAGAACTTAATGCCACCAGGGACCCGGCCCATTTGAATGCGCAGGCTTCCTTTATCACAAGCACAAGTGGTGCAGAAAAATTGCTCAGGATTAATTCTGGAGGCCTTGCAAATACACACAGCTGGGATCAGTGCTTACAGCTTCCTCGGAGGTGGCACTCTTTAAAAAGTGGGGCTTTTATAAACGGTGGGATGGGCCTTTCCATTGAAGCTTTGCCTTTTGTGGGGCTGAAGGGGGAGCCCGATTTGCTAATGCAACTTAAAATGGTGTTAGAAGACATAATAGCAGACATGTACAAAGTGATAAGGGAATTAAGGCCTTTTCGGCACTCCCCAAAACCCGAGTTTCCACCGAGGTTCCCAAATGTAAAGAGTTTTATCGTCTGGTTGGTTGGTTGTGAACTGTGCTATGCCAGTATATCACCTCCGAATGCCGTGCATGGCAGGGTTTGGGTGGGTAAGTGTAAGATAGGATGGAGTGGAGTTGTAAGGAGGATTTTCTCTTCTTTCACTGTATCCATTAACTGCAGGAAGACAAGAGTGAGCTAGGGAGCTGCAGCCTGGACATGAGGACCGATCAGAGGAGCAACTCTCCTTTGGATTGGTGTGGGATGGAAACTGGCCGTCCCTGAGTCTCATAATAGCTCCAACTACGGTATCGTGGTAAGTGGAGCGTCAGTTTAACGTAGGGCCACTGACCAAGCTGTCATTTGTGACAACTTGGGATTGAGAATGTGTTGTTAGAACCTTGTGCAACCTCATGTTGTACAATGTAGCAATACTAGCATTATTTTATGTGCAATATCCATGACTTTATTCATCCTCTGTCAGTGGCCGAGAAATGACAGAAGGGGTTCTGGCTAATGTTTAATCAAAATGCTTTGAAGTATGAGGTATGTGTGTGTGCAAGTAATATATAGTTGATTTATTGAAGTATATTTAAACTTCAAAGTAAACCTAATGATTCCTTTCCAGCAAGCGTTATCACTTATTCTGCTGTGACAGGGGGCTCTGGATTACTTCCTTTAATTGCATTATGATTAGTGAGCATAATATCAAACCAATGTCTCCCTCTTTCTGTGGCTAACCCCCCAACCTGTGTCTTTACAACACACACACTGACTGGCAGCTGCAGCAGCCGGAGGTGAGATGCTGGCAGCAGCTAGTAGAGTGCGCTTTGAGCACCAGTCTACACCACACAGCCAAGCTATCATGAGACTAGTCAGCGTGAATGCACACACACACACATTCACACAAACACAAACACACAGCTCAATAAGCACAGACAATCATGTGCCCCCAGCCCCCCTCCATCGCTCTCTCTTCCACACACATAGACACAGAGAGCAATCAGCATGGGCATTCCCCTTCCCTTAATGCTGATGACACCGTTTCCATTTCCGTGGACACAGTGCTCTGCTGTGGCGATATGGATTCTTATGGCCGACACACTCCATCGGCCAGCGGCTTGCTTCCAGCCACATAGTTTTGTTTATGTGGAAAACCATATCAAAGTGAATTACTATTGAGAGGTAGCTAAATCAAATATGTGGTGTGAGGAGAGAAGAAGAAAAAACATAAAGTTTGCCATTTCAAAGTCGTTTGCCCTTGAATGTTATTCTAAAGCTTTTAATAATGAGTGCTTTTTATGATGTAATAGAGACGCCAGAGACATCAAGAGCCCGGCTCCCCCGAGGTGAAAGATATGGAAGTGGACAGACTCACTACCCATCAAGGAAACCATCATTTCACTCAACTCCACCATCCCGTGTTGATAAAAGGTCACGTTCAAATCAACTTTGTATTTGTGTTGCACCTGTCCTCTCAAACTAGATGTAGATCTGTGGATGTAAGCAGAGTGTAAGAGAATGTTAGCAAGACTTTTCATTCAATCATTTTAATATTAAAATCAACTGTCAGCTGTGGGCCCTAGAGGCTGCAGTGTGCATTGCAATGTATTAGTGTTCAAATCAAATCATGCAGATTAGTATCCCAAAAACAAGATCAGCACATTTTATTTTATTTTAATACAACATTTTTATTTTCCAAATACTAGAACCCATACCAGATTAGAGGCTCAGTATTTAGTGGCCTGAAAGATATTGTACGATGTATTTGGTGGAGAAACCAAATTGTGTAACTTTAGCATCAAAGTCACCAGATGCTCTCATCTATGTTATCTGTGATCATGTGCAGAACATCACCATGGCATAGAGTCAGGATGTTGTCTCAGTCAATCAGGCATTGAAACCTGGTGTTGGTGGAGAGACCTGCACCATGGTTGGTGTTGGTGGAGAGACCTGCACCGTGGTTGGTGTTGGTGGAGAGACCTGCACCGTGGTTGGTGTTGGTGGAGAGACCTGCACCGTGGTTGGTGTTGGTGAAGAGACCTGCACCGTGGTTGGTGTTGGTGGAGAGACCTGCACCGTGGTGGTGTTGGTGGAGAGACCTGCACCATGGTGGTGTTGTTGGAGAGACCTGCACCGTGGTTGGTGTTGGTGGAGAGACCTGCACCATGGTGGTGTTGGTGGAGAGACCTGCACCGTGGTTGGTGTTGGTGGAGAGACCTGCACCATGGTGGTGTTGGTGGAGAGACCTGCACCATGGTTGGTGTTGGTAGGGAGACCTGCACCATGGTTGGTGTTGGTGGAGAGACCTGCACCATGGTTGGTGTTGGTAGGGAGACCTGCACCATGGTTGGTGTTGGTGGAGAGACCTGCACCGTGGTGGTGTTGGTGGAGAGACCTGCACCATGGTGGTGTTGGTAGGGAGACCTGCACCATGGTTGGTGTTGGTATAGAGACCTGCACCATGGTTGGTGTTGGTGGAGAGACATGCACCGTGGTGGTGTTGGTGGAGAGACCTGCACCATGGTTGGTGTTGGTAGAGAGACCTGCACCGTGGTGGTGTTGGTGGAGAGACCTGCACCATGGTGGTGTTGGTGGAGAGACCTGCACCGTGGTGGTGTTGGTGGAGAGACCTGCACCATGGTGGTGTTGGTAGGGAGACCTGCACCATGGTTGGTGTTGGTATAGAGACCTGCACCATGGTTGGTGTTGGTGGAGAGACCTGCACCGTGGTGGTGTTGGTGGAGAGACCTGCACCATGGTTGGTGTTGGTAGAGAGACCTGCACCGTGGTGGTGTTGGTGGAGAGACCTGCACCATGGTGGTGTTGGTGGAGAGACCTGCACCGTGGTGGTGTTGGTGGAGAGACCTGCACCGTGGTGGTGTTGGTGGAGAGACCTGCACCGTGGTGGTGTTGGTAGGGAGACCTGCACCATGGTTGGTGTTGGTGGAGAGACCTGCACCATGGTTGGTGTTGGTAGGGAGACCTGCACCATGGTTGGTGTTGGTGGAGAGACCTGCACCATGGTGGTGTTGGTGGAGAGACCTGCACCGTGGTGGTGTTGGTGGAGAGACCTGCACCGTGGTGGTGTTGGTAGAGAGACCTGCACCGTGGTGGTGTTGGTGGAGAGACCTGCACCGTGGTGGTGTTGGTGGAGAGACCTGCACTATGGTTGGTGTTGGTGGAGAGACCTGCACCATGGTTGGTGTTGGTAGAGACACCTGCACCATGGTGGTGTTGGTGGAGAGACCTGTACCGTGGTGGTGTTGGTAGAGACACCTGCACCATGGTGGTGTTGGTGGAGAGACCTGCACCGTGGAGAGACCTGCACTATGGTTGGTGTTGGTGGAGAGACCTGCACCTTGGTGGTGTTGGTAGAGAGACCTGCACCATGGTTGGTGTTGGTAGAGACACCTGCACCATGGTTGGTGTTGGTGGAGAGACCTAAACATAAATCTAAGTATTGCACATAATGAACCTGATAATGCTTGAACTTGAGGTAAGTCACTTTGGATAAAAGCGTCAGCTAAATGAAATGTAAAGTAATGAAACTGTTAATACTTGGACAAAACCTCATAGCAATCCATCCAATATGTGTTAAGATATTTCATAACCTCTGAAGGGAAGACTGGTCCACAGACGTAAAGAAGAGAAGGAACCAACAAGGAGAGGAAATAAACATGGTCAGGATGGCCACACCGTTTGTGTGCGTGATGCAGCCATTGACCTCAGCAAGGTGGCTAGACGGCTGCATTTAGTCCATTTGTGTGATAGCTATCAAACGGGCCCCAGTGAGGTGAGGGAGGTCTGAGGGCAGGAGGGAGGGCTCAGGTACAGCAGCTTTCTCATCAGTCAACAGTTACCTGCTCCTATTTATTCCACATCTGCCCACCCCGGCCCTCATCCAGCTGCCGACAGCCCGGCTCATTTCAATCCACTTTGTGTCAACTGCAGCTAGCAGATTAAATTGGAACCGCTATTTGTTTTTCTGCTCCGCCACTATCTTCTTTCTAGATTTAAAAAGCACAAGCTCTCTTTTTCAACCACACACTGACACTCCTCCTTCGTCTGGAGATGGGGGGGAAAGTGGATGCCATTAGCTTATGATACACAATCCTCCCCAACTGGCGAGAAATTACTGCCAGCGGGGCAGCCGCCGCACCACAAGCCGCAAAACAATGGATGAGCCACAACCAAATTAAAGCTCCATAAATCACAAGGTGTTTAACTACGCCATGCGTGTGGCGTCTTGCCTCGTCGCAAAGAACAAGGGATGCAGAAAGATGGAGTGCAGATGGAGGGGTGGTACACTGTGAGGAGGCTTGGAGAGGTGTGGAGGGGCTAATGACAGATTCATATGCATGCATCAGCAGCGAAGAGGAAGGAGGAGCAGGATCGCTTATTCCTGTTTCCTAATGGGAGCCAGGATTATTCTGTAGCTCCACACAGGCCTTGTAGGCAGGAGAAGCCCAGACCACTGCTCCTTCACCTCCAAGCCAAGTGCACAAAGAAGCACAAGATGCAAATACACAGCAGCCCAAAGATGATTGTACATAAAACAAACATCTTGTGATTTATTTGCAATGAACGGACCACGAGGATGCCGATATAACTACATGAAGATGCAGATTCAATGAACAGTCTGAATTCATGCTTCGTCAGGACGACAAGCCAACGACTTTTTAAAAGCTTGTTTCTTGAATGGAGAATAGATCAATCAACATTGTATCTCATCCATCAATACTTGCATATTGGCATCCAGGCATAAATATGGTAATATAGAGAAAGTCTATGGTTTATACCAAAACCTTTCAATCACAGCTGAATACGAATAAGTAATTATAATTGTTTTACTATGATCTGTAACTTTTAATCTTTTATTTCTTACAATTTTATAATTCTAATTATATTATAGCTTGTTCTTTATTTCCTATACTATTTTAATGTCTTATTGTAATGTCTTTCTCGGATAAAGCACTTTGAATGGCCTTTTTGCTGAAATGTGCAATATTAATAAACTGGCCTTACTTTTCTTTAACGTGTGATAAGCTCCAGGTATCAATACAGCATTGTTTTAACTTGAATTGTGTTGGCCTTATCCAACTATAAAGCAAGGAAACTCTGTCTCTCTGTCTCTCTGTCTGTCTCTCTGTCTCTCTGTCTCTCTGTCTCTCTGTCTCTCTGTCTCTCTGTCTCTTCCTTCTCCTAGTTGTTTTCATCCTGTCTGCCTGTTTACTAACTCTCATGTCGTTCCAGATCCTGCTTCACACCTGATCGTCCTTCATTCCCTTCACCTGGTCCTCTGCCCGTCTCACCTGCAGCCCGTTCCCTCGTTAGTCCCTCACTACTTAGGTCTCTCACCTGGTCCTCTGCCCGTCTCACCTGCAGCTCGTTCCCTCGTTAGTCCCTCACTACTTAGGTCTCTCACCTGGTCCTCTGCCCGTCTCACCTGCAGCCCGTTCCCTCGTTAGTCCCTCACTACTTAGGTCTCTCACCTGGTCCTCTGCCCGTCTCACCTGCAGCTCGTTCCCTCGTTAGTCCCTCACTACTTAGGTCTCTCACCTGGTCCTCTGCCCGTCTCACCTGCAGCTCGTTCCCTCGTTAGTCCCTCACTACTTAGGTCTCTCACCTGGTCCTCTGCCAGATTGTCTTGTGTTCTTCCGACGAAGCTCTCCAGTGTTCTGTAGTGTTTCCCTGTTTCTGTTCCTGCCGGTACTCCAGTAAAGGATTATTATTTGTTATCTGTCTCGTGAGTCGTGCTTTGGGTTCCTGGTTTTAGCCCCGTGACAGTATGTGTGTCTGTCTCTCTGCCTGTCTGTCTTCACAGTCTATTTGGTGAGTGTATTTGACCAGCATGGTGTCTGCAGCCGGCCTTTACAGAGCGTGTCTCATTGACTTTAATGTACTTTTGCTGCTGCAAACTGGATGAAGACTTTATTCACTTCCTTGGAGTCAACGAGCTCGAAAACGTGTACGCACTCTGGATTTACGTTTCTATTAATTGGAGTTCTTTATTTCAATGGCTTTTCATGTTTTGTTTGTAGTTAGCCTCTAAACAAACACTGCAACAACAACACTGACAAATCAGTTAGACATGGAGCAAAGCTGATACCACAAACAGCTCTGATGGCCTCTAAAAGTCTACTGAAACATCATTTCTAATAAAAGTGAAATTGTCTATGAACTCTCTCCAGCCTCCCTCTCTCTGATCAGGTGAGTCGAGGTGCTGTGGACATCAGACACAACATTTTGATAGGAAGCGCAGAGACATTTTTTGGATCATTTTTCAAGGGCACTGTTCTGCTTTCTCGAAGGTCCTCATGGATTTTCAATCAGTACTAACAGCAGTATTTGGAGCTCACACAATGATATTTGACTTTGGGTTCAAAAGGCCGAAGTCATTCAGACTTGTCTTTCCTCATCATGGCTGAATGTACCATTTCAGACAGAATGGAAGCCTTTGTGCGATACGCACAACAGCCACGAAAATGACTGCTCATTACTTAAAAGATATTTGGAGCAGTCTCTTCAATTACACAAGGCCTGACAATTGGTTAGACCTGCAATTCGTTTTCACTGAAAAAGACAGATGGACAATTGTCAACTCTTAAATCCTTTGAAAGCGATAAACCAATTCCCTGTGAGGAGGAAAAGGACCACACTGTGGAGTGAACAGCTTAGTACAGGTGAGGAGTTGTGCAGTGAAGACCACCAGTCAAATGCAACACAGCAGGTACAGTCCATGTTCAGTGGAGCCTGCTCTGGCTTGCCCAATGCAATGCATACAAGTTGCTACACACAATAAATGACGTTTTGTGGAGTGCGGCGGCCAAATTACGGGAAAAACGACAACAATAAATGCTTGAAACTTCTTATCCTTTTTGCTGACATCAGACAGAGATTGAGAAAGACTGTCCTCTTAGAAGAAGAGACCAAGGAAGTGTGTTGTTGTTATAGTCCTGCATCACCTGTTAAGGTGTGTTCAGTGTGACTGTTACTGTTGCTTTTGTTGTATTCACTCAAACAACGTACCAATAAATGGGAAATGGACTGTACGTAATTGTATAGTGCGCTTCTAGTCTTCCGACCACTCAAAGCATCATTCACCCATTCATACACTGTGTAAGTAAGCAAATATCGTGATACACGTATTTATGCCAAACCATGATGTTCTTACTCAACCTAACCAAGTAGTTTTGTTTTTGTTTTGTTTCTATTTACAACACTAACCACACGTTTGAAACTGCTCTCCAAACCCAGGAGAATATGTTTCCCTCGAAGCCCAATGGAGAATGCAGTTTATTGTCATTTTTTGTTTCACACATCTCCCACCAACAGTCAACATGAGGTTTAATGTAACATTACCATAATCTTTCTTCCAAGTAATTTGAGTTGCCTAAACGTAACCAATCCTTAATCACAGAGGTGGCATATAGAGGGTTTTTTAGGGCAATGACAACACCCTATTTCATTTGTTCAGGTTTAAGGTTGAAATTATCTTGGCCAAAGACAATAAGAAGTGGACATCGACCCCGTGACGTTGCCCAGAAAGGGCAGAGCCACTGAATACTGAATAAGACATGTTTAGGTGACACTATGAAAGGCCCCGCCCCAAAAGCGTCCCCTGCTTTATGGTCTGTTTGACTCTAAATGACCATAATTTACTAAATGAACATCATTCTGTATTGAAGAAGACTTGAAACTAGAGATTGATACCAAAAACTAATGTTTACAATGTTTACTGAGGGAATAAATCAAGAGAAGTAGAGTCATTTATATAGACTTCTATACAACCAGAGGAGTCGCCCCCTGGTGGTCAGGAGAGAGAATGCAGCTTTAACACATGAAGCATAGACTTCTATACAACCAGAGGAGTCGCCCCCTGGTGGTCAGGAGAGAGAATGCAGCTTTAACACATGAAGCATAGACTTCTATACAACCAGAGGAGTCGCCCCCTGGTGGTCAGGAGAGAGAATGCAGCTTTAACACATGAAGCATAGACTTCTACACAACCAGAGGAGTCGCCCCCTGGTGGTCAGGAGAGAGAATGCAGCTATAACACATGAAGCATAGAATTCTATACAACCAGAGGAGTCGCCCCCTGGTGGTCAGGAGAGAGAATGCAGCTATAACACATGAAGCATAGACTTCTATACAACCAGAGGAGTCGCCCCCTGGTGGTCAGGAGAGAGAATGCAGCTTTAACACATGGACCTTCACTTCTAGACCTACAGTTTGCCGCCTGATTTTGACACATAGGCAAGCAGACAGGAAACTTGAAGAGATGAAATAACATTTACTTTACATATTTGTCAATTCATGTCTTCAAACTTTTTATTGTCAGGGCATTATCAAAAAGTATTATTTTCTTTCTGAACATACCAGCAGACATAATGCTTCAGCAATGCAACAGGACACATCAGTATTGATAATGACTAGAGCGTTTATGAGGGGATCAATTATGACAATTTTTCCCCGTCTCATAAAACCGGCAAGAGACACGAAAATAAATGAGGTGCATTTTAATTCATTTTATTGTTTTCCATATGATTAGCTTTTCATTTTCAATTTACTTTTTTATGTCAGTAATAGCAGTCAGGAAGCGTGTGTTTGTCCTGCTCTTGCGTGTGGTTGGTGGGTTCCTGCAGTATCAGGCTGCACTTTTATAAGACAGTGTAACATAATCAGTATTGAGAAAGCAATTGCCTCCACAAATCTTATTCAATTATGGAGACTTTAAACAAACTGGTGATTCAATACATGGTCAAATACTGATGGCCAAATGCAGTCTGTCAGAGCCACTGCAGGGTACAATTATAATCTAGTCATTTGTTTCATCACGATGACATTATTAAAACTTTAATTAATTGGTAATAAAATCAACTTAAAACAGTCACAGATTCCCTGTGAAATCCACGGGGGAATTCTAGGGCGCGTGCTGGGCTTCGTTTGTGAGCGTGATGGAATTTTATTTTATATGTAAAATCGCTGTCTATTTGTTTTCATAATGTTGTGTTTAATATTCACATGTGGAAAGAAATGTAGTATGTTCTGTGTAATGACATGTGGGTGGAAAAAAAATCTTATTTATATGGATTTTCACATCTATCAAATAAACTGTCTGAGCCAGCCTGAGGCATGAGCGAATGTGTCATAATGTAAGCATTATTTCTACTGTTTGAATTTTAAATCATAAGGAAAATTATGCTTTTATCCAAGTATTTTAACCCAACGTGAGAAGCAATTTGTGGCTTATGTCTTGCTCCAGGGCAGCACATAATTAGAAGGAAGCATGGATCAAACCACCAACCTTAAGACTAGTGGACTACCTGTTCTACCTGAGCGACAGCCATCCCCAATATAGTTCACTGGAGGATTTATGTTCTTCAAAATGAGACGATACATTTTTGAACATATTATTCTTCAGGTGGAGAGTTGAAATGCTGGTGGTATTCCATAATTTTCCTATTTGCAACAAATCCCACTAAAAGACCAAATCTGAAAATGTAAAAAAAACAAATGTGTTTACTACAATATTGACTATATTTAGTCTATACTTTGTGGCTCAGCATCAAGCCCACTGGTTCCTGCTGAAGAAGCAAATCTTTTTTTAAAGGGCTAAGAAAGTTACCGTGGGACGTTATTATCAACACTCATTATACAAACATGGGAATGATGTTGGGGAATAATTACAGCTGTGCATTAATTGTGTACAGCAACATATTGGTGTACACACTCGATGTGGCTTTGGCTACACAGTTCAATATATTGTTGTTGTTTTTTTGTAAAAGAAATAAGCCTTATAATTTAGGCAAAGTGGCATGTGACTTCAACTCACAACAACACTGCTACAGCCTGTGATAGAGCAATAAAGCTTTGGCTTTTCATTAAAAAACCCATCATATTTGATAACCTCCAAAAGCACAGACAGCACACAGGCTCTGAGGGCAGTGGCCCTCCGACTGTAACTGCTAAATCAATGCTGCTTATTGTCACACAACGGACAGTATCGGGTTAATTCCTCCACAGTCTTTCTGTTTAAGGGAATAATGAGCTTCAGCCCTCTGAGCCCTCGGGTCTCTGAAACACATGCAGGAAATACAGATGCTGCAGCAAAGAAAAGAAAGGCCAGCACCACTGTCGCGGACGCATGCAATCATGTGCTTTTGACTTCCTTCACTTGGTCCCATTGTTTGTTCCTCAATACAACGGCCTGCTGAATGGGGAACGTGGTTATGCACAAAGGCCGACAGGAGAAGTGTTTCTTGTGTTCCGCATGTGTGGGGCCGGAGATGGAGGCCACTGCATCATGTCAGTGTGTGTGTGTGTGTGTGTGTGTGTGTGTGTGTGTGTGTGTGTGTGTGTGTGTGTGTGTGTGTGAGTGAGCTGCCGGCTGCATGAGCGCAGCTCCATCTAGTGTTTCACACTGAGAACTCCGACATCAGGCCACAGACAGTCAGCTAACAGGTGCACAATGCATTCTTATCACTCATCAACTGTCATTTATTCTTATCATTTAGTCATTGGAGACTAATCCAAGTTCAAGGCAGAATGTAATCTGGCTGGAATTCATACATGGAAACACGGCCGCGTGCGTTTACCTAATAGTGTCTGTCGGAGCAACTATATTTGACGTTTTTGTCAATTTTGTATTCATTTTCAAAGAAAGGGAATGCAGACAAAACACTAGTGTGTGTACAGTTTTTTAATATAAACAGTGACATGCATGCACGTTCATAATTTCAGGCGACTCATAATATGGGAAAATAATTATGGGGATAATAAAAAGACACCACATGTGTTACCTGGATACAATGGAGGTTCACACGCACTCTGACAAAAACAGGAACATCACGAGTCCTATTATGTAGCATAAGGTCTTATTTTTCACACCTTTTTCCATCTTCTACAGTTAGTAAAACATGGCTTTGATGACGTTTGATCATTATCTTTTTCAATCTTTTTTTTCTTTATGAATGCAACCATTCCTTGAAAGAGCATTCCTCTGAGCATTGCAACAATTATTTATCATTAATGATTTAACTGCTGTTACACAGTAAATCCATAACCACATTATACAGACACTGTTACATATGCAACAGATCTGTTCAGGTTCAAACAACCAAGCCGACAGATACAACAGATTGTGTGTTTATGCATATGTAGGTATTCTGCATGACTGAGAGTGTGCACGTGAGTCAAAGTATACATGTTTACAATGTTTTACCATATGTAGACACAATGAGCATTTTATTGTGTAATATTTGGTGTTTTTTCACATTGTAGTTTCAGTTTATTTGTCTTCAGTATTGTACCAACTTGTCAGTAAATAAACATTTAGTAATTCAATGGGTTTATGACGAATTTAGCTAAAAAACACTTCGCAATCTCTAGTTTTAAACTTGGAATGTGAAAGAAATGGTTGATCACTTAAGTTTTAGGAATGATGTGTAGTAATAAAAACATTATTACAGGACTACTTTAAACCACTTTTGATAACCACATATGTATGAAAATAATTACAGTTCAATATTTTCTTTGAAAAAAGACAAACATGAGCAAAGAGACAGAGAATAAAGTCTGTTACATCAGAGGAATCACCTTTTGTTTCCAGCCTGGACTGAAATGTGCTGAAGCCCGCGGAGCATATTATACAGCCACATGCTGGCTATCTGGGAGCCGCTGCATGGTGGAGACTCATCCTATAGCGCCAACACCTCTCACCCCCACCAGCTTCCCCTTCCTTCACCGCAGCATCCTCGTCTGAGCTCGCCTGCTGCCGTCGCTGCTGCTGCCGCCGCTGCGCCGAGAGAGAATTTACATTTTAATAGGCAGAGCTGCTCACCGTCTCCGAATGAGAGTATGTGTTCAGGCGAACAGCAGGAAACCCACCCAGCTGCACAAGTTTCCAATGAACCCTCCAGACAATTCCAGGGACAGGGGAAAGGATATTTTTAGCCACTGGGCCTCCCTGTCTGCAGCTTATGGCGGCATACTCATACACATATATACATACATAAATATATATGCACACACATGCATATTTTCCCAAACCAACTAGATCTGTGAAATGAGATTTGATGTGGTGCCAGCTTATATCAGGGGCGATGAGGTGAGCTCTCTCTAGATAGAGACGGGGAACGAGCAGAGCGGTGGCGGCAGCAGAAAGAAGGCTTGGCTGCCGGCCGGTGTGATCACAGAGCATGACGGTTCCATCACAGCTGTCATTAGGCACCAAACAAAAGGCACATCAAGAGCAGGACAGAGAGGAAGAGGCGGAGGGGGAGGATGGTCCTCGTCACTCCTGCTCTGTCACAAGGCCTCGTGATGAAGTGTCAGCCCTGGAGCACGAGGAAGCAGGTCAATAGGAGTGCAGCTCTAGGAGCTACATACTGCTCACTTTCAACACTGAAGCCATGTGCACGTGCTGTTTGTGTTTGAGAATTTCTAGATTGAATTTAATTGTTTTTTCCCATCTCTGAATTGATTTTAAGGCATGTTTCACATGTGGTTCTCAGAGCAGGACACATCAACACGTTGTGGACTGGTGTGATGCTCACCACCATACTGTGGTAGATGCTATTGGACCCAAAGCCAATTGGGGACCTTAGTCCAGTAAGCATTCACAATGTACCCATACAGCAGGTCTCTTCATATAGATAGCTTGGTGTCCACATTGACATGATATGATGATATGTGCATGTAGAAAACCTTTGTTCTAGGCTACAAAACATGAACGCTGTGGTGTTAATAGTAAAGTCATGTTTCCTCAAATGATTCGAGAGAGTGTACTTCTATGTGGCGTACAGGTATGGTAACTATGTGGTAACCTGTCAGGACAGCTAAAGTCTGAGCTGGTACTCAAACGGCCATGAAGAAAAGAGGACCACGATGAATCTGAAACACATATTCTGGATTCCAGCTGTTACCTTCCGGCAGACGGTTCAGAATGACAATCTGCATTGTGAATCGCAAAAATCATCATCATCAAAATATTAAATAGTGAGTATTATATGATATCATTTTATTGGGGACTAATATATTGTGACTTGATTATTTATTATCTGTGTTGATCACAACTGGTTTTATTATTGTATTATTCCTAACTATTGTCGACATGTGTATTTAAACATGTTTATGAGTGCGTATGATCAATGCGTGCACATGGATTGTGATGCTGGGCTTGGAGCCTAAGGCAAGTTTCCCTGGGGGACAATATAGCATATCTTATCTTATCTTACATAAAAGTCAGCAAAACACTGTTATACATAATAAACAAAATGTAGAAAAGACTGTAAGACAAAGGCCAATTATTCTGCATGTTTTTGAGGAACCGGTTTGGATTATTTTCCAAGTTAAACTGCAATAGTCCACGTTTATATTTCAACAATGGGGCAATAACTTGTAAAAGGAGTCGCTTGCAGTGACAAACCCACACAGAATCATCACCAACTCTGGAGTCCCACCAGCTGTACGAAGTGTGTTAGCATCTTTCAACTCATTGTTTTGGTTTTAAGACCTCTCACTAATTGTTTCCAGCAGCTGTTTTCAGTGTGCACTCCTTGGTCCACAGCAAACAGTGACAGACAGTCCCTTTAGAAAACCTTTAATAATGCTGCAGCTCCCGCTCCTTCCTGGTTCCTTCCAGGTGAGCTACCAGGAGAGCTACCAGGAGAGCCTCCAGGAGAGCGACCAGGTGAGCTACCAGGAGAGCTACCAGGAGAGCTAGCAGGAGAGCCTCCAGGAGAGCGACCAGGTGAGCTACCAGGAGAGCTACCAGGTGAGCTACCAGGTGAGCGACCAGGAGAGCGACCAGGAGAGCGACCAGGAGAGCTACCAGGAGAGCTACCAGGAGAGCTACCAGGTGAGCTACCAGGAGAGCTACCAGGTGAGCTACCAGGTGAGCTACCAGGTGAGCTACCAGGAGAGCGACCAGGAGAGCTACCAGGAGAGCTACCAGGAGAGCGACCAGGAGAGCGACCAGGAGAGCGACCAGGAGAGCTACCAGGAGAGCGACCAGGAGAGCGACCAGGAGAGCGACCAGGAGAGCTACCAGGAGAGCTACCAGGAGAGCTACCAGGTGAGCTACCAGGAGAGCGATCAGGAGAGCTACCAGGTGAGCTACCAGGAGAGCTACCAGGAGAGCTACCAGGAGAGCGAACAGGAGAGCTACCAGGTGAGCTACCAGGAGAGCTACCAGGTGAGCTACCAGGAGAGCGAACAGGAGAGCTACCAGGAGAGCTACCAGGAGAGCTACCAGGTGAGCGACCAGGTGAGCGACCAGGAGAGCGACCAGGTGAGCTACCAGGAGAGCGAACAGGAGAGCTACCAGGTGAGCTACCAGGAGAGCTACCAGGTGAGCTACCAGGTCACTTTAAGGCCTGTCTCTTCAGCCCGGTACGAACAATTGTTTTAGTCTTGATAAAACAGCAGCCTTTGATTGTTCACAGCATCTCTGTTATTCTGGAGTGTGAGACAACACGATGCGTCACAGCTTCAGGCAAGTGATCGAGACCGGGGCCCCTCCCCACTCTAATTAATAACTATTGAACACGCCAACAACAATCAACACTAATTAAATTGTGTGCCTGTTGACAAGGGTACAAGCCTTATCAAATGACAGGAGGGTGGGTGTCAAGTGTGTGTGTGTGTGTGTGTGTGTGCGTGTGTGTGTGTGTGTGTGTGTGTGTGTGCGTGTGTGTGTGTGTGTGAGGGAGGGCGTTGGTAAGGGCCTCTCTTTTCCATAATAAGTTAACGAAGTGCCCCAGGTCATAGTTTTAATTCAAAAACCACCAAAACTGTCATCTCTCCGTGGCACTGACTATTGCCAGCTAGAGGGGGGATGATCAGTTGCCGTGGGTACCCATTTTGAGAAATAAGCAACCAATTGTTGGCCTTTGGTTGCAATCAGTGGGAAGCACTGTTTAACACGTAAGAAACAGGGATACGTCATTGTAAAGAAAGAGAACGATTGAATAAGCAACGTGACTTACTGGATTCATTTCTGAGGGATCTGTGAAGACAACAACTGCACTACAGCTATTTGTTTCATTAAAAAACTAACTTCACACTAAACACTCTTTATTGAGATAATGAACTACATAATGATATATGTGCAGTCACAGAACAGAGGCTTTTGCCTTTTTAAAGGAGTACAGCAACAAATTCCTTCCTCTAAAGAAAAAGAACACCACCCCCAAAGTAACAGCCAATACATTATAAAAAGAGAATAATGTATTACAACTATGGGAATTATAATCAACATATTCTCACACCAATGTATCAAATAATGCATCTTGGTCAGAGCTCCAAAATGTGTCAGTGTGCGCTCATTACATGGAAAGTGTCTTTTCAAAATAAAGTTCTGGTACGTGACTTGTGTGACTAACGACTCCCATCACTGACTAGTCAAGTGACACCATGTCAAGGTTTAGTTTGTCCCATGTGAGCCGGCTACCTCCAGCCTGACTCTGGAGCTCTGCCCGTCATGTTGCGTCTCATCCTCACGCTAAATCATATAATACAATATGATCCTCGCACAAAGAAAAGGCAGGGAATGACCAGCAGTTATGAAGTATTATGATACTTATAAGTCATTATAAAATATTTTATAATTTCCCAAGATGATAATTATGGAGCATTATGAATACTTAAGAATGCAAACAATAATAATCATACAATGTTAAAATGCATTACGGGCTTGTGTTATTAAAAGGTGATTGTCAATTACAATTCATAAACTCTTTGCATTTAGATAGTGGTGCCCCAAGATGTTATATAAGGTCATGTCTGCATGTATATAGGTATTCAGTGATGGCACATGAACCTCAGTGGAGCTCCACATTTATTGAAAAATTGATTATGAACATGACCTAGAAACCCTTTAACAGGCCTGCTGAAGTCAAGTTGCCCTACATTCCACCCACTGACAGTCCACTGGGTGCTGCTGTCCCAGTGGAGCTTCAGCACATGAAGAACAAGTAGCTTAGCCCGTTGAGATGGGACAGTTGAAGGATTTAAAGACGCCAGGTCATTGACACACAGAGCAGGACTGCAGCAAACAGGTGTATTTGTCAGTGTGTGCAGAAAAAAAGCTGCATGGTCTCGAGGGGTCAGCAGGAAATCTGGGAAGGTAGCAAAGTGTGTGTGTGTGTGTGTAATTGCTTGTCTTGAGAAACATGCCAGAGAGCTCTAGAATCTTGCAGCTCTAATATTACAACTTGTGCTTTGAACAACAAATCAAAAGCCCTCAAGTTTACAAGCGAGACACTTGACCCCAACAAAGCCTGAAGCTAATGAAACAGCACTTCACACGGAGGTGTTGGTGCACAGCGCCAGATGAAAGACACAGTATACCGTATGCTCTGGAACATTAGGGAGGAAGTGGTTTTTGTCATTGGTGATAGAAAGTTGGGTTCCCCATATCATTGGTCCAAACTGAAATATTTCAATAACTATTGAATGGATTACAATAACATGTTGTAAGTATCCAGTGAAGTAGCTCAACATCTTGGTGGATTGGTGGTCTGAGTGTAGCCCTGCTACCGTCAACACGAAGCATCAAGCAACTGACAGGCTACGGTTAGCTCACAGAGTCTCTTGGCTGAGGTCAGTGCAAGCAGCAAAGCTGTGTTCAATAGCAACTCCCTCACAGAGGCTCAGAGGGACACTTCCCCAAGGCCCTTTCCACTGTGGGGTGCAGGCCCGCATCCCTGTGCACTTTAACTGGCAGTGGTGGATGCTGTGCAACAGACCATCCCTCCTCAGCCCGTTCCTCTCAGGAGCCAAGCATGGAGAAGGCAGCACTCCTATTGCCCTCGGCTTCTGAGAAAGAGCCTCCCAGAACTCGGGACGCCATCATCTCCATCATCTCCATCATCGCCATCATCTCCATCATCTCCATCATCTCCTGCACCAAACCTCAGCGCCTGCAAGGCCGTCGCTGTTACACCCCATGGCAGATGTAGGCTGCCTGCTGCTAGTCCATCTGTCTGTGGTCTGACAGAGTGGCTGCAGCCTGCACCTGTCAGGCATAGCCAGATACTCCACCTGTCGGCTGCTGCTCCCTTTCCAGTCCACCATGAACCCTAACTTGGTTAGTTGTAAGATCAACCGGGCTGTGTGGAACGTAGCCCATTCTCTGGACTTAGCCCTCTCACACTGACCTGGCCTAGTAACTGCAGCCTTTTGACACCAGGCCCAGACTGGAGGCTTAATTCTGACTGACAGCTACCAAATGGCAAAATCCCATGAAAGGCCCCAGCTTTACACAACTGGGTTGGCCTGTGACCCTGAATGAACAGCAGCCCCAGCCCTCCACCTCCCCCTCTTTCCCAGCCTCATCAATGAGGTAATCAATAGCTAGTGACTAGTGATTAATGACTCTTACTCATCTGCTGTACATTCACAGCTGGGATGACACACACACACACACACACACTTGTGGACCCCTGCTGACAGACATTAATGAGGGTTGACAGTCTGGCAAACCCTTAACTGTTTTCTTTCACACACACACACACACACACACACACACACACTCACACACACACACTCACACACACACACCCACGCCAAACAAAAGCAGCCTTGTTCAGTCGCACCAACACTGGTCACATGATTCAGATATTGTTGCTGATATCTAGTGTTGTCTTCTAGTGTCTACTGTTAGCTTTTTGCTTATTATTAGCCTGCCATTTCCGGACATGACTAATAAAAACCTGTCCCTTGTTAACAAGTAGCTGAAAAGTTAGCGTGTTACATTGTCTTCATTCGCCACTTCATGACAGGAAGCTGAATCATGAGTCCAAAATGAGCCAACAAACAAAAACACGTACGGTTGGGCTTTTCCTTCAAGCACTATTACAATCTTCTGTCGTGTTTAGCATTTAGAGAGTTTGGGTAATAATCGTACTACTCACTGTTGCACAATAAACATAATAGGAAAAAGAGATGCTGTTGTTTTAGCGACTTTAAACTGTAGCTGCTGACACTGAGGATGAGGTCAACGGTGGTATCTGCTGTCATCTCCCCACCATGCGCATTAAGTTATAGAATGGTGCCTCATCACCTGCCGAGGGTGCACACTTTCAAACACAAACAATACATTATGTAGATAGAAATCACAGACAAATAGCCAACTTCAATAACTTCATAATGTTCAAATCATGGCAACAACGAGCATGTGTTTTCTGCATGTTGCAGTGGATTGAGCTCTCAAGGACAGCGTTCCCAGAACAATGTTCAGGAAGATGGATGTAAATAGGTCAAAAACAAGGACAATGAAGCTGAGCAAAAAGGTCAAACTAATCAACAATGACAACAACATACAATATACACAAGTTAAATGGTTTCTGTAAATTGCACACAAGTGTGTGTGTGGTCCATCGGTGTGCCCTGCAGTAACCACACTCTGATAATAGGGTTTAGGACTGTGGAGTACACATTGTCAGGTGCACCAGGTGGCTGTGTCAGAGCTCATCTACAGCAGCTGCCGATTCAGAGCTCATCCAAATATCTACAAGGAGGCCTTGAGGTAAAAATCCAATTGGGCTCTCAGCTGCGGGGCTCTCATCCCGGAGCTCAGGTGCAGTCTGGTTCCACATTTCTCCTCTCAAGCTCCTCCAGATCCCATTCTGCGTCGGTCCAGGAATGGGTTCCTAAATTAAGACTGCTAAACAGAAGAGCCCGACATTGTCGAGTTATTAAACAATTAATGTACAAATAGCTGGAATGGTTGCAACCAATTAAATTAAGAGACGATACAAGATTGATGGTACTACCTGACCACTATTCAGACCACTGCATGGGGGGGGGGGGGCTTTGAATGACAACACATATACATCCAAGCCGTAAATCATAATCCACTAACTAGCTTTTTCATGATAACATATAATATATGATAATATGATGACATATGGCATTTGATCATATAACATATGTCGTATGATCATATGATAACATGATTATATAACATTTGATCATATGTTGATATATGATTGACTTCAAACACAAAATTGCTTGACGGTAATGAACTATTCAATCCATATGATTTGGATAACAGGAGTGTCCGGCCAAGTCGTGGTGGAGGGGGAGGTGGGGGGGGGGGGGGTCAACTATGGACTGAGGTAACTGTCCCCTGTCCAAATGTTGTCTGTCAGGTGGCGTTTCAATGTGGACTGGAGCTTGGTTAACTGTCCTTGACCCACTACAAGCCAACAGCCTCTTACAACTCAAAGCCAACTTACTTCTAAACGTGTGTCTGATCTCTAATGCTGACCTCGTTTCAGGCTGTGAGGTGAACATGCCTACCTCGAAGACAGAGGACAGATTCCTGCACTACACATGTAGGAAAACAACTTTGTCATGCAGGCTAGTGTCTATCCAACGAGGTGTTAATGGGCAGATAGCCCACTTCCACCTATGACTGTTGGCTATTCTCACACGCCACAACCACTGTGGACCGATAGTGTTGCTCGTGAGGAATTTCTCAATCAATTTTCAATGAAAAGCAAAGAAAAGCAGCAGCCTTGAGATGCCATCAGCATTCCATCCTGGTCCTTAAAAAACATAACAAACAACAAACACACACAAGCTGCAAACCTTACAGAGGTGCTCGTATTGATCCTGTTTAAAGTGGTTACGTCCCTCAGTCACTGACACATACTCAGGTGGAGACATAACAACCACAGAGGAAAAACAAACTTCACATTCTTTCATCTCTAAAGAATATCCACATAAGGTCTTTTGTTTTGATAGGATTTGATTCAAAAAACATATCATCCTTTTTAGTCTGTGAAGCTAATTTTTTTTCATTCTTATGGAGGTTAAGCGGATATTAAGATACAAACTGGCACATGTGGGGCATGATTACACTTCAGTTATAATTGTTAACATGTCACTAGTCCATTTTAGTTTTGGTCCGTGTTGGTCAAACAGATGTTCTCTGTCTCTGGAGGTGGCACTGCTGGATGAGAGCAGCTCCAGGAGTCCAACTTGAGCAACATACCAGTGAGCTGTGGACATGATCTGAAAGGTGTGAGGAAGACATCTCTTAGACACAGCAATCATTTCTTTTCTTGTGGCTGGAGATTATTTGCAGATGTTCAGGAGCTCGGAGAGTTCTTTGTTTGTGTACATGATGTAGAGTCAGGGTTGTTCCCATTGGATTGTTCACACTATCTCTGAGTGTGCAGCAGCATCATGGAGTGCTCCCTGTACCGATGTCGTTATCTGCTCCGCCGTGCTGCTCTGAGGATGTGGCCACACTGACGTCCTCCAAGGTAAAGACTGTAGCAACGGCCTGAGTGAGGTCAAAATAGATCATAAGTTATGACTATAACTATGGATCTATGAGACCGACAGAGCATCTTTTGAAGCTTTGAGCAGCCTGAGGCCTTCCAGGCGAGAGGAAGAGGTCTGTTGCTCTCCTGAAGGGTTCTTCCCTTTTTTCCCTGTGAAAGGGTTTTTTTGGGAGTTTTTCCTGATCTGATGTGAGGTCAAAGGTCAGGGATGTTGTGTGTGTACAGATTGTAAAGCCCTCTGAGGGGAGTTTGTAATTTGTGATTTTGGGCTATACAAAATAAACTGATTTGAATTGTTCACCTGGATGCTTTACAGACCTTTAGTCAAGCACTGCACTTACCACAGCTATTGTGACTGGATGGATGTGTGTCACCCAGATACATTTTTCGGCATAGCTAATTGGCAATTTGTGACCATGGCAACCAACAAAACAGTATAATTTATGTCTAATTAATAGCATGTATGTTGCTGTTTTATAGTCTCTGCTCAGCGAGTAACATTTTCATGTTAGCTTATTGCAAATTGCAAAAGGCATGAGAGTGAGCTCATTTCCCTAAGTGCTGTGACTGAATGTATGTTTAAGAGGCTTTTAAAGGTCTGCCTTCTCTCCATGCCAGTTTAATGTTGTTCCCAGACACAGTGGGTAACAGGCAGGATCATTAAAATACCTCCAAGACAAATGAAAAGCAGTAACATGATTAAACCCTCTATTAGCACATGCACACTGAGCCTGATATAACATCTGAAGCTGGTCTTTGTTCACAGGAAGGACCTTCAGTGTGGGCTGGATGCACAATGTCAGTGTTTGTACATCAGCCTCAGCACCGTATCTTTGCAGATGTCCAGATGGCCTTCAACTCAGGGGGCTGCATCTATTTAGGGGCCCACCTGATCTATTTCACGGGGCTCAAGGATAACAGCGTCACAGGTTGTTGACCTGGGGTCAAAAAGGTTTCAGCAACGTTAAAATGAGGTGGTAGTTGTCGTCATCAGGCAGCAGACTTAATATGACTGGGAGCCATTGACCCTGTCAAGAAAGAATACAACCGTGTGTGTCATGGTCTTGGGTTGTGTAGTCTGTTTCCTGTTTCCTGTTTCATGTTTGGTTTTACTTCCTGTCTTTGTGTGTGTTTCATTCATGACTTTCTTTCCAACCAGTGTTCCTGCTGTCTTTCTGCTGAATAAACCTTTTGTTTGTTTAACATGTATTTCTGTTACTTGCCTGATTTTAGATTCAGTTTGCTTCATAAATCTTTCCCTGCTAACTCATCAATTAATTCTGCATTTGGACAATTTCATAATGAAGGTATTTAATGTCATTTAACTTCTGGGTGGTTAAATGAAATCTCCAAATAAAACTAGTGCATACGTAAAGATTTGATGAGGTGATGACAGCACCGTCTGCTCAGCACACAATTCAAATAATTATCATCATTTTTTTTCCACGTCTAAAGATGACAACTTGGCCTAATGAAGAAAATGTGTTCAGTAAATTCCAGTATTAAAAAAAAATTATGTTGACCTGATGGTGGCAAGTTCTAAACCCAATAAAAGAAATTGACAAAATAATGTATTTAGTTGTACCAACGTGATGCAGTTAATTTGAAAACTATGTTTTATTCTACCTTTATTCAAGAATCAGCCCGATATATATACACACTACAATATGGCATTATAAAAGTACCAAGAGGCTCCCTGGGTGGACCCGTGTGGTGACACTCACTGACATGTGGGCGGGGCTGGGACGCACAGGAAGTTGTGTACTGTGACTCCAAGTTGAACACATATCGGTAAACACCGTTAATCACAGGTTAGCAGATGAGAATGTTAATTACAACGACGGAAATAACAAGACCCAGAGGATGCTTCTATGTATCGACACCCCCTCTGTTACTGATAAGGGCCAGATGTTTGTGTGTGTGTGTGTGTGTGTGTGTGTGTGTTCACACTTTATAGTAAGAAGTGTTTGGAGGAACGAGGTGACGAGGGGGGTTTAATGTTGAATATGAGCTCACCAACACGTTGCTTTGTTGTTTCCCACAGCTCTATCCCCGTAACGACACACACACACACACACACACACACACACACACTACCAAAGTTACTAGCAAAACCGTCAGCCACACTACGATTTAGGACGACAATTTCATGAGCTTTAGTTAGTTAATGAAGAAGTGCGCAACTTATTTGACTTTGTATTATATATCAGTTTTATACATTTTGAAAGAAAGCAAAACCCCATTGGCAGTGTTTAGTTTTCCTTGTGAATGCTGTGAATGGGAGTCAGGAGTGTGTTAAGAGGTGCAGACCCAACGGTTCCTCCTCTTTTGGTCTTCTCCATGTTAACCGTCAGGGCCCAGACCTGACAGTTAACATGGAGAAGACCTTTCTTTAGCAGAAGGCACTAACTACTCACATTACAAATGCTTACTGGTCCTTTTCTATAATTAGAAGAACTGTCTGGTTCTGCAGATGAAACTAAACCAGGTTCAATATGTTCTATCATCTCTGTGACACAGTGCTCCTTACAATGATAAAGGAATACTCATCATAGATGTCATATAACTTTATTACATGATTACAAATAGGAGTATCTTTGCTGTGTGTTTAAATGCTGACAGGTTGATCCCCACTGACAGCAAAAGATGCTCCATCTATTATGCACATTGACAGAGTGAAGCAGAAAGAGCATCAGTTTTTCTTTCACCCGGATGTATCGATATTGTCTCCCTACAAACAAGCTGCATCTAAATCAATCAGCATGGCTCTATGCATCCAATAGCTGGCTAATTGATGCACTAATCCAGTCACTAAGTACTGCAGCGCTGTGGAGTCGGCCCAAAGCAAACACACGAGTCGTCAATGAGCTGCTCCTCAAACACGAGGCTGACAGAACATCTCTGCACTATAGATCACAGCAGAGAGACGCTGGCCTGAAGCAACTCGGCTTCCTCATCTAATTGGACTTCAGGAGATGAGGCTGCAGCACATTTATACCTTTCTGTAATATCACATCATGTGACGGAGAGGTTTGCTGACATGACCTCCGCCCACACTGAGGTCATGACCTCAGGTTTGGGAGGCTTTTAGTAAACGTTCTCCGGTTCAGAAGGAACCTGTGGTGGATTTAGAAAGTTGGTTCCATTCTTAGGGATTAATTAGATTTAACTGATAAGTTATTACTGGTAGCATGCAGAAGACTTTTAAAACAATATTTTGAATCTCCATGTTGGGAAATAAATAAGAAAAGACAGTCCAGGTGAACAGGGTAAAACAATTACTAATGGATATCACCATGAAACGGATTAATGACATTAGGACAATTCTATTTTTGTATTACACGTTTTCTGAAATGTTATGTTTAAGAATCCTTATGAGGTATTATTAATAGTGAATGTAGAAGAAATCTACAGATGCAAACAGACAAAGTAGTAAAATAAACGTTTTCTTTCCACTAGGCTTAAAGAAGAAAAATCTAAAAGTTGTTTTCAATGAATGAAAAACAATAATGTCGTAGCAGGCTTAAAATAACTATGGAACTAAAGATAGTAGAGAGGCTGTAGGATGGTGGAGGAGGTACTAAAGACAATACATATCATGTGTGTCATGTCATATATGCATGGACAGATTCAACTATATCACACTAAAAATACTACAGCATCAGAGTTGATTTTATTCTTAAAATATTGAGAATTTATTGTCATGTTTTAAGACAACACAATGTTGTGTAGGTGCATCAGGGATAACATTAAATGTGAAAAGTTGATGAAGAGAACACAAAGAGCCTTAGAGTCTAGCTGCTTTACATTCAGGCTCAGCAGACCGAGTGAGATGTGGACCTGGAGCCGAGGACCAGAACCTGCTGAGCACCACCACCATCCTGCCCACAGCACACGGCTAGAAGAGAACAACAACACCATGTTGGAGGATTCTATCGTACATGGTTCACCCGGCTGAGGGGAAGAACCGTTAGTGCCGTGCAGAGCTCTTGCTGAGGTTGTGAGACGTGTTTGAGATTTACACAACGATACAGTTGAGGTAAATAAAATAGTTTGCAGTGCCAACAGCATTTTAAAAATGACATTCAAAAACGTGATGTCAGCTTCCAGGTAACACACAGATCTTGCCAGTAAATTTCATCACGGAATTACAAATGTACAAACTTTTCTGAAACGGTATGTTTGAATGTGCAAATGAGGCATTCCCTTATTCAATATGTGCTCATTTTCATGGCTATAGGTAAAACATTATTGTTGTCGATATATTAGAGTCAACGTTTTTTAAAGAGGGAATTCTGAAAATCTCTTTGAATCCCTCCATAAATAATAAATAAAGTTATTTTCAACATCATAAAAACAGATATATCTAATACATTTAAACTAGGCATTATCTAATGGTAACTGTTGCTGAATTTAGGGGGACTGCAGACACAAATAAACTAAGTAAAGTAAATGTTGTCTTTCCAGTAGTCTGAAAGAAGAAAAAAAATTCTCAAAATTGCCCAGTGCATGAAATAAGAATGTTCTTGCTCGAGGTGCTTCTCCTTAATGGCGTCCAGCCTGGAAGCGTTTCCTGGAGCAGGTGAGGAGAAGAAGTGCCGAGCTGCTACTGGAAAGAGTCCAGAGGACCATTAGAGCCCCAGTGAGGAGCCAGGTGGACCACAGCGTGTGAAGGCAGCAGGAGATGGATAGGACTCCATCGTGGAAGTGTGTTCCTCCCCACCAACACGAGGCCTGCTGAGTCATTACAAGAGCACCTCTCTTAACACACACAAGTGACCCGACTTTCACGCCTGCCCGTGTTAATAATCAGTGCTCATAATGAACACAATCCATAGGTCTGCTGGGTTAAGGTCCTCAACAACCTTACTCCGAGCAACACCGGCCAGGCGCCGCATGAAGAGAGCGGTTTCCTGTGGTCACAGCGGTGCTACGCTACTGCCCCCCTGTGGACACACGGGGCAAAGACAGCCTTCAGGAGACGAAACACCCCATGAGGTACGGGTACTGTTCACATCCTTGTATGCATCATGCCATCTAATGTCATGTAGGTGAATACTAGGGGGTGCTGCCCATCCAGAGCTGCCCCAAATGAGGAAAGACACATCTTTACTTTTTTAAAGCTGATACTCTTAATACTGTTATATTTATATTCCCCCCTAAAAAAGCCCACACCAACAAAACTACGTAACAGACCCTATTTTCTGTGGGTTTCTTGGAGGAGTGGTCTGCACATCTTCATCTCTAAACAGGGGCAGCTTACATGAGGGTGTATGGACCAAATGATTGTCTGTGATTGAAGGGGCCTCGGGCACTGCAGTGCTCAGCTGTGGTCCGTGTGAGCACACTTAGCAGTCATTTGGTCGACTAATGCCTCAGACAGGTTCTCATGAGTGATTGAACCTGGACCATGTTTGTGCCATAATATGATCCATATGTGTGGCATACCTTTACTGCCACAAGCACATCTGTCCATCGCTTTGTGCAAAAACTGCCGAACCATGTTCCAGCAGACAGAAACATGAAGCGATGCAGCCGATCGTGAAGCGCTCCGTCGTGACTCCCGTTGCACTGACTCAGTGAACCGGGTGCATCCCAACACTTCCTTCTCTACGGCAGAGTACAAACACACATGTGTATTAGACACGTACACAATCGTTTTGTGCCTTGCTCCAGAAAAAAAATTACATAACAAAATAAAACAGATCAAATATTATAGCGTAATAATATTTTACAGAAGCAGCAGTAAAACATTATAATGGCAAGACACTCCCCCTCATCCTCACTTCCACAGAGGGAAGTCTGTTGTTGGGATGATGGAGGTCTTTTATTATAAGAATAATGCATTGAATTTATATAGCGCTTTTCATGATACTCAAAGACACTTCACATAATTATAACATCCTAAAAGCTCAAAATAAATAAGAATAACTAAAATACAGGTAAAAAACAAATAGGGACTTTCTGAGTCGCTTGGATCCTAATAAAAAACAGTCACACATTAAAAGCAGTTCTGAACAGGTGGGTTTTGATTTGTGATTTGAATGAGGAAAGATCAGTGCAGTCTCTGATGGGTTTGGGGAGAGAGTTCCAGAGGGAGGGGGCAGATATGGAGAAGGCTCTGTCCCCCCACGGTGCCTGGTCCTATGTGGGATGGACAGGAGATCATCAGATGAGATGGAGTGTGGTGGTGGAGCAGGTCTGTGAGGTAGGAGGGGGCCTGATGGAGTGTGGTGGTGGAGCAGGTCTGTGAGGTAGGAGGGGGCCTGATGGAGTGTGGTGGTGGAGCAGGTCTGTGAGGTAGGAGGGGGTCTGATGGAGTGTGGTGGTGGAGCAGGTCTGTGAGGTAGGAGGGGGCCTGATGGAGTGTGGTGGTGGAGCAGGTCTGTGAGGTAGGAGGGGGCCTGATGGAGTGTGGTGGTGGAGCAGGTCTGTGAGGTAGGAGGGGGCCTGATGGAGTGTGGTGGTGGAGCAGGTCTATGAGGTAGGAGGGGGCCTGATGGAGTGTGGTGGTGGAGCAGGTCTATGAGGTAGGAGGGGGGCCTGATGGAGTGTACTGGTGGAGCAGGTCTGTGAGGTAGGAGGGGGTCTGATGGAGTGTGGTGGTGGAGCAGGTCTGTGAGGTAGGAGGGGGTCTGATGGAGTGTGGTGGTGGAGCAGGTCTGTGAGGTAGGAGGGGGTCTGATGGAGTGTGGTGGTGGAGCAGGTCTATGAGGTAGGAGGGGGCCTGATGGAGTGTGTAATCACCCCGGTAGAGGTGCTGACAGGCTTTCTTCACCACGATGTTGATGTGAGAGGACCAGGATAAATCCTGAAGCTGTCCACTTCTCCACAGAAGCCCTGCTGATCCAGAGGGGTTGGTGGTTCCTCTCCTGCGTCTCCCTAAAGTCCACTATCAGCTGCTTAGTCTTGCTGACATTCACAGAGAGGTTGTTCTCCTGGCACCAGTTTCTCCAGGTGAGTCACTTCCTTGAGGTTGGCCTTCTTTTTGTTGTCAGAGATCAAACCTGATGAGGGTTGTGGAGTCAGACGCGGCCTGGCAGTCGTGTGTATACAGCAGGGGGCCCAGGACACATCTCTGGGGGGCTCCTGTGTCGTAGGGGAGGAGGTGTGACAGCAAACCCACACCGCCATCAGAAAGTTGGGGATCCAGCCGCTCAGAGTAGCAAAGTGTGCCGTAGTCCACAAACAGCCAGTGTGGATGAGGGGATTCATTGCTTCTTCTGTGGACCTGTTGGAGCTGTAAGAGAACAGTTCCAGGGACTGAAGTAGTGAGAAAAGGACGTAGTCTTTGACACGCCTCCCAGAGACGATGACATCATCATCATCATCATCATCATCAGGTCATTTAGACAGCAGGGGGAGGTTTCTTGTCAACAGGGACCACTGTTGACACATGTAATAACAGGTTTTATGTAGATTTTCACTTTGCTGCCTTATCGGCTATCGTGTCAGATGAGTGGGCTCAGCTGTTTCTACAACGTGTATGGTATGAATATAGCACATTGCCATGTCATTAACTGTCCCTCTAGAAACAAAGACAGCACAAAGTCGTTGCATCACGCCAGCGACATTTATTTCAAGTACAGGAATCAAATGATCTGAGCCACGTTCTGGTCTCATAGAGCATTCCCCCAAAGCAGTGTTTCATAACATGTGGCCTAACCCTGGTGACATGTCTTTGTGAATAACTGCCATTTAATAAACAATGGGCCCATGTGTAAGGTTATGCAGAAATATTACAAGACTGCACTGCTTCATGTTCACTCCCTCTGTATAAGACCTGCATAAGACCACGAGAGACCAGCCCTGAAAGAAAGAAGACCAATAACAAGCCACTGACTCTGGAGACCTGTTGAGGACTGATGAGGCACAGGGGGATCCCACTGGATCAGGATTCAGTCTGTTAGGAGGACCTGGTTAACCTCTCGCTCACCTCCCACAGCTTCTTTGCCAGGGCATCATCTCGCCCCTTGGCGCCCACTTGCTGTAGTGCACAGTTGGCGAAGTAACGTCCGCTGAGAGGCTCGATGCCCTCCTGCAGGGCACAGTACAGGGTGGTCTGGGACCCCCCCTCAGGATCCAGGAAGAAGGCCTTGGCAAAGGGAATCATGAGGAGCTGCAGCCACAGGCTCATACTGCGACCCAGCTCTGTGTGGACGACCCCTGAAGAAGAAATGATCCAAACATGTGAGGATTGTGGAGCCCCGCTTGGCCTACAGCCAATACTCTGCTCAGTGAGATATTGTAAATGACCCCAACATTCCTATATGAAAGGTGCAGACCTAACCTGGGTGGAGGCTGTAGCAGGTGACACTGGTGCCCTCCAGCCGGTTGGCCAGCTCCCTGGTGAAGAGCACATTAAACAGCTTGCTGTTGCAGTAAGCCCGGACGTTGTGCCAGGTGGACTGACCGGAGACCAAGTCCCTCTTGGGTGCCAGCAGAGGGAAGTCCGCGCTGCCACAGCGGTGCAGAAGTGCAGCCACAGTGACCACGCGACTGGGACCGCACTGCTGCAGCTTCTCCAGGAGGAGGTTGGTGAGCAGGAAGTGACCCAGGTGGTTGACCCCGAACGCCACGCAGAACCCATCCGCTGTGTGCCCTGGCCCCATCACACCTGAAACAGCGCTTCAATCACTTACATTGTCCTACCAAAGTCCAATGTGGGTGATTTCCTCTAACAGGGCTTTCTTTCCATTTGGTTTGCATAAAGAGACGTTTCTGGTACCACGGAGCATCGTCCCACCGTGTTCAACACCCTCACCTGCGTTGTTGATGAGGATGTCCAGTCTGGGTTCAGTCCTCAGGAAGGTTTCAGCAAAGCAGCGAACAGACTGGAAACTCGCCAGATCCAAGTGCATGAACAGCACCTGGTTGTTGCCGCTCTCCTGAAGGACAAGCAGCCTGGCTGAGTGTGGCTGTGATACACTAAACTAGCAGAGCTGAAGCGTTTGCATTTTAAAATACATTTTAAATATATTGGAAACAATGTTTCTTTCAGACTGGTCCTTCTTGACAGTGTGGCCAATGGGCAGTCTCCTGGGGGCTCAGGTCATTTCATTGACGTTACACTTTACTTCCACATTATTACAAATGTGTTGAGGCTACGGGCAAGCCGAACTAACTGTGTGAATACTACGCTATAGCTACTGCAGTCCAACAGAACAATACTTCTTACAGGAGTCTTCAGTTATTGTTCAAACTGTTTGATTCAGCTCCACACTCAGTGAGGAAGATGCAGCCTGTGGTGCTGTGTCACAAAGAGAAGTGTTGGATGTCGTTTGCATCAGGGGCACTATGTCTTGGGGCAGCCTCTCGTACTTACTCTACGGATGTGGAAAGCAGCCGCCTCAGCGCTGGCCTTGCTGCGGCAGGCGAGGATCACCCTGGCCCCTCTCTTCGCCAGATCCAGAGCCGTGGCCCTGCCGATGCCAGTGTTGCTCCCTGTGCAGGAAAAACATCAAGCTGAACACAAGCAGCCGCACACAGCTCGGCAGACAGGCGCGTAGAGCATGAACCATCACAGGCGTGCTTATTATACCGGACATGATACAGTCAGCACTTCCTCTGGAAACAAACCCGGCTCTTTAAACACACACATGGCACCCAGCACACCGGACTGTGACGCAAAGAGGAACAGAGGTCAGCATGATGGTGTGGGCCTATTGGGAACAATGCGCTCATCAGAACGAGGCTCCACCCACCGCACACTGAAGCTCCACCCACCGCACACTGAAGCTCCACCCACCGCACACTGAGGCTCCACCCACCGCACACTGTTCTTTACGGCGCGTGTCTACAGGTGAGGGCAGTACACGTGTCTGAAGACAGGTCTGTGAATGTGTAGACCAGTTTGTAACATCGTGACCGCGTTGACGTGTTTCCGTTACCGGAGACCCTCCGGCTGAGTTTGAGGCTACCGCGTCATAGCACGCGTCACCGGGAGCGGTACCTGTCACAATGGCCGTCTTCCCGTTCAGCTTCACCGAGCTGGAGCACCGAGCTCCCCTGAACACGCTGTAGTAAACGAGCACGTAGGAGAACAGAGCTGCTGCCACGAGGCAGAGCAGCGCCGACATGTCGGCTCCGAGCCGGTGGAGCCAGGGTCCTTCTCTTCTTCGTTGTCTTTAATGGCGTTAAAACGCAATACGCAGTTCAGGACTTTCAGAATAAAAGTCTGGCCAAACAGAACCGATGTTGTTCTCTTGGTTAATGGGGAAAGTAGATTGTTTGGAAAAAAATATTACAAAACATGGCGCTTTTCACAAAAAGTGACAAGGTGATATAATTTAAAATAACATTTTAGTTTCGCCAATATCATAAATAATTTGCTTTGAAGTTCAGTCCAACACCAACAGCTCTGCATCCGGTTGGGCTTCCCGGCTTAGCGTTCCTCAGCCGCCAGATGGCGCCCCACGCCATCAAAGTAACCCTCCGGTGTCAAAGAGAAAGTTTGTTATGGGCTTACTATAACAATACCATAAAAATAATGTCATTTAATTACATATAATTATATGTAATTAAATGACATTATTGTTACTCACAAAAACTAAGAAAAGAGATCACATGACTCCTGTATTAGCTGCTCTGCACTGGCTCCCTGTAAAATCAAGAATCACATTTAAAATTCTTCTCCTCACCTACAAAGCCTTGATTGGTGATGCACCATCATATCTTAAGGAGCTTGTAGTACCATATTGCCCCACTAGAGAGCTGCGCTCACTAAATGCGGGGCTACTTGTGGTTCCTAGAGTCCTAAAAAGTAGGATGGGAGCCAGAGCCTTCAGTTATCAAGCTCCTCTTTTATGGAACCAGCTTCCACTTTCAGCCCGGGAGGCAGACACAGTCACCTCATTCAAGAATAGACTTAAGACTTTCCTCTTTAATAGTGCTTATAGTTAGGGCTGAATCAGGTTTGCCCTGGTCCAACCCCTTGATATGCTGCTATAGGCTTATAGGCTGCTGGGGGATGTTTTAGGATACACTGAGCACCTATCTCCTCTTCTCTCTCTCCTTATGGATTAATTTACATCTCTCCATTGCACCTTATTAACTCTGCTTCCTCCCCGGAGTCGTTGTGACTTCACGTCTCATAGGGTCCATTGGACCTGGAGGTGTCTGATGCTGGTGAGCCGGCCTCCCATTGGCCCTGCTGATGCCCCGCCCCCCCTCCTCTCTACCTCCTTCTGTTTCATGGATTAGAGTTCCATTCATACATTGTCATATTCATGTAATGTGTTTATGTAACTCTGTAACTCTGTTCATTCTGTACACATGACATCTATTCATCTGTCCATCCGGGGAGAGGGATCCTCCTCTGTTGCTCTCCTGAAGGGTTCTTCTGTAAATATCACTCTGTCATAATGTTGCACAGTTACTTCTTTGTTGTGTTGCTGTCAACAGCTCCAGGGAGCGTCATGTGCTGCCATGGAATAATGTCCATAGTCAAAGTCCCAATGTTGTTGAACCAGGATCCTTTCACTACATAGTCGCCCCTAATGACCCCTGTCTACAGACTATCTACAGACTCACTGTTCACATCAAGTCACATCCCATAATATACCCAGAAACCCTAAAAGAACCAGTACTCCTGTGCCACAAACAGTGTTTTTTACATGCACATAGCGCTGATTGCCCTGGAGTCAGCAGGTCTTAAACACAAGGGGAAGTCACATGTTGTTATAATACAGTTATTACTAACATTAACATACATACATTAACATTAACACATACAACAACAATGATATCAGTAGCAGACATATTAAGATACATGTGACTGATAATAATAATGTCTTTGTTTGATGACCTCTGTAGTTGTGCCCCTCCCTCAATGATACGTTCAAACCTGCAAAACCACCTCGTCCAAAGTTATTAGTCACGATTTCTTGCATTCCAAAGTGTTGTGTGCGAACCCATCCTCCACAGAGAATTCAACATGGCAGACAGACTAAGTCCCTGTTGATGGACTGAAAGATGTATGTTTGACATCACATTCATTCATGAGCATCCAGCTTGCTTTGTGTATGTCATGTCTGTGTTGTGCGTTTATTGAACCTAGAGGTCAAAGTCGTTTGAAGTTGCTGCCGGCGCCTCGACGCGCCTTCATCGACGTTGATGTTTGGCAGCATTAAACTATGGAAACCCTTTTTTACCATTCCTGTCAAATGAGCCTAAAACGCCTTTTCAAGGCATGCCAAGATATCCAATATTTACATGGAGGTACGACGGAAAAAACATGAATAATTAGGCATATTTGAAAATAATGCAACAGCAGTCCGTGGATATTTATTGATATCATAATGTGTTTTGGACATTATACTGGATTGGATAGTCTGGACCCTTTGCAATGTAACAAGGCCGTTATTGTCAGAATGTTATCGATCGGTGGTTTACTATTATTATTATTATTATATCTTTATTTAAAATGAGGCTTCATAGGTGAATTGCTTTGATTTGGTAATTGTTTGTTTGTTTGTTGTTGTCTGACAAAGGCGTTTATTGTACCTGCTGTTGTGATTGTATCTTGAAATGGTTTGCATCACAAGAATGTTAGCTTTCCAAAGATATGTTGCATCCTATATGTAACATAACATAAGTTAAAAAATACACTTTATAATGTATATTTTCACTTGTAGTAGTTTACAGACCTCGTTCGGATTTATTCATATGTTTGTAAATATATATTTATGTAGAAATATGCGTGTACCTGCATTTTATGCTAACCTTTGTTAGCATAAAATGCCTGTGAAACACTTTGCTGCTTGTTTTGATATGTGTTATATAAATAAGCTTTATTATTATCAACCACACATCTTTAAATTTAATCTGAGACTAATAGTCCACAATCAAGCTTTAAGTATTAGAACTACACATAAAATAAGAATTTTCTACAACACGTGGTGTTTGCTGTCAAATCTAAGAGCCAATCAGCTCTCTGATGTGGCGACAGCCAGGCGTTTCCCATCATGCACTGGGCCACGCAGTCAGTGGGGAGCAACTGCGGCGCCTGGCTCTAAAATCTGCGGCCGCCTCGCTCTTGTGAGATTATCGTTGACCACGTGTGCATGACCGGCAACGAACCCAATGACATTCTGCATTGCTGAGGACGTTGTGTAGAAAATAATGTTGCACTAATGTCTCAAGTTCTCTAGAAATGTAACCGGTTATGTTGCACGCGGTAATGACTGCTAACACGGTCGCGTGTCATTTAGACCTGAACATCATCACATTAATTTCGCCTCTTTGCATTACATCGGGCCGCTATATATATTACATTTCATTTAGCGACGTATTATCATATATATTATTATTATGATTATTATCATACGCCGTAGACACAGCTACGGGGAGCGATTCAGGGTTAAGTCTTGCTCAAGGACACTTCGACATGGGCGGGGATTGAACCGCTGACCGTCTGAATGAAAGACAGACCTGATAACCACTTTCTTTTGTTTTAGGAAGCGGCTGTGCAAAGAGAGAGAGACCAGAGGACAATGTGTGTGTTCTATGTGTTTTCCTTTGTTTAATGTTAGCTGTTGCTCATGTGTCCACTTGGTATCCATGTTTTCCCCTTTGTAAATTGCGATTCATGGTTTTGAAAAGAATGGTTAAATGGTTGTGGTGGCTGGGGCGTGGTTAGGCTCAGCTGCGGAGGGGAGTGTGTGGGGGGGGGGGGGGGGGGGGCTCAGGGAACAGGTGCCTCAGCTGCAGGGGATCAGGTGATGAGTGTCTCTGCCCTATGTTAGGTTTGATAGGGATGGAGGCACGAGAGAGGAGAGCAGAGGCAGTCTGCTAGCTAATAAAGCATATTACGAAAGATACCCTGAGTGTGCTCATCCTTTGGTGCTGGGGGGGGACCCCATAGGAATGTGACAGGAGCTTGTTACACTGGTGCCCAACAGGGGGCCCCCTTAAAGGAAAAAAGAATGTGTCATCTGGTCACATGACATCTATTCATCTGTCCATCCGGGGAGAGGGATCCTCCTCTGTTGCTCTCCTGAAGGTTTCTTCCCTTTTTTCCCTGTGAAAGGTTATTTTCTGTTTTCTTTTAGTTTTTCCTGATCCGATCTGAGGTCAAAGGTCAGGGATGTCGTATGTGTACAGATTGTAAAGCCCTCTGAGGGGACTTTGTGATTTGTGATTCTGAGCTATACAAAATAAATGGAATTTAAATTGATTTGAATAATGTTTTTATTTATATTTGGCATCAATCATTCTAATACATCTAATTATAATCAGGGGAGTTATTACATTTTAACAAGCTGTTACATAATCAGTTATTACCTCATCTTTGATTCCACACCTTGTACATATAACATGCAAACTAATCTCCGACATGGATTCTTCAGCACCGCTGTAAAAACTGTTGTCATGGCGAGTCCAAGATAGACAGTCACACTGGCAAACCTTTACATTACATTTCTTGCCTATAATTGCCTGCCAGCCCACGTTTTTATGTCATGAAATGGTATGGTCTGTGGATATCTTCCCATACTTCCTGTTTAACAGAACAATAACAACCCAATAACCGGATGTTCATGGAAAGCTCTTCATGCGAGACCAGACAGTCTCTCGCTGAGCTCCCACAGCTTCTTGGCTGCAGCGTCATCCTTGGCTTTAGCATAGACTTCTCTCACAGTGCAGTTGGAGAAGTACCGTCCGCTGAGAGGTTCGATGCCTTCCTCGACAGCACAGTGCAGGGTGGTCTGGGCCCCCTGAACGGTGTCTTTGAAGAAGAATGCAGTCACGGGCTTCAGGAGCATTCGCATTATTGAGGCCATGTTCCTTGCCAGCTCAGAGTTGATTGTTCCTGTAAAAACATAGTAATGTAGTTTAGTTGCCTGATCTTTAGCGGTTATTGTAAAAATAACTATTAACTTTTTAATGTTGTTTAGACCAGCGGCTCCCAACCACCGGGCTGCGGACCGGTACCAGTCTGTGGGTCCTTTGGTCCCGGGCCGCACAGAAACATATTTATTACTACAATATTTAATTGATTATCTGAAAAAAAAATTACTTTGAAAAACGACCGGATACATCCGTCTGTGCGTCTTGACACATTTCAAGACAATCGTCTTGGTCACGTTATACGTTTCCCCAAAAATGAACACACATAATATGTGACGATAATTCAGCGTAATGGTGAGTTCTATTTTGATGTACTTTATATTTGTTTCAATGCCGGTCGTATCATTTTATTTCATCATATTCATCCGCCACAACTTGAAGGCCGGCCCGTGAAAACACTGTCTGACACCAAACCTGTCGGTGGACTGACCCGGGTGGAGGCAGTAGCAGGTGACCTTGGTCCCCTGCAGTTTCTTGGCCAGCTCATGGGTGAAGAGTACGTTGCACAGCTTGCTATCGGAGTAGACCTGGAAAACATCCATGGAAGAGTTCCCCAGTCCCAAAGCTTTATGGGTGTTCAGGCAGTCAAAATCTATTTTCCCAAAGTGATGTGCCGTAGACGACAGGGTGACCACTCTGCCAGGTTCACACTCCTTCAGCCGGTCCAGCAGCAGGTTTGTTAGGAGGAAGTGACCAATGTGGTTGACGCCAAACATCATCCCCAGTCCGTCCTCTGTTCGACCCTGAAGGAAAATACCTGAAGCAAAAACATGGAGGAATAATCCTGTTTCCAGACGATGGCAACCCAAGCAAGGCTTTAAACAATCTAATATCTGTAGAGTATAATGAGTCCTTGAATATAAAAACAGTATATATAAAAGTCACCATCGTACACATTTATTCATAATGTATGAACGTTGCCATCCAGAGTTCGATAGGTCAAGAAACACAAATGATAAGATCAGACATGTTGTAAACAAGCCGATACGTTGGCCAAATGAGCTGAAGCACTTTAAATCAAAGTCAATACCCCTAACATGTCTGGAACTACTCATTACTGCACAGGAAAACTGTATATGAATGCTGCCGCGAAAAATATTGACCAAGCTGCAACCAAAAAGTGCAATAGATGATATATTTATATTGCATTCCAGAGAGCATTAAAGTGTTTGACGCATTCCCAACACTTGAAAGGACACATGGCTCTAAGCAGGGTTTAGAAATACCAAGGTCCAAAAACTGAGCTCATTAGGGAAGTTCGGGGTTATAAAAAGTGAACACTATTCTGATCCTATTATCTGCATTTCTAGATCAAAACAATTGTATAACCATATCGTTTAAGCCATGACAGTTGGCAGTAGCATTAATGATCTGTTAGTAATAATGAGATTGAATGTTGCAATGAATGTTCTACACTACTGAAACTACAGAAGAGGCTAAAATGATGACAAATTATCTGAAAATGTATGTTGACAATGTTTCATTACAGGCAGGGAATTATTTATCACTAACTGTGTTTTAAAAATAATTAAATACAGCGTCTTTATTTGAGCTTCGTGTTTGAATTGTAGAAATGTGCCTCAACCAGTACAAAAACTATTATTATTACTATAATTATGCGAGGTGTTAAAGTAAGCCTGGAGTTCCACTTGTGTGCTAATGAGTTTGAATTGAATTGTATTTGAATGGACAACATGCTAATCCAATGTGGGGCACAGGACCTGTTCTTCCTCTCATCTCCATCACCTTCTAGCCTTCTGTGTGGTGATGTCTCATATTGTCTCTTCCTCTCATTCTGTGTGGTGATGTCTCATATTGTCTCTTCCTTTCATTCTGTGTTGTGATGTCTCATATTGTCTCTTCCTTTCATTCTGTGTTGTGATGTCTCATATTGTCTCTTCCTCTCATTCTGTGTGGTGATGTCTCATATTGTCTCTTCCTCTCATTCTGTGTGGTGATGTCTCATATTGTCTCTTCCTTTCATTCTGTGTTGTGATGTCTCATATTGTCTCTTCCTCTCATTCTGTGTTGTTATGTCTCATATTGTCTCTTCCTCTCATTCTGTGTGGTGATGTCTCATATTGTCTCTTCCTCTCATTCTGTGTGGTGATGTCTCATATTGTCTCTTCCTCTCATTCTGTGTTGTTATGTCTCATATTGTCTCTTCCTTTCATTCTGTGTGGTGATGTCTCATATTGTCTCTTCCTCTCATTCTGTGTGGTGATGTCTCATATTGTCTCTTCCTCTCATTCTGTGTGGTGATGTCTCATATTGTCTCTTCCTCTCATTCTGTGTTGTTATGTCTCATATTGTCTCTTCCTCTCCCAATGCGGAGCTTTGATTGAAAGGCTCTAAAAGGGGTCACTGGCCATCGTTTATCGGTCAGATGGCGTCTCTCTGGGAACGAATGGCATTGAGTTGAGCTCAATTGAGTTTTCCAGAACCTTATTTTGTGAATCACTGTTAACCCTGTTGAACAGATGTTAAAGTAGTCCAACCCATTCTAATGTGTATATATTCAATTCAAGTTTCATAACTTGATACTCTGGATGCTATATGAGTGACGTTCAACGTATCAAAGTGATCTTACCTTCCAAAGCTGGAACATTTACAATTGATGCACACATCATACCATGTTTATTATAAGGAATGGGCCAAATGATCTGAACCACTTTAAGTCAAACTGAATACCAACTCATTGTTGTTTTGTCTACAATGTTACATTGTCCTTTATTATTAGGGATAATATAAATATCTTTCTGCAAACTTTGCATTTGTTTTTAAAATCAAACTGTTAATGAGCAGGGATGACAGCTGAGGACACACAACTCTAAACAACAGGTGATGGTGTGCAGCTTGATGACATCTCACCTGCATTGTTGATGAGGATGTCCAGTCTGGGTTCAGACTTCAGGAAGGTTTCAGCAAAGCTACGGACAGACTTGAGACTGCCCAGATCCAACGGCATGAACACCACCTGATTACTGCCACTCTCCTGTGGGAGAAATCAAGCCGTATTTCCACTGAATGAGAAGCTGATTATAGCATAAAGATGCCCTTGGAAATGTGGAAATAAACTTTAACTAATTATCATCGGTCGTGTGAGTGAGGGAGCTCCTCTGTGTCTGTCCACAGCTAATCTCCCTTTCTACTGCAGCAAACAGCGTAACATCTTGCAGTTCCAGTTATGACGACGTGCTCAAGACCTCTCGTGGCTGCAGTGACTCACACATTCTCAAAACACCTTTTATGGCCTCAAGATATCATTCTAAGCAATTCTAAGCTTACATGCCATGGGGTGCCCACAAGCTGGTCTAGCATGCATTTAGGACAGAGAGCCTTCTCTTGATGGAACAAGCAGAGCATGCTAGATTTCTACTTACCTTCTTGACTTCCTCAAGGGCCGCCTCCCCTCTCTGCTTGCTGCGGCAGGCCAGAATCACTCTAGCTCCTCTCTTGGCCAGATCTATGGCTGTAGTTTTCCCAATGCCTGTGTTGCTACCTGGAGATAAAAACAGAGACAGGTGATCCATGTTTTAATTCCAACACACAGATGTTGCTTCTTTCAATTGAGGCTCTTGTATTTGGAATATCCTGCAGCAAGGATGATGGTTCCTTTTCATGATGAAAGTCGTGTTCATATGAAATGAATCATGTAACTAATAGCCCACCTGATTGTACAGGATCACTAAGACTTGATGTCGACTAAATGTGGTTTCAATTGCACAGTGAGTTTAAGAGTTATATGGCAGTTTGTGCAATGTAGGACACGCCCACAAGAACAAGACAACCAATTACAGGAAAAGTGTGCGGCATGTCCAAAAACTACAAACTATAACCGTATATTCTAGTCAGTGAAGAATGGATAAATCAGTAAGAGTGCTTATACGGTCCGAGTTGAGGTGCTGTGACATCAAGTAGACATATAACCACACGTGAGTCAGGATCTCTTGTCTTGAACCTTTAATGGGGGCTCAGTATGCATTAAGTCATGCAACAGGGTTGTAACTGAGAGAATAAAGGAACATATATTATACTTATAAAGCATGAATTACTGTCATGTATTCTACATAACAGCGCAGACCATTGGGTCGGCATGGTACTTCACAAAAATCTTTCCTATAAAGTGATGAGCTGCTCTCTGATGAGGAGAGAAGTGTAAGTTGCGACTGCTTGCTTCCAATTTTTAAGCAAGCAGTGTCCAGGCACACTAATCCTTTCAGAATTCACTATTCATAGTTTTTAAAAGACTTTCTTCAAAGGATGTGGCTCGTTGGTTGTCGGACTTGTCCGTCACCCTATGCCTGCCCTTCTTTAGTTGTATGAAGTTGTCTCATGGGTTAAGAATGGTTGGACGACCGTTCTCCAGCATATTCACCTTGAATGTATTCACATTTGGCCTTTGTGCACTTCCCAAACACACCAAGCCCCACCCAGATGTATCTTGTTCCCAAAAGTAGTAACAGAAGGATGTTGGCATCTTGGTCAGGCTTTGGAAAGTGGACAGCTACGTTTCTCAGGATAAGGATGGTGAAAGGTAGGAGAGAAAAGTGTGAGGCCAAGTCTGGATTATCAACTTGGGCAGGGCTCTCTGTAGAAACACCATCACTCACTTTGGTCCAGATTGGATCCACCTGTGTAAAGGTGTAATCACCCTGCTCTCCTTGTGGATGCATTCAGTGTCCGGTCGTTAGTTGGTGTTCCTCATGTCATTCTAGTTTGACCTAAGTTTATTTTCGATTCTTAATTGTTTTGCTCCATCTACTAATTCTTAATATACGCCTGTAAATTCTTTATTTTATATTCATAAAGCGTTGTTTTTTTATACAGAGTTGCAGTCTATATCAAGCTATACAATGTGCCTTTTCTTAATACCCAATTAGTTGGAAGTAGTCCAACCTCTCAGCGGACGGTACTTCTCCAACTGCACTGTGAGAGAAGTCTATGCTAAAGCCAAGGATGACGCTGCAGCCAAGAAGCTGTGGGAGCTCAGCGAGAGACTGTCTGGTCTCGCATGAAGAGCTTTCCATGAACATCCGGTTATTGGGTTGTTATTGTTCTGTTAAACAGGAAGTATGGGAAGATATCCACAGACCATACCATTTCATGACATAAAAACGTGGGCTGGCAGGCAATTATAGGCAAGAAATGTAATGTAAAGGTTTGCCAGTGTGACTGTCTATCTTGGACTCGCCATGACAACAGTTTTTACAGCGGTGCTGAAGAATCCATGTCGGAGATTAGTTTGCATGTTATATGTACAAGGTGTGGAATCAAAGATGAGGTAATAACTGATTATGTAACAGCTTGTTAAAATGTAATAACTCCCCTGATTATAATTAGATGTATTAGAATGATTGATGCCAAATATAAATAAAAACATTATTCAAATCAATTTAAATTCCATTTATTTTGTATAGCTCAGAATCACAAATCACAAAGTCCCCTCAGAGGGCTTTACAATCTGTACACATACGACATCCCTGACCTTTGACCACACATCGGATCAGGAAAAACTAAAAGAAAACAGAAAATAACCTTTCACAGGGAAAAAAGTGAAGAACACATTTAATCAATTGTCTATAGAAAAAGGTCAGAGGATGTGACGACTGCCACCCTGATGACCAACAGCAGCCTCAATATAAAAGAGCCTTTACTTACCGGTCACAATCACAGTTTTCCCATGCAGCTTTGTTTTGCTTGTGCACCGCTTCCCTTTCACCACCACATGACGGAAAATGTAAGCCAATCCTACGACAACACCCAGGACCAGCAGAAGAGTAGACATTGTCAAGCCCGTTCCTCACACCAGACTGGCTGCCTGGTGAAAGTCTGAGTGATTTGTGCATTGAAACTTCCTCAAACAATCACACCCATTTCCTGTCTGGGCGGGACAATGTGCTCTCTGTAATCAGGTGATACATGTCAGTTATGATGCAGTATTTGACCTTTTCTCTACATAAAGGAAAGCTTAAAAAGAATAGAGCTCAAGTAATATAGCTCATATTGTGGATAGCCATCATGGCCATGAGCAAAAACATGTGTTGTATAGTAAATCAAAATGTCTTGCAAAAGAGTTCACCTCCTCTTCCTCCCAGCCAGTATAATACAACAGGAAAGCAGCACCACCTACAGTTGCAGACATGCACATGTAGACATAAAGCTGCTATTTTTGCTGCTTCTTAATGTGATTGCATATTGAATGATTTGATATGCATCTATGTGACTCTTTTTGATTGTAGGATCTCTGATTGCATGTTTATCTATATAAATATCTATATGAAATCCAATCAGTAAAACTTGAAGCTGCACTAATCAATAGTTTGATTTTGGATAAAATGACACAAACGCTGATTGAATCTCACCGCTCAGTCAAAAAACTGAAAAACAGCAGACAGACACATTTAGCTCCACGGTGACCATTGAGGAGCATTCAGCATAGTTGGTGTGGACCGAAACAAGGCTAAAAGGAGGCAAACTGTGGACTTACACTGATCATGCATGGACAGACAAAGGACTACAGATGTAACGTGGACCTCTATGAATGGATGAGTAAATAGGAAACTGTTGGCTTTACAACAACATGTTCACTGTATGAAGTGAAACATGTCATTTGGTCACATGGCATTGTTGAGTGATTGCAGAAAAATATGAAAGCCTAAAAGTATACTCAGTATAGACATTATTGCTATATGTTGTAGAATCCTTTGAGTATAATTGTTATTATGTAACCTATCCTGTGTAATAGGATCCTGCAGCTCATATTACCGTGTAAGGCAACAACACTCGTGTAGTCGATTGTAGAAGACGGTTGAATTACAACTATGTGACACGTGCCGATGAGAGGAGGGGTAAGCTGCGTCTGTGGACTATATATGCTGCTGCGCAGATGACAGGATTCAGATTTTTGCTTAATTCTCCCTGAGAGGAGACTGCAAATCTCCCAGCTTTTTTTTACTTTACCTTCAGAGGAAAAAGCTTGACTAGAGCCAACTTATGTAGAAACCCCCTGAACACTTAGAACTTGTTGTATGTGGCACTGAGACGGTTTCATTAACTTGAAATTGTTGTATGTGATTGTTTTGAATAAAAACCACAGGAACTGGGACTCAAACTAAAGACTCTAGTTCTTCAGCACAGTCTAACCTTCTTCCTCTGTCCTGATACTGTATAAAATAGGCAATAGTAAAGTATAGACGATGTACATATAATCATACTGGGAGTAAGGAGTTACAACCCTAGTGAAAGCGCCTAAAGGCTTATAGCCGTGAACGAGGGTTAGTTAAAACACTGATATCGGTGAGGGATACTAATCCCTCCGGGATCACTCGGTGATGCTTAAGGAGTGACCACTGTGTTGGCTGTGGATCCTGTTCCCCCTTATTCTTCCCTAACCTCCCCTCCCCGGAGCAGGACATCCATATACGTTACAGCATACAGACAAAATGAGCTGAATCAATTGAATCAAAAAGACAACAAGTGTAGTCCAGAGATATGCCGGTAGACTGTAGGTGTAACCGGCAACAAGGCCTAAACCAACCTCAACAATGACGAGGAGGCGTTGTAATTATCTGTAAACTCATATCTCATATTCATGAACCAATGTGTTTTTTCTGGCACGCACCTTGTGTCAGCTTAATAATAATAATAATACTGTGAATTTATATAGACACTCAAAGACGCTTTACATAAGGCATAGACAAACAGAAACAAACTGAATAGAAAGACAAAGGGCAAACAAAACAAACAAACAGAACATTTCGGGTAAAAAGGAAAGAAACTGGAGAAGGAGTCATGTAGTGGAGGGTAGGGTGCGGGGTTAGCAGGTGAAGGACAGTTTGAAGAGGTGGGTTTTCAGGGCTTGTTTGAATCAAGATATTCAAGATTCAAGATTTTTATTTGCCATTTGTGCCTGGACCAACAGTCCAGACACATTGGAATTCTTATGCAGGGCTCTCCGAGTCTGACGGATATGGATGGGGAGGGCGTTCCAGGGGGGGGGGGGGGGGGGGGGGCAGCAGCTGAGAAGGCCCGGTCACCCCAGGTCCGGCGCTTGGTCCTGATGGTCTTGATGGTGTTTGCACCGGCGGACCTGAGACAACGGGTTGGGGCTTGGAGGGGGCGGAGGTCTGAAAAGTAGGGAGGGGCCATGTTGTTTAGGGCTTTCTAGGTGGTGAGTATTTAAGTCTATAATGAATTTGAGTGTAAAATGTCAGTGCAAATGGTAATGTGGTTGCGCTTTTCTAGCCAGGCAGAATTTTGCGTTGGGGTACAGAGAGAGTAGCGATTTTCAAAGTCACGGCTAAATATTGACATGATTTTAAGAAACGAGATGAGGTCTTTCAATTCCATGGCCTGTTCCTGTGGGCGCTGTGACCCCATGGGTCAGAATGTCGGAGGAAGAATGCTGTAAAGAGTGGGACCTGTTGCTGCATGATATTCACAGTTCACAACGAGGCATCTCCTTGAGCGAGACTTGGAACAGGAAAATGTTTTATTTCTTTGTAGGGTTTTTTCTGTTGTCGGGCACTTAAAATAACAATCTGAGCCTGTGGGAAAAACAAGCACTTAGTGGATGCAATGTTACATTGACACTGTACAGTTGCCCTTCTAGCTCTTTCCTGTGGGTTACAGGTGGGCAGGCTCCACACCTCTGTCCACTGTTACATTAGGACTACGACAAAGGAGAGAAAGGGACACTTTGCTGATTTTCAGCCGGCTCTGTGTCACTAGATGCAGAAACAGAAGGAGCAAGAAATACAACTGACCAACTAAAGTCTTAAGCCCACAGGAGTGCCCTTGTGGCGCCGGGATAACCAACATCCTGATCAATACACTCATTCAATTCAATTCAGTTTATTTTGTATAGCCCAATATCACAAATTATCCTCAGAGGGCTTTACAATCTGTACACATACAACATCCCTGTCCCAGGACCTCACATCGGATCAGGAAAACTCCCAAATAATAGAAGAAACCCTGTGAGAAAAAAGTGAAGAACCCTTCAGGAGAGCAACATGAGGAGGATCCCTCTCCCCGGATGGACAGATGAATAGATGTCATGTGACCAGATGAACAGAGTTACAGAGTTACAACACATTATATGAATATAACGGAAATGTATGAATAATTAGTAGTAGCCATGGACCAGACCTCCACAATCCATGAAACAGAAGGAGAACTGGATGCAGGAAGCAGGAAGCAGGGGCAAGGAGGCAGGACCCAGGACCAACTTCAGACACAGCCAGGTCCAATGGACCCTATGAGTCACAAAGACTCAAAAACTCTGGGGAGGAAGCAGAGTTAATAAGGTGCAATGGAGAGATGTAAATTCATCCATAAGGAGAGAGAGAAGAGGAGATAGGTGCTCAGTGTATCCTAAAACATCCCCCAGCAGCATATAAGCCTATAGCAGCATATCAAGGGGCTGGACCAGGGCAAACCTGATTCAGCCCTAACTATAAGCACTATCAAAGAGGAAAGTCTTAAGTCTATTCTTGAATGAGGTGACTGTGTCTGCCTCCAGGACTGAAAGTGGAAGCTGGTTCCATAAAAGAGGAGCTTGATAACTGAAGGCTCTGGCTCCCATCCTACTTTGTAGGACTCTAGGAACCACAAGTAGCCCCGCATTTAGTGAGCGCAGCTCTCTAGTGGGGCAATATGGTACTACAAGCTCCTTAAGATATGATGGTGCATCACCAATCAAGGCTTTGTAGGTGAGGAGAAGAATTTTAAATGTGATTCTTGATTTTACAGGGAGCCAGTGCAGAGCAGCTAATACAGGAGTCATGTGATCTCTTTTCTTAGCTTTTGTGAGTACACGAGCTGCAGCATTCTGGATCAACTGGAGGGACTTAAGAGACTTATTAGAGCAGCCTGATAATAAGGAGTTGCAGTAATCTAGTCTGGAAGTAACAAACGCGTGAACCAGCTTTTCTGCATCTTTTTGGGAAGATGTGCCAGATTTTTTAAATGTTACGTAGATGAAAAAATGCAATCCTTGAGATTTGCTTAACGTGGGAGTTAAAGGACAAGTCTCGGTCAAAGATAACTAGAGATTCTTTACAATGGTGTTGGATGCCAGGGAAATGCCATCTACAGAAACCACATCACCAGATAATTGATCTCTGAGGTGTTCAGGGCCCAGTAAAATAACTTCAGTTTTGTCTGAGTTTAACATCAGGAAGTTGCAGGTCATCCATGTTTTTATGTCTTTAAGACATTCTTGAATTTTAGCGAGCTGGTTGGTCTCCTCTGGTTTGATCGATAGATATAATTGAGTATCGTCTGCATAACAATGAAAGTTTATGGAGTGTTTCCTGATAATGTTGCCCAAAGGAAGCATATATAAGGTAAATAAAATTGGTCCAAGCACAGAACCTTGTGGAACTCCGTGATTAACGTTGGTGGTCATTGAGGCTTCATCGTTTACAAATACAAATTGAGATCGATCTGATAAATAGGATTTAAACCAACTTAGTGCGGTACCTGAAATGCCAATCGACTAATAGGATTTAGGATCCTTTATCTGATGCAATTAGGAGGTCATTTGTAATTTTCACCAGTGCTGTGGTGTTTTCCTAAATCCTGACTGAAACTCCTCAAATAAACTATTCTGATGTAGAAAGTCACACAACTGATTTGCGACTACTTTCTCAAGGATCTTAGAGAGGAAGGGAAGGTTAGAGATCGGTCTGTAGTTAGCCAACACCTCGGGATTAAGAGTGGGCTTTTTCAGGAGAGGTTTAATTACAGCTACTTTGAAGGAATGTGGTACATGGCCTGTTAGCAAAGACACATTAACAATATCCAACAGAGAGGTGCCAATTAAAGGCAACACGTCTTTAAGCAGCCTTTGGGATGGGGTCCAAGAGACAGGTAGACGGTTTAGAAGTAGAAACCGTTGAGGACAATTGGTCTAGGTTAATGGGAGAAAAGCTATCCAAATATACACCAGGGCATACAGCCGTTTCCAAGGCCACTCCTCTTGATGACAGATCGGCAGTAGTTGAGGGCAAGAGATCATCAATCTTGCCTCTAATAGTTACAATCTTTTCATTGAAGAAGTTCATGAAGTCATTACTACTGAGGTCTATAGGAATACACGGCTCCACAGAGCTGTGACTCTCTGTCAGCCTGGCTACAGTGCTAAAGAGAACCCTGGGGTTGTTCTTATTTTTCAGTCGGGAGTCATTACCGCCGGCGTGTATTATAATCTTACTGTAACTACGCTCATCTTTAGCCAGCAGTTTTAAACAAGATTCAATGTCGCCCGCTCTGGCCCCCGGGATGCATATGACTTTGGTCCCTGGCTTCACGTTTCTGACTATGGAGCTACCTATAACCAGAGTGGGTTTCTCAGCGGGTGTGTTGCTGAGTGGGGAAAACTGGTTTGAAACGTGAAGAGGTTGGTGGTGCTCAGTGCGCTTCTGTTTAGACGTCTTTTTCCCTCGAACAGTTACCCAGCATTCCGGCTGCTCGGGGGCTGCCGGGGAACAGCTAACAGAAGCTACGTCTGGTTGGTCCGCACCGGCTATGGGTTGGGGCGGGCAACTGGAAGTGCTGCAACACGCTTACCGGAAGAGAGAGATGATGCGTTCAGGAGAGAAACAGAAAAAAGAGATAATTGTAGTTTTACAACTTCAGGGATTATAGAAGTCGTGGCATGGGCCAGCTCTGCTTATTATATTAACATTGGACCACTCATGGAAATCAATCTGATACTTGAACAAAAAAACGTGATATGTTTGAATGGGTGTTGGTCAGGGCCCGTTGACATGTAATGTTTGTGTGCCCTGAAATCCATGGCTGTCAATGTAGACTCGCGGAAGGCTAAAGCAAGATTTATGCTCTTGAGGTGTGCAAGAGTTCCCAGGAGCCAACGGCGCAACAGCTGCATCCACAGATAAAAATAGTTAAACTTTTGGAATGCACCGCATATCATGTGACATGGAACAACCAATTACATCTGGCAGATATCTTTTCTTTCTGTAAATTTAAGTCTACGGTGAATATAGGAAGGAGAAGATAAACATTTTAGTGCAGGATGACCCAAAGCTTTACTAGCTGTTCCACAGGCTATTGGACTTACTCTGACTTATGAAAGGTCAGGCAAACTGACACACCGAGCAGTAACGTTACAGTTAGGGGTATATGTTTATATAGCATGTCTTAAGGACTTAAAAACATGGATGACCTGCAACTTCCTGATGTTAAAAGTTATTTTACTGGCCCTGAACACCTCAGAGATCAATTATCTGGTCATGTGGTTTCTGTAGATGGCATTGCCCTGGCATCCAACACCACTGTAAAGAATCTCTAGTTATCTTTGACCGAGACTTGTCCTTTAACTCCCACGTTAAGCAAATCTCAAGGACTGCATTTTTTCATCTACGTAACATTTCAAAAATCAGGCACATCTTGTCTCAAAAAGATGCAGAAAAGCTGGTTCACGCGTTTGTTACTTCCAGACTAGATTACTGCAACTCCTTATTATCAGGCTGCTCTAATAAGTCTCTTAAGTCCCTCCAGTTGATCCAGAACGCTGCAGCTCGTGTACTAACAAAAACTAAGAAACGAGATCACATGACTCCTGTATTAGCTGCTCTGCACTGGCTCCCTGTAAAATCAAGAATCACATTTAAAATTCTTCTCCTCACCTACAAAGCCTTGATTGGTGATTCACCATCATATCTTAAGGAGCTTGTAGTACCATATTGCCCCACTAGAGAGCTGCGCTCACTAAATGCGGGGCTACTTGTGGTTCCTAGAGTCCTAAAAAGTAGGATGGGAGCAAGAGCCTTCAGTTATCAAGCTCCTCTTTTATGGAACCAGCTTCCACTTTCAGTCCTGGAGGCAGACACAGTCACCTCATTCAAGAATAGACTTAAGACTTTCCTCTTTAATAGTGCTTATAGTTAGGGCTGAATCTCTTCATTGCACATTACTAATTTTACTTCCTTCCCGGAGTCTTTGAGTCTTTGTGACTCATAGGGTCCATTGGACCTGGCTGTGTCTGAAGCTGGTCCTGGGTCCTGACTCCTTGCCCCTGCTTCCTGCATCGAGCTTCCGCCCCAGTAATGTTACTGTAGATTCTTACTGTTTTTTTATTGTTTTACTATGTTTCTTGTGTGCACTTTATTTCTTGTCATATCATATGTCATATCTAATAACTTAGATGGCTCTTTCACAGTGTTTCCTAGAGTCCTCATTTTGTGCATGAGACATGATTACTGAGATAATAAATACAACAGGGATCTTAGAAGGTGCATCTTTATTTCTCTCTCTCTCTGTGTGTGTGTGTGCGTGTGTGTGTAAGTGCGTGCGTGCGTGTTTAACCTTGTACTGTTGCAGCCTTACGGAAGTGATACGGAAATGCTCCACGGTCCGACCTCGTGGGACCGCCGTCTTGACTGTGACGTCGAGGTGGCCACCGGGGCGCAGCTTTACAGCCGTCAGGACCGATAGGGACGCATGACTGAAATAGGTGACTTTACTGCATTCTTAGTTACCGCGAGACTACAGGCGACTCGAACAGCTGAGTATCGCGAGACTTGACCAGCTGTTTAGTCTGTTTTTTTAGACTGGTGCTCGTCGGTCTACACGTGGGGAAGAGACACTGACTTTCTTCAGGGACACGTTTGAAAAACTATCTGTATCGCGCTCGTCGTGGCGGCACCGAGGACCCTGAAACACTGTAAGTAAATGAGAAGACTGGCTGCGCCAGTAGCCGTGGAGGGGGAGAACATGCACGCCTGTAGCCACCTGCATCATGGTCACACAGTAGGACTTAGTTCTAAATCAACTCACAGGGGTGCAACACATGCAATGTGTACCATATCCCATTTGCCGACATGTCCACTCATCTCTGCAAGCTGCCTGTGGTTCACCGGTTCATCGACCGAGCGCAGTAATCCCATGTCATTGAACTAGCCTCCACATCTCTCTGTAATTCACCAGTCGGCACACTCAAGCTAGCTTCCCTCCCTGTTGTGTAATTTAGATTACCGTAATTCCCTTTCCCGTGCGCTCTCCCTGCACTAGCTAACCGCGCGGTGCTGCGTCTCCAACAGAAACCAACGCTCCCATGTCGGCAGTAGCACGAATGTGAGTGAGTTCGCCATCGTTTTCACCGGGCCGGCTAGTGAGCTAACGCGAAGGTCTGAGGCCCGCGCAGGACGCCAGCTCTCCAGGAGCGTCCTTAAACCCTGCGTCAGTCTGGGACGAGCCCTCGCAACGCACCCCCCGTGCGTTGCGTTTGAAGCGGCGTGATGCATCGCCCTCGTGCGGTGGTCGGCGTGCCGAATGAAACTCTGAAAGTGAGGCTTCTAATTGTCGCCGGCTTCTCTCTCAGTGGACTGTGCGACGCGCTGCTTTGACATTTGTAGAGCGTGTTTGTGTCCACGGACGGTTTAGCATGGCGAGCACCGTGCGCGGGGGGCTAGCCTGCTAACTTCACACCGTGCACCGCGGCCTCCCGACCAGCCACGCTGTCCTCCCGGTGGCGCTACCGTCGGGACGCCGTCACCTCTGCCGGGTTACCGTGATTATGTCCAGTCAACGTTCAGCCAAACTCCCACAGCTTTCGCCCATTAACGTTACTTCACTACGGGCAAACCGGCGTGCGTGTTGGTGATGGACTGAAGTTTTCTGACAAGTTCGCCATTCAATCGTTTATCAAGTTGCGGTTCTTGTGTATAGTTGCCATTGCTTGCTAAAATAGTGCACGGCTGTTTATGTATTCGTTCACAGATGTGTAGCATAGCCCGTGTAGCGTGCTCCGTTGGCCGCAGCAGCGTGCCGAGGTAAGTAAACATTGACTACTGAGGTGAGAGCCTCGAGGCTGGTTGGAGATGCGGACTGCTGCTCTGCGAGGACGCGTTCAAGCGGCCCCGTTCAACGCGCCCTCGCGCCCGGGTCTCTGTAGCGCTACGTGCTCGCCAGCTAGGTGATGAACATGGTCGTATCGTTACACGACGGGTTTCTGCATGGGGATCATTTCAACACGGCACATAGCGTGAGCCACATGTAACGGTAGTCTCGTTGTGGGTCATTAGCACGCAGCGTTAGCTAACGCTAGCTGACATGTTTTTGCGTTGAGTCGTTGGAAGTTGGCGTTGCGACCCTCGTGAACACAAGACGGCCCCGCACGGCGAGACATTGTCCCCGTCATGGGAGGGTGAGATGCGGCTACACTGGGGGATTAGCCTTTCGTTGTGGCTAACGTCCACGCTAGGTGGGTCAAAGTTGACTGGCAGTGGAGCCCCTGCACGTTCCCAGGCTGCAGGCAGAATTAGTCCGCGTCGGCTCTCGGCTCCCGAAGGGGTCCTGAAAGGGGACGAGAACCGGGGCCACTGTGCAATGTCTGCGTTAATGGGTACGAAGTGTCACCCTTTTGGAGTGTGTTTCCGGGTAACCCCGCAGGTCTGCCAGCAGTGCGAATGGATGCTAAAGGTCAAGTGGTGCAGGTGTACACTGTCTGCTGGACTGCTCAGACTGCAGACTGGACTACTACATGGAAGGTACACCGAGGCGACTCCGTGTTGGTTGCCTTTGTCAGCACGTAGTAGGGTGTGTGACATATAAATACAGCCCACCACTCCCCTTGGTGAAGCCAAGGTCAGCTGAATCCTGGAGGAAAGCACCAATGAGCACTGGTCTGCCCCTTGAAGGGAGCTCGAGATTAGTTGGACCGCTGGACTGCTCTAGTAACCTTGTCCAAGGTGAACGAGTGTGGGCCACCATTTCATAGGCACATGTAGGCATACAGTACCTTTCTGTTGTGCTTTAGGCTTCAACATGCAACACGGTTTCGGTTGCTGATTTAATTTAGCATTAAATTGTGTTTGTACATTTAACTTCGCAGATATTGGTCATTGCAAAACTGAAGTGCTGACTCGTCGGTGTGGCATTACAGTGCACATACGACTCACTATGATCACATTATATTCTTGGGGCTCAGGGACGGTACATTTAATTTTTCTGCTTGATAAAGATATTTGCAGGCTACAGTGCAATTCATTGTTCACTTGGAGCCCTGAAAGTCTCACCTGAGTTCAAATTGCTGGACATTTGATGAGAAGCCAGAGCAGCAATTTTGAGTGAAGGTGATTTTAAATACAATAATGTTTTATGTCTTTGTCCCTAATAACATAGTTACATTGTGCTGTAAAATAACCAGAGCCTCAGAGCCAAACCATGAGTTTTATGATCTGTTGCACCCTGAGTTGAAATTATACATCATCAATGAGGAAACAATTAATTACGTTACATGCTCTAAAATGTGAACATGGAGAGAAGAGCTGCAGGCACTGTGCGTATTTCCACGCAAGGAAAATCAGCGTAACTTCATTGATTTATTTCAGAAGCTAAAGGTTAAGTTCTTTTGGGCTACTGTCAGGTTGGGACCCCACAGGTCGATGCTAATGTCTCCTTGTTGCATTTAGTGTTGCTTTAAAGATGCTCGATGTCTTTTGACTGAAGCTGAAGCTACAGTTCCTTATACCAAGAAGCATATTCCCCAGAATTTATCTTCTGATCCCGGGACCGTCTTTTGGGAGAAATATAAATTCTATATGTTTAAACTTATTCATTACATTTAGTTTTAGAAAGTAAGGAAAGCAATATGTAAGTCAAGCAGTGTTTCTCTTAATAAGGAGAAACACTGGTATACCAGTACTTGGTATCAGCTGATACTCAAAGCTAGGGCTGGGCAGTATATCAATATTATATCCAGATTGTTATATGAGGCTGCTTTTGGGCATCATCATATGTCCTGTTTTTAAAGGCTGCATTACAGTAATGTATTTTCTGAATTTACCAGACTGTTGTAGCTGTTCTGTTATCTGTCTTTTAATCCATTTATTATTCCACATTATGTCAAAAATCGAATTGATGCTTTCACAAAATATTTACCCAATGGTCAACCCTTGAATATTGTTGCAATATCGATATTAAGGTATTTGGTTACACATTTTGTGATCTTTGGATTTTGTCCATATTGCCCTGCTTTGCCCAGATATTGTTCTCGGGACTAAAAAAGTTCTGATCAAGTGTCGATCTCTATTTGGAGACGAGGCTTGACATTAATGTGTGACCCCCGTTTTCAAACTCCTTCCTGTTGGTGCTTTATCGAGGGCTCCGACACCAACAACCACCTTTTTGTTTCGCCTTAACTGACATCCTGGGACACTAGTTCCTATTTCTACAGTAACTCTACACCATACTATAATGGAACTGAAAATTATTATTAAAATGTCCATATGCCATACTGGTATATCAAATGTGTCCAGGATTGTGTTTGGGTAAAGTCGTTTAAGAGATGCACAGAAAGCTGGTGGGTAATATTATCCATATAAAATTAACAGATTTGGATGGTAGTCTGTTCCGCCTCTTTGGGAACGAGTCTTCATAGCTATGCATTATTCAAGATGTGGGCCACAGCTTGGCACCCTCATGTGTTTGCACCCTTTAGCCTAAATATTGACACAAGCCCCGTATTGCTACACAGCAGCTCTTTCTATTTAATATGGCAATCCTCAGGATTTTAGTCCTGGTTGATTATAATTTGTATTTAGGTGAGAACAATGCAACTGTGCTCAGCAGTCTGGAGTCGGAGGCATTTTCCAGAACTGTGTGCTTATTTACACCGTGTCTTCATACAATGAAGGAAAACTGTAATGGCTAATTTCTCCTGGAATTTTGCTACAGGTACTCATTTGTAATACTGCAAATATTGAAATATTGCCATACTTTCATCAGAGCAACATACGCTCAATCACCCTGGTGTTACCTCTTTTGACAAAAGTGACTAAACAGACATTTATTTATATACAAATCTTTTGAGATTGGCTCTTTTTAATTTTGAAAAGATATCCCTGGATTCTGCAGAGGGCCAACGGTTGATTATGAAGAGCAGGTGGGAGTGCCAGCAGCCATAGAGGTCAAAAGTCCATATATATATATATATATATATGTGTGTGTGTGTGTGTGTGTGTGTAGGGGGCAGGATATGATTGAGTCACATCCAGATCATGTGATGCATTCCTCCCGGTGTAGGCAGCCATGGCAAGGTTTGTTAAGGAAAGGCATGTGCACATGTCCTTTTTTTAACATGGATAGAGTCGCCTCCTTTTTAGCGGCACACCAAGAGTCGGCTATGCAGAGGGCTGTTCCAGTGTCTCCCGTTGGGGCTGCTTTCCTAGGACATGTTGTTGCTGCCTTTCATTCTTTGGTTATTTCCCACACAATGATTTGGTAGTCAAAAGTAATATACAAGCTTTAAATAAAATGAACCACTCCACAGGAGTTGATAATATGCAGAGACAAGATTTTAGGCACAGAAGACATGCAACAAAGGTTCCTGGTCGAACCAAAACTGTGTACCCTGAGTTGTGGTTGGCATGTTTACTCAAAGCAACAGGGAGCCCAGAGCTGCAGTTCCAAACAGCATTTGAGTTCCAGTGTTGTCCTCGTGATGGAGGAGAGGGGTTATCGACTCTCCCTGTAGGACCGCCGTGAGCGGAGGACTTGTTTTACTTCGGTAGTAATTTGGGCTGCAGCGGATCACAAAACTGGCGGTTTGGATCGTATCACGCATCAGTCCGGGATCGGATCAGCACAAAAGAAAAAAGGGAGCAAACGTAACTTTGATCACGTTTTTTGGCGCTGATACTAATTGACTATCATCAATAATCCATATTAACGGATGCATATCAGTTTGCTGCATGATTATAGCAGCTGGTCTGCAAGACTGAATATTGGCCGATTTAAAAAAAAACGTTATGATGGTTAACGTTAAACTGTAATTAATCTGCGGCTCATATGCCTGACAAACTGTGAGGGTGTGTTCTTACGGAGTCGGCAAAGGGATGTTTTTACTGCTCTATGGAAGGTGAACACACGCCTCTGTGTTCAGCATCTGAGATGCTGTAGCCAGGGTGTGCGAATGTAAACGCACCTCAAATTCCAGTTTTCTAAAGCGTGGCCTTTTGAGGCAGCAGTCTCTGGCCGTGTCCAGCTGCAGGCCCTGCCTAGTGCATCCTGTGCAGGGTTTCCCCACATGGGACACGGGCAACGATGACGAGCGCTCTGGATAAGCTCATCTCCATGATGTCTTTGGCAGGATTCAGCTGAGATGGACAGCATAGCTTTGCCACACCTGTCTCATTTTAATTCAATACATTCATTTTTAAGGATTCTGTTATTCAATACAAAATAATTATACAAACAACGATGAATAAGAAGTATTTTTCAAAAGGTTTGCTCTTTGTAATCCATATACGTAAAAGGAATATATGAATACCAATATGTGTGAATACCTTTCTTAACCCTTACATCAACATGCCATGAACGGGCAGATCTAGACCAGTTTACCCAGATTTGCCATACATTGTATTCCTTGTGAAATGTCCCTCACTAATACAAATATGTGTGTCTTTCAGACGTAGCTGTTAGTGTCCTGAGGAAATGCCGCTGAGGCTTCGTTCTGTGGTGCCCTACACACTGCCCGGAGTCCTTGCACTGATCGGCTGGTGGTGGTACATCTCGCGGAAGAAAGAGCGGCTCATCAGCCATGACAGCCAAGATGGGGCTCCAACAGCTCCGGGTCTTAGAGCACCTCCGGCAGAGGGTAGCAATGGTTTGGTTGAGAAAGGCACTATATCCTCAACAAATGACACAGAAAGCCCCACCCACAGACCTCCAAAGGTCAGTAACCCGAGAACAGAACATGAGAATATTTCCCAAATCCATGGCACTGAAGCAGCGCCTTTGATGAAACAAAATTCTGAAGAAGCTGCCCCTCACCTTGGTAGAATAAAACGACAAGAAGAAGTCCATAACCCCTCGGTCTCGACTCTGCCATCACCTGGCAAAGAAGACCGTCTGCAGGTGTCACTGAAGGACCACAAAGACCCAGAGAAAAGCTCAACAATTGCCTTGGTAAAAGAGCTGGAGGAACACCTAGTCAAAGATCCAGCCTCCGCTCCAGAAGCCACCGTAGAAGAGGTCATCTTGCCCTGCCAGTCTACCAATGTAACCAGCTCCTGCCCCACAACAATACACCTTTCTGACGCAGAGAGGCCGGAGCCAGAAGGGGAAGTTGCAAAGCACTACAGCACTGTTAATACGCAAGATGAGATGGTTATTTGTGCAGCCAAAGTGCAGAGAGTGATCCCATCAGAGACAGACTCTCTAGAGACACCCCCTTCAGCACGGGATTTCCACCAACACATTCTAACCAGCACACCTACCCCCCTGACCCCGACCTCCACAGTCCTGACGCCGGTTATAAACTCCACCCCCCTTTCCGAAACCCAAGAGGGCATTCATGGAGAGGAACAGGATCTGGAACTATTAGCAGCTGGACTCATAACTGAGGTCATCTCGGCAGCTACCCAGGAGATCCTTGGTGTCACCAGCTGCCATGTGACACAGCCAACCTGCAGTAGCAACACACCACTGGTTAGCGGCAGACTGTGCTCCCAACAGGAGCCAATCGCAGCAGCGCAGCAGCACCACCATCTACAGAGTGGACCCTCTCAGATAGGCAATGAGGCTAGAGAGAAGGGTGAGCAAGGGATGCCTAACGGATGCTCCTCGGTTCCAGTGTGGGAGCCGGTTGAGGTCAGTCACAGGGTTCATCAGACAAACCATGCACAGAGAGGCCATTGGCTGACACCCTCGAATCAGGCAGCACAAAGTACCCTTTTGCTAAACATGAAACTGAAAGGGGATGAAGCAGCAGCGCTGGCGGACGACTCGGCCTGCAGCACATGCCACTCTGAGGACGGCATCAGCAACGAGGACCTCCAGAACAGCGTGTTTGAAAACCAAATTGATGTGATGCAGGTTACAGACTTGTCAGCAAAAGAAGCCACGCGGCCTCAATCACTGGAGACTGCCACGGAGGCAACTGAAGAAAACTCACTGGCGGCTGTGTGCGAGATCAAGAGGCTTAATGGGATGGGCCTCAGGAATGGAGCCCACGGGACATGTGAGCTGGAGACGGACCAGTCTGGAGGTGAGGCATCATTCTGTTGATTCTCTGTATTGGTGTTGAGTTCAATTATGTTGCATGCTCTAAAATGTGAACATGGAGAGAAGAGCTGCAGGCACTGTGCGTATTTCAGCACGAGGGAAATCAGCGTAACTTCATTGTTTTTATTTTAACCGCTAAAGGTTAAGTTCAGTTGGGCTACTGTAATGCAGTTGGGTTGGGACGCCACAGGTCGATGCTAATGTCTCCTTGTTGCAGTTAGTGTTGCTTAAAAGATGTCCGCAAAAGAAAACTGAGGCAGATAAAAAAAACAAGAAAAAATAGTTACGTGGTCTTTGAATTCAGGAAGGTTCAGCAACACTTGTACTGTAAAATTTAAAATATGGACAATGATATATTGGCCAACATGTTTTTATTTAGTTTTTTTTTTTAAAGGCTGCCCCCTATAGGCCTATGATTGCAGTCATTGGCCCACAAGTTAAATGTGTCTGCCCTATAAGAAGTCTTAAGCCTGCTCTTAAATGTGGCTGAAACTGGAAGCTGAATATGAAGAGGAGCTTCATAACTGAAAGCTCCTGCTCCCGTTCTTCTTTTGAAGACTTTAGGAACCACAAGTAGCCCTGCATCCTGAGAGCACTATGGTACTATGAGCTCTTTAACTAGGGATGCATCGGTTCATAACCGGGCTGTCCGTTCATTACTGCTGCCCCTGAACGCAACAGACGTGAAACACGTGTCTTGTTTACGTTCTAAGCTAGGCTAAACTAGCAGAGTTTTGGTGAGGCTAGCGGGAGCTTCAGCAGCCGAATATGGATACAAACAGGGGGCGCCCCTGATACTGTCCCCCCCCCCCCCCCCCCCCCCCCCCCCCCCCCCCCGACTAGGAAACGGAAGTGAATAACAAAGTAGATTGAACAGTTTTTTCCCCACAAATTTGCCTCCCGACTTAGTCATTGAGAATCAGAACTTTCTTGCACACTTTGAAGCCAGATACAACATTCATCTCTCTACGGACAGAGACACTGAGGAAAGAGGGGGTGGTATGTTATGAGTGGACAGCCAATGCTACAGAATTTAGTGTTTCATCAAATGTTCCATAAAGAGTTATTTTACTACTAGAGCCGAGTGCTCATTACCTACAACAGATAAGTCTATATTACTTATTGGTGAATAACAGCAGCTTGTTGTGCCCCATTTTATTATCATGTTCTCTTTGCAATGCTGGAAATGTAACACTCCAGTTGAGACATCTCTTCCATTTGTTACTAATATTGAATTAATAAGATGAGGGAAGTCAATTCGTCTTTTTTTTTTTCATGCAGTATTTTAAAAATAGTACATAGTCAGTGATTACAAAATGAATCATGTACACATTTTGATGCATCAAGAAGAATTGATTATCTTTTTATAATCACCTTGTAGCCTCAGAATGGAATCGTGAGGTGCCTAGAGATTCCCACCCCTAGTAGACACACAGAAACAAGCGGCTTTACAATCTGTACACATACAACATCCCTGACCTTTGACCTCACATCAGATCAGGAAAACCTGAAAAAGTGAAGAACCCTTCTGTAGAGCAACAGAGGAGGATCCCTCTCTCCGATGGACAGATGAATAGATGTCATGTGACCAGATGAACAGAGTTACAGAGTTGCATAAACATTTAATGAATATGACAGAAATTATGAATAATGAGAAGTAGACATGGACCACGATCCAGACCTCCACAATCCATGAAACAGGTAGAGAGGAGGGGCATCACGAGTTGCTCGTCCCTCAATCGTTGGGTTCCTTCCAGTTTCGAGTTTAGTCCATTGACAACCAAAACCTGCACAATTGGCCAAACGTTGTTTTCGGTACTACAATTAATGTAATGCGGAGCTTACAATACAATAACCTCACTGTTGGAGCAGTTAAATACAGTACATAAATAATTACATTATTAGATTAATACAATACAGTACATATTATTTCAGTTTTCTCAACAGAACATCCCTAAAACCAAAAAGAAAACTGAATTAATACCCTTTTCATTCTCTATGTACTGTATTGTATATATATTAATTAATTTATTTACTGTATTAACTTAAGATCAGTCTTCTGTCTGCAGCCAGGGGGAGTGTTTCCCCTCTGACAGCCAAGTCGGGTCAAAACCTGTCGTCATGGTGACTGGACTTTAGCTGCTTGTCAGGCAGCCAAAGCAGGAGAGCTACTCCCAGTTCTACCTGCAGGAGAGCTACTTCCAGTTCTACCTGCAGGAGAGCTACTTCCAGTTCTACCTGCAGGAGAGCTCCTCCCAGTTCTACCTGCAGGAGAGCTACTCCCAGTTCTACCTGCAGGAGAGCTACTTCCAGTTCTACCTGCAGGAGAGCTACTTCCAGTTCTACCTGCAGGAGAGCTACTTCCAGTTCTACCTGCAGGAGAGCTCCTCCCAGTTCTACCTGCAGGAGAGCTACTCCCAGTTCTACCTGCAGGAGAGCTACTTCCAGTTCTACCTGCAGGAGAGCTACTTCCAGTTCTACCTGCAGGAGAGCTACTTCCAGTTCTACCTGCAGGAGAGCTCCTCCCAGTTCTACCTGCAGGAGAGCTACTCCCAGTTCTACCTGCAGGAGAGCTACTCCCACCTACAGGAGAGCTACTTCCAGTTCTACCTGCAGGAGAGCTACTTCCAGTTCTACCTGCAGGAGAGCTCCTCCCAGTTCTACCTGCAGGAGAGCTACTCCCACCTACAGGAGAGCTACTTCCAGTTCTACCTGCAGGAGAGCTCCTCCCAGTTCTACCTGCAGGAGAGCTACTCCCACCTACAGGAGAGCTACTCCCAGTTCTACCTGCAGGAGAGCTACTCCCAGTTCTACCTGCAGGAGAGCTCCTCCCAGTTCTACCTGCAGGAGAGCTACTCCCACCTACAGGAGAGCTACTCCCAGTTCTACCTGCAGGAGAGCTCCTCCCAGTTCTACCTGCAGGAGAGCTACTCCCAGTTCTACCTACAGGAGAGCTCCTCCCAGTTCTACCTGCAGGAGAGCTACTCCCAGTTCTACCTACAGGAGAGCTACTCTAAGGGAACCTTACATTACTTCTGTTGTAATCTGTCACTATAGAGAAAATTTCAGGGGGGCGGAGGGTGATTTCAGGGGGGCGGGCCTCCACCCTGATATAATGGTAGGGGTAACACTGCAGTAGTCATTTTACACATATCAATAGTGGTGCATCCCTAATCGAAAACAATTGTTAGGAGGAAAACTTGAATTCCTCCGTCAAAGGGAATGAATAAAGTGATGTCAAAGTGTAGATTGTGTGCCTTCCAGTATCATGCTGACGTCTCAACTGAAGCAATGGTTTCTGTTCATGGTGCACTAGACGGTCTGTAGGAAACGTCCTATGTTGCTGTACATATTGACGGTGCTGATGGTTTTGTGTCCAGGATCTGATGTGAACAGTATGGACTCTGTGGACAGCGGCTGCACTATGGGTGCTGGTGAAAGCCAGAGCAACCACGCCGACTCCTCGAGCTCCGAGCTCATCATCTGGGAGATCGAGGTGCCGAAGGTGAGTCGATACAAAGGGCACGAGAAACATGTGTGACATGATATCTACCCTTCTCCCAGCATGCACCTTGTTCTCAAAATGCTCATGGTTGTTCATATTTGATTTTGTGGAGTATTCATGTTTAAAGAAATGGAACATATGCACAAAATTGATTTCATTTTTAACCAAAAGTAAATTATGGGATCGGTCTTCAATGTCGGGGTTTGAAACTGACTTATCGGAGCAGATGGTGGCAGACGACAGCACTTCTGGTACTGCATGCAGGTCAATGGTGCTTCCCCCTTTTGATAGCCAGACAGTCAACCAGTTAATGATTTACAGTATTGGGTGGAAACCATGTCCAAGGGCAAAGAGTGCATTTTGACCGATAACTAGAACTGTACTTATTTCTCCTCTTTTGTGTCTTGTGACCAGCTGTTTTAGGATATTAGCTGGTTTTGAAATGTTTCTATTTCAAGATGTATGTCTTCATTTGTGGCTGAGCATCACAGCGTGTAGAGAAGTCTGCAGTTTTCCCATTGAGAGACTTTGAACGCATTGTTGGTTTGGTCGATGAATAATTTAGAGTAACGCCAGCCTCATCTTTTTGAATAACACTAGAACCTGTCTGTAAAGTTCTTCATGCATATGCTGCCTCTTGATAAAAATATACCTGGGGAAAAACTAGTTTTCCACAGTTGAGAGCATTAAGGGGTCAGTAGAGCTGCTTGAGGGAGTGGGCAGGTTTCTTCACACAGACCCCCGGAGTCTCCCAGAGAAACCTGTAAACTATCATTTAGGCCTCCATGTTTTCCTCTTAAACACAGGACTTTTTGGGCTTGGTTTACACTCTTATAAAATGTTAACGTTACAGTTTTGACACGTTGTCTTCCTGTTCCAGCATCTTGTCGGACGGTTAATAGGGAAGCAGGGACGATATGTGAGTTTCCTGAAGCAGAACTCTGGCGCAAAGATCTACATCTCCACCCTGCCTTATACACAGGAGTTCCAGATCTGCCACATAGAGGGTGAGATACGGGCTTTGGATCCCCACATCCCATTTGTGTGTATTTGAAAGGAACCATTGAACCTCATGTTTTCTACCCGTGCTGTTCTGTGGTTCTCTCCAGGTACGCAGCAGCAGGTTGACAAAGCCCTGTCCTTGATTGGGAAGAAGTTTAAAGACCTGGACATGACCAACCTCTATGCACCGCCGCCGCCCCCACTGACATTACCATCACTTCCCATGACCTCTTGGGTAAGGGTGTGCTCTGGCTGTTCTGTTCCACCGTTACTGAAGTGGACATATCTTTTGCACCTACAATATTTTGGCTGAAAATGAGGGCGTATATCAACCCAGGCTCCATGGCACAAAGAGATTGTTGACTCATCACGTAGTTAAAACAACAAACTGGACTTTATCACGTACTTGTTTCTCAGCCGTTATTTGTCCTTCTGCAGAGTGAACTTGTCAAATGTGATAAGAACCTATGAACAACTTAGTGGGCGGTGTTTAACTATGCCTCTCGTTCCTTACCTTCTATAATGGTCTCGGTTGTGTGGCAGTTAGGCTTGTTACACTAGATCAACTTGTGGTTTATCTCACCGATTACAATCAGAACTGAGATGTTCTCAAAATGATCTCTAGACTGGTTCAGAGATGTTTCTGGTGAGTGGCAGGTCCGCCGCTGAGCCCCAAAGAGTCTCAACCCAGTTCTCTGTCTCTTTTCCACGGATCTGACGGGTGAAATAAAATGTAATATTTAATATTAGTCTGAACAACCCAGAATGCCCGGCCCGAAGGCTCATTGGACAAACACACGGCACATGTGTTTCTGCTCCTTTAAGGCAGGACTGTCATTGACAGTCGAGTGAATGACCAGAAGATACCGCGCTGCACCCGACAAGCTGGACCAGGTCTGCTGTTGGCCTGTGCTTTACTTTGTGGGTTACCGTCACAATGCACCGTGCGCTCAATGATATTCATTCAGGATGCAGTATTCTATTGGTTGTGAGGACGTGCACCCTGGACCCTGCAGGAGTAACCCTTCCCCTCGTGTCTGTTGCGTCCTCAGCTGCTGCTCCCCAGTGGAGTGACCGTCGAAGTGATCGTGGTGAACATCGTGTCAGCCGGTCACGTCTTTGTCCAGCAGCACACCCATCCCACCTACCACGCTCTGCGGAGCCTCGACCAGCAGATGTTCCTCTGCTACTCGCAGCCGGGCACCCCCGCCCTGCCCTCGCCCGCCGAAGGTAACCACGAGTGTCTGCAGTCCAGTGGAGCGTACGCTCCATGGGCGGCGAGGACTGCACCCGTCATATCATTCTATCCACACGACAGGAACATCTGTCTTCATCGTGAATATTCTAACCATCTAGTAGAAAATAAATTTAAAATCATTAATAGGAATCCTAATCCCAGTTTAAAATGGTATACCAGTTTAAATCAACAGTGTTTTTTGATTCTGTGTCTGTTCGTCCCCCAGTTGGTGTGATCTGTGCAGCTCCTGCGGTGGAGGACGCCTGGTGGAGAGCTCAGGTCATCACCTTCTATAAAGAAACTGATGAGGTGGAGATCAGATACGTTGACTACGGAGGTTACGACCGAGTTAAGATCGACTCACTACGACAAATACGGTTCGTGTCCGAGTTCTCGCTGTGTTCCAACTGTGTGGTGCCGAGTCGCTGTGGGAACAGTTCCTAATCCTTCCACCGGGGGTTGTGCTGCTCCCTGTCTCATCCTCTCCCAGTATGTCTGCATTCTTTCTGCTCCCTGGTCTCATCCTCTCCCAGTACAGTCCCAGTGTGTCTGCATTCTTTGGCAGAGGGGTGTGTAGGTGTCACTCTTTAGAACGTTAGTGTCTCCACACAGTGATCAGTGGACCTTCCCACTACTGCCACCATCAGGTGGAAAGTGTCCGTTGTAATTGTGACCTTGCCCTGACCCCTAGAATGTTGTGGAGCTGGTGAAGGCCGAGCCGAAGCAGTTGTTCTGGTGGTTCAACAAAGTGCTGACTACAGCAAGCTTCTAAAATGTGTTTCCAGTTAGTCATTATGGAATACCATGTGTACAATATATACAATGAGACATATTTCTGAAGCTTGTTTTATTTTCCAGGTCTGATTTTGTAACACTACCATTTCAAGGGGCTGAAGTATTGCTGGACAACATCGCCCCACTTCCAGGTACAACATTGTTTAACACCATTTTACCAGTAGTGCTCGTAGTTCTAGTGTAGTGTTGTTCTCCTGTTCCTCTGGTTGTTCTCACATGTGGTTAAAATGCCCCGTCATCAGGAGAAGATCGCTTTTCACCAGAGGCCACATCCGCGTTGGAGGAGATGACCAGAGGAGTGGCATTGCTTGCACAGGTTAGACCTCCTTCCTCACTGGCCTGAACTCCAGAGTGTCAATTGACTGTAACTGACTGTCTCTCTCTCTCTGAAGGTCTCAAACTACGACAACAACACAGGCCTCCCTCTGGTCCACCTGTGGAACATGGTCGGAGAAGAGGTACGATGCTCCAGCAGACCCGTCTGACACACATGTCCTATCGCTATACTGGTAGTTTGAAAGTTGAAAGGCCTGAATACACCGAGGGAGCTTTTACTCTCAGTCGAATAGATTCTTCTGTACAGGCCTCCACCAATCCCGTTGTCCCTCGTTTTCTTGGTCCCCCCCTTGCTGTGTAAACATACACATTTCTACTTTCCTGCAAACAGTTGGTAAACTACAGCTGTCTCTGGAAAGCTGGACTCGATGCATACAATCAACAGAAAATGACTGTTCCGTGTGTGTGTCTGTAAAGAGGCTGCACTAGTTCACCAAGCAATGAAACATTATCCTCTTGATAAAGTTGTATTCTCATATTCACGCTGTGCTACAAACGGCAGCAGCGTGACGAGGACTCCCCAAACATGCCCCAGAGTGTGTACTTTGATTTCTATGTTTTTATGATTCATAATAAGCTGCTTAGAGCTATTGTTGGGAAGTTAAACAAGTCATCATTCATGCCTAATATATTTGTGTGTATCTATTGTTATTTCTACTGCTATTAATCTAGAACATTACACTGCACTTTTGCTGCTTCTTGCTGGACTTCTGGTCAGACGCTGACCTCCATTTCGTTGTCCGTGTCCCCCTCAATGACAACGTTGAATGTGACCCCCCAACAGCTTTATAATGTTCTTCATTCAGCAATTGTTCAGATGCTTCACATTCAAATATTGGCCTTGGCTGGTAGGCATGTCATGTGAAACACAGGAGTTGAGGCACCTGAAACGAATGCATGATGTTGGAGCGGGTCAAAGCAGCAGATGAGTGACAGGTGATGAGTGACTTTTCTAATTCCATGTTTCTCTTCTCATTTCAGGTGATTTCAGTGAACCGTACGCTAGCGGAGAGGGGCCTGGGTGTTTGGGTGGAGGGATTTTGAACTCCTACACGCCCTGAGCTCCACCCCCTTATCCTCTTGGACCCGGGTCAGCATGAGGTCCCAGCCCCATCAGACACACCGGTGGATCTAAGAAGATTGCTTTTTTTTCTTTCATTGCTCTTTTTTCTTCTTTTTTCATCCACCCCCCCACCACCCCATTCCTTTGAAAATACATTAAAAATTATTTGCAGGCATAATCTACAAGAAAAGCACTGCTTAAAAAAAACGACCTCCCCTCTTGTTCTTGTACACAAAAAGAACTTAAGGAACTTGTAAAAAAACAACAAAAAAAACATTTTAAAATCTATATTGTAACTAAATAAAGGTTCAACCAATATTTTTTCCCCTCCCACATCCCAACTTGATTTTTGCTCTGGGCCTTCGCTCTCTGACTGGGTCGTCGTGCTGTGGAAGGACAAACGTTTGAACAATTTTGAGTTTCATTGACACTCGTCCGTAGGTTACTACATTTCAAAGAAGATTTGTCTGATGTTTTGGGGTTCTTGTCTGGATAGAATGTGAGGGGGGGGGGGGTTCTGGCTGTAGAGGGGCAGCGTGGACAAGAGGAGCACCCAGCAGAGTGGCATCAAGAGACGGAGCCTTCTCTGGGGGGTCCATCCAGAGCTGCTGCTCCACTTGAACCAGGACAGCTGCGTCCTGTTGCTCCACCAACTCGCACTGCGTTTTACAGCCGGCAGTTTGAACCTACCAGACGAACAGCAGTTGGACCCGTTTTTCATATTGGAGCGCGTTGGTTCATTTCAGTCAATATTTCCAAGGTGCATTTCTTCAGACCGCTAGGCAACATGCTGCTGATGATGATGCGGTTTGACTCCATTTTGTGACCGCACCTCCAAATCCCTAAACTAACGGTGGCCACATAGAAATAATAATCACAAGACAATTGTACTGTGATATGGAAAATTGTGCTCATTAACGGCACTCTTTTTTTTTTTTTTTTAACCTATCAAAACTCTCGGTAACAAATGCTCCAACATTTCAATCTGAAGGCAAGCGGTGGTCTGTTGTCACATGGTGGTCACTGAACGGCTCATGGGGGTCCACTGGTTTAACAATTCCAAAGAAATGGGTTCTGTGAGCTGCGATGAAGCGTTCACACTGTTGAGTTGCAGTGTGCTGCACTTTTAAAGACTTGAGGGAACCACCATGACATGGAGAACCACTCCACCAGGGCTGATCTGGATCCTGTTGGGGTCCTTAGTGCGCATGGGAAACAGCCTGGGAGCACCTGGGTGCTCTGTCCCCACAGACGGCAGGGCCTTGTTCAATTAAACATAAGGATATAAATAAGAGTGGAAATTATTACTTTTTAAAATGTTGCTTTTAACATGTACTTCCAAGTTTAACAAAATGATATGTGATACACATGAACAGTAGAAAGTACTAACGGCAGGTCTCTGACCAGAATGCTGCATTGATAGTGGAGTGGGAGCCAGTTGACTGTAGTTATATTTTTCTAATACATATACTCATGTTAATGTGAGCTACAGTGATGACTAAGGAGTGTAACTGCATCACCGGCTCTTTAGTGTGATCACTACTTGAGCTTCTAATGACCTCTAGAAACACGTGTTGCTTTACTGGGGTCCTGAAGGAGGCACAAGACCTTTCCCAGTGATCCCATTGGTCAGGAGGGCAGTTGACAGGTTTCCTGAAGTAGCAGTGCAGCATAAGTTACCGTAGTAATCTCCCTGTGGTGATACTTTTTACTTTATGAAACTAAGTGAGCTTGACAGCATCCAGCAGTCCTTGTGCTGCTTCATGAAACGGCCCTCTGGAGGAACAAGGTCCTGCTGAGCCGGGAGAACCCCGGTGCTCCCTCGTGTTGCTCTGCAGTGGAATGTGTCTCTTGCTACTGTAGTGTGTGTGTATATATAGATCTTCATTTTGTTTTCAGGCATTGAAATGAATGTTCACCCAGTGTCACGGCGTCAGGCCGTCCCTGTGTGCACGTCACTGGTCCACTCACACGAACCCTGTGAGGGATTCATTTCCAAGATGACTAATTCTAAATAACATGAACTCCCCTCTAGTTCTTTTTTTATTGAGTCTTTTTTCAATGACAAATGAAATCACTGTTACCCGAGCAATAAGGCAGCTTTATTTTGAAATTGAAGGACAGGACATGGGAAACGGGGTGGGCTTTAAAAAGTGCTCCATATAACACTACAAACAGAAAGTGGTCTGCATAACATAACTTTAGAAGCTCAATAATGCATCATGTCGATAATGTATCTCAGGAATGGTCGACTAGCTGGTTGCTCAACAAGCTGAGGGCATGCTTATGCTGGAACAGAGAGAAGTACGATGTATCGGATATTAGGCATTTTGACGAATAACATGATAACATTTCTGAGTTCTTGAAGGTGTCCTTAAGTTGGTGCTGGAATCGGAGGAGTAGCCATATTGTCTGTTGTTGGCTCGTGTGCATACTTCCTGTTTCACATGAACCGTCTGATCCCGCCTGTCCCCCTTTTTAAAATCCAGATCAATAACCCTCACCACACCTTAAAACATAATTTTAACCGAACTAGAGTTTTGTTAATTTCTCTGTAAATAAGATATTTGACTGTACTTTTCTATAACACTGGAGATAAAGAGGTATAAAGGGAACATTATTGATATTTTCTTTTTGTTTGGTTTGTTCTGGTTCATCCTGCCTCCCCTTTTTCAATCAATGTTCTCAAGCTGTGAGATAAGTGTTTGCATAGCTAGACAGGTCATCATTTGATTATTTAAATGGGTGTTAAGGTTGTGTGCCCAAAAAGCATTTAACATGTACAGACCAGTTTTGCTAGGCTCATCTTAAGTTTGATTTGTTGATTGTACAGATCTATTAAGGGAAAAAATAAAGTTATTGAACGTGTGTATGGTACTTTTTTCCCCACATGTTGGTTAAATTGAAAGGATTCATGGCATGTCTTGGTCACTTAGTTTTGTTAAGCCAATGGGCATTTGATGAACCGTGCTCTGGTGGCCAGAGGCATTATGTTTATATATATATATATATATATATATATATATATACACACATATATATATATATATATATACATATACACATATATATATACATATATATATATACACATATACATATATACATATATATATATATACATATATATATATACCTCAGGAACACCTTGAGGGAATGTCTTCAAGTTGTTTCCACAAACGTCCACATGGACTCGGGGATGAACTGAGTAGGGGTCAAATGTCGAGGCCACTTTGACCTCACAAAACATGGACGAGCATGGATGCTGCACGCGGGATTCATAATAGTAGCTTGTGAGGCTCACGGCTGTGTGGCTTGTCAGCCCTTCTTTCTACATTGAGTTTGTCTTTCATAATGACCCGAATGTTTCATTTTATTACAATTTCTTTTTATATCCATCTTGGACAGGAAAAGCTGAAGAAGCGGCTTTTCATTATAAAAGAGAAATAGAACTATGAATGTATTAAGTTAAAATATATAACTCGTCATGTATACAATTGTGTATACAGTCAGGGCCATAAGTATTTGGACTGTGACACAATTTTTCTTATTTTCCTCTTTACGCAATTACACCAATTTTAAAATGACAGTCAATATGTGGTTGAAGTGTAGACTTTAAGCATTAATTCCATGGATATAACAAAACTATCGCATTAACCGTTTAGAAATTACAACCATTTGTACACAGTCCCCCACATTTTCAGAGGCTCAAAAGAAATTGGACAATTGTCTTACACATGGTTTGATGGCCAGGTATGGCCTCTTCCTCCTTATTCCATGATAAACTAAGCCGATAAAAAGGTCCTGAGATGATTCAAAATGTTGAACATGCATTTGAGAGCTGGTCCAGGGAACTCTCAGCATGAGGACCAAAGAGGTGTCAATGCAAGTGCAGGAGGCCAGTAAAAAGTGATAAACTACACAAAGCTATCAGGCAGGCAGCAGAAACATTAGGAGTGACCAAATCAACAGTTTGAAGAATGAATGTAGTGGCAAGCTCACCAACACCAAAAGGCTCTGGAGCAGGAGGCCTGTCAAAGTCTACAATGGAGATGCCTTCATGAATCTGAATACAGAAGGTTGACAATGTGCAAACCCCCAGGAACACTGAAGGACAGGAAGGACAGACTACACTTTGCCAGGAAACACATGAATGAGCCTGATCAGATTTAGATGACGGTTCTTTGGAAGATCAAACCAAGATGAACTTGGACCAGAATGATGGGAAGAGAAAAGTGTAAGAAGGAAAGAAACGGCTCCTGATCCAAAGCAAGCCACATCCTCTGGTGAACATGGTGGAGGCGGTGCTACGTCTGGCTGCCAATGGAACTGGGTCATGGTGTTCATTGATGATGTCACAGCTCATGGAAGTAGCAGGATGAGTTTTGAGGAGTTTAGGGCTTTATGGTTGTGGTGGCTGGGCCGTGGTTAGGCTCAGCTGCAGGGGGGGAGCAGGGGAGTGGCTCAGGGAACAGGTGCCGGGGAGAGGCTTAATTAGCCTCAGCTGCAATAGATCAGGGGACTGCGTCTTGGACCCTATATCGTCCTATATTGTAACAAGTCCTGTCACAACCCCCTGGTTTCCGCCCCCCCCCCAGCACCAAGGAATGAGCACACGTCGTGTAACGTTTGGCAATATCCTTTATTGTGATCCTGCTCTGCCGGTCTCCTGCTCCATCTGCAACACACCCTGATATAGGGTCCAAGACGCATTTCCCTGATCTATTGCAGCTGAGACTAATTAAGCCTCTTCCCGGCACCTGTTCCCTGAGCCACTCCCCCGCTCCCCCCCTGCAGCTGAGCCTAACCACGCCCTAGCCACCACAACGGTCTACTTAGATTCAGCCAAATGCTGCAAAACTGATTGGACGGCGCTTCTCATTACAGATGAAGTGTGTGTATGTGTGTATATATTGTACTTACTTGATTCTTGTTGTTCTGAGTTTGGACTCATGGTTTAATGCACTTATTGTAAGTCGCTTTGGATAAAAGCGTCAGCTAATTGACATGTAATGTAATATATATATATATGTGTGTGTGTGTGTATATATATATATATATATATATATATATATATATATATATATATATATATATATATATATATATATACACACTTCTCAGTACATATGGATAATGACCCCACATACTGTGAAAACAGCCCAATAGTTTCTCAAGGTAAAGCAATTGAATATTCTTCAATTGCCAAGTGAGTCAGCTGATCTCAACTTGAGTGAGCTTTTCATTTCCTTCAGATAAAAGTGACCCACACACAACCTGAAGAAGCTGCAGTGAAGGCCTGCAAAGCATCTCAAAGGAGGAAACTCCTTCAGGCAGACTTCAGGCAACCATTGACTGCAAAGGATTGCCCTCCAAAGTAATACAAACTATCATTCTATTCATTAGTATGTTAGTTTGGGAAGAATTAATGCACTTAGTACCTTAGCCTTGATAAATGTACACAACCGTACTTTATTTGTTGTGGTCATTTGACTTTTACAACACAGACTTTAAATGTATTTGTATTTTATTTACAAATTCTGTGTGATTCTTTGACAACCAGTCACTGTTTGGAGTCACTTCTTCCTGATTCACATTGATTTACAGTATGTTACATGTTTTTATATTCCACCGCATAACGCTCTTGTCCCCTGAGAATGTGGGGGACTGTGTAAAAATCGCTATAATTTCTAAACAGTTAATGCCATATTTTTGCTATATCCATTGAAATAAAGCTGAAGATCTACACTTCGACCACATATTGACTGTTTTATTTAAAATCAATAGCAGTTGTGCACAATTTGAAAAATGGTATCTCTGTCCAAATACATATGGCCCTGACTGTTATATAATGGATATACATACACTTTCAGAACATTTCCTTGCATATCCTATCTAGCACTTGAGCTTTGACCCATTTCCTTACATAAGCAGGTTATGAATATAAAGGCCATTTTCACACTGGAGGCAAAACGGGACAAAAAAAATGAAAATGTGGAATATTTGAAGTTTTGTTTTGCACCGTCTCACGATAGTCATTGTTGTTACGATTACAAACGTCCCACTCTCTCCACATTGAAGAGCTACAATGTGCTGGTTCCTGTAGGAGGCGTCACAGAAGCATATCGTAACAAGTGTAAATGCTGAGCATCAGTGAACATTGTAAATGTGTTTATCGTGTGTCTTTTATTAAATGTGATACATGGCCTTTAAGGCAACCTAAATCAAAGTCACTTGTTAGTCATGTGCTCAAACTATATCCTGAGACCGATAATTTGTCAATCTGGTTCTTCTGCGCCCTTTTACTGTAGCAACGGTGGGAAAGACATCCAATCAGAGGCAACAAGTCTGTAACTCAGCTGTCAGTCACTGCTCCAGAAGCTCTGATCACACTGTCCAAGCAGGCTGATCAAATATTAATCAAGATTATGTTACAGTATTGCCTACTTCGTGCATTCTGAATCAAATTGTACTGTAGCTGTAAAATAAGTTGTGTGACCTGGCCACCATGTAGAAAACGGTAATAATACTTTAATCAATATCTATATGTGACTGTAGTTGACACTGAATCATTGGTAATCATTTTAGCTTTTAGGATGTTATAATTATGTGAAGTGTCTTTGAGTATCATATAAATTCAATGCATTATTATTATTATTATTATTATTAATGTAATGTAATTACATTAGATTACTTGTTTCACCTATCTAGCGAAGCTTATTGTTACAGACATGCTGACTGATGGGAGAAGCAGTTTCACACTGAAATCCAGGTCAGTTATTCAAGTCGCCACTTATTTGTAGTCCGTGTTGTTGTCTGGCTAGTGTTCATTCATCTGTTGTGCCGTTTAAAGGCCCAGAGGCCCACAGGCTGTGGACAGGATACAACAGAATGGGGCCTTCAAAATAAACTTCCAAATGTGTCTCAAAAGAATTGCGACGCCGTGAACATGCATAACGAGACTTTTCCACTCGAGTGACAGTAGATAATCACATATAGTGTCTCATTGTCACCACAGCTACATAATGCTGACTCTCAGAATGCAATATGTGGCTCTGCTATTCCAACAAAAGGGATACTATTCTAAATATACTCTGCATTATGATACCAATTTCCAAAGTACGAAACCTGCACAATTATTTGAAACAAAGGGGTTTGTTGGTTTGAAAAATGGGATGAATGCACAACATGAATGTCCATAATGGTGACATGTAACTGAAAAGGTGCAACACAAAGCACGAGTGTTCAAAATGTCATTCGTTCAAGCAGCGACGCGTTTCTCCAGTGTGCTCATTCGTATCATGTTGCTGATATTTACTGGAATACATTAAAATATTACATGTGCATATTGAAATTAAAAATAATTATATTATCCAAATAAGAGACACACAAATGTCCATTATTTTGAAGCCGTGAGTGTATTTTGGTTTACATGAAACATCCGGTTGCCAGCTGAATTTAATGGCATATCTGCTGCTGTGTTGTTGAGGAACGGTCCCCTTCTGGTTCCCATTAGAATGCTAGAACCCCGCAACCCCGTTCCGCTGTGGTTCCGCTGCGGTTCCGCTGGACCCCCTGCGCCCCGGTAAGTACCGCTAACATCGGTCCGTGTGTTGACGATGCACCGCTTTGACTAACGTTACCGTTATTGGCTTATCTTCACCGACACCGCGGCGGACCGCAGCCGGTTTTCACTAGCGGGCGCTTCTTCCCCTCCCGAGTGGTGCTCTCGTGCCTCGTAATCCGTGACCCGTTCAGACAGGACTCCTGCGGGGTGAAGGCTCCGGCTGAGCGGCACTGACCGAGGCCTTGTGCCGCTCGCGCTGTGCGGCGAGCCTCTGTCCGCAGGAGCCTGCTTGTGATTAGTTAGCTGGAGCGGCTATCCGCTAACTTAAGGTCGCTGCTAACATTAGCTAGCGTCCAGTCAACGTTGGAGTCTTTCTTTTTAATCAACTCCGTTTGGACGACTGACGTTACGCTCGTTATTTAGACCGACGTTACGTTATTTAGACCGGCGTTACGTTATTTAGACCGACGTTACGTTATTTAGACCGGCGTTACGTTATTTAGACCGACGTTACGTTATTTAGACCGACGTTACGTTATTTAGACCGACGTTACGTTATTTAGACCGGCGTTACGTTATTTAGACCGGCGTTACGTTATTTAGACCGGCGTTACGTTATTTAGACCGACGTTACGTTATTTAGACGGACGTTACGTTATTTAGACCGGCGTTACGTTATTTAGACCGGCGTTACGTTATTTAGACGGACGTTACGTTATTTAGACCGACGTTACGTTATTTAGACCGACGTTACGTTATTTAGACCGGCGTTACGTTATTTAGACCGACGTTACGTTATTTAGACGGACATTACGTTATTTAGACCGGCGTTACGTTATTTAGACCGGCGTTACGTTATTTAGACGGACGTTACGTTATTTAGACCGACGTTACGTTATTTAGACCGACGTTACGTTATTTAGACCGACGTTACGTTATTTAGACCGGCGTTACGTTATTTAGACCGACGTTACGTTATTTAGACGGACATTACGTTATTTAGACCGGCGTTACGTTATTTAGACCGGCGTTACGTTATTTAGACGGACGTTACGTTATTTAGACCGGACGCTCGTTATTTAGACCGACGTTACGTTATTTAGACCGGCGTTACGTACGTTATTTAGACCGACGTTACACTCGTTATTTAGACGGACGTTACGTTATTTAGACGGACGTTACGTTATTTAGACGGAAGTTACGTTATTTAGACCGACGTTACGTTATTTAGACGGACGTTACGTTATTTAGACGGACGTTACGTTATTTAGACCGACGTTACGTTATTTAGACCGACGTTACGTTATTTAGACGGACGTTACGTTATTTAGACGGACGTTACGTTATTTAGACCGACGTTACGTTATTTAGACGGACGTTACGTTATTTAGACGGACGTTACGTTATTTAGACCGACGTTACGTTATTTAGACCGACGTTACGTTATTTAGACGGACGTTACGTTATTTAGACGAACGTTACGTTATTTAGACGAACGTTACGTTATTTAGACCGCCGTTACTCTCGTTATTAAGACCGACGTTATGTTATTTAGTCCGGCGTTACGTTATTTAGACCGACGTTACTCTCAACGATAGATTACGCTCAATGTTACGTTACGCTCAGTGTTACGCTCGCTATTTGGACCAACGTTACTTTTTTTTTTTAGTCCGACGTTACTCTCGTTATTTAGACCGACGTTACTCTCAACGATAGATTACGCTCAATGTTACGTTACGCTCAACGTTACGCTCGTTATTTCGACCGACGTTACGTTATTTCGACCGACGTTACGCTCAACGATACATTACGCTCAATGTTACGTTACGTTCAACGTTATTTAGACCGACGTTACTCTCGTTATTTAGACCGACGTTACGCTCAACGATACATTACGCTCAATGTTACGTTACGTTCAACGTTATTTAGACCGACGTTACTCTCGTTATTTAGACCGACGTTACGTTACGCTCGACGTTACGTTACGCTCGACGTTACGTTACGCTCAACGATACACTCGTTATTTAGACCGAAGTTACGTTACGCTTGACGTTACGTTACGCTCTACGTTACGCTCGACGTTACGTTACGCTCAACGATACACTCGTTATTTAGACCGAAGTTACGCTCGTTATTCAGACCGACCTTACGTTCAACGTTACGTTATGTTCAACGTTGCGTTATGTTCAACGTTGCGTTATGTTCAACGTTGCGTTATGTTCAACGTTGCGTTACGCTCAACGTTGCGTTACGCTCAACGTTAAGTTACGCTCAACAATACACTCGTTATTTAGACCGACGTTACTGTCGTTATTTAGACCAACATTACGTTACGCTCAACGTTACTCTCGTTATTTAGACCGGCGTTACTTTTCATTATTTAGACCGATGTTACACTCGTTATTTAGACCGACGTTACTCTCGTTATTTAGACCGACGTTACTCTCGTTATTTAGATCGACGTTACTCTCGTTATTTAGACCGACGTTACTCTCGTTATTTAGACCGACGTTACTCTCATTATTTAGACCGACGTTACTCTCGTTATTTAGACCGACGTTACTCTCGTTATTTAGACCGACGTTACTCTCGTTATTTAGACCGACGTTACTCTCGTTATTTAGATCGACGTTACTCTCGTTATTTAGACCGACGTTACTCTCATTATTTAGACCGACGTTACTCTCGTTATTTAGACCGACGTTACTCTCGTTATTTAGACCGACGTTACTCTCGTTATTTAGACCGACGTTACTCTCGTTATTTAGACCGACGTTACTCTCGTTATTTAGACCGACGTTACTCTCGTTATTTAGACCGACGTTACTGTCGATATTTAGACCAATGTTTCGTTATTTAGACCGACGTTACTCTCGTTATTTAAACCAACGTTACTCTCATTATTTAGACCGACGTTACTGTCGTTATATAGACCGATGTTTCGTTTTTTAGACCGACGTTTCGTTATTTAGACCGACGTTACTCTCGTTATTAGCTCGAATGCTTCCGAGAGCTAAGTGGGGCAGTTAAGATATAGCACTATATCACAGCGACAAAACACTGCTATTTGAATGCGGCCATGCATATTGACACATGCTATTACATTACACTTTGAGCTTCTGCTCGACTTTTTTATTTGGCGTACATCCGATGCACTTAAGTATTTAAGTAAAATCAACTTCTTATTTCGTCAGCTGTTCTTCTCAAAATACCCTCCACCTAAAATAACCGGCGTTGGGCAGTCCAGCAGAGATTAGGTTAATCTCTTGTGCAAACCGCCGTGGAGTCTGATTACTGTAGTAGTGGAGACTGTTTATGGCGCAATGCTGGGGAAACTGCTCCAAAGGGGTCCCCGTTTTATCAATAGCCATCAAAGGATGCTAGGTGACTGAAACACACGCGTTTTACATTGCAATATATCTACGTAATGCATAAACAAATCATATATATATGAATTATATGATCACAGTCACATATCACCATCTGTAGGATAACATGGCAGTGTATGTGAGGTCACAGTCTAGAAGGCAGTTTGTTGAGGGACCAGGGCCTATTTGGTTTAGACAGACCAATACTGGATTTCTGAGGCTGATGCTAATATAATAATATAATATTCTCATTATTACACGTGTTGAGTAAATTGTCCGATGATGATGCCCTACATTTGTTCAGTGCTCCCTGGTAGACAAACTATGTACTTGTAGTGAGACGTTTCAATTAACATTTGTATTATATTTTTGTACACGCGATTATGACTCAATGCAGGAAACTCAATAATTGGACATTTCAAACTCAATTCTTAAAATAATAATCACCTGTAACAATTATGTGACCCCGGGCTGCCTGTTCCTTCCTTGAGCAGCTGAATATGGATACAATCTGAGCGGCACCCCCTGGTTTAAATGATACTGTATGGAAGCATTTCACTTCTTCTAAGTAAATCACAAAGTAGATTGAACATTTATTTTGCCAATGATTTGTGACCTTACTCGGTCATTGAGAATCAGTGCTTTCTCGCTTTATTGACCACTTTATCTTCTGGCAAACAAGTAGCTATCGTTAGCATTAGCAAATGATAGTCGATATGTCAATAGATACTGAAGTGTCTTAAAACCTGCATTCTCTCAACTGTCCACCAGGGGGAGACACCTCTGATTGCATAGAAGTCTATTATAAAATTACTTCACTGGATTTATTACCTCAGTAAACATGAGTTTGTGGTCTTAATCTCTAGTTTCAAGTATTCTTCAATACACAACCTGCCATCGAGCGTGATGCGGTGACATCTCGCCAACGGACGATATCTGTAGGTTTTTTTATTTACACATTGGAGGGTCTGAAGTGATCTAATTTAATGCATAACAGCTTTTATAATATGTTATACCAATATCTTGAAATATCCATATCAATATCTTAATGATTTCAGCCCTAAAGCCCAGTCATATAAAGGTCTTTGTTATTATTCACAACGACAATCTGTTGCACTGTTTACATGAAGCAATAACACACTAGTTCCAATGAGTAAGAAGACAATACACCTGGTTGGCAATATAAAAATCTTAACTGTGTAACAAAATAAAAGAATATTTAATGTGAAGTGTTCAAGCTAGTGGAGCAGAGAACAGAGCTGTGACCGATGTGTTTCAGCTGGAACATGACGCAGCAACAGTTGGTGCTGCAGTGGAAACGTGGGATCGATCAAATGCAAACGTTGTAACAAGGTGTAGGCTGGAGCCTACCGAGACATAATGACACCCTCACTGTTTGCCTGGGCCTTATTCTCATGTCCCATGTCTTTTGGAGTGACTATTTTCAATTCCTGCATCGTACTTATTCAATGGCTCTTGTTTTTTACACGCACACACACAGCTTGTAGCAGGAAGGCAAGGCTGTTAGGATGGGCATCTTGTTAACATCAAAGCCAGACTCTTGGTAAATAGCAGACTCAGAGCGGCTCTGTTTATAGGATGGGGCCTGGCACTGCCATGTGGCACTGGGATGCCGCCAGCTACAATGAACCCCCAGTGAAGCCGGACGGAAGGGAGAGGCAGGAATTGGAAATGGATTAAAGGAAGCTGCAGCTAGCTTCTCCCTCCAGACCTTCTAATGGGTTTAACCTGGTTCTCTGTTGTCTGTGTCCCAGTCATCAGAATCAGAACCATTTATGTTGGACATACAAGGAATTTGTCTTGGCGGGTGGTGCATAACATTGGACAATAAGACAAATAAACACAGTGCAAGAAATATGAAGTCATGTAGCAATGATGTAGTTAATTGATGAAATTAATAATATAACTATATAATGTGTTGCTAACGCACTGCCTTTCTTCTCTCCGTAGGTGCTAATGACTGTGATGCAGCTATGTGTGTTACCTGGCAGAATTTGACTCTCATCTCTACCTGGTGACAGAGCCGTGGACTTTTAACTTTCTGTCACCACCTGGCTATAATACAGCACGCCCTATGATAAAGTCAGCCATGCTGGTTGCAGCTGACTGAGTAGCATTGGGGGGGAAACTCAACTTTTCTCAACTTTAAAGGACTGCCATGTCTGTGTTAGAATGAGAAACTGAGCAGTGGAAAGCAAGTGAGACTGAAGGGGCCCCGAGTGTGTGTGTGTGTGTGTGTGTGTGTGTGTGTGTTGGTAACGGTAAAGAAGAGCCATCCTTTCAGGCGGTTGGCAGCACCTGAGGCAGCCAGGCCCCGAGCATGACTAGCCTGTTCAAGCGCAGCAGCAGCAATGGAGGCTCTGGCAGCAGTGGAAGTGGGCAGGGGCATCTCAACAACAGCAGGCCCAACCGGCACGTCCGACGCCTGGAATTCAACCAGGCCATGGAGGACTTCAAGACCATGTTCCCCTCTATGGACTACGAGGTGATTGAGTGTGTGCTGCGCTCCAACAACGGAGCAGTGGATGCCACTATCGACCAGCTGCTCCAGATGAGCATTGACGGACAGGGCTCAGATGACAGCTCAGACTCTGATGACAGCATTCCACCAGAGGTCAGTGGAAAGGGTCCAAGGGCACCGACGGCACTACATCTAGCGCTGGCCCAGCCTGATGGGCTGTTGGTATTGACATTATAAAGCAAACCTATTTCAGTGATTACCAGTTGGGTCCGTGACGGATAAACATTTTGATAAACATACCTGACCTTCATCAAATGTTTTTTTAAGTCATAATTAATGTAACTTCATGGACATGAAATTCTGAGACAGTAGAAATCGCTTATAGTGATTCTGTCTGATTAGGTCAAAAATGATCACTAAGTGGATGTTTTGTCTGCATGAGCTGTAATCGTGATCAAGTTCTTTACACTGGACATCAAAAATAATCCTCCAGAATCTTTTTTTATTTTAATTTTAAAGAATGCTTTGTTGGCTCAACAAAAACCCCAAAACCTGGGGTATAAATAACCTTCATGACAATTAAGTTTTCACTTTTACAAAAGCTCTTTTGGACATCAAATGTAAACCACAACCACAAACTGAACACAGTCATTTTCATTGGCTCTCAATCCCTCTGCTGGAGAAGCAGTTTGCACTCTTCTGCTGATTTAAGACGGGTTGGGTTTATTTTGGGAGTTCCTCGTGTTCTCCTGTTACACATCACATGCACGATGTCATACATTACCTTGACCTATAAATACACCTGCTGACTATCCAGTCACAAGGCTTTGACCAGGGCTTCATGACCTGCTAGAGAGGAGGCTGACTTTGAAGCTTGACCATGACCCCAACGACGCGTTGTCTAGTGGCCTTTCCGTTTCCCCATCACAATGTTCTGCTCGGCTGGAGCATAAACGTCAGATAACGGACTCTAATTGGAATCCAAGAGGAATTCTTGCCAAATTGAAAGTGCATGAGAGTAAGACCGGTTCATTAAACGAGGCTTGTGCTGCGCTGTCGGTTCCTTTCTAGATTCTGGAGCGAACACTGGAACCTGACAGTTCAGATGAGGAACCGCCTCCAGTCTACTCCCCACCCACGTATGACATGCACATTTATGACAGGAAATACCCAGAAGCCCCACCAACACCCCCACCAAGGTAAGGAAGAGGGACTGAACATTTACATATAAGAAGTTCCTCTTATTTAATTTAATGGGTGTTTCCTTTTGACTCAAGGTTTGATAGTATTGATTCTGGTTTAAGACGGTACCAATACTCTGACACATGTTTGTGACTTTATACATTAAACCATTACTTGATTCATCAAAAATAATTATAGACGGATCAATCAAAAATGAACATTATTATTGGTTGCTCAGACCACATAACCAGATGGTTTATTGTTTTGTATTGATTGCATTGGCGTTCATATAAATGTAGGCAAAATGTTTGCAATGGGGAGCTTGTCCCTTTTTATATAAAGCACTGTGGCGCAAGCTACGAGCACAAAGGCTGCTATACTACTGCTACTACTGTACTGTACTACTACTGCTCCGCGTGCACTCGATGACCATATCCTCAGACACCAGAGGGCGCACACACATGTACTGTGAAGAAGACAACCAGTGTTATTAGAAAGAAGCCATAAGCCATCCTCCAGAAGGCAGAGGAGGAGCTGTAATAAACTGTAAACTCATATTCATGGCCTACTTTATTGCCTTCATACAAGCCCTGTAAAGAAAGAATTCAAGTATTTAATGCATTATATTGAAACTAATGTTGGATAGACTGTAATAAAAAATCTGACTTGTTAACAGGGTGTCATCACTGCCCAAACCTTGGCAACGTACAAGCCCTGATGCCATTGTCTGGAGCCCGGGTACAAACAAAGCTGAGCAGCTGCATTGCACCTATGTTGTAGGTGTAATGTTTAGCGTGTTCACAACCGTAGTTTGGCATGTTAGCATCCTAAAGCTTTGAGGTGTAAATCCTGCTAGGCTCATCAGCCGGGGACCATCGTTCTTAGAGGTTTCGCCCCTTACCCCGGTACATCCCTTGGTGATGGGGCAGTGGACAGAGAGAGCTCCAGTGGTCCCCTGCCACAAACGTATTAAGGCGTGGCTAGCTCCCCATGTCTTTGGATACCTAACTGAGAGCCTGTGGGGGCTGGTCTCCTGCTCATGGTATCTGCCGATTCTCCCATCCTGATAAAGTGGCTTCTCTGTTGACTCCTGTTAGAACCATGTGGCCTTTTATCACAAGTAGATGTTGCAATTAGGCTTCATCCTCGAGACCTTGGACATCGGTGCCAAATGTCATGTCGCTGCATCCAAACGCTCTGGGGATATTTCACTCAACATGTGAAACGGTCATTCGTGTAGGATTCATCCTCTTGAGACCACACGATACTTCATGGCACATCTGCTCTGATATTTGAGTCCAGATCAAAGTGGTGGCCCCCACGCAGCTTGTGTGGCTAAGATGGAGGTTAGGCAACCTATTACAAAGAAGTCTATGCTCACTCGTATATTATAGCCTATAATAAACTAATGGTCAAATCATTCTTAAAATGTAATCAGTCAGCCAATTTTATGTCAGACATTGTTACTGTATGTTGAAATATGGTTTATCATCTCAGACCTGTGATTTTGTGACTGGGCAGTTTTAAAGGATGTAAATGAGTAATGTATTTTGAGATGCTAGAGGTAAGTTGGTGTGTACTTAATGCAGTTGGTAGACTTACTTGTGTGTCCTGTTACTCCATGGGCTCTGGTAGATTTGAAGCCCAGCCTCCACCAGGTCACCAGCAGGTCAGAAGTTACCGGAACTGGAACCCTCCTTTACTTGGAAATCTCCCCGATGATTTTCTGCGAATCCTGCCACAGCAGTTGGATAGCATAAAGGTAAATCAATGTCAGCATATAGACCTTAAATGGGTGCGTGTCATTTCTTAGTTCTTCAAAATGTCCTTTTGTAAACAGAAAACACGAACAGTGCTGGTCAACACTGCATCTGCCAGGTACATCTGTACAGGAGCTTGTTCACATGAATGCCAGCCGATGGTAATTGACCTACTGTACACAAGGGCTTTTGAAATCTTTCCTCATCAATCACTGATGATTTTAGTTTGTGTTGACCGGCCCATTTGCTGCCAAGAGGTCACTGATGTGGCCATCACCTGGGCAGCATACTGCCTCCAGTCTAATCTAGGCTCCATGCTGACATCAGCTCTGTATTTAAAACACAGACATGAGATCTCAGAAAGAAAAGAATGTTTTCCAAAATGTTTACCGATGCCTGTAACGTAGCAGGAGTACTGATACTCACTGATAGTCTCTCCTGTCTTCACCTTAGCAAAGCTCTCAGAGCAGTCTGTCTCAGCCTTCATCGTCATCGACTTCCTCCGTTTCTTCAATAAGCCAATGGACAGCCCAGTCTGGTTCTCAGTCCGGAGCTGCTGGTTTGACAGCAGGAGCTACAGAGCAAGACAAGAAACTGAAGCAGTACCTTGATGACGAGCGCATCGCTCTGTTCCTGCAGAACGAGGAGTTCATGAGAGAGCTGCAGCGCAACCGCGAGTTCCTCGTCGCCTTAGAGAGAGGTACGAGTGTCCCTTCATCCCAACATGCAGAGAAACTCTGCTCATAATGTCAACATGAGGTCAGTGTCAACAGCTGTACTGATTTGGTGGTATCTATATAAGAATTTAGTCACTGGAAGTAATGTATAGAATGGATATTTGGTTGTGCGATACTGAACACGTATATTATTAAGATACTCACAAGTCCTTTGAGGTTCTCAAAGGTTCCCTGTGGACTTTTTTTTAAAATTCTAGTGGTGCTGTGGTCCCTGTTTGGTTTGTCATCACACAAGGACACTTGGGTGACAAAGGACACGCACTAACCAATAGCTTCATACTGTTCTGTGACCATAAGCGTTGGTAACAGGCCAAGATATGGAGGCAGGAAGAAGAAGACTTCCGTCTATAAAACATTTAACAATGTTGGATTTAAAATACCGCTTGGCAAATGTTTTGTAAGGGAGGAAATGGCCCGCCACGTCATTTTATGTGGCCCGCGACGGCTTGAAATGCATATGCTCACCTTTGCCTAGGGAAAAAAGAATTTGAAGAAAAAGATCCTGTGCTTTTATTTTGAAGGTAATGTCTTATGCAGGGTACGTAGTCTCTTCGACTCATACTCCTTTGTGCTGCGTTCACACCAAAAGCGCACGTGAGTTTACTCGCCGGAGAGGAGGCGTGGCTTATCTTCAAGAAAACAGTTAATTGCCGTTGTCCACCGTAGAAGAAATAACCATTAGTTCTGCTTTGTACGTGTTGAGGAAGTCCCACAAATGTCGGACCATCAAGCCCTTGTGTCTGGGTTCATAATATTAATATTATATATTATATATAATATAATATTATCCGTATCCGAACACAGCTTCTCCAGGAACTGCGTCTGGATGACGGGCGCTTCCAGATGATCAACTTCTCCTCCATAGTTTCTGATTCTTCAACAACAACATGACGTCAGTGAAGTCAGGAGGAGCATCTCAACGCTGTAACGACACAGCCTCACACACGTGTTTCACCAAAGTTAAAAAAAATCAGCTTGAATGAGGGGAATTTTTAGCGCCGCGTCATTCACGCCACCCGGTGGAAATGAAGCGTTAATCACATCCATACGCGTCTGTGCATTGACTTTGTATTAAAAAACATCCCCAGATCTCCCATCAGGAATTCCTCCATCAGGTCTATGTCAGTGTTGCACCTCACCAGTGGAGAACCACTGCCCCAGACCAGTGGAGAACCACTGCCCCAGACCAGTTGAGAACCACTGCCCCAGACCAGTTGAGAACCACTGCCCCAGACCAGTTGAGAACCGCTGCCCCAGGCCAGTGGAGAACCACTGCCCCAGACCAGTGGAGAACCACTGCCCCAGACCAGTTGAGAACCGCTGCCCCAGACCAGTTGAGAACCACTGCCCCAGACCAGTGGAGAACCACTGCCCCAGACCAGTGGAGAACCACTGCCCCAGACCAGTGGAGAACCACTGCCCCAGACCAGTTGAGAACCACTGCCCCAGACCAGTGGAGAACCACTGCCCCAGACCAGTTGAGAACCACTGCCCCAGACCAGTTGAGAACCGCTGCCCCAGACCAGTGGAGAACCACTGCCCCAGACCAGTTGAGAACCGCTGCCCCTGACCAGTGGAGAACCACTGCCCCAGACCAGTTGAGAACCACTGCCCCAGACCAGTGGAGAACCACTGCCCCAGACCAGTTGAGAACCGCTGCCCCTGACCAGTGGAGAACTACTGCCCCAGACCAGTTGAGAACCGCTGCCCCTGACCAGTGGAGAACCGCTGCCCCAGACCAGTGGAGAACCGCTGCCCCTGACCAGTGGAGAACCGCTGCCCCTGACCAGTGGAGAACCGCTGCCCCAGACCAGTTGAGAACCACTGCAGGAAGTCGCTCTCCTGCAAGTAGAACTCGGAGTAGCTCTTCTGCTCCAGGTTCAAGAGCAGAAACGAGCCAAAGTGGGGGCTGGTCTCCTGCTCATGGTATCTGCCGATTCTCCCATCCTGACAAAGTGGTTGTCGGTCCTTCGGTCCCCCCCTAGGGGAAACACTGCATTTATATAAATGCATGTACAATATTTGGTTGTGTTTTGTATGGTTCAGTGAACTAAACCGTGTTGGCACTGTTCCACTGAAGAGTATCGGAGCTAAAATGTGTAAAGCAAAGAAATGGTTTTCCAATAATCATGGGACTGGTGTGAAAGCATTCCTTGTCTTTTGGTTTAGGTTTGTAACTTTTGGTTTTCAGAAATTGGTCATATTATCTAAGCAGAGTGGAGGTTGGCTTTTCTATTGGTCAAACAAATCATTCATAGGGCGTTAGAGGTTCAGTTGTGCCTAAACCACGCCCAAGTCATAACATCTGCTCTCTGTTTTTAGATCGCTTGAAGTATGAATCAAAGAAATCAAAGTCCACTCATTCATCCAGTATGGAGAATTCCACAGGTAGATATCGCTCATCAAGCTGAGTTTGACTGAATGCATTCACTGTGATATGTGTTGGTTGTGCCACAGATACACTCCTATAAATCCTGTGTTTATGTGCCAGTACATGAGTGTTGCTGTGTCTGTGTGCAGGAGAACAGCACTCTGCAGCTTCAATGGAGGCAGTCTCAGATGACGCCCTGTTCAGAGACAAGCTCAAACACATGGGCAAATGTAAGTCTCCTGGTGTACAATACTGCTGATGGTTCACACATATCAAATATCCAATAGTCATTGGCTATGACCTGGAATGTGTTTCTCTCCTTCAGCAACAAGAAAGAAGCTGTTTGAAATTGCCAGAACATTCTCAGAAAAGACAAAGCGGAGAAAGTCCAAAAGGAAGCTGCTCCTGAAGCACCATTCGTATTCTTTGCTTTACCTTGGTCGCATTATCTGGCTGTTTTTTATATTTCTAAAATGTTTATTTACCACAATCATATACGCACGATCAAAGTGCATACTTTAATAAGGTAAAAGAAGCATTTTAGTGATTTAGCAGTGACGCAACACATTGTTGTCCTCTCAGGAGTGCAACATACAGAGGGATGGATGGTTTAGTTTCTTTAATGGAACAAGTGAAATCTATATGGAAGAAAGCAAAACGATTCCCATTTACACTCTCAAAGTCTTACACCACCAACATAAGGCACTGCCATACTCCATGACCACCATCATTGGTTTCTGCTTCACATCAGCCAACGATCAAACTCCATAACTGATTTGTGTGAGGCCTTGAATTGTGTGACTGATACGGCTGGCAAGGCCAGGGTTTTGGTGTCCTTAACTCATTATTTTCAGGTTGGGCACAGCCAACTCTACGGCCAATCTCCTCGACGATGTAGAGGGAAACCCTTGCGGTAAGAAGTGCATGTCAATGTTTTACTGCTGTCACTTCTTAACTGATCGAGCTTCAGGGGCGGATGTTCCCTCAGACGTCAGGTCACTGTCCACACAAAGAGCCACCCCAGAGCCCTTCAGTACTTCTCCATCGAGCTAACCTGGGCCGTTGGGGTTTGAGCTCCAAATGCTGCAAAGAAATAGAACTCACTCATTTTCTTCCATTCTGTTGCAAAATATAAGGCAGACATGTTAAGAAAAATGTGGGTATCTGCTGTGACTTCAAAGGGAAATGAGACAACTGGGTCTGTTTTTTTGGGTGGTGTATAACAGTTATGTGCCCTGACTTTGTCCAATTTTATAATGTTCTATGTTCATGTATTTTTGTATTCGTGTCCAGAGGAAGATGGTCAGCCCAGAAGAGCAAACACTCAGGAAGAAAATGAGCAACGCAATGAGCCGATATTATGGTAAGAAAGACTGAGATGAATGCACAGTTCTTCCCAGCAATAATTGTCTTTATTAAAGAAATGCTACCATCCTTTCTGTTTGATGGCTTGGGACAGAGAGCGTTACTTTATTACCACAGACCTTCTAGTATTTGAGTTTGGTACGGCTTGTATACATGGTGTAAAGTGTAGTGTATTTAGTGTACTTAGTGTGTAGTGTACAGTGTAATTCAATTCAGTTTATTTTGTATAGCCCAATATCACAAATTACAAATTTGCCTCAGAGGGCTTTACAATCTGTACACATACGACATCCCTGTCCCAGGACCTCACATCGAATCAGGAAAAACTCCCCAAAAATAACATTTCACAGGGAAAAAGGGAAGAAACCTTCAGGAGAGCAACAGAGGAGGATCCCTCTCCCCGGATGGACAGAAGCAATAGATGTCATGTGTTCAGAATGAACAGAGTTACAGAGTTACATAAACACATTACATGAATATGACAATGTATGAATGGAACTCCAATCCATGAAACAGAAGGAGGTAGAGAGGAGGGGGCGGGGCATCAGCAGGGCCAAGGTGGGAGGCCGGCTCACCAGGCATCAGACACCTCCAGGTCCAATGGACCCTATGAGACCTGAAGTCACAAAGACTCCGGGGAGGAAGCAGAGTTAATAAGGTGCAATGGAGAGATGTAAATGTATCCATAAGGAGAGAGAGAAGAGGAGATAGGTGCTCAGTGTATCCTAAAACATCCCCCAGCAGCCTATAAGCCTATAGCAGCATATCAAGGGGTTGGACCAGGGCAAACCTGATTCAGCCCTAACTATAAGTACTATTAAAGAGGAAAGTCTTAAGTCTATTCTTGAATGAGGTGACTGTGTCTGCCTCCCGGACTGAAAGTGGAAGCTGGTTCCATAAAAGAGGAGCTTGATAACTGAAGGCTCTGGCTCCCATCCTACTTTTTAGGACTCTAGGAACCACAAGTAGCCCCGCATTTAGTGAGCGCAGCTCTCTAGTGGGGCAATATGGTACTACAAGCTCCTTAAGATATGATGGTGCATCACCAATCAAGGCTTTGTAGGTGAGGAGAAGAATTTTAAATGTGATTCTTGATTTTACAGGGAGCCAGTGCAGCGCAGCTAATACAGGAGTAATGTGATCTCTTTTCTTAGTTTTTGTAAGTACACGAGCTGCAGCATTCTGGATCAACTGGAGGGATGTAAGAGACTTATTAGAGCAGCCTGATAATAAGGAGTTGCAGTAATCTAGTCTGGAAGTAACAAACGCGTGAACCAGCTTTTCTGCATCTTTTTGGGACAAGATGTGCCTGATTTTTGAAATGTTACGTAGATGAAAAAATGCAATCCTTGAGATTTGCTTAACGTGGGAGTTAAAGGACAAGTCTCGGTCAAAGATAACGCCTAGTGTAGTGTACTTGGTGTACAGTGTAGTGTACTTAGTGTACTTGGTGTACACCAGCCAGCGCGCGTGCTAGATGTCCAGTATTGTGCGAGGGATGATGGTCTCCGACCAGTCAGTGGCCTGTAGTGTTTTAGCTCCACCTTCTTATCTGCTTAGGTCTCTTCTAACCACAAAGGTTGAATACCATGCAGAGGAATCGGTCACGTCATTATATTTCAAATCCTACATTTACTTGATGTTTGTGCAGAAAGCATGTCATCTTCTAACTAGCAATGTGTATGACATCATCGTGGAGGAAGAACCGGTCCAAAACAACAAAAAGATAATGGATGTAATTAAAGAAATGGTGAGGCCTGAATTTATCCTTTATTCCTTATCAAGTGACGGAAGAAAAACAAACTTGTGTTACTATCTCAGTCCGGTCATCCTGCCCATTCATTCCAATGAATATTGTTGTGCTGTTATTGCCTCTTTGATAAGTAAGAGTCATTAGGGCTGGCTCCGTTTAGCTTTAATCTGGTGTTTGGCATCTTGTAAGAAAATGTAAGATGTTGCCAGTGAACAGGCTGGAAGAAGGGGAACGGTTAAGTTTTAAGACAATTTAGGGAACAAAGGTTACACGCACCTCAATTCAAGGAAATTGGAAAGAAAAGCAATTTAATTAAAATATCAATAAACCTGTGTTCAACAGTATACACGGACTATCTTCTGCGTTTTTTGCTTTCTTCTTCTCAGCTAAGCTCACAATGGAGATGTCCTCCTTGATCACTGGGCCTTCTGTAGTTCTGTCGGCCGGCACTTTCAAGAGTCTTGAAATGAGGCCCAGATGATGTCTTCATTGTTTAATTTAGCATTGAAACCCCCTAATCACACACTCTGTTCTGCATTTCAGATCCTCTTATGCGGCACCATATCATGGTTACCATGGCGAAGGCAGCATGGCTCATTGGTGGTGGCCTTGCCCTCTTCCTTGTCTCCACCTGCTCACCCCTCCCTAATCCAAACCAGCCAATGTAAGGCTCAGCAATGAGACCCCCTCTTCCCCAGGGAGAGGGACTGGACTGTTCCCAGCACTGACCCAACGGTCTGGAAATGCATTTCCTCTGTATTATACCACTTTGTTAATATATCATTTTAAATGTAAAGGAAAATACGTAAGTCCTTCCCAGTATGTGTTAAGTTCCTTTAATCCCCTGAGTAGTGGTGATCTTGCCATATGAACCTTTTATTACTTTTCCAGACTGTATTATGATTGGTGCCCCTCAGGCTTGGCGTTTCAGACCCTTTCTATACACTCAACCATGTAGAGCTTTTTTTACCATGTTTTCTTATCAGATTGTAATATTCTGCTGTTTTTGAAAATCCGGGTCATGTATCTGAAATTCAGTGTCAGAATATTGTGGCCATTAAAGTTGTGGCTGCCGTCAACACTTGGCCAATGTGAGCCGTTGATCAAAAGTTTACGACTTTGGCACGGTGACAACTGTTGTTCAGAATATCAGACCAGGGTGACCATGAGCAAACATGGGTACCACGTGAATGATGACGTAATGCTTCAGATGGGTTGCGACATAACAGCATATTGTTGTCATACCGACAGACTTATGAAATAAATCCATTCCTTCAGTTGCTTTCCCACACAGCAATAACATGACATTAATGAGAATGAGTCTGAGCATACTACCATTTTATAGTGGGAGCAAACCAGCGGTGTCCTCGGCGGTAGGGAACCATTACTGTTAATGGTGAACGCACGGTTCAAAGGGAATTGGGCACGCCCATTCCAGATGTCAATATCTACCTCCTCCTACCCATAAACCCTTGCATGTTTCACCCTAGTGTAAGTGACAATGGAACATCAATGGAGAGCGATGAATGGTTTTCCCTTCCAGTGAGCGAAACTTCAACCTGTGGCTCAGATCTGCATTTTTGGGCCTTGCTGTCATTTCTCCTGTTGGGGAATGGCATTGATCTCACCTTTACCTACTGGACCACACTACAAGTGTGACGCCACTGCTCTGGACAATGTTAATACTGTAAACAATGGCGTCATGTTTGGCCATGAGAGAATTAATTGTTGTAATTCCCAAATGAATGATGAATATGTTTGGGGGGGATAAAGCATCTGAAATGTGATTGGAGGCCTGTGAAGACTCATTCTGAAGACTGAAGGTGGACCTTTCTACTGGTCCTTCCATTTGTATGTGTAGATGTGAAACTAGCATGGATTGAATAAGTAGTACCTGTGTGGTGTGAACAGGTGTGAGGGGAGGTTAGATCTCCCTCTGCAGAACAAGTTGTTATCGCTTCAGAAAAGCTCCACAAATGAACCTTTCTGGATTGTTTTCTCGATCTTGTGTCAGTGTGATCTGTCACGTATCTACTATCCCCTTTGATTAAACTACTTAAATGTGCTATTTGCTTTTTTTAGTGATGAACAAAGTTTGGATGGCTGACTGCTTTTAAATAAGGAATTTGTTGAAGGCCCACTAATGCATGTTTTAGACATTGTTATAAGTCATACGGGACATTCTTTTTTTAAAGCGACAAAAGGGAGACCACACACAGATCTTTGATCTAAAAGCGGTTTAAAGCTCCACAACTTCCATTAGTAAACCCAGAATGAGGCTGGTGCAGCAGGCCTGAGAGAGAGACTCCCAGAAGTGCTGCCTTTAATGCCTTCTTGGAGGCTCCAATCAGCAGGTGAATGTCCTAGCTCCTCCCACCAGGAAGCCGGCCAGCAGAGTGGGAGGGTCGTCACACAGTGACAAAGCCACAGAGAAATGTCTAACTAGATTTCATTGATGTTTTCCGTCTGTCAGCTGGTGGGAGCAGCTGTTTTCAGTGATAGTCTCTCTGCCCGGGCTCAGGGAGAGCCGAGCAGGTGAACACATGGGAGCTTCTAGCAGCTAAGTCCCATATTGTTCTCCCAGTTCTGCTGCTGCCAGGTGGCCAACAAAAGAACTGAATGCAGCTTTAAGAGATGTGCTGGAATATAAAGCAGGTAGCTGGGTCAAAGGGTCCTCAGGTCCAGGTGCTAGATCCTAAAGAGCAGTACTTCAGTGAGAGTCATGATGCCAACACTTCAGACGTACGCTAGCAGGTGAACTGTGGATGAAGTTCTCCGTTGGTATCCGTGTTCCCTGGTTGGGCTAGTGTTCTTCAGCAATGTGGAACTCGTTGGACGGTGTTCAGGTGTAGAAGTCGTGGCCTCCAGCTTTAGGGGACACGCCCTTCACCAGGAGAGATGTGACGTGTTCACTCATGACTGCTGCTGCTCATTTCTCATTCACATTGTGTCCAATTTGACCAGCTTGTTTAGCCTTGTGTCCAAGTGAAATGAAATCGTATTAAACATATCTATAAATGATTTAACTTTATTGGCTTTTTGGGAATTTGATTTGCATAATGGACGCTCAATAAAATAAAAAAGACGTCATGTTCAGACATGAGTCACAGGAAGCATGAACAGTTGGCAGGCTTTTCCTTGTAGTCCATGACCTTTCACCCAGACAACAACAATCCAAATCCACAATATTGCCACATACTCTCATATCCTTAGTCTATAATACTATGAAAGATAAAAGGATCACAGACCTGCAGTCCGTGTTTGAGGCTGCGGATGCTGGATTGTGTCCTCGGGAGCTGACTGCTGTGGTTCCATCTGTCTGGCTCTGCTCTTGATGTTTGAGGAAACTTAAACTGATGTCTTCTCCTCTCGCTGATCTGGATGTGAAGTCCTTATTATTGTGTAGAAGGGATGAGATATACTGCAGATCACAAGATGCCACACAACAGGGTGTAGTTTGAGGTCATAACGTCGTCTTTGAAATGTCAGAAACCATTTTGTTAAGTAGTAAACCTTTTATTAAGTATCTGCAGTGTCCATTTCTTTGTCTTACTGTTTTACATACACCTCTTTTTCATATGAAGATGTGATTTTTAGTTGACGTACTGCATACACATCTTTAGTATTAAAGTATTAAATGCTTCCGGAATTGTTTTTCCAATGCAAGGTTGTTTCAATATGGAATTAATCTAATATTTAGTTACATTTTAATTTAGTTTTATAGTGCACATATAAAATGCAATCATTAAAAATCAATGTATTAATTGATTATAGTTGTTTCCATTGACACTCAAGACTCCATATACATGAGTTCGGTTAAGGAAAGGTGCTTGAACACATGAAAAGATGTCAGTGCGCACACACACACACACACACACACACACACTCACACGCTCAAGTGCTCTTTGAAGCTGGTCAGCCGAACGGAGCAGCATCATTTCTGACGTCATGATTCAGCAACATGCTCGTTGTCCACGGCGATATGATTTCCTCCGAATGTAAGCCACATAAAAGCACATCCAGGGCTCGACTCTTTCAACCCTTTTCTACGGAGCTCACCTCTCATGTGTCTGTTGGGCTTTGAGATGCCCCACAGCATAATAATAATAACAATAACAATGCATTTTATTTATAAAGCACTTCGTCATCGTGTCGTCTGAAACTCTGACGGCTGGCTTTCTGAACAAAGGGAAGATTACACGTTTGCTTCTGCAACAATTCTTAGTGATTGTTGTGTTTTCATTTTCATATGTACGTTCTCTTGGAGGAGGTTTCTTAGTCTTTAATGTCATTTTGTTGTACCTTGTCTGATTTGTTTGTGAGCTATATTTGTAAATACAATAACATGATTATTAAAGTTTTGTATACAGTAAAACTTCTTGGAGTTGATGACACAAAATGAAAGGAGATGTTTTAAAGTGTTTTTTTCACTTGGTTTTGGGACATATCATAAATTATAACATACTAATATGTGAGTCAGTCATCCAGCTCAATATTAGATAGTTTAGTCTGTTATTGTTCCATCTATTCAGGATTTTAATTATCCCATTTAAAAAATAAAAGGACGTTTTTTCTGTACATGTTTTGAACAGTTACTTTTCTTTTACTGATCAGTTCAATAATAGAATATAAAAGTACATAATTGTACTGTATTAAAAGCAGTTATGCATACATTTATTCAACAAACATTTATTGTAATTTAAATGGAAAATTATTGAATTATTAGACTACTGGAATTTACTCTCGCTGTAAATGTTCAGTGTTTTAATTTAGTTAAATCAGCTACATCTATTTAACAGATATTCACTGGGATTTAAAGCAGATTTCCTGCAATTTAAATGCATTTGTGCTGTAAAGGTAAATAATGTCACTGTATTAAAACGGCTGCATATGTTCATTATCGTAAAGAAAGGAAGATGATGAAAGAGATTTTTAGTGGGTGTTGGTCTCTGCCAGGTCTTTATTTTACTACTTGGTCTATTTTAGCCAAAGTCACCAACATTTTAGTTAATGCCTTAATGATGATTAAAACATAAGAAACATAAGACAATGTGTCTAATAATAAAATGGTCTTGATCAGCTGGAGAGGTTTCACTGTGACGTCTGTTCTTCAAGATGTCATTTTACAATCTCCACTTCCACAGCACTTACAAGTATTCCTATATTCCTGAAAGTTTTTATGGACAGGTTGTTTTTTTACTAAAAGCATGGCGAAAATAGTTTTCTTTTTCTTTATGACTCCTGTCCGTACTATCAGATTTATGGAGAAATACAAAGAGCTATCCTAAATACCATCAGTCTGCACTTAGAGCAGGGTTAGAGTTAGCCTGGGGTTAACTCTGGGGTTAACTCTAACCCCTGGCTCACCGCTGTGTACCCGTCACCGAGCTGGGTGGACTCTACAGGACAGAAAGCTCACGGCCTTCCAGTCAGAAGCTCGGAGTTATCGGGAAAGTCCGTGCATGAGGACAGGAGGTCCAGGTTGGCTCTCCAGAGAGACGATGCAGGACAAAGGGGGTCTACCTACCAGGGCCCCAGCACCAGAACCAAAGGGGGTCTACCTACCAGGGCCCCAGCACCAGAACCAAAGGGGGTCTACCTACCAGGGCCCCAGCACCAGAACCAAAGGGGGTCTACCTACCAGGGCCCCAGCACCAGAACCATGTGGCCTGGACTAAAACCCTCACAGATGACAAAAGAAGAACCACTCGTGATGGGAGTATGACTGAACTTGAATTGTCTAATTCTGTCATTACAGACATAGTTAATAGGCAATGCATGCCGTTACAGTTTTATAGCCTTTTTGGTTGGTACAGCGTTTCATATCTTTTATGTACAGTTAATAATATTTATGAAAAACACAACAAATTGTGTTGGCTTTAAACGTACACTTGTGTAGATATAATTTTACAAGAATAAAGAAAAGATTCCAAATGTAACATGTTCCAAAAATAATGCAAACATCTTTGTACAAGACTTCAATAATACATTTAGAAACATCCTCCAATAATTTAGCAGAAAAGATGAAGCCCAGTTACAGGATGAGCTGTTTAAAAGGCTTTTTTAAATCTAGAAACAGGATCAAACTATGCTCAGGGATGAGTTCAGAATAATCAACGAGTCTCTCATTACTGAGAATGTCATAAATCCAGATTCTTCTATGATTAAGTTGAATTTAACTTCCTCTAAAATGATGGAAGTATCACACATTAACCAAATGAAGTTTTGTATAAAGTAGAATAATATTCATGACAAAACTTTGAAATCTGTTTCTTATTATCCACTGTATAGATGTATACTTGTTTAAAGAGATAGGCCGACATCTGCTTAAATAACATTAAAATAACATTTTAATAAGGAAGAGGGACTCAATGACTTTAAGATGAGGGGTTAGGTAGTGCAACAATTCAATTCAATTCAGTTTATTTAGTATAGCCCAAAATCCCACATTACAAATGTGCCTCATTTACCTAACATTCAAAATTCAAACTCATTTCCTGTTTTAGGACTCAGCTCATTCCTGCAGAGCTGCAGAACAGAGGAAGATGGAGGATATTCAATTCAATTCAATTCAGTTTATTATTATTATTATTATTTAGTGTACTTAGTGTGTAGTGTACAGTGTAATTCAATTCAGTTTATTTTGTATAGCCCAATATCACAAATTACAAATTTGCCTCAGAGGGCTTTACAATCTGTACACATACGACATCCCTGACCTTTGACCTCACATCGGATCAGGAAAAACTCCCCAAAAATAACCTTTCACAGAGGAGGATCCCTCTCCCCGGATGGACAGAAGAATAGATGTCATGTGTACAGAGTTACATAAACACATTACATGAATATGACAATGTATTATCATATATCATCACAGCAAGATTAGACCACAAGGGTATTAATAGCACTACGAACAATGAACCACTGACAAGCACCTTTGTCGTTCTGCTTCCAGACAAAGGTGCTTGATAAAGTCAGAGAGGCTGGACGGGCAAGTCGTCACTGATGGTAACCAGCACAGGTGGGATGGGAGGGACCGGTGTGACGTCACACACTCCTGTACAGCACGGTGTGCACCTTTCATCTGTTTGGGGCGGGTCACGGAGAGCGAGAGGGGTGACTGGCCCAGTCCTCTGCTGACGTGCCCGAGCCCCTCCCCCGGTGCCTTTGGCCACGCCTCTAGATTAAAGAAGCTCGGTCCTACTCGGTCGGAAGCCATTGTACTACCGGGGATCGTCTACCGAAGCGAAGTGTCCAACTGCGTGTTAAACAGGCTGTTTGAACAGAATCCGAACGGCACTAGTTTAGATTGAACACCAAATAAAGCGCGTTGCTGCGGAAGTAACCGAAAACACGACGTTGACGCGGGGCGAACGACGACCGTCTTCTCCACCCGGGCCGGTTCGCTTGGCGGAGGGATCCAACGGACTCCGGCAGACATCGGAAGGGCAAACCCGCCTTCCAGCTCCTTCGCTCCTCTCGCGTTAGCCGTCTCATTTTAAAGTTCGTGCTTAGCTTTCTCTTCGGTCTGTGCTCTTATTTAGATGGCAAGCTTCCCAGACTCTGTAAACGAAAATGATATAGGTAAGTAGAAATGTGGGGTTTAGAAATACGATCACACCAAACCAGTGTTATTGTTCCAGCTAGCTTAAATGGCCTCCACTGGGCTACGCCTGGGTGGGCGGCCGTGAGCGTGGTGTTCTTGTTGTTCCAACTCTCTACCGCGCCTTCTTCTTCCTGTAGCCCCCCGCCCCGTGCTGAGCGGGGGGTGCAGCTCCGACTCGCCTCGGTGCGGAGCAGTGGAGCTAGCTAGCGCCACCGTGTAGCGCCCGTCGAGTCTTTTAAGTTAGAACCGTGTGCACCGTCTTAGTTACCGCTTGACAGACCAAACACCGTCCCCACGGCCCGGTGGGGTTCCGCCCTTCGATCATTTGTTTTGTCCGTTAATGGACACGTATTCCCCCGGAGGAGCCTCGGCTGCTTCCCTCCCCCACGCGCTTGTGATTCATAATCTCGAGACGAGGGATACGTGCGCGCCTGTAGGTTCACCCCCAGACGGCTGTACGACGTCACTGAATGGGACGGGGATGTTTATGAATTATACATATTGTGTCTCTCTAATCTCCGTGAAGCATGTGTGTTAAACCTTTTCAAAGAAACGCCCGTAGCTGCAAATATACATGGTTTCCACATCAGCCGATTGGTTTGTTTTTCTCTCCTCACACCCTACTGCTTTCTTTAGAAATGGCTTCCACTCGGTTGCCAGTGGGTTGTGTTGCTAGAATCTATACAATTTACAAGGGACATGTTATTCAAAGGTTACTTTTCAGATCTGTCCTATACTCATTGACCTGGGGCAAGTATAGGTCTATGCAGTGTGTTCTTAACACCTACATGCATTTGAGTTATTGCTGTAATTCGTTTAACCACAGCTCATTTAAACTGTTAAAGTTGTCCACCTTCTGTTTTTGTACCACTGGTTGGGTAAGCCCAGGCAGCCAATGAGATGCCTGCATCAGTGGTGAGCCCCCTCATGTTTGTAGGAGGAAAGAATACTTTGGGATGATTGGCCTGAACAAGCTGAGGGGCTGTAATGTTTTCATAAGTGATCTTATCCATGGGTGTAGTTAAAGTAACAGTGTTGCTGTTGTTTCTCCAGGTAAGGCGAAGTTCATCGGTGAACTCCTGGTGCCGGTTGCTCCCTTCGACCAGAAGTCTGGCCGTGAGGCGTGGACAGTAGCCTTTGCACCCAATGGTTCCTACTTTGCTTGGTCTCAGGGGCATCGCATTGTCAGGCTCATTCCCTGGACAAAATGTCTGAAGAACTTGTAAGTATCATGTGGAGCAGTGTTGTAGCAACCAAGCAAAACATCAACATTTAAAGTATTCATGGAGCAATTTGGGGTTAAGTGTCTTGCCCATCGACATAGACTGCTAGAAGTGTCTTGAGGATCAGAAACTACCAGATATATCAATTTGGAAGATGCGTAACATTTAAAAAAAACAAGTGACCTCATGGTACAAACCCTGTACAGTGTCAAGTTGTTGAAGGAAAAAGGCCCAGCTAGAATCTCTCTGTCAGCATTGAACAGAACCTAACATGTTTGTTCAGTGTACTTTTACTGTTGTACCACTGAGAGACCGCAAAGGACTGTAGGGGAAAAGTACTGTAATGACAACCGCTAAAATGATGGGCACGATTTTATCATCACAACTCACAGACTGTTCTCAAATAAAATAAGTGCTCTTATTAGATAATAATCTTGTTACACTCTGAAAACAATACTTTTTAGGTGTGTACACTTTACATTACATGTCATTTAGCTGACGCTTGTATCCAAAGCGACTTACAATCATGTTACATTAATACACCGTAGACACAGCTACAGGGAGCAATTCAGGGTTACGTGTCTTGCTCAAGGACACATCGACTAGGGACGGGGATTGAACCACCTACCCGCTGATTGAAAGACAGAGCTGCTAACCACTGACCCACAGTCGCCCAGATTTTACAGTAACTGTGGAAAGCTTTTGGAGAAAGAGAAAATATAATCAGCTGTAGAATTCCCCCCCCTCCCGCCCAACACAGAAAGCAGAACACACACAAAGAGCTGCTCCTCACTGCCAAGGACATGTACTTCCATTATCGGCTCCCTTTCTGCTAAAAAGGCTCTGTTCCACTCCTTCGAGCCTTGTGACTCTCAGAATACATTCTTTAATCAAGGGTGTTTTATCAAAGTCCAAAGTGTTATTCAACAGCCTAAACATGCTCGAGAGGACAGTTGATGAATGTTTCAGAGATGTCGGGTTGGGAGGATTAGTTATTACTCATGTCGTCACAGCTGTTAAGTTCAGTTTGATAAAGCAATCGAACCGTTGCTGCTTCCCATTAAAAACTTTCCGTCTGCAAATAGCTTCCATTATTGTGACAAATTATAGGAAATGCAATGTACTGATTACAGAGTTAGCTGAGCTTTATCTATGATATTCTTCAAAAGAAGCAGGTATAATTAACCAAATCTGGGTACATTTGACACTATTTGGTAAGTGGATCAGTTTTCAGGGTTTAGATTAGTACTAACAGTACAAAGAGAAAGGGCCACGGGTAGGGGGTTTAGGACTAACACCTCCAATATGTCATTGAGAAACAACTTCATCTTCATGCGCGATCGTGGCTCTTGTTGACCGTATCTCCTCCATTCTCTGTTGCTGTAGTTCAACAGGCCACAGTGGCGAGCCCACCAATGCCTGGAGCCCTCGGCGCTCTTCCCTTCAGAACAGCAGCGAAGGCCACCAGGGCATCCCAGAAACCGACGAGCCCCGCGAACACACCATCGACTGCGGTGACATCGTCTGGGGCTTGGCCTTCGGCTCCTCTGTGCCGGAGAAGCAGAGCCGCTGTGTTAACATCGAGTGGCACCGCTTCAAGTTCGGTCAGGACCAGCTGCTACTGGCAACGGGCCTCAACAATGGTCGCATCAAGATCTGGGATGTTTACACTGGTGAGGAAACCTTTTTGTTTCATTTCATTTATATCAGGGAAAAGAAAGGTAAATCATTTCTCCAAACTGGTATTTTGGAGGCAATAAGTTGAATCAACACGGTCTGAAGTCCACGCAGCTAAAAGCTGATCCTCCAAAGGTACGCCTTGTTTCGACGGTGTCAAGTAGTAAACCAGAATGGGTCTGAAGTTTAAAAAGAGAAACTATTCAAAGATGTTACTGCATATCGAGTACGGACTCGATATTCCCTTTTGTTAAGAAAACCATGTAGGGATGTCATTTCTATTGTAGATTTGAGCTTTTGTTCAAATATGAAGCTGTTGTGAAAATGACATATTTCAACAGCCTGGAGGTCGGCATTAGGGCCATCAAATATATTCTAAAAAGAGCCCCGCGACCCTAAATGGGATAAGCGGTTCGGATAATGGATTGAAGTTAAAAAGAAACAGATATTTAAATATAAAAACTAATATTCGTTTGTGAAAAAATGCAGCACATCAGGGGCTGTCTACCTGACTCCGTCCTCTACCCGCCTGTCGGCATTGGACGGTGGCTCGCTAACCTGCCAGTCTGCAGACTTTACTGAACAATGACTCCATGAACCCTGTTTGTATGCCCGTCTATTGATTATCTTTTATTTCCTGCCTGCCGTGGCGAGTGAGTGGAATCTGCCGGTCGTGACACAGGCCTGAGAACCTTGGTCACTCGATATCAGGATACTTTTGTGATTTAAAGTCTGTTTCGTGGGGCGAGTGACGGACGTCAAAACACTGTCAGTGGGGATTGGTGAGGGATAAATTATTTACAACCGTAACAATGGCAGATAGGGGAGGGAATCTCTAAGCAACTCATGTTTCGATGGGCTGCCATGTGATTTATTGAGCCATTATCTTTTATTAATTAAATATTAGTAACAAATGGAAGAGATGAGTCAACAGGAGTGTTACATTTACAGCATTGCAAAGAGAACATAACATGCTAAAAATAAAATGGGGCCTCTAAGCAGCATCCTCGTGGTAAATTCATCATATTCTGAATCATGTGACATGACAAGCTGCTGTTATTCACAAAAAAAATGTAAACAAGACTCACTTGTGTTATGTCTGCTGCATTCAGGGGCAGCGTTGGGGAACGGACAGCCCAGTGTCCCAATTGTTAGACATAATGTTGAGAATTGAGTTTGACATTTCTGCATGGATTCACAAGAGAACCGTGATGCATCGAAGAAACGCAAAAAAAATGGGAGAGAATTTGTGTCCGAACAGCCAGCGCCACATTGCGTCATGTAAACAAACCAGGTGCTCATGTGCCCCTCATCAGACTGGAGACATAACGCTTCAAAGAGGATAAGTAGTACCTGCTGTCCTCTGACCTTTGTACTCTTTAAACAGAACACGTTTTATAGAGTGAGATTTACTGGGCATGACATACAATATAGTCAACAAGTAGGAAACTGTCAGGTGATCTCCCTCGAGCCAGCTGAAACAACTGTTGTTTTCATTGTTCTGTTACAAGCGCTCAACCTTGACTCAGGACTACTTTCACATCACTATGCATGAGTTTATTGATGGTCTGTGTCATTTAATGGCTTTCTGCAGGAAAACTGTTGCTGAATCTGATGGACCACACTGATATAGTGCGAGACTTGACCTTTGCTCCTGATGGCAGCCTGATGCTTGTCTCTGCATCAAGAGATAAGACCCTCCGTGTGTGGGACCTCAAAGATGATGGTACGTAAAGGAGCTGTTTTCAATGTGCTGTCTTTTCCATTTTTTCTTCAACTCGGAGCTGGCTCAGTTTTGAAGTAGAAGCTAATTGGTAGTCTTTATTCTTTTATATAGAGGTCCTCGGTCTGCATGAACCACACCATGCAGCCCCTCACTCACTAGCAAGCATTCACAGATAATGTGCATGGATCACGGTTCTATCATAACAGTAGTTGTGTGACCTACAATCTTCCAGGAACTGTTCATGGGTCACTTCCAATCAGTTGCACATGCTGCTAATTCTTGGTTTACGGTTAATGGACCTTGTTATCTCAACTCAGTCTGGTGATATGCTGTATGTTTCTGGTTGTCAACAAATCCCATCATGAGACCAGAACCAACCTTTAGTTCCATCTCACTAAGTTAATGGAGGAAACGAATGCACCCACACCCTCTTTGAGCAACGTTTAAAAACTTAGTTTTTGTACTACAGACCACCAGAAGACTATGGGGTTCAAATCAAGTGTTTGCCATAAATGTAATAAATACCTAATAACTAATGGATTTAAGTAAATGCCACATGGCCACTGCCTCACTGGAATCTTTTTGTGGCACATCCGACCTCCCTTCGCTCTCCATTGTTTCCCATCGGCCTGTACTATGCTGTCTTGAACATCTAAACATGACTCATTGTGTGTGACAGTTGAAAGGAAAGCTCATGTAGTGTTTGTCTTGTAGGTAACATGGTGAAGGTTCTGCGGGGGCATCAGAACTGGGTGTACTGCAGCGCCTTCTCCCCCGACTCCTCCATCCTGTGCTCAGTCGGCGCTGGCAAAGCAGTACGTATACAAGTTCCTTTCTACCTACTTTGAGGGGATTGTTAGCTAATCTTGGCTCAATTGCTTGTGACAGTTATGCTCAATCATGTTAAATATGGAAACGCATCCACCTGCCCTTCCATGTCCACCTTGGATCAAACTGCTCGGTGTCATGATGCGTTGTTCCACCTGCATCTAGATTCTGTTTGGTTTCGTTTGCAGAAACAGGCTTTTGGTGTTCTGAACTTTGCATGCAGAGCAGACAACAGTTTTCATGATTGTCGTAACGCTAGTTCCATCATTTAATTCAGATACCCAAGTATGTATGTTGAAGGAGGGGAAATCGAACTAAAACTACATTACGACAGGGGAATCTTTTTTGAAGTCACTTCCAAAAAACACTGATGCCGTTTTGAAAACCATTATGACCTCATGTAAATCTTGCATATTATCAAAAGTCCGATAAGAAAACCATGTGCTTCTTATATTGCATGTTGAATTGAGCACCCATGTATCTGCAGCCCTTATGGCAGACATGTTTCTGGACATTGATTCCATAGACCACCATTTGTTCACCATATCTCCAATGTTGCAGCTGTAGATCCACCTGAACATGGTTGTGATGTAGATATGGTGGTAGCTTTGTTAGGCTGTGTGTGTGTCCCTACAGTGTGTGTCTTGCTCTCCCTGTCACAGGTGGTGGCAGAGCTCAGTGTGTGATTGGTTTTGAAGGGAGCGCCGCGCTGACATTTTGAGCAGCCGGTGCAAATCGGGGACGCAAAGTGCGCAATGCCCAAAGGCCTGGCCAGGGGCAGCCTGGCACCAGCCTGTACGTAGGTGCTGCTTCGTGTCTGTCTACCTCTGCTGTTGCAGTTCCTCTATTTATTTTGAACTGTCATGAAAGGTGCAATGTGTAAGATCGCTACCTGTGTACCGTTAGTTTGCTGACCAGGCCCCTGGGCTTCGTCCCGGGTGAACCTGTGTTCCAAACTGCTCTGCCGTCCCTCTGCCTTCTGTCCTCCTGGCAAAGCGGTCCCATGGCGGCCGGAGGACGAGCGCTCTAGAAGAAACGTTCCGGGGACGCGCAGCCTCGGTTAGGGATTCAGTAAACACACACGTGGCTAGGGTCAACACGTACACACACGTGAAGATTATGAGATAGTGTTCTATTGACCAGCTCTGAGTTTCAGCAGTCAGTTAATAGTTTGATGTTTTTAAAATAACTGATGACTTTAAATTTAGATTGTATGTGGCCAGATGTTACACATTGCACCTTTTTTAAAGTTAGTCAATACTCCCTCTACCCCCTCCCCCCATATCCCAAACTCACCTCCCCCCCTCCCTGCCCCCCTCTTTAAATAGCTCCGTCCACTGCTGGCACAAGCTAGCTTCTCTTTTGTGACAAGGATGTCTGTTATTGTCAGTATGAATGTTTTCTAGTAGCATTGTAATGGTGCTAATGGCAAGTTGTAGAAGATAATTCAGCCAGCCACAACACAACCACCATCACTTTAGATTAGTTTAGGTTTCAAATAACTTTTTTGTTGTGCCTTTTGCCCTAAAAATGTGTTATATGCCATGTTTCCATCTGCAGTTCTGCTGTGGATTGTTCTGCTTTTCTAAAAAGCATTTGAGTTTCTGCTATTGACAACAACAGTGGAACAGCAATAAATTATACTTTATTCATCCACATTTCTTCATCAGCACACTTGTGATGGAAAAACACAGCTAAGAAAAGATGCATATGTTTTTCACTTAACTTTGAGATCTAAAAATGTGTGAAAACTAAGTGGTATTAATGTGCATGTCACTGTTTTTTTCGTAAATTATTAACTGCATTTGTTCACAAGCAGCGTTTGCATCACTTTAGAGCATTTTTTAATCTTCAAAGCGCTACAAGTTGTAGAAGTTATATAACTGGAGAAAAGACATTTCTGACCGTGCAAAAGCAGCAAAAATCTTTTTTTGTGTGTGTGTGTGTGTGTGTGTGTGCACGCGCGCATGGGCATATTTGTATTTTGCCAGAGGTATCAACCCTTTGGCCATAAAATATGCTTTTCTCTTGCAGTATCTGTCTCTCTTCGTAGGCTCCTGCCGGAGGTGCGAGCCTTTTGTAAACACAGTGAACTAAACCTCTGAAAGGGGAAACCAGTGGAGTAACTTTATGTTACCTTAAGTTACTACTTTTATTTTCTCTCTTGTTAAAATAATATAACTATTTATTCATAATATTAAGTCATGTCATAAAAGATATATACATTTGATGATGTAGTTTAAACCTGTTACATAAAGATGATAATCAATGTAGTTGTAGTGTTGCATTTTGACAGCCATGCTGCTTGTAGCATGGCTGGTTACATTTGACAAATGACACTGAGCATAACTTGAGTGCAACTATTTAATTCTGTTTTAATTCCTCTTGCTTAATTGAATTAGTAAATGCTTTCTCTGCATATGGTAATGATGAGTGAAACATAGCACACCATGCTCTGTTCAAACCATTCCATGGGCTATAACCGGCCTCTCCTCACATTGCAGGTGTTCCTATGGAACATGGATAAGTTGACCTTGATCCGGAAGCTAGAGGGGCACCACAATGATGTGGTGTCCTGTGAGTTCTCACCAGATGGGGCGCTGTTGGCCACCGCCTCTTATGACACCCGGGTCATCGTATGGGACCACCACACGGCCACCGTCCTGTTGGAGCTGGGGTAAGAAATGTATATGATATATATATATATATATATATATATATATATATATATATATATTAATTGCTTCACAACAGAGTACTGAATTGAGTAAACCTGTTTAATTTAAAATGTATTTTTCAGTCAAGTTACATCTAACATCCTCCCCATATCGAACCTGTGAAACTCTTTATTCATGAAGTTATTAAGCTCATGCTTTCATCTTTCTCCAGCCATCTCTTCCCCCCTCCATCGCCCATTTTCGCTGGCGGGGCAAATGACCGCTGGGTTCGCTCTGTGAGCTTCTGCCCTGATGGTCTTCACATTGCCACTATTACGGATGACAGGTACGACACTGAATGACACCAAACTACTATTACTGAACTGGTTCTGTCATTGCTCCACTTCCTCAACACATAACACAGCAGTTCAGTGCTTTTAGAGGAGACTACAGGGCTTGATATTAATGCTGTAAACTCTGTTTGGGTTCAAGTGGAGTGGAGGTTGTTGGAAGGAGATGCCATCACAGCAACATAACATAGATATTAGAGATCAAATATGACCTGCTTAACCTCCTAACTCAAGACACTTGATTTATTCATTAATAAGTTTACGTTTTGCTGCCTGTCCTGAGGCTGCAAACGGTGCTGAAACGTTCATCCTCGGTGTTTAAATTGTACAAGCGTTTGTTTGAGAGCACAGAGCTCCTGCATGCTGCTCTGTTTGGCACAGGAGTGTCACAAGGCAGCTATTAGTCACTGAAAATATGTTGAAGAGAAGCAGGAAGCTTTGCAAGAAGGAAAAGCCAGAGAAGGATATGTTGGCAGCTGTTTGATGATCTATCTTCTCATTGGATCTTTTCCTTCAGTTGGCTGGCATGTTTAATGTAAACACTCCGACCCATAAAACGCCTCCAAAGCTGAATAAACTAATGTTGGCGTGTTTATTTTTCGTTAGGTTCAGGTCCAAATGTTTTGTGTGTCATTTATTGAAGAGATACCATCAACCAAGGAGTCACCTGACCGGATGTCGTGTTTTAGATTAAAACACCACTCGTGATTCATTCTTTTAGGCCAGTGAACCTTTGCCACACAAATGTGGTGTCATCTTTTAGACAAGAAAGAAAGACAAATACGTCATGCATGTCATTTTAGCTGCATGTACACAGAAAAAGGTATTTAGAGCCCTGCAATACACAACTATGGAGATTAAACATGACTTGACAGACATGCTGCGATTCAGTAATAACACGGCGAGTCATCAGGATCTCTGGTCAGTTCAGGTGGTTTACGAGAGGCAGACGAGGTCTGTGCTCCTGGTCAAATACTGACGGCGTTGGCCTTACAATGTTTCACATTAAGCAGACGCTTTCATCCAAAGCGACTTGCAACACATTCATCCACCGTGGGCACAGCTACAGGAGCATTTGGGGGTCAAGTGTCTTGCCCACGGACACATGTGCTAGCGGAGCCGGGGATCGAGCGGCCGATCCCCTGATTGAAGGATGACCCTGCTCACCACTGAGCCAGTCGCCCCGACGAATACAAATACAATGCATGAAGTTTTGATTGTGACAGCAGTGTTGTGCGTTTCTTCTCAGGCGGGTGCGTTTCTGGAGCATCGAGGAACGGGCTCCTCAGGCCATCGCCTCTCTCTCTAATGGCCTCTGCTGTGCCTCCTCCGCTGAAGGAAGTGTCCTTGCTGCTGGGTAGGACACATCACCCTGAACACTAAACACTACCTCAGTCCCACCTTATTGACTTCTGCCATGTTTCTTTAAATCTCAGTTTGCTGGCACCATGTGCTGTATGCATTCTTGGCTATTTTTGGTTTAATTTCCACTGACCTCGCTCGTTTTCTTCCTTCTAGGACTCGTGATGGGAGCGTTCACTTCTGGGAGTGTCCTCGTAGCGTAGCCGGGCTGCAGCATATTTGTAGGATGTCCCTCCGCCGGGTGATGACCACCCAGCAGGTGGAGGCCCTGGCTATTCCCACGCCACTCCGTGACTACCTGGCCTACAAAGTCATCTAATCATCTAACCCCCCCCCCCCACACACACACACACACACACACACACCCCACCACCACAGCACCCGCTGACCCAACTGCACTTGCCGCAGCAGCGTCATGTCACAAACCATTGAATTGTTTTCAGAAATATTTTACATATTTATTTTTGTAAGTACTTTTAAGCCAATGAGTGTGTTGGGGGGCTCCTGTCCCCTCCATCATTTTGCAGTAGCACCGAGAAGTGTTCAGCTCCTCTTGCAGAGGGTTCAGTAACGCCTTCATCTTTTCTTCTGACTGTGGGCTGTTTAAAGGATGGAGGAGTTTGAAGGCCAATACTCTGAGATGGAGGACATGGTCTCTAACAGCTAGCTACTTCACAAGCCAGAGTGATCAATCACTCAGGCAGATAGATATATTGGTGTTGGCATATATAGGACTTTTAAAAATCTAGTTTCGGAGCACTCGACTAACAACAAATCCGTTTGACTACAACGTTCAGCACAGTTTCATCAGCCCACTCATCACAACAGTCCTTGACTTGAATTTGGTGCCTTCTAAATACTTGTTTGTCCTTTGCTTTGAAGCTCCCTGTGGAGGTGTTGACCATTAGCAGCACTATGGAGATCGTCCTTGTGTTCCTAATGCATGCACCTGGCAAGGTGACCTGTTCCTAAAGGTTCCACCCAGCTCCTGAGTTGATGGTTGGTTGAGGTAGTAGGAATATACTACAGGGATGGATGCCTTACAGTGTTGTGGTGAGAAACCCTCAAAGAACAACAGTGGTCCAACCCTGACATGCCCCCCCCCCCCCCCCAAAAAAAGTGTGTGTGTAAAATTGTATCGCGTCTATACACAAAATGTTAAGTTTTTTCCACTCTGTCATCTGTAAGCAGTTTTTTTTTTTGTTAAACATTTGTATTTTTGTATCATTGACTTTTTGTTCTCCTTGTAAATGTGAAAATGTCTCCAAATATCAAACAAGTCGTTATATTTCTGAACAGTTGGTTGAGACTTATTTACACCCTGAAAGTAGTCCCACCAAGCGACCACCAATCAGCTCCTCGCCATGGCCGCCTGGCATTGAAGAGCTTCCCGGTCCCTCCTGATGGAAACGTGTGTGCGTGGCGATCCACAGCGACTGTTCACATTGAGCTGCCGCTTGGCGACGGTCATCTTTAGGTCACGAGTCACTGATGTGAGATCTGAAGAAGGGAACGAGTGCCGGTAGGAAGGTTTGAACATCATTGGTTGCCCATGCCAACTCGTACAGAAGCACATCACATGAAGCCGTTACAATTGTGATTGTCCTGCCTCTGAGATGCAGTATGAAGCAGCAGATATATTAATGTATAAAGTTTATTTTCTTGTATGTTTTTTTGTGGTTTCAGTAAAAAGCTTTTTGACAAACTAGGTGATTATTAATCTGAGTACATTGAGAACACTCAGGGTTTAGCATGGGGCATACAATATTGTTCTTGTATTATTTGTATTCAGTATTTTTCTAATTTTTTTTTAATTGATACATTAATTTGATTATATACTATCTACAACATGAAATATTTGGAACGAATATGCAGAAGTTACTTTGAGAGAGCTTTGTCAAGATTAAACTGGTGATCAGCCAACGTCGAGTGAGATCTGCTCTGTAAACAAAGTAAACAAGGAATTATGGTAACTGGACTTTTCTAGTCATCCGAGCTCCACACATGCTCATGGGGAAGGTTGACTTCTTCCCCTTGGTGTTTACCTCACGCTCCACAGGGCTCCGTGGTCAGGGAAACCAGCCCCAGACCTGTTGGAGGTTCTGTTCAGACCCCAAGAGGCTGCAGTGTCCACCACTATGCGAGGAGGAGTGGGGTTAGACATATTTTGGTACAGGCTCAGTTTCTGCCTTAGTGACTCGTGAATCACAAAAAGTGAGCCGGGTGTTTGACTGCGCTGGACTCATTGCATCTAAAAGGGCCGTCCGCTCCCACTGAATCCAGAGGAAGAACCAAAGATGGAAGTGCATGACTTCAAACCTGTACCCACGATCCTTAGCTCCCCGACACAGAACAGGGGTGACCATGTGGGATGGGGTCATGTGATCATGTAGACAGACATACGGTGTTGTAGCACCGGGTTCTCTGATTCTATCAACCAACATGTTATTTTAGTCTTTAACGTAGGTTGTGGATATCTTTACAATTACTCATGTTTATTCAAATAAAATAAGGTTTATTGATATTACTATGATCCCACATGCCATAAAGGAGGAGTTGCTGCCGTGACTAAATATCACTCTTGGGTCAAAAAAGAATTCAGTTCTTAAAACAATGACACAATGTGATATTTATTCAATCACACAACTGATTAATAGCATTTCCTCTCAGTTGTATCTCCCTACGTTATGGTCTAAATGTCATTTCTAAGCCTCTCCCAGGTGTGTACTCTAATCCTTGTGCCCCAGTTAGAGGCCTAAGTAAGCCCCCTAGTCTTCAGGTCCTGCTTGTGGTGGGTACTGACGCACTAAAACAACCATGAACTGGCCACCCACCTGAGACGAGCACCTTAGTAAACCACTCTGGTCACCACACGATCCACAAACAAGCAGGTTTCACACCTCATCACCGGACGACGTGCGTCTGCCTCCCAGGCTACTGATGACCTCTACACATCACCCCAATGTCAACGTCACGAAATCTAACCCTGGACCATCAAGATGGACGAGCCCCCCTCACAAGCCGGCTCAAAGGCTGCAACGTGAAGGGAGACCAGACGAGTGTAAAAGTAAGAAAGAGACGCCAAAAGCAACTTGAAAACAATACGCAGCGTCAAAGATGAGCAGCCAGCCTCCCAGTGCAGGAAGTGAGGGGTCGTCACATTAACTCATAACAATAATGATATAATAGTAATGATAATAATGGTAGTGCATCCTATTTGTATCAAACCTTTCAGTCAAGAAATGCAGCCAAGTGCTTTACAATAAACAAAATAGAGAGTGAACATTAAACTCATGTCATTTGAGACTCATTAGACATAAACTCTGAAAGTATGATGTGTCTTATGTAAATTGATATTTAGAACCTTGGCGTCTGAGGCCAGAAGAAGACACAGACCCTCCCACCTTACCTCCGGACACAAGTCCCCTGCAGGTCCAGTGAAAGCCTCCTCACATCAACCTCCCTCTTACCACCGGCTTTGATTCCAGATCTACTGACAACAACAATAATAATAATAATAATAATAATAATGTATCAATAATGAATTAGACAACTAAAAAGGTAAAATAGATAAGGAGCGTCTACAAGTCCCAATGGCAACAGGAGAACCACGGGTCTGACTCAGAATAGGAGAACCATGGGTCTGACTCAGAATAGGAGAACCACGGGTCTGACTCAGAATAGGAGAACCACAGGTCTGACTCAGAACAACAGGAGAACCACGGGTCTGACTCAGAATAGGAGAACCACAGGTCTGACTCAGAACAACAGGAGAACCACGGGTCTGACTCAGAACAACAGGAGAACCACGGGTCGGACTCAGAATAGGAGAACCACAGGTCTGACTCAGAACAACAGGAGAACCACGGGTCTGACTCAGAATAGGAGAACCACAGGTCTGACTCAGAACAACAGGAGAACCACGGGTCTGACTCAGAATAGGAGAACCACAGGTCTGACTCAGAACAACAGGAGAACCACGGGTCTGACTCAGAATAGGAGAACCACAGGTCTGACTCAGAACAACAGGAGAACCACGGGTCTGACTCAGAATAGGAGAACCACGGGTCAGACTCAGAATAGGAGAACCACAGGTCTGACTCAGAACAACAGGAGAACCACGGGTCTGACTCAGAATAGGAGAACAACGGTCTGACTCAGAACAACAGGAGAACCACGGGTCTGACTCAGAATAGGAGAACCATGGGTCTGACTCAGAATAGGAGAACCACGGGTCTGACTCAGAATAGGAGAACCACAGGTCTGACTCAGAACAGCAGGAGAACCACGGGTCTGACTCAGAACAACGGGAGAACCACGGGTCTGACTCAGAACAACGGGAGAACCACGGGTCTGACTCAGAACAACAGGAGAACCACGGGTCTGACTCAGAATAGGAGAACCACAGGTCTGACTCAGAACAACAGGAGAACCACGGGTCTGACTCAGAATAGGAGAACCACAGGTCTGACTCAGAACAACAGGAGAACCACGGGTCTGACTCAGAACAACAGGAGAACCACGGGTCTGACTCAGAATAGGAGAACCACGGGTCTGACTCAGAATAGGAGAACCACGGGTCAGACTCAGAACAACAGGAGAACCACGGGTCTGACTCAGAACAACGGGAGAACCACAGGTCTGACTCAGAACAACGGGAGAACCACGGGTCTGACTCAGAACAACGGGAGAACCACGGGTCTGACTCAGAACAACAGGAGAACCACGGGTCTGACTCAGAATAGGAGAACCACGGGTCTGACTCAGAATAGGAGAACCACGGGTCTGACTCAGAACAACAGGAGAACCACGGGTCTGACTCAGAACAACAGGAGAACCACGGGTCTGACTCAGAACAACAGGAGAACCACGGGTCTGACTCAGAATAGGAGAACCAGGGGTCTGACTCAGAACAGCAGGAGAACCACGGGTCTGACTCAGAACAACGGGAGAACCACGGGTCTGACTCAGAACAACAGGAGAACCACGGGTCTGACTCAGAACAACAGGAGAACAACGGGTCTGACTCAGAATAGGAGAACCACAGGTCTGACTCAGAACAACAGGAGAACCACGGGTCTGACTCAGAACAACAGGAGAACCACGGGTCTGACTCAGAATAGGAGAACCAGGGGTCTGACTCAGAACAGCAGGAGAACCACGGGTCTGACTCAGAACAACGGGAGAACCACGGGTCTGACTCAGAACAACGGGAGAACCACGGGTCTGACTCAGAACAACAGGAGAACCACGGGTCTGACTCAGAATAGGAGAACCACAGGTCTGACTCAGAACAACAGGAGAACCACGGGTCTGACTCAGAACAACAGGAGAACCACGGGTCTGACTCAGAATAGGAGAACCACGGGTCTGACTCAGAATAGGAGAACCACGGGTCTGACTCAGAACAACAGGAGAACCACGGGTCTGACTCAGAACAACGGGAGAACCACAGGTCTGACTCAGAACAACAGGAGAACCACGGGTCTGACTCAGAACAACGGGAGAACCACGGGTCTGACTCAGAACAACAGGAGAACCACGGGTCTGACTCAGAATAGGAGAACCACGGGTCTGACTCAGAATAGGAGAACCACGGGTCTGACTCAGAACAACAGGAGAACCACGGGTCTGACTCAGAACAACGGGAGAACCACAGGTCTGACTCAGAGGCCCACTTCATTTGGCAAAGTGCATAATAGGTGTAATGTATGAACATAAAGGTAATTAATATGAGAAGGTATGTACACATCTAACGCATTAACATCATAACCAACAGTAAATATATTGTTATTTAACTAGCTGATTGAAAATTATTTCAAAATGTGTATTTTAAAAAGAGATTATTTTGAAATCCTATATCAGAATGTATTGATTGTCTTTAAGTAACACCTTGAGGTTATCTGCTAATATAAAGTCTACTGAGTTTGTAACTATGGACCATTTCCTTTAATATCTTTGCATCAATAAAGCATCCGTTTATTGAATGCATCTATGATGTACAGCCGTATTGACTGAATGCGGCATGTCCTCTTATGTTGTCACTTGTTACGGTAAAGCAGAGTTAGTACAAACACCGTGCGGGTCTCTGCGATGGGCAGCAGGGGGCAGTGTTCCTTCACGTGGACGAGCAGTATTTGTTCAAACACACTTGCATGTTGTTTAATTACATCGTTTCCACAAGTGTGTCTCCATTCGGCCAACATGCTCCACCCGGACTCGTTCTCGCGGAGGGTCGCTCGGTGGCGCAGACTCGTGGCTCACTTCACGTCCAAATGCGGAAACGTGTTTGAAGAAACGCATCGTTTCAGCGTGCGACGCGTCTTCGGGTCGCCGTGCGCGTGACACGCCACCCGTGTGGAGGAATGGACGGAGGAGACCGGGCGGTCCGCAGCGGGACGGGGCCGGCACACGCCGAGGACGCTCTGCGGGCGCGCCGACGGACCCAGAACCTGGCGGAGAGGCCCATCTCCGGCCCGCAGGCTCACGGGACCGCACGCGCCGCACCCAGAGGCCTCACGCAGCGGGAGATGTGCACTTCAAAGGTAACTTACGGAAGCGGAAATGCGCTCGAGCCTGCTGTAACTTCTGTAGAGGCCAAAGTGGTCCTGGGACCCAGAACTGGGAACAGGTGCTACACTTTATTCTGTCCCCCAGCCGACCCGGTGACCGCGTCACACGTCCACGGTCTGCTTCCGCGCTCACGCCTTAACGTTACTCTCACGTTGTGGTCACCCGTTGAGAAAGTAGTTCCGTTTGAAACGTGAACGTGTGAGGGGACTACCTGTGCTGTGGGCTCCCTAACACACCTGTACACATCTCTAGATGATACAACCATTGTAGGGTTCATCTCCAATAATGAGGAGACCCCATCTCCTGCTGACTAAGGCCCTGTTATACAACACACGTGTACACCTGTTTGACACCTCAACAGCAAACAAACGGAATAATTAGACTTCTTCTTTTCTAAATCAATCTAGTGCGCTAGATCCATGTAACCCTCCCTCTCAATCAAAGTCCCCTCTGACCATACTCCAGGTGTGTGAGTACCACGTGGTTGGGAAACAATGCAGAGTTTTTTGTTTTATAGGATTTTGGGCGTGATGCATGTGCAGTTTCCCGACAGCGTGTGGTGTAGCTGAGGACTGGCTGCTGTCACTCTGTCGGGCTGGCCACAGCCCTGGGTGTATGCTGGTGGCAGGAGGCTCCATTTAGCTGGGGTTGCCTCCCGCGCGTTCTGAGAAGGTCCTGAGAAACTCACATGAGGTGGGAGCCGAGCGTGGTGGCGTGCTGAGGCTCATGTAGACGAGCAGAGGAAGTGTTTACCATCGATGATGGACTAACTGTAGCTCTGACGGTTCTCTTTTACCGTTTCCTGTCCTTTTATTGACCTCCTAAACTGCCCCGCCATAGACACGTCCTTCTCTATCAAGTCATGATTGAAAGCCATAGATATAGATAATGGTAACGTCAAATACCGCAGAACAACAAACATGGCATCAGGGCTGCACCCGAATAGCCGAACATGCATAAAATAATACAACATCTTATTTTTCAACAATACTGTAGAATAACAGACGTTATTCTTAAATGCCTTTAATTACACAGAATTACATCACAAATCCAGTATGCATGCCGCTACCCAGACAGGGGGAACAAACTGTCTCCAGGCCCCCCCAGCAGGTAGCGCTTCACCAGAGGGTGGCTCGGCTACGGACCTGCCACCTCCAGTGGCACCAAGAGTCAGCTGTAATAGAGCCTTGAAGCCTTTACTCACTAGGACGACCTGGTGGTGCGCTGAGCCAGAGGACCATGAATACTTTAGCTGAGCACTCTCTTCACCTCATTCACTTTCTGGAAGAGAACGTTCCTTCCGACCCGAGTGGAGCGCTCCTCATGGATATCGTCAATGGCCGACACGACACGGCTAACAGCGGTAACATCTCAACAAACCTTTGAAACGGAGTGGAACGTCAATGTTTAGTAAAAAAGCTGAATGCTTAAATTACTATTGAGTTTCCTTGGCCTCCCAAAATGATACAACATACAAAGAAGTCCGACAGTTGCTGAACGTAAACAATTGTATTTGGGCAAACTGCAACACAAAAATAAAAACGAGCTGAAAAATGAAGACGACAACGTTGTTTTCTAGCGTGTCCTCTGGTCAATAGGCAATCATTGACACACGGGAACACTGCCTCACATGCTCTCTGTCTTTCGACCCCACACTCGGTAACGCTATGCGTACGCCGGGTACAGATGGCACACACACCCTAGTGGGCTGAACGGAGATGATCGTGGCACACTGGCCGTTAAATAAAAGTAATGTTGCTATAAGCAGTTTTTTTAGTTGGAAGGAGATTACAACCCAAAGCCCTCAGCCACCATCTCTGAGTTCAGCTGCCTGTTCCACCAGTAGAGACAGCCCTCTGGTGGCGCGTGTTGTGCACTACAATACATCACACCAATACAGCAGAGTGTGTGTGTGTGTGTATTTATGACTATTAACACGCATACCATCGGTACTTTTCAAAGACCCTGGTGTACCGTAGTGCCATGCAAGCCTTCAGAAGGTGAACACATGTCAGGGCTAAATATCGATGGTTGCATCGTTAACAAAATAAGTTTGTTATTTCCACTTTATCTTCCACTATGTTGCATTTTGCTCTTTTACCGGTTTGAATGTTGAATGCATAGTTCTAGTGGTATCCAGCTATATTGACCATTTGAATGTTTTTTAGATTGTGAAGCCTGGCAGTTGTGTGCTGCATAGTGTTGGTTTGTCTGCAGTGTTGTGAGTAGCACCAGGTCTTTGTGATGAGCACTCACCCAAACTAGAATGTGCTGAGTCAGCTGCCCTGCAAGCCTCTGTCCCTCCCCAGTGTGCTATTTATACACACCCAAACCAGCGTCTGCACATACCACCACACACCAGAGCATGCACATGTCTGATCTACACGCAGGCACACACACACACTTGAACACAGCTCGGCAGACTTGAAAGCGCCTTGTAAACAATAGAGAACACAAACACTGGAGGCGGGGTTAGAGCTCTGCCTCAGTTTTCTGAGACACTGTAGAGAAGGAAGCAACAGGTGGGCTCAGAGCAGCAGAGAGGGGCTCAGCAGCGAGGCTTTCACCAACCTCACAGGATCACATGTAGGTGAGGTAAGACCACACTGTAGGTCAGCTTTGATCTGAGCTTGAATATGGTTGTATTTGCATACTTTTGCTTGAAACAGAGAGGGGAGTGTGTTGTCCCGTTGATTGTGTGTGGTTCTCGGTTAAATACACCACGTAGTTCCCATTTAAAGAGGTGGATAATTTAAAATCAATTTGAAAAAAATAACACTTTTATTGATCCCTGTGGGTACATTCTTCTCTACATTGACCCCTCCTTAGTTATTAAGGAGCAGTGGGCTGCAGTGAAGCCCGGGGAGCAGCTGGGGGTTCACGGGACGACCACTCTACTCTCCCCATGAGCTGCAGCCGACTCAAGAAACCAAAGAGTTGCTCTCGTCCGTTGTCACCTTGCTAACCCCAATCTGTGGGTGTACTTGGCGTCTGCTATGCTGTGATGACACGTGTCCACCATAGTGGCATTGGTGTGATGTATGTGTTGACTTGCATAAGAGGATACTTGCTTGTACATGTAATATTTAATAATGTCTGTTCACTTTCTCAGTTAAATAATAAATAAATACAGTATGCCCACTGTGTTGAAATGTTGTCTCAACCAGTGAGACGTAGTAATGCAAGTCAATGCAAGTCAATGCAACCGCTACTTCATTTAGCACTGGCTGCTACCCGCTCACGTTCACTCGCTCTCCTGCCGATTCCAACACGGATTGTTCACAATGTGGCATCATGGAGGGAAATATAGGGCGTGTCCCCTGGACGTGTCTCTAGTGGGTTTAAATGTGTCTGCCCTGGTGCATTGTGGGAAGAACGAGAAGTTTGGCATTCACATGGTTCCAAAGTATTGGGAAATCCTCAGTTGGCAAATTATATTTAAGAATAAAAAGTAAAGTACTAATGCAGGTTTTCTTACTGTGCATACTCTTTATTATCATTAATAGACCATTATTATTGACCATAATAATATTGACCAACTGTTGGTTGGTTTAATATAGATTACTCTATCATTTAATGAGCGATCAAATAGTTTGTTGGTGAAATATGATAATTTATGGTCTTTCAATGGAATCTCAAGATTTTGCGATACCCAATGATGGTGCTAAAAACAAGCATTTACCAACTCAAATTTCTCATAAAGAAATATGATCAAACTCAGTTGAGTCAAACTATTGTCCACAAATTTTCTCTTGAAAATACTCAATACTTAGCATTTGTCAAGTATTATATTAGAAGTAAACACAAACGACTTTAGCATGTGCTTATTGGCCCCCCGTTCCATTTGGATGGACACTGTTGCACAGCAAGAGGCTCAACAGTCAGTCTGCATGTCATGTCATGCAGAATGTAAAACTGCCTTTTCATTGGCTGAAACGAGTCTGAACTACATGTCATTCTGAACGCATCCTGTGTAGACGGAGGCGGAGCCCGGAAGCTTCCGCTCTGCTAGCGTGTCGCTCATGCTCCGCCTCCTGTGGAGTGGGAGTAACTTTCCACCCCTGAACTCAGCAGAGTGCTGTCCCCTTTCTAGTAAAACTGGTTTGACAACTCCCAGCTTATAATGCATCTTTAAAGGCCCAGTGTGCAGCATTTAGCCAAATGCTTTTGCTGAAATGGGATATGATGTTAATAAGCATTTGATGAGCGTATAATTGACCTGAAGCTAAGAATCGTTGTTTGTGGTAGATTACAATCGACATAGGGAGCGGATCCTCTTCTCCGGGTCCACAATGTCGCACTGCCATGTTTGTCCAGTAGTCTAGAGCAAGCTAAACAAACACCTGCTCTGGGTTGGGCCATTCCCTTTGCTGCGTCCTCCACCAGAGGAGACGTTTCCTTTGGTTGCTATCTGTAACCTCACCGCTAGATGGTGCCAAACCCATCATACCTTTAAATATTTACTTAGTTTGGTGCCCTCCGATATTGGTCCAGTGAACAGCAGTTCGTTTCCCTGATTCCTTTTGGAGCAAGTGGCGTCCTAGTCCCTGTCAGTCCTCTGTGTCCTAGTCCCTGTCAGTCCCCTGTGTCCTAGTCCCTGTCAGTCCCCTGTGTCCTAGTCCCTGTCAGTCCCCTGTGTCCTAGTCCCTGTCAGTCCCCTGTGTCCTAGTCCCTAAGTGTCCTAGTCCCTGTCAGTCCCCTGTGTCCTGGTCCCTGTCAGTGCTCTGTGTCCTAGTCCCTGTCAGTCCCCTGTGTCCTAGTCCCTAAGTGTCCTAGTCCCTGTCAGTCCCCTGTGTCCTGGTCCCTGTCAGTGCTCTGTGTCCTAGTCCCTGTCAGTCCCCTGTGTCCTAGTCCCTAAGTGTCCTAGTCCCTGTCAGTCCCCTGTGTCCTAGTCCCTATGTGTCCTAGTCCCTGTCAGTCCCCTGTGTCCTGGTCCCTGTCAGTGCTCTGTGTCCTAGTCCCTGTCAGTCCCTTGTGTCCTAGTCCCTGTCAGTCCCCTGTGTCCTAGTCCCTACGTGTTCTAGTCCCTGTCAGTCCCCTGTGTCCTAGTCCCTGTCAGTCCCCTGTGTCCTAGTCCCTACGTGTCCTAGTCCCTGTCAGTCCCTTGTGTCCTAGTCCCTACGTGTCCTAGTCCCTGTCAGTCCTCTGTGTCCTAGTCCCTGTCAGTCCCCTGTGTCCTAGTCCCTGTCAGTCCTCTGTGTCCTAGTCCCTGTCAGTCCCCTGTGTCCTAGTCCCTGTCAGTCCTCTGTGTCCTAGTCCCTGTCAGTCCCCTGTGTCCTAGTCCCTGTCAGTCCCCTGTGTCCTAGTCCCTAAGTGTCCTAGTCCCTGTCAGTCCTCTGTGTCCTAGTCCCTGTCAGTCCCCTGTGTCCTAGTCCCTGTCAGTCCCCTGTGTCCTAGTCCCTAAGTGTCCTAGTCCCTGTCAGTCCCCTGTGTCCTAGTCCCTAAGTGTCCTAGTCCCTGTCAGTCCCCTGTGTCCTGGTCCCTGTCAGTGCTCTGTGTCCTAGTCCCTGTCAGTCCCTTGTGTCCTAGTCCCTGTCAGTCCCCTGTGTCCTAGTCCCTGTCAGTCCCTTGTGTCCTAGTCCCTACGTGTCCTAGTCCCTGTCAGTCCCCTGTGTCCTAGTCCCTACGTGTTCTAGTCCCTGTCAGTCCCCTGTGTCCTAGTCCCTACGTGTCCTAGTCCCTGTCAGTCCCCTGTGTCCTAGTCCCTAAGTGTCCTAGTCCCTGTCAGTCCCCTGTGTCCTGGTCCCTGTCAGTGCTCTGTGTCCTAGTCCCTGTCAGTCTGTGTCCTAGTCCCTGTCAGTCCCCTGTGTCCTAGTCCCTGTCAGTCCTCTGTGTCCTAGTCCCTGTCAGTCCCCTGTGTCCTAGTCCCTGTCAGTCCCCTGTGTCCTAGTCCCTGTCAGTCCCCTGTGTCCTAGTCCCTGTCAGTCCCCTGTGTCCTAGTCCCTGTCAGTCCCCTGTGTATTAGTCCCTGTCCGTCCTCTGTGTCCTAGTCCCTGTCAGTCCTCTGTGTCCTAGTCCCTAAGTGTCCTAGTCCCTGTCAGTCCCCTGTGTCCTAGTCCCTGTCAGTCCCCTGTGTCCTAGTCCCTGTCTGTCCTCTGTGTCCTAGTCCCTGTCAGTCCTCTGTGTCCTAGTCCCTAAGTGTCCTAGTCCCTGTCAGTGCTCTGTGTCCTAGTCCCTGTCAGTCCCCTGTGTCCTGGTCCCTGTCAGTGCTCTGTGTCCTAGTCCCTGTCAGTCCCCTGTGTCCTAGTCCCTGTCAGTCCCCTGTGTCCTAGTCCCTGTCAGTCCCTTGTGTCCTAGTCCCTACGTGTCCTAGTCCCTGTCAGTCCCCTGTGTCCTAGTCCCTACGTGTCCTAGTCCCTGTCAGTCCCCTGTGTCCTAGTCCCTACGTGTCCTAGTCCCTGTCAGTTCCCTGTGTCCTAGTCCCTGTCAGTCCCCTGTGTCCTAGTCCCTACGTGTCCTAGTCCCTGTCAGTCCCCTGTGTCCTAGTCCCTGTCAGTCCCCTGTGTCCTAGTCCCTACGTGTCCTAGTCCCTGTCAGTCCCCTGTGTCCTAGTCCCTGTCCGTCCCCTGTGTCCTAGTCCCTGTCAGTCCCCTGTGTCCTAGTCCCTACGTGTCTTAGTCCCTGTCAGTCCCCTGTGTCCTAGTCCCTACGTGTCCTAGTCCCTGTCCGTCCCCTGTGTCCTAGTCCCTGTCCGTCCCCTGTGTCCTAGTCCCTGTCAGTCCCCTGTGTCCTAGTCCCTACGTGTCCTAGTCCCTGTCAGTCCCCTGTGTCCTAGTCCCTACGTGTCCTAGTCCCTGTCAGTCCTCTGTGTCCTAGTCCCTGTCAGTCCCCTGTGTCCTAGTCCCTACGTGTCCTAGTCCCTGTCAGTCCCCTGTGTCCTAGTCCCTACGTGTCCTAGTCCCTGTCAGTCCCCTGTGTCCTAGTCCCTACGTGTCCTAGTCCCTGTCAGTCCCCTGTGTCCTAGTCCCTACGTGTCCTAGTCCCTGTCCGTCCCCTGTGTCCTAGTCCCTGTCAGTCCCCTGTGTCCTAGTCCCTACGTGTCCTAGTCCCTGTCAGTCCTCTGTGTCCTAGTCCCTGTCAGTCCCCTGTGTCCTAGTCCCTACGTGTCCTAGTCCCTGTCAGTCCCCTGTGTCCTAGTCCCTATGTGTCCTAGTCCCTGTCAGTCCCCTGTGTCCTAGTCCCTACGTGTCCTAGTCCCTGTCAGTCCCCTGTGTCCTAGTCCCTACGTGTCCTAGTCCCTGTCAGTCCCCTGTGTCCTAGTCCCTACGTGTCCTAGTCCCTGTCAGTCCCCTGTGTCCTAGTCCCTACGTGTCCTAGTCCCTGTCAGTCCCCTGTGTCCTAGTCCCTGTCAGTCCCCTGTGTCCTAGTCCCTACGTGTCCTAGTCCCTGTCAGTCCCCTGTGTCCTAGTCCCTACGTGTCCTAGTCCCTGTCAGTCCCCTGTGTCCTAGTCCCTACGTGTCCTAGTCCCTGTCAGTCCCCTGTGTCCTAGTCCCTGTCAGTCCCCTGTGTCCTAGTCCCTACGTGTCCTAGTCCCTGTCAGTCCCCTGTGTCCTAGTCCCTACGTGTCCTAGTCCCTGTCAGTCCCTACGTGTCCTAGTCCCTGTCAGTCCCCTGTGTCCTAGTCCCTACGTGTCCTAGTCCCTGTCAGTCCCCTGTGTCCTAGTCCCTGTCAGTCCCCTGTGTCCTAGTCCCTACATGTCCTAGTCCCTGTCAGTCCCTTGTGTCCTAGTCCCTACGTGTCCTAGTCCCTGTCAGTCCCCTGTGTCCTAGTCCCTACGTGTCCTAGTCCCTGTCAGTCCCCTGTGTCCTAGTCCCTACGTGTCCTAGTCCCTGTCAGTCCCTACGTGTCCTAGTCCCTGTCAGTCCCCTGTGTCCTAGTCCCTACGTGTCCTAGTCCCTGTCAGTCCCCTGTGTCCTAGTCCCTACGTGTCCTAGTCCCTGTCAGTCCCCTGTGGCTCACTGCACACTGAGTCACTTGGTCACAACATCAGTTTAGAGGAGGTCACACCGGTTGCTGCTGGTTTCTGTAGACCACGTCTGTGTCGACTTTGTGTGTCTATGTGTGTGACTGAGTATCAGACTGTACCAATCAAATGAATGTACACGTTGCATTTGTACTGCTTTGTGTGGACCCCATGATGGCAATCCTCACATGTCGGGATATGTATGATATTTCTTTTGACCCCATGACCTCTAGCACCACCATAAGGGCAACATTTTCCCTTTTTTACACAAGACAGCAAAATGTAATGATCTGACCGCATGAGATCCTACTTCTGTTAGCCTTCACTTAGGGAAGTTACTCTGGGAGCATTTTCAGGCAGGCCTGGCCTCCTGTGGCCACCAGCAGGGAATAAGTATTTCCCATTTGAACGTTGCATGAACAGTATTTTGTAGCATCAAGTTTCCGTTTACAATTTTTCACGTACAATTTCAATATATACTATACCGGTCAGTTTGTTTTTTGCATAGTTTTTTAATATAATTGTCAGTATGTCCCTGGTTTCACATTTTGCATGCGTGTTCCTGTTATGCAATACTGTGGAAGAGAGTAGCAATGGCCCTAGGGGGCAGAGCTGGGATCAGACATGTTGCCACAATATGTACACGACTTGGACAGTTCAGTAAAATGCATGAAGAGGCAGAGAGGTGAAGAGAGCTGCCAGCTGGAAGCTCCTCCTCTCAGCTACTGGCACCAAGACCCTCAGTGTCAAATGTACAAACCAGACCTCAGATCCTCTTCATCATTTAAAGTGGACGTCCTCCTGGGGGCCTCTGGACCTGACCCCATCTCCACTGAGTCAGCACGTTCTTCACAGACTGTGAATTCTGTCCTAGTCTCTTTGACTTTGAGTCTACGGCTGTGGTCAAGCCCTGGTACTCGTTGTGTTACTCAGCCCGGAGAGTGAAAGCAAAAGGCTCTGGAGAAGTGGGTACTTACCTGTTCTAACCAGCCTTTTGCATGAAGGGAAGCAGGAGAGTTGTGGAAGTGCTGCTATGTCTGAACCACACATGGCTCTGTCTTTGGTTTGGATATAGTTATATCATAATAGTAATAATAATAACAATAACACTTTGCAACTGGCTCTTCTGTAGGATTCTTCCAAATCTACATTTGAGTTCATATCTTTCAGCCAAATCAAATAGTTTCAACCTTTGTTTCTTTACAATGCATGTTATACACAACCTGTGTCTTTACACCACTGGTATGAAGGCAATCAAGTCCTCTATGAGTATGAGATGTGAGTTCCCAGGTAGGTAACATTCCTCATGGCGCTGTGCCGGTTCCACTGGTTGTCTTCTTCACGCTGCGTGAACGCCTTTGTGCTGCTCGAAGCTGGAGGGCCATCAGCCTGTTCCACTCTTCACAATACAGATGGGTCCTAATGTGAAGGCAGCACTGACATGGAACAGCTGCAGCTCTCAGTGGAGGAATCCAGCACTCCTCAGAGTGAGGTCACATGAACACAAGCGTGTTGATGAGTGTGTCACATGATGCACCTTCAATCCAAAGCACTGAACCCTTAGAGACTTTACTTGATGTCATCTTCATGATCAGAGGAAGAGTCTCCAACGCCGTATGGACAGTCAGGCTCATCCTTCTTCAATAAAATAGTTCAATTAAAGGTCCAGTGTGCAGCATTTAGGGGGGGGGGGTCTTTTCTTCACTGTATAACCACATGAAACTAAGAATTTTGCATTTTTTGTTGGCTTATATGAGCCCTTAATATCTCCATACAACGGCTCCTCTTCTCAGAGTCCATGTTTCTAGTCCAGAATAGACCAACCAAACCCTGGCCCTAGGAAGGACCTTTAACGTCCTCCACGTGCGGGACACGGAGAGGCCTTTAACCTTTACTGTTTGTTCTGTTTGAGAACGTGTTTCTTGTTCCTTGATCAGTGTTTTTAATGGTTACAGACTTCACTGGGTGGTACACATGAGAAGGAAAGGCGCTCACGGTGCTTCAGCTTCCCACAGACTCTTCACACATAGAGCTCATACAATGTATGATGTTAGTCGGTTGGATTCACATGTGTCATTTGTGGTTGTGGCTGCTTATTGACTCACCTTAATCACACTGTGAGCCTTCTCATCTGCTGCTGGTCCACACTGCGACACAACGACAGGAGCAGGCCCTGCTTCACAGAACCCTTCTCATCGTTAGTCTGGAAAACATCAGCTGTATTCTCATCAAATATTCACTTTATCATCATGTAAGATCAATTCTGTGGCATTTTACTGGATAAACACAGTTAAAGATGAGAAACTTAACAAAGAAAGGCTGATTAATGGACTAATCATCTGTGACAGATGACAGAACAAACCCTCTTTATCGCTTATGGTTCGTTACTTTCATACCTCGCCTCAAAATGATTGTAGAGAAGATAACTTTATTTATCCCGAAGGAAATTCTTGAGTTTCATTAAAGATTACAACAGAAGAATATAAAAAAAACAATAGAATACGAATGTAAACATATTTGAACAATATAATAACAATGAATAAGTGTAAAATGATGAGGTACAGCCAGAGTACAGCCCCCCCTGTCCTCTCCCTCTTTGCCCCCTCATTAAACACATTCTTATATGGCCTGGCTTGGGGCAGTGCAGGGGAGTGAGACCGTGGGAGGAGAAAAGGCATGTAGAGGAAGTGGAGGGTTTCTTAGGGTGGGGTGCAGCTCTGATTAGACATGTGCACTGACAAACACTCCGGAAACCTGAAGAGGGTAACTCCAGCAGCGGTTTCCAAGCTATCGCAGCGATAAGGCAAAACAATAAACTAGTCTAGATATTTATTTAAAAAACACTCTATCAGTTTCCTTACTGACTTATAAAAGAAGCCTCACACACACACAGGACAGATAAGGGATTGAAACTAAACGTGAAGATCAGGGCCATTACGGTTTCATTTCCAGAGAGTCGTGAGTTCACGGTCGGCCGCCGCCAGTCACTGATGGATGCACAGTGTTGGCATGTCAGGAAGAGCACTGTGAGAAAGATCGAGAGAGGGGGAGGGACATGGAAGGGAGGGAGGAGAAAAACAGGGAGTGTGATAACAGCGGTGGGAAGACTTGTTGGCTCTGTCAGTGCGTTTCCCAGCAGCCCGCTGCGCTCACGGATTCTTCTATTACAGTGCCTGGATTATGAGAGCAGGGGCTCTGATGTCCAGCAGAGACTCCCGACCACATGGTAATGTACAGTAGCAGAGCGGTCAGTGTAACCTGCAAGACAAGGGCCAGGAAAGGTGCTGCCCTCATTTCCTTATTTGACAGCAGTGCCGTTGGAGAACCACTCCAAGCTCATTAGTGTGTGTGTGTGTGTGTGTGTGTGTGTGTGTGTGTGTGTGTGTTAGGTGGAGGCCCACGTGCCTGTGAGAGTGGACTCTGTCCCTCACAACCCAGGTCCTGTGTGTTCTTGTGTGTGCGTGAGAAACCAGTGGTTTAGAATCAGAGAAGATATTCTGTCTATTTTGTGTGATTTCAAAAGAGCTTCTTTGCTCCTCAGTCAGCGTCCTGTCTTTCTGTCAGTCGGCCTTCCTTCCTTTGCTTCCTTGCTTTCGTCACCTGTAAACACAGGCAGCTGAGGCATGCCCAGGCACTGCCCAGGTATCGGTATGCGTCAGTCTCCGACCTTTGATTTTCTGCCCTTTTAATCTTTTATGGAAGGGGAGTTAACAGGAAACCGTCCTCACTTCTTGAAAACTAAATCTAATTGATGAATTGGCACTTTGTCCGTGTGGAGAATCACCTGCTCCTGTTGCCCTTTAGGGGTCGTCCTCAGTGACACTTCAGGGCACTCCAGGAACTCACAGCTGTGTGGAGCGTTTGGGTGGAACTTCATTTCACACATCAGCATGTGTGTTCTGGTTTTGGGGGTCCTACAGATCTTTTGGTGGCTCCGGAGGAAGCTGTGTCGGGGTCACATAAAAAGCTCCTCTCTGCGGTTTGCAGGTGGAAAAGGGAGGCGGATCAGTGTGCTGTGTCCTTTTTTATCGTTGCTAGACAACTTCCGAATTACATAACACAACCTGAACTGTACGCTGTTTTCATCTCAAACGGTGCAGTTTAAATCTATGAGAGCAGCGTGCCCCACTGTGCTCTGGTCAGATTGTGGTAAAGTCCTGTTGCTCCTGATATCTGGCACAAATTATGACAATGAGAAGAAAACGCTGATGATGTCAAGAGCTTTGTTTCCGCTCTGAGTTGAATTGTTTTCAACTTTTTCTCTTTTTGTCTCTTTATTTAAAAGGGCCCACGTACAGTTAAAACATGAATGTCACCATTTGATGCTCTGTACCAGATTGTAGCGACAGCTCATTTGCATCTGTAGTCCCTTGACAGACCATAACAAACATAACACAATAGCAAACAGTACAGGATGAGACACAAAGAACAGTACATGTGGTAAGAAGTACAGCACATTAAAAGTAAGTCATACAAATCACAAGTAATAAAACCATTCAAAGTAAGTAATACGAACCCTAATAGTTTTGCTCAATGAGTACAGTGCTGACCAGCTGATATCTTAGTTTATCTTTAAAGTGCTGATGGAGCTGCAGCTCCTCACCACGTCCAGCAGGTGTTCCACTGAGTTGTGTCTTTCACACACTTTTTTTGCCAGGTTCTGGCCAGGTAAGGATGCGTGGAATACAAATCTGTATCTGCTGCATCGGTTTTGATCCTTTTTTGTCCTATTCTAGGACTGAGATGTTAATCAGGAGCCATGTGAACAGAGTTTCTGGAGCACGTTCCTGGTGTTCGCTTCAGATTCAGTGATGTCAACCAGTGATCACAAACCAACACAGGCTTTTCAGAGGAGCTCCAGTGCCCCTTCATCTCATTTCATTGATTTAGACTGGATGTTACTTCACACTGTTGACTATTTGAAACTAGATATTGATAAAAAATATATAATACCACTGGGATGAATTTAGAAACATACTAGAACTTTAGAATGTAGACCTGTTAATGCGGCTGTGGCAGATGTTTCAGAGGCCCGACCAGAACCTCTCTGTGTGTGGTCAACGTTACGTTAGAAGAGCTCTAACACATTATATAATCTGCCTATAGAACTGTATGACTCTGAGCACTCTTCAATGTGCACAATGCTTTGGAACAATAATATAATCATAAAACATTAAGATCAAGTGTCATACATACATTGTTGATGACAGCTGTGGTCTCTACTTTACACGGAGATGGCTTCAGAGCGCTGGCCTTCCTCTAGTTCGGCATGGTGGACCCTCAGGGGGTGAGACCCACAGGATTAATGAGCTCCAGGAATCTGACATCGTCTGCATCAACAGGCAGAACACTTCCTACTGAGCAGTTTGATCTGTGTGGAGATGGATATCTATTAACCTGAAGAAAGACTCTTCCATCTCCGGCTCCTCCTCTCTGCACGTCACCACGGCGATAGAGGATCGGGGACAGACGAGGTCCTGACAGTTTGAAAAGAACATTCAGAAACAGCCAAACACAATCCACGTTTTATTTTTAGGAGTCACGTAATCTATAATCTAGAGAACATGGTAGTCATACATTCAGATTTCCCCCACTCTGATTGGGTGGCTCTAAGCTCTGGACCCAGAGCTCTCGAGTACACCGCCATCAACAGTTTTGTGGAAAGAACTATATTCAACAAATCTGTCCACCAATCTGTGACTGACAATCTGTATTTCCCTGTCAATAATTGAATAAGAGTTAAGTAATACACACTAATGACACTTTAAATGTGCAACGCATACAATGATGTATGGCACTATGACGTAAAGCCCGGCACACAGAGCGTTAATAAAACCAGTACTGCCTGAATAAGAGTAGGATAGGTGAAGATGGATTGGTCAATAATTGCTGAAGTAATGGATCAGGTGAGTCACTGGTGAGGCAGGAAGTTGTCCAAGAAGACTGATGCTTTCTGTCTCTGGCTGCAGCCGCCTTCTCTCATCCAGACACGTCTGAATTCCTCTCAAAGATTCACTGGGTCTCTGATCTTGGAAATTCAACTATCTTCTCATTCCTGGCATGCACAGTTTGGTAATATAGGTCCAGCATCCGCTTCTCAGAGCCACCGGTAACTAGTAGCAGTGATTATGAAAGGGTGTTAAGTGCTGGAAGCATTTTGGAGAACGTTACTCTTGAATTCTTCTCCTTTCATTGCCAAACTCCTGTTGTGTCTTGAAGGTCCCTCCTGACAGACCGTTGTCATGGATTGGAAACATGATTGTGCAACCACACTTTCTGTTGTGCAGGTAGATGTTCCCCGTGATGGGCCCTTCACATCTCTCAACCCAGCCATGAATGCAAACCCTCCGTTAGAGGTCCAGCCTTTTCTCACCTCGGTGTTGTTAATCATATCTTGACTTAATTTCTCATATTTCTTTCTAGCCCCTTTGGAGGGTTCCAGTTTTATATGAATGTATACTTGGTAGGTCACTTGTTAAGATGGATGACAAGATGATTATTAATTATTTAACAGGTCCTTAGCAACAAAATAGGATATTTGTGATTGCCTTTCAAAATGACATATGAGTATTTTCTAATCAACCAGCCCATCAGCAGGACAGTAGGATTTATGTACTTTCCAGAACTCTTACTAATCAGTTATAAATGTAACAACGTTATGTTTTTTATAGCAACCTTTCCACTATTGTACCCTAACCGTAACCGGGTATTAATGATTGGTTCATTTCCAATATGGCCTTCTATGGTTAAGGTTTGGAAAGCACAACAACTACATGGTGGGGGAAAGATTGGGATTTAGGTTGAAATAACTTTTGAAAAGACGTTTGAGTTATAAAAAACCTGCTTTTATAGTTCTGGAACAATGTGGTCGGGTTTAAAAGAAATCAGCTTTGCCTGCTGGTCAGAAACGGGACATAAATGCGGTCTCTGTCAGCCACAGGCCTGGTCCAAGTTTCCAGGGATTATAACAACATCTTGAAGTATGACTGACAAGAGCCATGATTCACACAGGTCCTTATCCCAGATGGATGGAAACAGGCGGTCGTACAGACAGCTGGTCAGGCAGCCCATGTTGACATGATACCCCATATGGTCCTCCTTAGGCCCTCATGTATCGAGCCCTGCAGGTCAATGTCAGATTCCACAAAGCTGCCACCTCATGCTTTGTACGACACGTGGAGTCACTTATGATAAAGATGTCGTGTTCAATTTGTGTCCTTACCATTGGAAAAGGAGCAAGTTCTTCTCACACAATGCATGACTTAGCTCTGTTTTATGGATCTTATGAAGCACTTGAACATCATAGTGGTGAGCCAGAAATATCTAAGTCGGGTTTTCATGCTTCTACGCCGGCGACAGCCGTGGCCACCCGTTATCTCCAAGCAGAATAAAAGCCATCAGCATGGCAACCGCTACATGGATACGCATACACACAACAGCACCTTACTCACATCATGCATACACATATGCATGTACACATCTGCATTTCTAACAAGTCTTAAAATGGTGTTTGTGCACAGAATATAGAAGTCTCCAATTCAGCATTATCTCCTGGATACACCACAAATACTGAGACTCCTGTTACCCCGGCCCGTCCATTTCACTTACCATGGACACGATGCAGGAAACCGCCAGTTGCCAGGGGATTAAGCCCCCCCCCCACACATACACACACACACACACACACACACACACACACACCAAGGGCTGAGAAAACACATTCCAGTCAAATAATAGCAGTGCAGAGTAAACCTTGTTGTCAGGGTTCAGGTTTGGTATTCAGACAGTCGACTGGTTTTAAACATCACAGTTGAGACCCAGTTGAGGTTTTTTTTCCTCAAATGCCCTTTACGGTAAATTCTGTGATACTACCCATGCTTCTGGTTTTCATTCCATTCCTGTTTGTTGTTCCTTTATGACAGACGTGTCTTTTAATTGTTACTGAATAAGAAGTGACGTGAAGCTCCGTGTTCTAGACACCCAGCTGCCAGGTGAGCCAGCTCTCCACAGAATACATGAATACATTCCCCTCTCCACCTGCATCAACTCTGTTGAAGCTTGTCCTGCTGGTGTAGATTTAAACTTTCAGCTCTGCCCCCTTTAGAACCAGTTCTTCTTGTTTCAAATATGCACACCCTGTATGAAATGTAACTGCAAAGCTTAGCGTTGTGCAGACTTCAGATTGAGAGTGAGGCTTCAACGTGCTGCTATGTAACTAAGGGCAGCAGAGGGCCCCCCTGGACCAGGGCCGACGTACTGTTGGTCTTACCGCACAGACTAGTCTGCATCCTGCTGACTTCTTTAAGAATGAAGTATCAACAGAACTGAATGTGACTGTGGTCAGTGGTGAGCAGGGTCGTACTTCGACCAGAGGATCGGCAGTTCGATCCCCGGCTACACTATGTGTCCTTGGGCAAGACACTTACACTTAACCCCAAATGTCTCCCTGTAGCTGTGAATGTTGTATGAACGTTAGTTAGTCCTGATGTGCAGGTGGAACCTTAGCCCCTCCCATCAGTGTGTGAGTGATGGCATGTAGTGTTAAGGAGCTTTGAGGATCCCGATAGACTGGTCCCTGGTCACTCGTGGTCCCTGGTCTGCCACGGACAGGAGATGTTCTCTCCATGGTTGTTTTGTACATGGAGGTCTACGAACACCTAACCGTATCGTGAACCTGCGATCACTTCTGATTGGAGCTGCCTGACAGCTGCTGATGAGGAGGCATGTCGACGTCAAATCGTTGTTCAGATGTTTCTGCTGTGAAGCCAGCGAGTCTGTCCATCGCTGTCACTTGAAAAGAGAATCAAAATGCATGCTGTGTGAAAACGGGGTTCCTTTCCTTGGTGCTCCTGTTGGCGTGTCCTTCGTCTCCTGGGCAGCTGAACACTGGGGCGACTGTGGGTCAGTGGTTAGCATGCCCGTCTTTCAATCAGGGGGTTTGCGGTTCAATCCCCCCCCTAGTCGATGTGTCCTTGATCAAGACACTTAACCCTGCATTGTTCCCTGTAGCTGTGTCTACGGTGTATGAATGTAACATGATTGTAAGTCGCTTTGGATAAAAGCGTCAGCTAAAATGACATGAAACACTGTACAAGTATGTATACGTATGTGTAGACATTTCAACTATAATAACAGCCTCTTCTGCTACACCGTGAGATGAATGTTTCATGATGCCTTTTGTTGATACTGATTGAACTGTAATGGCTGTAGTGGTGGAGCAGACGTACAGTCTGTAGGTCTTGGTGAAAGTCTACCAGTACTTATTTTTGCTGATGGCATTTTCATCCTTAAGAAAGTGTCCCTGTTTGTGAGTGATGCATGAACAGGTTCAGTGCAGGGGCAACTATGTGTATGAGCCATGAGATGTCTGACCATGGCCACAGAAGAGGGGTAGAACCCCAGACCAACAACGCTGTGTCCTCCTCATCTCCTGCAGGCTGCAGCAGGGAAGCTCTCAGTGGACGGCTTGCTGCACAGTTCCAGCTGTGAGTTGCAGGACGACATGAGACGCCTGGGCTCCAACTCAGAGGACCGCCCTCGCCTCACTGCCGCCCTCTCCTGTCTGAAGAGTGCCAATGACGCAGGTGAGCCTGGCTGCTCTGCATCAATTCAGTTTATTATTATTATTAAGATTTATTCATTCTGTTTAATATTTAACAGCCATCTGGGTTTTAAAGTTTAACATATACCATTTGCTCTTTAAAACAGGCATTTTTAGATATGTGGTTCCTTTTGATTCTGGATTTGAAATCCAAGCAGGAAGAGCAGCCCAGTAAAGGAGCTTGGAGCCCAGCTCCACTGGGTGTCATCAGACGAGGCTTTTAGTTTGAGTCACCACTCAAATAGAAGCGTCGAGTATCGTGGGGTCACTGGCATCGTTTCACCATTTTTAGACTGTGACTCAACGTCCACTTACTGTATAAGCTTCTCCCCGAGCTTTCAACTGTATCAAATGGTCCTCACCAGCTAATGGGGTTTGCTCCGTTGCCATGGAAATTGAACGATATTTCCTTCTTGTTATGCTGCTGGCTGTTTTACTGTATTATTACTTTACAGTTGTAATAATTTCATGTTGTGTGGGTCACTGGCCCTCGAGTGTTCTATGCACATTGTAAAGGTAAACTCAATTATAGTATATTTGAATTTTTTGTGCACTAATTTTGGATCTTTACTCTTGGACTGCAGCTGATTCGAGGCCTGACTCGTACAGCTCTGAGCCGCGACAGGACAGGGACGTCTTCTCTCCCATCAGCCTCCCCTCCAGCTCCGCCCCCCTGCAGCCCACCAGCACCCACGGCCGCTCCATCTCCATATCAGTGGTACCTTGTTCGGGTGCCCAGAGAGCTTGCGTAGTATCTGAGGACGCCTTCACCCTGGAGCCGAGCCACCCCGGAGCCACTCCAGCCTCAAAGACGCACAGCAGCAAGCCCTCCCACATACCACCACCACCTTCACGCAAGCTGCTGCAGCTCCTCCCCAACATTACAATGACCAGAAGCAAGAGTCACGAGTCCCAGCTGGCCAACCGCATCGAGGACCTGGCGCCACACAGGTGGGTTCAGAGCTGATGCTGCAGTCGTGTGTTCGTGGTAACGATGGCAGACCAGTCGCCTGTTTATACATGCACTTTACATTTCAGACATACGTTACTGCCTTCCGGTAGAGCCTCAGCCATTAAGTCATTACATTGAAAATACAAGATGATTTTTGCTTAATCAATCCCACAGCAGGGAAAACGTCACCCAACAACTCCAGTGCATGTTTGTGATCTCCAGAAGATGAAATGTAAAGTGATTTCAGTGTGAGGTCCTGTACTGCTGCTGGAGAATACCCCCCTCATCATATATCAGGCACATCGCCATGTAACCTCCGGAGCACCTTCCTCCCAGTGGATTCTAACTTTGAATTGAGTTCATGGCCTTTCCTGTGAAACCACCACCAGGAAAAACGTCCGCACTCTGCCTGGTAAACGTGCCTCCCAGGGCCCCAGGGGGAAGGGGCCCGCTGTGGACAGGAGTGTTAGTTGCTCTTTGTCCTTGCAGAGCCAGGAAGAAGAACAAAGTGTTGGGTGCTCTTCAGATCAACGGCTGTGGTAACAGTCCTGAGGACGCAGCGCTGCGGTCACCGCTGCGGTCACCGCTGCCGTCTGCCCGAACACCCGGCCCCGTCCCGGCCTCAGCCCCGTACACGATGCCGGCCACCCCCACCCTGCTGGACAGTGAGTCCTCATAACAGACGCTGGCCCGGGTTCTTTCTGTGTTTTGGTTTTCCCATCGTCTCTCTTTGTGTTTTTCACATACTACGCTGTGATGTTCTCCACAGATGTGACCATGCATAGGAGTTCCCCTCAGACCATGAGGAGAGACATTGGCCTGGCTGTAACACACAGGTCAGTTACTGTCCACCTCCTGTCTGGTTTAGAATAGAAGACGTGAGATGAACAAACTATTACACTATTACAAGTGTTATGCAAAACAAGCTGCTTGGAGACGTTTGTGTTTAAAGAGTCGAGCGGCTGAAAAAGTCAGAACGTTGCATTCCTACTTTTAATAGCAAACATATTTTTGGTTTAGCTTAAAAAGCTAATTGAGACCTTATGGGGTGTTTGGGTTAGAACATGTCTGCCCCTTTTAAAAACTACCTCTCACATCACATGTGCTGATCATTTGCTTGTGACGGTTAATATTATTTCCTGTGACTTTCCATGGAAAGCTTTCACCGTTCTATAGAGGTCGGGGCACAGCTATGGAGCCCCCTGACGACGTGGTAGCTGCACATCCTCCATATAATGAGTCTCACTTTGGGGCTGCAGATGGCTGATAGTGAAGACAACATTAAGGAGGTTGATGAAGGAAAGAATTCCACCTTTGGCACAGAGAATAAATCGGGTTCACCTCCTCCATTCTCCTCCATTCACAGTGTGAAGTATAACTTTAGTTTTAGTATTGCACCATGAAGTTGTGGTAGCAATAATAAAGGCCTTTCAGTACTTAATATGGGTCTACACTGGATCCAAATGCTTCCTTTATGCCCCTGTGGGGCCTTCCTTTTGTGACTGTGGGGGGGGGGGGGGTCTCCAATCCCAAGCCAGACAACCCTCCATTCAATACTACACTGAATGGAGGAGGTGAGTTCATCTGAATGTCATTGTGATAAATAAAGGTTGTTGTTCTCCCTCGGTAGGTTTTCCACCAAGTCCTGGCTCTCCCAGACGTGCCAAGTGTGTCGCAGGAGCATGATGTTTGGTGTCAAGTGCAAACACTGCAAGTAAGAGGCTGTAAATGTCAGCTCCCCGCTCCATGTGATGATAGCTGCTGTGCTCTCATTGGGGTTCGTCATTTCTGTTCACAGGTTAAAGTGCCACAACAAATGTACCAAAGATGCTCCCTCATGTCGGATATCCTTTCTCACATGTAAGCACTTTCTTTCACTTATTACCAGAGAAAGACCTGATGCTCTAGTGAAGTACTGCAGAGGTATGTCAGCTCATGACCTCTCGTGACAAGTGTATTCAGGAAGTCAGCTGTGTCTATGTACTCATCCTCACGGCCCTCATTTACCACCTCGGAGCGTAGGATCTACACTAAATGTTTGCCTACGTACAAGTGAGGAAATGTGCCTACGATTTATAAAAGCTATTACAAACTACTGCCGCTCTGTTCTGCAGTTAGCTGGTGGTATACAGAGGGGACAGTACAGAGCTGACATGAAATGGGGAGAGATGAGGAATAACATGTAGAGACACCAGGGCCAAGTGAGGAGTTGTGGTTTCTATACAACCTGGTCTCTTGCTCTGGACACTCGATCCACCATGTTGTTGCTGACCAACCAAGATGACGACAACATGAGATACTTCTGGATCCTTCTTAAAGCAAAGAGTCACAGTTTCTGTTCAAGTCTTGGGGTGTGCTTGTGGTTCTTATACAGCGTAACCTGAGCAGATGTGTCCACTCTTATGGTGCTTGGTTGAGGAGCCCGTGGCTCTCTGTTTCCACCACAGTGCTTTGTAGTGACACCGGCCTGGTTGGGTTTAGAGCCCTCCTGGTTCTCTGGGTGTACCATGATAACACACAACGTGCACTGATTGGACCCACAAAATGATCCTCGAAGAAAAGGGTCAGACGGTGATGCTGTGCTGCTGAGAACGTTTTTTAAGACAGACTTCAAAATGTGTGCGGAAAAAAAAAGTGTCCTTCCATATATTCATTTTGATGTAAAATGAGTTAATGTTTGAATGTGATTTGCAGTGCCGAGGATGCGGAGGGCCGAATCAGTGCCATCAGATATCAATAATCGGATTGATCACACAGCAGAGATCCCACTGCAATTTGGCACTTTACCAAAAGCTATTACCAAAAGGGTAAGTACAGGTTTCTTTTCTATAGATCTTTATTCATAATTATATATAATATGCTTGGAATTCTCTTCTGTACTGCTGTTGCTGATTTTGGTGTGTGCGTGTGCGTGTGCGTGTGTGTGTGCGTGTGCGTGTGCGTGTGTTCGTTCCAGGAGCCTACCCCCAGTTTGAACCAGCTGGACTCCAGTAGTAACCCGTCATCAGCCACCTCCTCCACACCTTCGTCCCCAGCACATTTACAGCAGCATAACCCCACCAGTGTCAGCGCCACCCCCCCAACCAACCCGTCACCAGAGGGCTCCCGGGACAGCCGCTTCCACTTCCCAGGTCAGCACCACGCACACACACACACACACACACACACACACACACACACACACACACACACACACACACACACACACACACACACACACACACACACACACACACACACATACACACACACACACACACACACACACACACACACACCAGCCTTGTGTAAAGTAAGCAGGATGTTGGTGGTAAAACACACTCATTGTATCTGGTTAGACGGGCTGCACGGTGGTGTAGTGGCTAGCACTGTCGCCTCACAGCAAGAGGGCCGCGGGTTCGATTCCCGGTCGGAGCGGTCCTTCTGTGTGGAGTCTGCATGTTCTCCCCGTGGCAGCGTGGGTTCTCTCCGGGCTCTCCGGCTTCCTCCCACAGTCCAAAGACATGCTGCAGGTTAATTGATCTCTAAATTGCCCATAGGTGTGAATGTGAGAGTGAATGGTTGTATGCCCCTACATGTGCCCTCGCTGGACTGGCGGCCTGTCCAGGGTGTCCCCTGCCTTCGCCCTATGTCAGCTGGGATAGGCTCCAGCGCCCTGCGACCCTAATGAGGATAAGCGGTATGGATGTATCTGGTTAGATATATTTATGATGCTTAGTCTGCTCTCATTGATATCAATGTGGTGGATGAATTATTAATAGAAACTCCCTTTAGAATGCAGTAACACAGCATAGCACATGGAGCGTAGCACAAACGGCAGCCTCCATAAGGACCATAAGTTGAATCAACAGCTCTCTTAAACATATAACCTCAAATCACTCTGAAGTTCACGTGCTGCCACTCGGAGCGTTGAAGTGACATCATTCGTCCTGCGTGGCGTTCACATCTCCAGCTGAGAGATTGACGATCAAGGAGTCCACCCTAAGCTCTCATAGCTAACTCTGTCACATGCCTCTATCATAAAAACATGCTGTTTGTGTCGTGTGCCTTCTGTTGTTTACACAGCACGTTTTAATAAATGGTGGATACCAGCGCTGCATTGGCTCATGGGTTCGACCAATCACTGTACACTTGTTCCCCTTGTGCTGAGAGAGGACCTGCTCTAGTATTGAACTAGTTTGAGTAGTTAGTCCGTGTCATCGATGATTGGCTCAGCTTGGGACTAGAGGTCAGGACCTGTTGTTTCTAGTTCACGTTTACACAGTGACTCATGAACACCACCAGGTAACCAGGAGTCATTGTCAAGGTACTACTCTGTAGTCATAAAGTCATTACAGCAGCACAGTGTGTTTACATGAGCGCCCACAGAGGGTCCTGACTCCTCCCACACAGTGTTCCTCACCGTACACGCTGAGCAAGGGTTAACATTCACTGCCGACGGCTGCATTTAACTTCTATTTAAACAGATAGAATCCAACATCTATTTTGGCATAACAATCTGGCCAAGAAGGCTGCAAGCTGCTCAACACACACACACACACACACACAATAAAACAAAAAGAAAACAACACATGACAGAGTACACGCTCCAGAATAGGCAGACACATACAGATAAGAAGACGTGACTAAATTGTTTCATATACGTAGTTGCAAATGGTCAAAATTTGTGATCGCTTTAAAAACTGATAACATTTGCTGAATTTATGAAATATCATATGTATCCATACTGTGTAAAGTATTCGTGCAGCGTGTGTGAATGATGAGAATTACCCTTGTGGCCCAGTGCAGCATTCTGAAGTTGTCTCTCCAACAGATGTTCCTGCTTCCACATCTGCTGCTGCTCAACATTGTGGCAGCAACAATGAGTCGGGGTAAGAGAGCAGAGGTTCCATTTTGGCTGATCATAGCTAATTCCATTCCATATTCTGATCGGGAACAAGAAATGTTTTGGATAAATGAGACACTGTCTCCAGGACAGTGTGTGCTACAGAGAGCACTGCTCTAGTGTGCTCTAGTGTGCTCTAGTGTGCTCTGTGAAAGGTCCGACTCACATGTTGGCTTTCTTATTGATGTTCAAAATCTAAAATGAGTGCATATACCCATATCACATTCTTTAAGGTCTCAATAGAACAATCCGTAGGCTAGTATGTACAGATCCTAATAAGCCCACCAAGGATTTAGTGGGTTGCTAATCTTGTAGTTCTGCTTCCAGAGTGTCACAGCTGGGCGTCACTGAAATTCAGCCAATGGCAGCGAAGCAAGGAGGGGTGAGTACTGACAGCCGTTTCACTTCGTCTTTTTGGTGAGGGACTTCCCCAGGGGAGGTGAAAATGAAGTTATTTGCCTGTTATTAATAGGGTGAGGTGCTTATGTGGTTCACAGCACTTGTCAAAGTACTGTTTTGGGGCACATATCTTATTTACTATCGCTGCTATATTTTGCCATCAGTGAAAGTTGGTAGAGGTGAACATGTGGTTGTGTTCTCTTTATGAGGGAGGCCCACATCACATCCCTGTGAAATAATCATGTGTCTTTGGTTTGGTGCTCCGCCTCCGGCCCAATGCTGTCGTCAGCTGTTACCTCCGTATGAGAGCAGTGCAGAGCGGCAGCCGTGGGCTAACCAGTGGGGCACGCTCACGTGCACTAAAAGGTGCACAGCATGTTCTCCAACAGCCGGCCAGTAACAAAGCAAGAGACGCTTTGGTAACGGCACACACAGAGGGAGCTCATCCATTACTCCTCTACGCCCCCACACATAGGTGATCGTTGTTGGATGACATATCACTGTCCAGAACATCAAATAGTACTTCTTGGGCCGGCTGCGGCTCAGAGTTTGAGCGGCTCGTTTTTCAGTCAGAAGATCTGCAGTTTGAGTTACTCCAGTCCATGTAGATGTTTCCTGGGGCGAGACACTCAGGCTGTGCCCTCGGTGAACGTGTGAATGTGAGATAGTCCTGATGGGCAGGTTCACCTGGACAGGCTGCCGGTCCATCACAGGGCTCATATAGAGACAACCATTCACGTTCACATTCACACCTACAGGCCATTTAGAGTCCAATTAACCTGAGCTGCATGTCTTTGGACTGTGAGAGGAAGCCGGAGAACCCAGAGGGAACCCAAGCTGCCACGGGGGGAACATGCAAACTCCACACAGAAGGACTGTCCAGACCGGGATCCGAACCCGGGCCCCTCTTGCTATGAAACAACAGGGCTAGCCACTACACCACCATGCAGCCCTCTAGTTGACAATTCTATTCTGCAAAAATGTATTTAAAAATTTAGTAAATTAACAATAAAACTAAATATTTCTGGTAGTTGCCACTGTAGCGCTGAAAAGACCCTTTAGGAATGTTACGCCTACTATGACCCACTGTATGAACTTTAAATAATGCTTTCCTACTTCCATTTGAGTTATCTGTTCCTACCATTTAGTTGTTGATTTGATCCTCCTTCTAAATGAAACCACGTTCTCTTCTCTGGTTGTGCCATCTGTTTCAGGAGGACTACCCAGCAGAGAACGAGGAAGCAGCTGACCAGAGCGCCAGAGAACACGGCCTTTCCACTGATGCGGGTGATGAGGACGGCTTGGAGGACCTGCCTGCTTCCATCTGCCGCCGTGGGGCTGTCGGCCGCTGGAGGGGCCCCATCTGTCGTAAGGCCAGCCAGACCAGCGTCTACCTGCAGGAGTGGGACATCCCATATGAGCAGCTGCAGCTAGGAGAGCTGATTGGCAAGGTGAAGACAGACATGTAATATAGACACACAATGGCAACATCTGTGTCCATCCCAGCTGACACATTGGACTCTGTGATGGTCCAGGGGCACTGGGGCAAGGTGCACAGGGGTCGCTGGCACGGGGAGGTGGCCATTCGCCTCCTGGAGATCGACGGCAACAACCAGGAGCACCTGAAGCTCTTCAAGAAGGAGGTGATGAACTACAGGCAGACCAGGCACGAGAACGTTATTCTGTTCATGGGCGCCTGCATGGCCCCGCCGCACCTCGCCATCATCACCAGGTACGGCGGCACGCCATCGCAGCTCTGCTCTGGTTCCCTCACTTCCTGCAGCATCCGAACCACCGTTATGGTGAACACTGGTGATGGGACTTCCTGTGTTTTGCTGTGTATTTTTGTGTCTTTTGAATTTGGTCTGAGTTCCACTGTTGCATGTGTTTTCTCTGCAGTTTCTGTCAAGGAGTGACTCTGTACTCTGTTGTAAGAGAAAGAGGTCACATGCTGGACATCAATACAATCAGACAGATTGCACAGGACATTGTAAAGGTAAGCAACCCTTGAACCGCGTGAGACCGACAGAATAATGACAAGATAAGAAATCATTTCAATATGCTCATTTCTGTTGATCAATGAAACAGAAAGAGGAAATTAGAGATACAGTGGCTTGTGAAAGGATCCAACCCTTTCAAAAGTAATCATATACAAATGATACATTGAGAATTATCTCTGTGTAATATTTCATTTTCAAAGACTAGCACTCAAAATGTACTATTTCAATGTGACATTTGTTTATTGTTTGCATTCGCCCATGTTCTAGAAGCTCCAAGTTATCACATATGGGAAGATAATAATTAATTACTTCAATAAATAAGAAGAAAATGTCATTTGAAAATGAAGAGCAATGTTAGAGGAAGGACGCATCATTCTTTGAATTCACTCTTCTTCCACTCTTCTGCAGGGAATGGGGTATCTGCATGCCAAAAACATAATTCACAAGGATCTGAAGTCTAAGAACGTGTTCTACGACACAAACAGGGTGGTCATCACAGACTTTGGCCTGTTTGGGATGGCTGGAGTGGTACAGGAAGGCAGGTGGGAGGGACATCTCTCCATCCAATATCTGTTCCTCTGGGAAGCCAAGAGCCCGGTCTTTAGCTGTGTGTGTGTGTGTGTGTGTGTGGGTGTGTTTAGAAGGAAGAACGTGTTGAGGATACCCCGGGGCTGGATCGACTACCTGGCTCCAGAGATTGTTCGGGAAATGAGTCCAGAGGTGGACGAGGACCAGCTGCCATTCTCCAACGCTGCTGACGTTTATGCATTTGGGTATTGATTGATTGATTGATTGATTCATTGATTGATTGATTGATTGATTAGAATCAACAGCCTCCTCAGGTTTATCAACAGGCACTCCGTTGTTGCTCCATTCTAAAGTATTAAAACGAAACATGTTTCATTGTTCATCTTTGGTGCTTGGTCGTGTCTTTAGAGTCTTTTTGTTGTTACCTTACAACACGTTCATGCTAGGGGGTTTCACTCTTACTACTTTTCCTGATCAGATTTCTGTCATCTTTGTCATTTTCAGCACAATCTGGTATGAGCTGCAGGTCGGAGACTGGCCAATGACCAACCTGCCCGCGGAGACTAAAATCTGGCTAGTGGGCAGCAATGTGGGCGTGAAGAAGGTGCTGGCAGACGCCAACCTGGGCAAGGAGGTGACGGTGAGTCTGTCACATAGCACGTCGAAGGGCAATCCTCACCAGCAGGAGTGTAAGAGGCAAACACACTCAATGTCCTGCTGAATAAAACAATGACACCATAGCACCATGAGACGGGCATCATCAGGACAACAGCAATCCTCCTTCCATCTCAACAGGAGATCCTGTCTGCCTGCTGGTCCTCTGAAGCCGAGAACAGGCCCACCTTCACTCCGCTGGCCGGCATGCTGGAGAGGCTGCCTAAACTTAACCGCAGGCTGTCTCACCCTGGACACTTCTGGAAGACACCTGAGTAGGTATCATAGCAACAGAAGGCATTGCCAGGATGCACGGTGGACCAGCCTACAACACCATTTACACCAGCATTCAAGAAAGGTCTTCACCATTTTGTTTAGTGGATGGATGTCTACGTTTTAATGTCATGGAAGCAGAAATGAGATGCAATGCTCCATCAATCAAATGGAACATGTTGTAAATACGATTTTGTGAAGAAGTGTGAACATTTTGAAGCTGTCCTGCTGAGTATCAACTAATACAAACCACCTTTTCTACCGTGACTGCTCTTTTTTACTTTGAGGAAAGGTCTAGTAAGTTTTGCTGTGCCTTCATGCTTCTTCAGCTTCTTTTCCAGACACTTACATGTGCTTTTCACAGTCAGCAGTAATGTCCTCTCTTCACCTCTCCTTTTTCCTCCTCTCGGTGACGTCCTCTCCTCCGGGTGCAGACTGATCCACCTCTGCCTCTTCCTATTGTGTCTGATCTCCACGGTCTCCCTTTCATCCCACATTGTCCCCTCTGATTCCCGTCTCTTTATGTTCTCACTTGTTTCCCACCAATTCCTTTTCCTGTCTCCTCACTTCATTATTCTCCTGGTAAAGGCTTTGGGATCATCATCATCATCACTGCCATCAGGGTTTGCATCCACACTGGTCATACATATACAAATATAGCAGCTGAGCGGCCATGGTGCTTATTAAAACTGAAATCAATATTGGCTTGAGGAAATATTGACAATATCATTTAAATATCTTCTTTGAATGAGTTCTTTGACATTTCAAAGGGGAGTCTTCAGAGTTCTTCTGTGGGGCGGCATGTCCTCCCTGTCCCCCCTGGTGTGTTGGCCTGTCATGATAGCTACGTTAGTGGGACAGCTGGTTACCATCGTACTGGTTCCCTCCACACAAATGGGATTTTCCCATTGGATTTAGGATTATGGAGACTTCTAATAAATCTAAATCTAATACATATTCAGTAATGTACGTTCTGTATTCAGAGCTGGTGGACTGTGACAGGCCAACGGAGAGGAAGAAGGATTCTGTTAAGGGGGCGAAGACGAGCAAGGGGTCATGTGACACGGCGTCCAAGGGCTACTTCTGTTCTCGTTTTGAAGTGCACTAATGCCACTTTTCATTATATGAAAATGACTTTAGCGTCCCATTAGCTGCTATTAAGACGACATCCTTTGTCTTTGTCTCCATTATCAGTTGTTACATTTCAAGCGGGTAATATTTTGACCATCTGTATATTTATCTGCATGTCAGTGGACACTGATGCAGGAAGGCTGCTGGTTTCAGCTTGTATGGCTACTTCCTATGAAACCTGCTGGCGGGGAAGTCTGTGGATGGTCCAGATGGTCCATGTATCATTTATGGCTCACAGGTAATGCATTTTATGAGTTTGATGATTGTTTGACTTTTCATTAGCGTTCTTTGAAAGCAGCTCTCAGTACAGCCTCACAGAGCTCCCAGCAGGGTTTAGACTGGTAGTGTTCAAAGCTGTGAGCATGTGCCAGTTACCTCCACGGTACTGTGGTCAATCTCTAGGACTGAGATCTTCAAACCTGGACCAGTAAAAAAAAAAACATTGGCCACCGCCCTTCAGAGGCAGCTGGTCCTGAATGACTGTTTGTTCAGGGGAAATGAGGCTGAATGTGGTGGTGGATGGTTGCAATAAAGACAAGTCTTTTTACCCAGAATGCCACCTTTTGATATTGAAAGTAATAAAGTCTGTTATGGCTTTTTACGCCTCTGGTCTGAACAATTGAAAATATTAAAGCTGATCTCCAGTGACTCTGTGTGCTCGCTTTCTTCCAGAATCAGTGTCATGATGATACCAGCTACATATGCAGTCCATGTTTAGACACTGGTATAATATACAACATACCTGTACAAATAAATGACAAAAAGGTTTTGTTAAGGAATACAGAGCAGCTGGAAGTTAACAGTGTATTATACTCTATTTATTATAAGCAAGCATCAGCATTTTCCTTCTTGATTTATTCACTTTGAACCTATTTAAAAAAAATATATTCTGACTCTGTGGCAGCTGGCCAATAGCAGGCCACAGGGCCTGGCCCCATCCACCTTGAGCCACAAAAAAAAAAGTATACCAAAATTATAATATTCATATTTATATATTATACAAATTGTCAAATATTGTTTTGGAAATATGGAATATACCCTGTAATATTTGTAAATAGGATATCTGCGCAAAAAATATATGCTTTTCCTGCACATCCTCTCCGCCTGGGGCCAAATCGTTTTGGCCCACAAGAGGCGGGTCAAGAAGCAGTTTAGCCAATTACTGATTAAAGATATAAATGAGTGATATACAATTTAGCCAATCAGCGTCCCAAAATAGGTTCAACTTTGGGTCGAAGTCATTTGGTTCCTTTTCAACTGGATTCTGTTCCTCTTCTATTTTTTCTTTTCTTTTGTGTGAAGGACTTTGTAACTACATAAGGCTGGAACAATATACGGCAGCTTCCACAGGTTCAAGAGGAACAGGAAGTGTTCACGCAGCAGACGGACCTCCAACAGAACCAGGTTTGTTGTGGCATGCTCGTGGTTCCCTCTTCACTTTGTGAGGACACGTAACACCTGCCATGGATAGGAAGGGCTCACACACTTCCAGCCCTTTCACTGGTGAATGTGCTCCACACTGACCACGACATGGCTGCATCTTATCTGTGACCTCGAGTTGACCCTGCATGTTCGCTCCTGTGAGGCTCGTGACCAGTCATTCAGGGTTCTCTAATAGAACCTTCCACTGGATTGAGGAGGAATATTCCTCAGGCATGCCAAGCTATGTTATGGTGTCAAAAATGTATATTTTGCAAGTTAAAGTACTGCATTCTAAATGTAAATATGCATATTTAGTATTATTAGTGAAATGTGTGCAGTTATACATGTTAGATCCCCCCCAACCCCCTTTGTATTTATGCATTGAGTTGTTTTTACTTTCTAATGACTTCCCTTAAAGTTGTAACTGTTCCTCTTATCATCCAGACTGTTGAGATGGCAGTAAACAACACGCCGTCCACCCTGCAGCAGATCCTCTGTCAGACACACTTCACTTCCGGTTGTGCCATGCTGTGCCATGCAGGTCTGTACCAGCCTTCAGACCTCCAGGGCAGTGAGTGAGTGGTAGCTTGTGACACCACCTGATGGCCCGGTGAAGAACTGAGCCTGGCTCCATGGAAGCCATTCCAGGGCTCCAGTGGACACACACGGGATGTGGGAGAGCTTCTGAGATCTCACACCAGACCACAATGTCTTCCAGTAGTGTCTGCTGGTCATGAGCTCCAAGGTGGACCGGAGCCGGACCGGAGCCGGACCTCTGTCCTGGGCTGGGTCATGCCTGATGGAACCACGCCCCCTTGAGAGAATCGAAACCTATACAGATAGGTTTCGATTCGAGTAAGAAGAGCGCGTGCCCGTTGACAGTGTCATTGTGCTTCCTGCTGCTCCTCTCCTGGACCATGGCTTTCAACCAGCAGACACCGGTTCATGCACCAGTAAGTGATTCACACTGTCTCCAGGGAGGGAGGGTCCCGGGACCGGTACCGATCAAGAAGGACGCGTCCTCAATCTGAACCGCGACACATGATTAGTTTCATCAAATAGGAGCCACGAAATATTGTTTGTGATATATTTATTTAATTATAGCGGGCACAGTTTGTCATTGTGTCTTCAGTGTCGTGGCAGAACGTGCACGAGGCTTCTTGATATAAGATGATCCTCCTGTACACACGCACGCGTGCACGCACACGGTACACGGACTGTTCTTGACGTTCTCCCTCACGGTCGGGCTTTAATAAGTGAGACTTTACAATAACTCTTTAAAAACAATCGTCGTCAATAACAAACGAACAGATACATATCGATCAACTTCTCAATAAATAACTCGACAGATCTTTTGCGAGCAACAGCTTCTTGTGCGCGTGACGCTACTGCTGACGTACGCGTTTCAATGGGTAGAGAGAATACAAAGAAACAGAAGCTTCTCATACCGTTATTATGAGTCTATTTTATTTATTTATCAGGAACTTAAATATACAAGTAAATATACAGAAAACTAAAAAAGCCTAAATGCATTTATTCATTCTCATATTCAAGTATTTAACGTGTCTATATTTCCAATAACATTCATAAATGAAGTTGGTCTCTGAATGTCTGCTCTACCGATCCAGCAGGATGAAGGTGATGAGCTCCCCTCACAATGTTTAGATCTGTTGGATCGCAATGGTTTGAATTAGTAAGAAGTGGTCCCCATAATACAAGATGGGGAAACAAACTAATCTGGAAAGTGTAGATAGAAATACATATCACATTAATGCCTGAACTTGAAGCGAAAGTAACACAATAGCCCAAAGATTCAATAAGTACTGCCATGTACTACAAAGGGGATTAAAACACATAATAGTAAAACAAAATGCACAAATGTGCAAAATGTTAAGTCACTGGGATGGACTAAACACACCAGCTGGACTAGCTTCATTTATATAGCCTATTATCAACAATCATAAATGTGCCTCAAGGGGGTTTATACCAGCAATAAGAAGTATATTAGCAGTGTGAGTGAAATGCAGCTGTTCACCTGTTTAGTCCTGTCCCTTGTAGAGAATCCCCTTCACTGGATCGATCCATGGGGGTCTGCAGGTGGGGAAGTCCATCAGCATCAGTGGACGAGTCCTGCCTGGAGCCGATAGGTCAGACCGCTCTTCTGGCCACTCCCTCTGCTGTTAACATCCCATTAATCATTGTCCTGTGCTGTCTTTAGCATACTGCCTCTATGCTGATATTGATAGTAATTGCATTTATTTCTATCTTATTTGTTTCTGTTTATTTGTCATTAGGACACATTATGCTGAATTCATCCCATTCATCTGTGCCGAGCCGCAATCGAGGCTTTTTTTGTTTTGTTTCTTGTTTTACCAAAAAAAGGCCTTTTGGTTTTGATCTGATTGTGATTTTGGTAACGGCTGTATGTGAAGACATGTTAAAGGTATCCTGCTGAACCGTGTTACCATTCTGTGTTTGTCACTCACACACAATGTGTGCATGTTTCACATTGCTCGATAGCGCCATTAGTGGTCAAAACCTCCACAGGGTACCTTAACAATGAAGTTTCTTATTTGCAACATAAAAACACAAATTCAAGCCATATTTTGGCCATTTCTACACAATTTATACGATATAAATCTAAACAATGACAGTTTGTTGTAGACCATTCAATGATGTGTTTGTTTTTTCTCCAGGTTCAATGTGAATTTACAGTGTGGTTCCAGGGACAATGCAGACATTGCTCTCCACATTAACCCCCGGTATGACAGCCACCCTGGTTATGTGGTTACCAACACCTCACAGAAGGGCAACTGGGGCAGTGAAGTCAGGAAGCTCAACTCTCCGTTCCCGGCTGGCTCCACCTTCAGCCTCATCATCACTGTCTCCCATGATGCCTACAAGGTCTGACTATCTGAAAATGAGCGTCTCCGTTTGGTACACAATTCTAGAAATGTAATCCAGGCAGATCCTATTTCACACATCTCTTTGGTGAATGCAAAACAGGTCCTTTTAAAGAACACAAGTTATAGTTTGTACATAAATTATTTTGCAAAGAATAATTAAAACACAGTCACCTCTCAAGTTTGACTTCACTCGAGTCTGCTTGCACTCTCGCTCAGCCTGAGAGTTTCACAATGAGCCATGAGTATCATTTGTGATTGTTCATGGGATTCATTGTTTCTAGCAAAATGTGGAGGAAGTCAGAGAATGGTAAAACACAGTTGTTTTCAATAAAAAGATATTTACATTTTCTCAAATAAAATTCCATGTTTTCTCCAGTTGAACGTCAATGGCTGCAACTTCATGGAGTACAGACACCGTATCCCATTTCACCAGGTGGACACCATCACAGTAGCTGGGAGCGTAGAAATCTCCTCCATTGCCTTCCAGAACTCTATGGTGAGGATGTTACCAGAATTAAGTATGGCATTCATTGTGTTGTATGTACATTATTGTCGTATAATGCTCTTGTTGAAAATAATACCAAACCTGATACAGTATTACAGAAGGAAGAAGGATGATTAAAGTGTTTTCCTTCTGGTTTAATTTCCATGGACAGCCGGCATTTCCTGCTCAGCCTGCGTTTGCTTCACACGTAGCCTTTCCCACCAATGCTGCATACCCTTTTTTTGTGGCGGGTCCACCGCAGACTGGATTCCCCTCCCAGACTGGATTCCCCTCCCAGACTGGATTCCCCTCCCAGACTGGATTCCCCTCCCAGCATGGATTCCCCTCCCAGACTGGATTCCCCTCCCAGACTGGATTCCCCTCCCAGCATGGATTCCCCTCCCAGACTGGATTCCCCTCCCAGACTGGATTCCCCTCCCAGACCGGATTCCCCTCCCAGCCTGGATTTCCTCCTGCAATGCCTGTGAGTATCAGGCAGGGGGGAGTTAGAGTTCTACAGAGCTGCTCTGGGGCAGCACAAACCTCACTGGTCAGTTTGCACAAATTGCTAGAAAAACAAACTTAATTCTAAGCCGGCCATCTAAGAGACGGGGCAGACTTGGTTATGCCTAAATATGGGGATAACAGCGCACATTTTCAGGTAGTCTTCAGTCTCTCCCGAAGGCATTTGTAGCTATGCACTTAGCAGTTTACATGATAAGAGACAGAAATACATTAAAAAGAAGAGCTGTAGAGATTTCATCCTGGCACCTCCTGTCTCATCTCCACACAGCAGACAAATCATAGGAGGAAGTGGGTGTTCATCTGGGAAGGCCGGTTTCAGAAAGTTGCTCAGTCCCCCTAATCCAACGTGGAAATGTGTCCGGGATGGAGTTTCTGAAGATATTTGACTGTTTGTTACTACTATTGGTAGTAAAAAAAACAACCTCATAAAAAGGCAGCCAGTTAATTCAAGAATAAACGTACATTCTGCAATGTATTACCACATTCTGGAGAGGCTCAAGAGGTTTTCGTTTCCCTCAAGAGGTTTTCGCCTCTTGTCAGGCCACAGTTGAAAATAAGAATTTGTTCTTAATCTGTTTCGCCTGGCTAAATAAAGGTTAAATAAAAAATAAAAAAGAGGGACTCAGCAGAGTGTCCCTTATTCCAGGTTGCATTGATGAAGAAGCATTATACAATGGTTTGAGGTGGAAATGTCTTTTCAGAAATACCATAGGTTTGGATGAGTATCGACCACCACGGGTAAGCTAGAAGAAACTGAGAAAGGACCCGCCACGTCATTTATGATCATAGATCATGATCTATACATTAACTATACTCTTCATTAATTTAACTAGTTTAAACCAAGAAGGGATATTTGTATAACTCATTTTCCCATTCCGTCTTTTTACAGGCTGTTCCATATAAGAGCCCCATCAGTGGTGGACTTAAACCTGGCAGGACCGTCACTATCCAGGGGACTGTTCTCCCCAATGCCACAAGGTCTGACTTCCTTATTATTAGTTACTATTAGAACACATTGTAGAAATGAAACAACACCACACTACACCTCAAGACTGTGTACGTAGAGTGGTTGATACAAATCAAAATAAAGGCAATCCCAGATGCTGGCCAAAGACCCTAAATCTGTGCCTGGACATAGCCTAGACTCTACGTCTGTGTCTAGACACTACGTCTGTGCCTAGACACTACGTCTGTGCCTAGACATAGCCCAGACTCTACGTCTGTGCCTAGACACTACGTCTGTGCCTAGACAAAGCCCAGACTCTACGTCTGTGCCTAGACACTACGTCTGTGCCTAGACATAGCCTAGACTCTACGTCTGTGTCTAGACTCTACGTCTGTGCCTAGACATAGCCTAGACTCTACGTCTGTGTCTAGACTCTACGTCTGTGCCTAGACATAGCCCAGACTCTACGTCTGTGCCTAGACATAGCCTAGACTCTACGTCTGTGTCTAGACACTACGTCTGTGCCTAGACATAGCCAAGACTCTACGTCTGTGCCTAGACATAGCCCAGACTCTACGTCTGTGCCTAGACACTACGTCTGTGCCTAGACATAGCCTAGACTCTACGTCTGTGTCTAGACACTACGTCTGTGCCTAGACATAGCCTAGACTCTACGTCTGTGTCTAGACTCTACGTCTGTGCCTAGACATAGCCCAGACTCTACGTCTGTGCCTAGACATAGCCTAGACTCTACGTCTGTGTCTAGACTCTACGTCTGTGCCTAGACATAGCCTAGACTCTACGTCTGTGTCTAGACTCTACGTCTGTGCCTAGACATAGCCCAGACTCTACGTCTGTGCCTAGACATAGCCTAGACTCTACGTCTGTGTCTAGACACTACGTCTGTGCCTGGACATAGCCTAGACTCTACGTCTGTGTCTAGACACTACGTCTGTGCCTAGACATAGCCCAGACTCTACGTCTGTGTCTAGACACTACGTCTGTGCCTAGACATAGCCCAGACTCTACGTCTGTGTCTAGACACTACGTCTGTGCCTAGACATAGCCCAGACTCTACGTCTGTGTCTAGACTCTACGTCTGTGCCTAGACATAGCCTAGACTCTACGTCTGTGCCTAGACACTACGTCTGTGCCTGGACATAGCCTAGACTCTACGTCTGTGCCTAGACATAGCCTAGACTCTATGTCTGTGCCTAGACATAGCCTAGACTCTACGTCTGTGTCTAGACACTACGTCTGTGCCTAGACATAGCATAGACACTACGTCTGTGCCTAGACATAGCATAGACACTACGTCTGTGCCTAGACATAGCCTAGACTCTACGTTTGTGTCTAGACTCTACGTCTGTGCCTAGACATAGCCTAGACTCTACGTCTGTGCCTAGACTCTACGTCTGTGCCTAGACATAGCCCAGACTCTACGCCTGTGTCTAGACTCTACGTCTGTGTCTAGACTCTACGTCTGTGCCTAGACATAGCATAGACACTACGTCTGTGCCTAGACACTACGTCTGTGCCTAGACATAGCCCAGACTCTACGTCTGTGTCTAGACTCTACGTCTGTGCCTAGACATAGCCTAGACTCTACGTCTGTGTCTAGACTCTACGTCTGTGCCTAGACATAGCCTAGACTCTACGTCTGTGTCTAGACTCTACGTCTGTGCCTAGACATAGCCTAGACTCTACGTCTGTGCCTAGACACTACGTCTGTGCCTAGACATAGCATAGACACTACGTCTGTGCCTAGACATAGCCTAGACTCTACGTCTGTGTCTAGACTCTACGTCTGTGCCTAGACATAGCCTAGACTCTACGTCTGTGCCTAGACACTACGTCTGTGCCTAGACATAGCCTAGACTCTACGTCTGTGTCTAGACTCTACGTCTGTGCCTAGACATAGCCTAGACTCTACGTCTGTGCCTAGACATAGCATAGACACTACGTCTGTGCCTAGACATAGCCTAGACTCTACGTCTGTGTCTAGACATAGCATAGACACTACGTCTGTGACTAGACATAGCCTAGACACTACGTCTGTGCCTAGACATAGCATAGACACTACGTCTGTGCCTAGACATAGCCTAGACTCTACGTCTGTGTCTAGACATAGCCTAGACTCTACGTCTGTGTCTAGACATAGCCTAGACTCTACGTCTGTGTCTAGACCCTACGTCTGTGCCTAGACTCCACATCCTATCCCGTTTTCATAAACCAGTTGCAGATTCAGCCAAGTGATGTAACAGAAATACAAACAATGGGGGCAGTGAAAGCATCTTACTTCTGAAGCGACAAAGAAACAGAGATATGTCTTTCTCACTGCCAAGGCTTTAAAGGAATACAATGTTCAGTTATTCTATGGCCGGTGTTGTTCTCCAACCAGATAGTGACTGCTCGTCCTTGTTCTAATAACAAGTGTGAGTTTCTCAACTTTTACTGAGGCAGTCTGATGATGCGCCAGAATTTAAGTTGCTGCCCAGAGAAGGAACATGTGAATCCCACATTCCTGTCTTGGGCCAACATGTGTTGAGTTTGATATTACACATTGCTCATATTGCAATTTATTACACATGTTCCTGGTCTTTAAATACTAAGGAAGCATTCATGCAGGAGGCCCAGTGTCATGTATTACTCACTCTTTCCTCTGTTTCCTCTCAGATTCAATGTGAATCTGAGCCATCGCTCTGGCATCGCTCTGCATTACAATCCACGTTTCAACGAGAACTCTGTGGTTCGAAACACCAAACGGGGGGAGCAGTGGGACGCTGAGGAGCGTGACGGAGTGATGCCCTTCCAGCAGGGGAAGCCTTTCACGGTACCACTGAAAACACGCCACTGATTGCACACACTGACCAGGTGGTGGAACGTCACTGATAAACTGCTGATGGATTAGTCCAACAGTGGATTCCATGAGCAGTTTGTATACATCTTTGTATCTACTTGAGCTAAGTGCATAGTTAACACAATTCTGAGCACAAGTAGTAAATCGGACTATTTTCATTTAGTAATCTGACTTTATTGTTGTTTGTTCCTCTGGATAAATGCCAGAAGAGAGGGAATCACAGATAGTGACGTGAGCATACTGAACAGGCATCATTTGAGTGATTTATACAACAGTTCTTACTCAAAACATACATGTTATAATGTCTAGGGCTTTTATTGTGAAGGGTAAGGACGGTAAGAATCATATGTTTCACGTTGGATAGGCCAACTTGAAACAAGCCAGGTGTCATTTGGATGTATGTGCCTTCATGGCTTTCTTCAACAGACAATGAGGTCGATGACGGACTAACTGAAATGGAGAAGTGGCTTTCCCTTACTTTAAAGCCAGTGAGCTACTAATGGAAGTGTATGAGGAAGCAAAGCATATCATTATGTAACAATGGACACACGCTCGCTGTAATAAAACAGACAAATCGTGGCAGACAATAGCAGACTGATAACTATCAACTGAAACCGTCATAATTATACCATGGAATCAGTAATAATCGGTACAGATACAGACCTTGGTAACTCCCACACTAGTGGTGTAAAAAAGACACTGGCAAGTTTGTTAGTTTTACTGTTATTAGGGAGGCTCTTCAAAGTATGTGATTGCAAAATGCCCTTGTTTTCTTCCAGCTGATTATCTGTTGTGAGAGCCACTCCTTCAGAATTGTGGCCAATGGGATGCAGAGGCACATCTATAAGCATCGTTTCACTCCCCTTAAGAACATCACCTCCCTGGAGATTGATGGAGACATCAGCCTGACCTCTGTGATGGTGTAGACATCCAGCACCTCTGGCTGCTCTTGATAATCTTATCCACAACATGCTTTCTCTGATTAAAAAACATTGCATTAATAATTAATCCATGCTAATGTATTATACCTTGTATTTTTCACCTGTTTATAAATACTACTAATAATCATTCTAATTTGTATACTCCTGAAACATTACAAGGGAAATCCACCAACAATGATCAGGTCAGGTTTGTCCAAAGGCATTCGGTGTCATGTATAGAGACAAATAGGCCCAGCAACACTGCAAATCACAACGCACACTGAATGCAGCTGACAGCAGATAAATGTCCAATGCTCAAGTCTCTAAAAAAGGAATAGTGTTGGAAATACAATTGCATCTTAACTGTGTAATCATTCATGTTTGAAACACATTGAACATTGAAATTAAAGTATAGTGTGACAGCATGTGTTATGGTGTGATGAATTCTTGCCTGATGGAACTTGATCGGATATATGGGAAGACAATGAACAATTAAACTACTGTAGATAACAAACAGCTAATAAACACACCTCCAATCCCTCATGATGCACTGTAATAACTACACCAGAAATGAACACATTTTCCTTTATTTCTATTTTTGATCTGTTTTCTGCAAATTGAGCCTGTGAGAATGTGAGCAATGTAACTTTATTTTGTCATTGACTAAAATCATCTCTTAACTGTATTGGAGGCTGTTATGACAGTTTACCGTTATGTAAAAACAAGACTGATTTTCTGGTGGCAAGCTAACTAGAACTACAAGCTAATGGGAATGTCTTTAGGTTTATAGGTATTGCCTCATAAACCAAAGCATTGGACACATTTATGCTTCGACCTGATGATGGCACAACAGGAAATGTTAAGGGGTCACAAAGTGATTACAACTCGACACAAATGTGTGTACCAAATGCCATGTTGCTCCAAGCCACACACGCTAGAGGGGAAGTCAGGGTCACCATAGTCATTAGGGTACAACATCTGAGAACCACGACTGTATCCAACATGTTGTGCTGTTTAATCGGGGAGAGGTTGTGATGTCTGAAAAGATAGGCTTCATATTGGAAAAGATTGACCTGCTGGTGTAGCTCCAGTAAAACTCAGGGGATCACAAAAGTCGCCAGGATTCATCATCTGGGGACCACGAACGTATGCACAAAATGCTATTTCAATCCAACCGGGTCGGGTCCAAAGTGGTGGATGGGTTGTTTGTCTTTCCAAACACATACTGTGGTCACGACACAAATCTTAACATTGACTCAGAATTCAGAAACGTATGATACTTTGATTTTTATAGATACTTTGCTTGAAACCTAATTTGTGTTTGTGTGGCATAGTAGTGGGATACTGGGGACATTTAATGTTTAAATAGTCTGTATTACCTTTCTTATTTCTGTCAATGTCATTGTTACATTTACATTACATTACATGTCATTTAGCTGACGCTTTTATCCAAAGCGACTTACAATAAGTGCATTAAACCATGAGTCCAAACTCAGAACAAGAATCGAGAAAGTACAATTTCTTCACTAAAGTTAAACTACAAAGTGCTATCAGTAAGGGACATTTAAGTGCTACTACGGCTCTACCTTCCCTATTCAAGGTATAGTCGAAAAAGATGTGTTTTTAGTTTGCGATGGAAGATGTAGAGACATTTCAAAATAAAGTGCTTGCCCCAGGAGTTACATGTGTCATGGTTTACAACAACAGCTGCTATTTTTTAGGTAGGCCATTTATTTTCGTTACTGCCCCCCCCCACCCCACCACACACTGTGGGATCCCTGATCCTGGCCTGCACTACCAGGGCCTGTTGGCCTCCAGCAGGTACACACTGGGATCCCTGATCCTGGCCTGCACTACCAGGGCCTGTTGGCCTCCAGCAGGTACACACTGGGATCCCTGATCCTGGCCTGCACTACCAGGGCCTGTTGGCCTCCAGCAGGTACACACTGGGATCCCTGATCCTGGCCTGCACTACCAGGGCCTGTTGGCCTCCAGCAGGTACACACTGGGATCCCTGATCCTGGCCTGCACTACCAGGGCCTGTTGGTCTCCAGCAGGTACACACTGGGATCCCTGATCCTGGCCTGCACTACCAGGGCCTGTTGGTCTCCAGCAGGTACACACTGGGATCCCTGATCCTGGCCTGCACTACCAGGGCCTGTTGGCCTCCAGCAGGTACACACTGGGATCCCTGATCCTGTAGCTACTTGTCCAGCAGGGGGAGCCGGTTCACCGCCGGTAGCTGCCGTCCTGAAGCTCCAGAGCAGGTCTGGGAGCAGCCAGCTATGAGAACGTTAGCTCAGAGCCAGTCCACGGCTTCTGTCCCTTCTGACCCAGCCGTGCTGCAGCTGTATTCGCTGTGCTGGAGAACAGTGAGTATTCCTTCTGGAAATAAACACGTGCGATTCAAGCGAGGGGGCACTTTTCGTTTGAAGACAGCCGCGTTGAGGCAGTCGGTCGGTCGGCCCGACAGGAGAACGGTCACCGGATCCCGGTGCGTTGTTCCACCAAAGAAAGAGGGCACAGAACTCACGCTAGCGCTCAGGCTCAGTTCAGTCGCATGTTTAGCTAGCAGCGACCCACCGGGTAGTTGAGCAGAAACTTTATGTTTTACTACTGTTTGTGTTGTTGAGGCTTTTTATGTTTGAGGTGGAATACAAACGCAAATACGTGTACATGGGTAACGTTCGGCTAGCTAGTGTAGCCGAAAAGCTCCACCTATTTTCGCCGTGTCATGCTTGTCGGGGCTGAGAGACGGTGCTTTGGGTTCGGTGCTGTTCCCCGGTGTGAAGCTCGGCAGTCGAAGGGACACCGGGAGGAGAGCTTCACACAGGAGGCACTGCTGAGCGCCGCTGTTCTCGTGTCCCCCGGTCCCGGTTGAGACGGACGGAACGTGACGCTCGTGTTCACACGCGAGCTGTCCGCCCGCGGTTTGAGGAAACCTTCCGGTGTTCTGGCACGCGGCTCCGGCTGCGCCCCGCTCGTAGTGCGCCGTTCTCCGCGTGGAGCTCGCCGTGCTGACGTTAAGCCGTGACAGCTCGGAGCCGGGAGAGAGAACCGTGCCCCGTTCGTTACGGGAGGAGGCGGCTGCTCGTCCCGTGCTGCCCCGCGGAGACGAGTCTTTGTGTGTCACCCCGCAGCTAATGGGGACCAGGGGGGAGGAAGCCGGTCTGCAGGAAGAGGTGCTGGTTTGTGAGGGTTTGGGGAGACCCAGTTAAAGAGGAGTCCAGGACTGTGCTCCTCCAGTGGGCCTCTGTAATGTCACAATGTTGGAGGGCTATATGTCACTGGGCAGGTACACACGGTTCTAACAAAGGTACACGCCAGATGGGAACTGGGATATTTAATATGCTCGTCACTTCTGTCAGAAGTTCTTATTTAAATGACGTCATGGCAATTTAGTGTAATTGCAACTATTTCTGGTTAAGGTTCAAGGTTGATTTATTGTCATTTAATTCAGTTTATTTAGTGTAGCCCAAAATCACAAATTACAAACTCTCCTCAGAGGGCTTTACAATCATCCCTGACCTTTGACCTCCCATCACAGAGCTGCACAGCGGCATGCAGGTGGAGTCCCTTTGGGCTCCTGAAGAAAACACACACAAGTATGTTTCTGGTGGAGGATGAGGTGGAGCTGAGGACTCAGAGGAAAGAAGAGAGATGCTTTTGTCTCTTACCAGATGACAGCAGGGGGGACGGGCTGGGTGGGTTTAGTCTGTTAGTATTTGTGCTCTATCAGTTATATATTTCAATATTGAAAGGGAAGAAAGAGCCCATGTATGTCCTTTGACCGAAACAACATCCAGAATCCAAACATAGTTATTTCAAAAAGAAAAAAGGACCAACACCTCTCTTTTGAGATGAGATGAGATTTCTTTTTGCTTCATATCGGGTTGGGCGATATAACAATTCATACTATGGGACAATGTAAACAAGTCTTGTGTCAGAGAACATGATTGTTTACACACTGATCCTTTGATGTCTCTGAGTATATTGAGCCATTGCTGACAGTGTTGCAAATCATTGAGCATAACTTTTTATGGTAATATTTTTCATTTGAAGAAATACCTTCATTTGTGAGGTCTTTAACTCACTAGATTAGTCAACAACTAACCTTCCTGTAACTTTCTCCATAAACAGGGTCTCATGAATATTACACAATGATTTAGAATATTAATTTATCCATTGTACATCCCTTAATTGATTAATTATCACAATTATTGTTGACAAATTTAGTGTTGATGAGATTATATATATTACTTAAGATATCATTACAGTCAAGAGAAAAGAATCCTTTTCAGCGGAGTGAAATAATCAAAACAAATATTCAACAAATATATATTAACATGAATTAAGCACCACAAGTCCCTCACAGTATATTGTAAAATCAATAATATGAAAGTGTATGATTTTATTTGTCATCTGTGTCCAGCTCCACCTGAAAATCCAAGACACCATTTAACACCATTTGCCCTCCCTGTCTCTTTCCCCAGGGGAGTTGTCCCTGTTGGTCACAACAAAAGCCCCTGTGAACAGGACCTTCATCTGTAGGGAAAGCAGAGCCGCGGTGGACAGAAACTCAGCGTTACGGGTGTCACCATGTTCAACCTGATGAAAAAGGATAAGGAGAAGGATGGGAGTAGGAAGGAGAAGAAAGATAAAAAGGAGAGGATGTCTGCAGCGGAGCTGCGCAGCCTGGAAGAGATGAGCATGCGGCGTGGCTTCTTCAACCTGAAGAGGGAGTCCAAGCGGGATTCCAAGAATAAACTGGAGATTTCCAACCCAATTCCCATCAAAGTGGCCAGCGGCAACGAGCTCACCCTCACTGATATTGAATCGGACGGCTTGAGCAACCGAAGCAGCATGGTCCTGGACGACCAGCTCAGCGCTGCCAGCTCCACCGATGACCTGAAGGGTGAGGCCGGGGGAGGACAGGATGGACATCGCAGCTCAGTACGTGATCGTGTGGCTCAATTTGGTTCAATTGCCAAGACGAACTCCTCGCAGGTGGGTCAGATGATGAAACGCTTCTCCTTTTCCCAGAGGAGTAAAGAGGAGAGCCCATCGGAGGGCTCCACTCCTTCAGGCCAGAACTCTGCTGCGCCGTCCCCGCAAGTGGAGAGCAAAGTTTTCAGCATGCTCCGCAAGCACAGCCTGACGCAGCAGCCCGAAGCAGCGGCACCAGCCACCAAAAAAGTCTGCATCCCCGAAGTGGTCGACAAGACCTTCCCTGCACAGCTGCAGCTACCGGCTGTGGTCGCACCGAGCGTACCAGAAATCCGCGAGCTTGAGCTCCAACGCCGCAACACTGGGGACTTTGGATTTTCTTTGCGTCGCACCACCATGCTGGACCGCAGTCCTGATGGAGGAGTGTACAGGCGGGTGGTCCACTTTGCTGAGCCCGGTGCCGGCACCAAGGACCTGGCGCTGGGGCTGGTGCCGGGCGACAGGCTGGTGGAGATAAACGGTCGGAATGTGGAGAACAAGAGCCGCGACGAGATCGTGGAGATGATCCGCCAGTCGGGCGACACGGTGAGGCTGAAGGTGCAACCCATCCTGGAGCTGAGTGAGCTGAGCCGCTGTTGGCTGAGGAACACCGAGGGGCTGCGCAGGGAGGCCAGACATGTAAGTAGCTTGTCCACTTTCTATGTCCAAACAGATGAAGGCCACTGCTACTCTCTCTTTGGCATTAGTGGCGCTCCTATTTGATGTCTCACGATCGACAATCTTTCAATGTTTTCTCCTGGTTTCTGAAAACTTTTTTTCACAGGCTGATTAGCTGCAGAAGCAATGCAGCAATGTCCCTGATTCTCAGGGAACCAGTGTTTGACATCTGGTTTATTGACGAGCTGTTTCTAAGACATCATATCTCAGTGTCTGATCAGGATGTGGGGGGGGGTGAAGATTGCTGGATGACAGCAAAATCAAGTTGTCCTGCTAACTATTTGCGCCTTGTATTTTGAACAGCAGCTGTTAAACATGTGCTTTTCTCGCTGAGATGATGCATTTTGTGACATTACTGTTAATTCTTGAATTATTTATTTTTAAGGATGACATTTTACCCTTGAAAGTCCAACTGAAATATAATTTCCTTTGCCACAGCGTGAACACAGTATCTTTCCTGCTGAAGTCTCCCTCTTTTCTCACTACCTTACAAACATAAACACAAGTCTTTTCTTTAGCTTGTCGAAGGAGACAAACACTCACCAGGGAAGATGCACTGCTAACTGCAGTTTGCAGGCTGGATAGCTAATTAGCGTGGAAACAGATCTAAAAAGGTCTCTTATGTCCGGTTAGATGCTGGAGTGGTTTATACTCCTCAGTACCACTACTATCAACATGCTTAGATACGAAGACAACAGCAAGTTTCTTTACTTTGCCCCACCGGTGCCAGCTGCGGTCAATCAATCACAGTCATCATTTTTGACTCCAAAAATGATGACTGTGATTTCAGCTGGACTTTAAGTACACAGATTTAATGGCACCTCATGTGGATGTCTGAGCTGACTGGGGCTGTCAGTGATAAATAGATATAATAACCTGTTCAACTAGCAGATTTACTAGTTGAGCACTGCAATATTCCAGATTCGGAGGGGTATTTGTGTTCTGATCTTTTATTTACACCGTCTGATCAGGATGTGTGAGAGTCAAGGTTCCTCCACTAATGTTAGCAATACCTTTTTTTTTTTATTGGGTTGAATTGTGAAGCTAATTTCAGCACTGGGTTCCCACACATCCTGGAAAACATTTGCCCAGTTGGTAATGGAAACGCATAAAAAGTCATGCAAAATATTCCTTACTACTCGGCTCTCAATCAGAGCTCCCAAAAGGATGACATTGAGTTGTGTTCAGGATCCTAGTAACAGTCAAACAGTAGCTGGTGGACCAGAGGACTTTGAAGAGTCTACTCTCTGTTGTGTTGTGGAAACTCAGTGACACTCTTCCATGGTACGTCACATGATAGCCCAGCAGGTTGGATGACATCTCTTCATGCTGCTTTCTTCCCAACTTGTTTTACACAACTTGAATACTGTTCAATTGGTGAGCAGGTTTGGTTCAGTTGCTAAAGTTGACTGGCTCGCTAGCTGGTTTTGCCTGCAAAGGTTTAAGGTTTGTGATTCAACTCTAGCTAGGACCAATGGCTTTTCTGTGTGTGTTGGGCATTGTTAAGAGTCGCATAACAATACATGGGAATAATGAGTCAAAGCAATGAATGGGAGCCCAAAACCCCATCTACGTTTTGGCTAACAGTACTTTATTTTTGTCTCTTCAAACGCATTGCTGCACACTCAAACTAAAGTGGACCATACATGACATGTTGAACAAGTGTTGCCTAACCTCAAACTTCACGGCCTCATTCAATGACTTTGGTAGCAGCAGCAGCCTCAATCACAGTATGCCGGCACTAAAGCATTACTTGTTTGGTCTGTTTGACTCTAAATGGACCATACTTTACTAAATGAACATCATGATGTATTGAAGGAGACTAGATGTTATAAACTCATGTTTACAATGTTTACTGAGGGAATAAATCAAGTCATTTTCTCATAGACTTCTTTGGACTCTTGGTTTAATGCACTTATTGTAAGTCGCTTTGGATAAAAGCGTCAGCTAAATGACATGTAATGTAATGTAATGTAATGTAATGTATACCACCAGCCAGCGGATGGACTTTAGAGAGAACCCAGGTTGAAGACACTTCAGCATCAGCTTTACTCGACAGAACAGGAGGTTGCTGCCACCTGGGTTGTTGCTGCAGCTGTTTTATTTCAGTAATTTGTCACAGCGACCTTTGGAAAACTGGAAAAGATGATGAATTGATTAAGGAACCTATCTTTTCGAAGGCATTTTCACACTCTTCGCTTTGTTGCATTAACAGTAGCTGATTGTCCTCCAGTGGTGTGGATCAAAGGGCTTTGTTTGTTTGCCTCCATTGACTTTGAGGGTCCTTGTGACCATGTTCATCCGCTCTGTGAGGCAGGGAGTGACACTCTGTAGCCCGTGTTTTCCTTTTCCGAAGCAGTGACTGCGTCTCCACACGGGCTGATTGTCTCTCAGATAAGAGTCTTGGGTCTACTCTGTGTTATTTAAGGAGCTGCTATAAGGATTTCCACAGAGCAAACAGGATAGGAACACCGGAGGCAGCTTTGTTTAAGTGTATAGTAGGGTTGGGGGACACACACACACACACACACACACACACACACACACACACACACACACACACACACACACACACACACACACACACACACACACACACACACACACACACACACACACACACACACACACACACAGCAGCGTGTGTGGGTGTGTTAAACAGCAGGCCTGTCTGTTTCTCTATGTGCACTCTAACCGATATCACTAGCTTCACTACTCTTTTAAATACAGGAGAGGCGACAGAAGGGCTACATAGTTGTACAGATACAAAAGTAGATATGATCATTCATCTGAAGACAAGACCTGAAGACAATTTTTTTTCACAATCTATTCTATCCAATCTATCTGTTATAGGGCTGATTATTTTCTTGGATCTATACCAGTGGTCGCCAACCCGTCTATCGCGATTGATCTCGGAGACGTTTCCTGTCGCTCCAAAATAAAATTAAAATAAATTCAGAAACACATTGGCCCTCATTCTCGCTGATTTTCTGAAGTGTCTTCTGAAATGTTTCTTACGGACTTCAGAAGACAACGTCAGAAAAGATCTCCTTCTGATTCATGAACGCCTGACAATGGGTTCTTACACAGCCGAAGTGTTCTCAGCTGTGCCCCCCGAATGACCATTCTTATGCTGCGTTCACACCAAAAGTGTTGTGAATCTTTCGCACGAGTAGCTCCCATGCAAAGTCAATGCACAGACGCCAATTGTTGCGAATGACGAGATTTCGCCAAAATATTGAAATATTTCAATGTTTTTGCCATTATTTCAAAAGTTAGGCCAACACTGAGATAAGCCACGCCCACTCTAACGCGCGAATGAAGCAAATGATGCGAATAAACCACAACTTGTAAACTCGCAGCATTAAAGTGAACGCGCGTTCTCGTGCACCTGGATTTGTATAGAGAAATGCCCGCCACCACCTTATAAGGGCATGCAACTGAAGTGACGTGTGCACAATCGACAGACTCCACAGGCAACGAAGACTGATTAATGATGTCAAAGTGGAACGCGAACACCGGTCGAGTAAACTGACTGAGACCTAACTTCAGAGGTGCAGATACTGATGCGCAATGTACATTTGTATTATAATTATTTAAATCTGAGGATGTCTGTAGAGTTGACGTGAACGTAATCACCAACGGACTGAGTTCAGAATGAGAAAACTTTCATGAACACCAAATGTGGTGTGCAGAAAATCACCAAATCAAAGTCCAGGAGCCGGATTACTGACAGACAGCTCACAGACTGCCTCATACTGGCTGTCTGTGCTGATAAGCCCAACTACAGGCTCACAGACAGTGTTCAGTCACAGACACTCACAGACTGGAGTCACATGACTTCTGATGGTCTTGTGATGACACAGAGCTGAACTGAACTTACATTATTCCTGACTGAGCATGTTGTCAGTGTTGTGTTGTAACTTCAGTTGATAAATACAACATAAATATTGGTAGTTCATCCAGCCTGCTCATTGCAAATGTGTGTTTTCTTCTTCATATTGTGTGCGGTTAACAAATAATTTCCTTTTTACGTTGCACTGAAATTAAGTCATTTAGTGTGTTCTTGGTCACATCCAGATGAAAGCTGGCCCAAAGTGTTTGATTTCATTCAATTACAATGAAGCCAAATAAAAAGCCTCAAGTTGTAAGTACAGTTTGTTTTTCTCTCAACGCCTCAATAGGAGATCTTGCCTGTCACCAAGGCAGAGGTCAGGGATCTTGGGCTTGAAAAGGTTGGTGACCACTGATCTAGATCATTCTCTTAGAGCCCAAGGTGCTGTCTTCAAATTGACATCAATGTAAAACAAAGGAAACTATGTAAATAATAACCACATCGTAAGAAACTAGAATGATCCACTCAAACAAGAAGGACTTTGTTTGAAAGCAGCATTCTTGCTGAGGTTAAGTTTAACAGCTGAAGTCAGTCAGCATGGTGTCAGTTCCCCTAAAGCTGGTGCCAGGAAAACAGTCAGACTTGATCAAGATTTGGAAACAGACAGAGACGATGCAGCTATTCTTTGAGCTGTGACCAGTATGAGCAGGGTATTCTAAAGAAAGCACAGGCATGTCTTAGGAAAGGAAGAGACATTTTCACCCTGAACCAACAAATAAGACAACTACTGGCTCATGTTTACCTATGGCCATGTGTACATTAAATGGGAGAACAGATCAGTTCTTTAACTCTACTTTTAAAAAAACATATTGATATAGATTCATATTTAAAATGACATGATTGATGAATAGCAACACCATAATAAAGATATAACCTATAAGAGCGTAGTTCTAGTGTGATTTTCAATCTATGGCAGTGCACCACAGGTGGCCTTATGCTGAGAAGCTGTGATACTCAAGTCCTGAGCGTTCCCACAAGCTGGAGCCCCGTCCAGGTCATTGTGTTGTTCCAGTAAAACCTGATGTGCAGCATTCAGCGCTGTAGATGCATGCAGAGGCCAAAGCTGACTGGGACTGACTGTCGGTAGTGTCGCTCCCATCTACTGCGTCCAGCGTTGACTCTCTTTTCCTTTCCTATTGGATTCAAACTAACCAGATTTTCACTCGCGTCCACCACCACTGGACAAAAACACACAAACATGGGGCTTTTGTCTTTTATTGTGAAGGGTTACAATCAGCACTCTGTAGTTACAGGTATTTATCGCCACCAGCTCCAAACAGCGGTGATGGAAACGTTCCATCCGCTGCGATACTATGAGTGGTGCATTGAAGTGGATATACAATAAATACAATCATCCGGGATTTGGACAAATATTACATTTGTATTAATGTACAACACCTACAATGAATATGGATTCCTCAAAGCCACCAAACACAGTTATGTTTCCACTGTTCTAACAGTACCATTTTTACTGTTTAGTAATTCTGCTTCCAGTTCCGACTGGCATGTTGGTGACATTTAATGTGTTACACCAGGGAAATAAAATGGAGGCTAATAATTGTAGATAGATTTAGCAGGTTTTCCTGTGTTTAAAAAAAACCCTGTATATACAGTATGATGATTTATGGAATTAGCTCCTGCTCTCTGGCTCTTATTCCTATTTCTGATGTTCTCCTGTGTTTGGAAGCAGATTCTGGTATTTGCGGGTGCCTTGACACTAGCCCTGTCTAGCGGCAGGTTGATTACTTTTAATATTTCATTTCTATTCAATATTCAATTTAATATTTGATTGATGTTTAATGCAGAGTCATAAAACATCAGAGAGACAGAAAAACAACCACACCTTCTTTAGGTCATCTGTGGGAAGTGAAGTGTAGGTCTTTTGATTACAATATTGTAGCAGTTGAAGCTTGGTTGCTTGGCCTTTACATTCTATTTGCAATGGAATGCTGTTGGGGTTTTTGCAGTAACGGTTAGTTTAAAGCACTGCCATGTTTTCCTCCCACACTCTCTTTCTCATTCCTCTCTGCTTTCCACGAGAGTGTACCCTCAATAGTGCCTGTTAACTTTGGCACAGCTGTTGTTATTTCGACCCGTTCAGGAAGCAATTGTGACTTAACACGCTTCCACTTTTATCAGACCCTCTCAAACGTATCTGCTTCCCATGCTCAAACAAATTACCCAACTTTCATTTCCATTTTCAAAGTGTTCGCATTCTGATTGTTACAGGAGTAGAACTTTAAATGTGTCATTTGTCAGTTATGTAACAGATACTCTCCCCAAGCTACTGTTGGATATGATTGGGAACATTTTGACCATACCGAAACAATAACGTGATCTACGATGCATTTAGCTTGCAATAAATGTTTCAGACTAATTCCTCTGGTTTAAAAAAATCTGGTTTAAAAGTTTTGCTGTCTCACAGCACTACATTTACTTCAGGGGTTCAGGGGTCAATCAACACTTTATAAGCTTGTGTTTTCCATTTGCTGGTCATCTGTCTGTCCTCTCAATCTCAGTCAACAGAGAGAGTATATAACAGTCAAGACAATAAAACTAGACGTCAGTGATCAAACCTGATTTTCCAGGCACACCATCATTTTTTAGATCAGTAGAACAAGTTGTGCATGTCGAGTTTCATTTTCAGCAAAATGTCGTGACGCTGCTGAAGGCCCAGCTTGTCTTTGTGCAGATCTGAACAACTGCCGTTCCATTTTCAATATGACAACTCATAAAGAACAGCAAAATTAGAATAGAATTAATATGCTTTTAGGGGCGTGTCCAAGTTAGAAATAGTCAGTAAAAAAAGGTGCATTAAAGGTGGAGTTACTAATGATGTAAATAAACATCAACGGATGAAATGTGGACATGGGTTGTGGCATATTGCCGTACTTCCGCTGATAAAACATGCGCTGGGAGACTTGCTTCTTAGGGAGCTGGCTGAACTTTATACCACACCCATAACAAGCCTGTTAATTAGAGAGATAACATTCAGGGTGGAAATAGTTAAACAAACGTAGCAAATCTTAGCCTGTGAGCCTTGTAGACTTTAGCCCCAAACCATCTGAATCTGGCGGCAGGAATCCCCATCTAGAAGCCTGAAAGAAGAGGGGAGGCTGGAGCGTGAGAGAGAGAGAGAGAGAGAGAGAGAGAGAGAGAGAGAGAGAGAGTGGAGGTTAAAATAGCAAGAAGCCATCCTCACTTGTCTTAACAGGCTGACTGGAAGCAACGGGAAGCAGGCCTCTCCCTTTAGGTCTCACTCTGGCATTTGTGGAATCTGCTTTGGAACAAATAGGCCACTTCCTGACCCTTTTCCCTTGGAGTTTCTTTTGGAGGAAGAGGAATGAGGTTCTGAGGCCGAGGGCTGAGGGTAGAAGAAGGAACTTGAAGTCTGTGAAAGTTTTTTTTTTATAACATTGTTTTATAAAACTTTTACACATACAAAAGTAATGTGACTGTGTAAAGCAGTGTCTGCATCATTCATTTGTTGTTTTCACACGTGGTGAAATATAATGCACGTCATTGTTTAAGTCCATGTTAGTTAGATGGATACTTTATTCATCCCCAATGGGAAATTTGTTTGTAGCAGCAGCAAACAAGGTTACAATCTATTGAATCCAATAAAATAGCAGAGCAGAGCTGTGGACTCTTGGACCATGTTTAAATCAAATCCAAATCCAGTCTCAGTTTAGTTTCAGTCCAGACCAAATACAAAGGTGGTTCAGGCTAATTAATGGCAACAAGAAGTCATAGTTAATGTCTTTAACCATCCACTTTGCTTTTAATTAGGGGTGTGAAGGCCAAATAGTTTGTCAGATTCTAAGGATAGACAGCAATTTCTCTAGTGATGTCTAGCTTTCAAACCTAGGGCTTGTGTGAGTGACAACATACAGGAATTATTTAGACTGTGTAACCAGCAAACTGGTAAGAATAAGTCATACCACACATGAATGCATGGGTTTTTGTGTATGAAAGCGCGAATACCCCTAATCATACACAGCCGTCCTTGCAGTCATTCCAGCCTGATTCTCGTTAACAAACCCTCACAATGTTCCCTGACTTTGAGTTCTGAGTTTCTGAAAATATAAAATGCTTGTCTGAAGAGGAGGACACGTTTTCATCTGCTCCAGAGAACGCCAACTGATCGCTGTGAAAGTGCTTTGTCAAATGGGGTTTCCAGCAGAGGACTGCATCGACGCAGCTTGTTTGCATTGTAAATATATGCACGCGAGTGTGTTGTGGCTTAGACGAGCAGAGTTTTGTGTCAGCCTCAGTGTGTGAGAGTTCATGGAGCAGTCAGGTCATACCAGGCAGGAGACAGGAATGCTATAGGACGACTTGAAGGCAGTGTGATGAGAGACACACTTGATTTGATTAAATGTCATCAATGCAGAAACAAAGTTCCAAGTGAAGACGTCGTTAATAGTAGACAGAACAGTGGCTGAACCTCAGAGAGAATGGCTAAAAATATCACAACAGATCTCTGTATACACACACAAACACACACACACACACACTCACTAGCACTGTCTCCTCAAGAGGGGCCCGGGTTCGGATCCCGGTCTGGACAGTCCTTCTGTGTGGAGTTTGCATGTTCTCCCCGTGTCAGCTTGGGTTCCCTCTGGGTTCTCCGGCTTCCTCTCACAGTCCAAAGACATGCAGCTCAGGTTAATTGGACTCTAAATGGCCCGTAGGTGTGAATGTGAACATGAATGGTTGTCTCTATATGAGCCCTGTGATAAACTGGATCGGGCTTAGACTGGAAGTTAGCCTGCTCTGCTGGCGGAAGGCTCTAGTTAACGTTAACATTCTGCAAAAGTAGCGCTCAGCAGTGAGAGGGCCAACATGTTGTATATTTTTGTACCTCTACATATGTAATCAAGAGCTTTCAGCCGTCACGTCCCCAGCGTTCCAGAGCAGAGAATATTGCCAACCATTCTTGAAACGTAATTTTACCAACACATGCTTGGAAACCTATTTGATTATCACCAGCTGCGTAGATGATGGCGATTGGATAGCCCGACTCCACCGGCCAGACAGATTCTACTATCAGTGGGCGATAGTAGTTCTGCAGCACGTTGTGGCTGCATCTTCATCAGTGGTGAAGATTAGTAGCTGACCTGGCTGCTCTTCTCCATGATTGAGACTGTGTGTGATACTGATTAGTCAGCCATCACTGTGTTGCCAGTCAAAGGATTATGTGTGCCTGATGCTTCTGTTTTACCAAACAAGAAGGTTAACATAACACTGTTCGGCTCTTAATCCTCTTTCCTACTTATTCCCCTCTCACTTGGTCTCTCATAGCCTCTTGGATCCAAGTAGCCAGATCAGGGTCTACTACCAGATTTGACACTGGCTGAGCTGGCCGTCCTGCTGGGAGCTAATCCTCTTCCAGAGACGGGGATTAACCAGTGATGCCATGATGAGAGGGGGGTGTTGTTAAATGAAGCGGTGCAGGGCTAAACAGAGCCTTCGCTGCCACTGATGAGCAGGAGGGGTGTCTGTGTGTCTGTGTGTGTGTGTGTGTTGGGAAAAGAGGTTTTATTTAAATGCTTTAAGACAACAAACACTTTCATTGAGAATATATTACAAAGCAAATACTGTTGAATCAAATAAAAATAAATGGAATAAGTCACATCTAGCCTGGAAGCATTCGGTCCTCCTGGGCTTCTGAAAACAATGTTGGAGTTAGTTAATGTAATGTCATTTATTTGGTTATGTAGCAAACACTATCTTTTTATCTTAGTCTGAGCTTTACTCCCATAATTGTCCATTGAACACGTGTAAGACGTCCAAACCCAGACATGTTGTGTTGTTGCTGAACTTGACAATCAATGTTGAGCAGAAACACAACATGTCTGGACTCGGTTTGGTGTTTTGAAATAGTCGTTCTCTGTCTGTTAGAGGATAAAATGTATGTTTCCTTTAACACAGATTGTGGTGAGGTCTCAGAGGACATATGGACTCGATGTTCCTCGAATAGTTCTATAGCCAGTGAGTGGGCACTACAGCCACAGTATTTTAACTGTGGACTTTCTCTCTCTACTGATGTGGCATGGGGTTTCTCCCCTCCACTTTTGTTTCCGCCATCTGAATTATTCACAGAGATGCTACGGCCCCGATGAATAATACAGAAGTCTGCAGCAGACTTGACAAGTAAAGAAGGGAGTTCTGGAGAGGTGAGCAGCTGTTACAATGAGGTGTTTGGTTTCAGGACTGGTGCATCTACCTCTTATCTTAGGACCTACCTGTTGGGACACAACTCTGGTAATATCGACACACTGAGTGTGGCTGTATGAATAAAGGGACAGGAAACGACTTCAGTCAGAGGAACAAATGCATATTCATCTGCAGCTGAAAATAGTCCCCATAAAATGGTCTATTTGCCTGCTGTAAGAAATGACTGAACCTTTTCCGAAAAGAGAAACTAAACTTGGGATTTGTTAAAGATTGTTGCCTCCAGTAGGAACCACCAGGCTTGGGGCTTAGAGCCTCAGACAGCACAGAAATGAGAAAGTACTGAGAGAGGGATCAACACATTGTTGGTTTGGGACTTTTAGAGGATAATAACTATATATGTTAGAATAGCTCCAGCCTCTGCCTCTAAGTTCATAGCTTATCACTAACGTGAAGATGATTGGTAGGGATGCAAACATCTGAATCAACGCTATTGTAGAATTATAAATGGTTCCGGTATTCACCAGACTTGACCAATCCACTTGAAATGTCATCAGGAAAGTCTGTATTTCCGTTGCAATTTGTGTTGCATTCATTTAGCCACAAAGGTCCTCCATCTCTGTGTTTAGTCTCCCAACAATCCCTGGGTCCATGTTGCCATCCATAAACCAGTTTGTGAAAAAGGGACCACTGGTGGTGGACTGTTCAGTATTGGCAGATATCATGACTAGAGCTATTGGACTCTGAGAACGGTCTCAGATCATGATTGATAGACCCTTTCATACTTGAAGGAAGTATGGTAGTATATGTGCTAAAACCAGTTTCTAATAAACCCAGTGACTTCCTTTCCCTACCCCCCCTTTCAGAAGGACATTACCAGGGGGAGCTGGGGTGGTGCAGTAGCATTGTGTCAGAAGCCTCTCTCAGTGCTGACCGCTGCTGACTGAAACCGTTCTGTCAGCAGTCTGCTTTCTCTCCATGCTGAGCACTGTTTCCATGGTCACAATCTGCCTGATTTCTGTTCAATATTCAATTGTCAAAGTGTGGTAGGCTGGTGTCAAGTCTCTCAGGGTCAGACCAGTGGTACCATCGTATGGAGACATAGATTTCTTCCAGTCTGTCCACCTGTGAAATGATTGACATCACATGGTTTGATTTACAGAGAGGCGGAGACCCCTCCCTTTCCAGGAGACCCCTCCCTTTCTAGCCCCCATGGGACTGGAGAGGGAAATACGTTGCTAGTCAATGGAGACAAATGTTTTTTTGATCCCGTCTGAATTGTGTTTACTCTGCGAACTACATCTTCTGAATCAAGCTTCTTTTTTTTGGCACATCTTTTCTTTCAGTTTAAACACCGTATTTTCTGCACAGTTGCAATAAGATGAGGCTGCATGCACCAATGTGATTAGTAGTAAATATTACTACTAGTGTCAATCTATTTGTAGAATTGGCTTCCATGCTCGGGTCGACCCAAAACCCAGTGGCTCGATGTGGGTCGGGTAGATGGCAAAGCACCATGTGAGTAAGTTATTAATTACTTACAGAAACTGTAACTGTAACTATTTCTTATGAGATGAAGTGTTCTGTTGGACTGTGTTTGGTGTTACTGCCCCATGTGGCCACCTGTGGCATTAAACTGTGCATAGATTGGTACCGTTGATGGCGTCTTTGTTAGTACCAGCTGTGCACAGGGCAGGCACAGGTTTTTAACAGGTTACGGTTCTTGTTCATTAGACAAAGGGAAAGCTTAAGTTTAACATCTGTGTTTGCTTTGGGTTGCTGCATACCCTTTATTGTTGTTGTTGTTGTTGTTGTTGTTGTTGTTGTAGCGTAGTAACAAACACACGTTGCCCTTCTATTTATTCACCCACCTCTTCTACTGGACAACCAACCAGGAGTAAAAGTGAATGGATGTAACTTTAGATAATGGTTCCCTCAATAAATAGGTTTTTAATTTGGATTATTGCCGAGAATAAGTAATACGTCTGGTTCAGCTAGATAATCTTCAGAAAGCCCATTTTATAATTCTTGAAGTGTGAATACGATCACGAAAAGTAAAAAAGGCTCTGAACAAACTACCCCAGGTCACATGAACGAGGGTTTACACAACAATGCTGGAACAGGACGAGTGTGTCTCGCCTTTTATAAACCCACAATATGTTGGAACAAATGGTTGAAGACTTTTAAGCTTGTCTTAACTCCAGACTTCTGTCTGTCTTCTAACCGAAAACACATAAAAGAAAGTAAAGAAAAGCTTACTCTTTTCTGGATCTGGATCTCATTCCTCCTGCACTCTAAAGTCTAACATGCACCTTCTCGTCTGTCTGTCTGTCTGTCTGTCTGTCTCTCACTCTCTCTCTCTCCTTCACTCTTTAAGTAAACATTTTACTGTGTGCTATTAATAGTTCACATTTTCACTCCTGTTACTAAATGCTGTTAATATGTTCCTTTATTACGTCACTTAAGCATACTGCAGTGAACCCATGGTGTGAGCGGCCTTCTGGGAAAATCACACATAATAGGCTTCGAATACAGCCGAGGGACACACAGGCAGCCGGGCCCGGCTTAACGGATTAATTTTACCGGCAACAACATGAGTGTTGCATATTAGAATGGCGGTTGCTCCTGTAGCCGACCCGCTTGTACTTGTTGACTCCAGGGAAGTGAAGAAAAGCCCAGTTTTAACGTTATTCAGCGTTCCTGTAGCGTCACCAGGCCGTAGCCAGCAGCTCCGTGCTGTTTACTTGTTTATTTACATTTTATTAATATTGAATGTTTTGCATGTCTAGATTGTAATACATTTCACTCCATAAAGTCCCCATCAGTGCAGACGGACGGCTTTGTCGTTGTGTGTTTTATCACAAACAACATTATTGTAGTGTCAGACCACATTTGACTGAAATGATATAAAGGAGATCATGTTTATACACCTCAAAGTATCTCATGTGTAGATGCAAGTCAAAGGAATGGAAAAACAGACTTCCTCAGAAGGCAACGCAGCAAACCCTGTGATAACGTGGACCAATTGCAGACTGCCAGTAGGCTGCTGGTGGGTGAAGGATATACCTCGGCCAGCACGCCGCTGAAACCCAACGCCAAAGAACTGCTTTGTTTGCTCCACCAATGGGTTCTTTTGTTCACGCCAACCTGTTAAATTCAGCGAAGCCTCAAACATACAGAAGGTCAATGTGCCCGTCCTACGCAATCACTCACTCCACACATATACACCCTTGGCTCAAAGGCCACACTTCAGCACACGCCCGCTGCCACTCGGCTTATCTGCTGTTCACTTTCCGTTTGAGCAAACAGGGCTCTGTGTTCTATCTGCTGTTCCTCGACTGACCTACGGCCCGGGGCTCCTCTCAGCCGGAGAACCACTCACTATATCCTGTCACTGCTGTGTGTCGCTGTGCTCATAACTCAAGGCTGGGTTATTAACTATTATCAAAATATCCAAATACCTCCAAAAGCTAAAGGCATCTACAGGCAGTCTGTCCCAGTATGGAGACGGATTGCTCTGAAACGCACTGGAACGAACATCACTCTCTCTTAAGCTGACAGAATGAGAGCTCCACTGAAATACTGGACATGAGGTTGTTGGTTCAATCCCCTGGACGGCTGGGGGAAGTGAAAAGCAGCGCTGTGCTATCCTTGAGCCAGGCCCTTAACCCCAAACGCTGACCCCTTGCCCTTTGACCTGGCATGTGAGGTCAGAGCAGCTGGAATCTTGTCCTTCCCACGCGTTCCAGAGATCTCTGCAGCCAGATGAACGTACTTGGAGTTAACATGATGTGATGCTGATAGCTGTGTAGTCTGTTTATCTTCTTCTCGGTGTGTGTCTAAAGTCATCTTCATGTCCACATGTAGCACAGACAAACACATCATGCCACCTACAGCTGTCTACATCTGACACCCTGCTCACTCAAAGGATTGTCAGGGAGTCGTCTTGTAAACCTTTTTGAAAAGACAATTGCAATGTTTGTTTTTATGTAAATGTGCGTATTGTTTGAGGAATTGATGGACTTTATCTCAAGAAACTGGAAACAACTTTAGTTACCACGCAGAGCCTGAAACACACATGTTGGAGAATTGAGTCGGTGAGTATCCAGTACAGAGTTCCCTCTGGGACGGGTTTAGTCTAGTTCAGGACAAAGACCAGCGGGAGATGGAAACTTGCCTCGCTCTGTCTGAATCTGTTTAATTACGTAGTGAATCTTGTTTGTTTATCCCGTGTAGACTAATAAATGTAAAACCAACACGTGGTTTAAGGAGCGGCTATTGATGGAGTCCTCTTCTGACTGCACATAACATGTCAGCGTGTCATTGACCTACTCTGTAACTCAGTAAGATCACACATGTGGCGATGATGCTGAGTCCTACTGGCCAGTGAGTAGGACTCCTACTGAGTCCTTTACACACAGCCAATCCTGTCAACACGGGAAATGGTGTGTGTGTGTGTGTGTGTGTGTGTGTGTGTGTGTGTGTGTGTGTGTGTGTGTGTGTGTGTGTGTGTGTGTGTGTGTGTGTGTGTGTGTGTGTGTGTGTGTGTGTGTGTGTGTGTGTGTGTGTGTGTGTGTGTGTGTGTGTGTGTGTGTGTGTGTGTGTGTGTGTGTGTGTTTCTCCTGGGGGCATTAGTGGAAAGTCACATGCCATTGAGGAAATGTTCTTTGGTAGTGACCCTTCATTAAGTCCCACCCCTCGAACGCCGCCTGACCAATCATAGCGCAGCTTCAGCCAGCTTTGACCAAGGTGTCTACAACATGTGTTTAATAGATAGTCAGGGATGGAGATATGTTTATGATTAAGAACTCAAAGTCAGGGACCAAACAGTTACACTGCAAGACAATCAGTGTGACATAAAAAGTTAATGAAAATAACAAAACAACATTACAGCTAGTTTACTGTACTTTAATATTATGTTTTGATATGTAAATTAGTAACGTTAAGTCAGGCAGAAATGGCCAAATATTGGTTCATATGGGCCTAGGGGCCCACTTAAAATATTATACAGACTAATCCAAAATCGCTTTTCCCAAAAGTGAAAGCGGTTCGATTAGTTCGGACTTCCAGATGCAGCTAATAGGATACTTCACATATCAGAAGACTTCACCTGTGGAGCGTTTCAGTGCATGTTTGTGGCTCTCACATTACACACTTCCTTACCATTGAAGACTTGGAGTCACTTTTGAACACATTGTTACGTCATTGCATTTCTTCTTACCCCACCCTCCTCTTTAAGCTCCCCTACAGCTCCTCCCCCCCCTCCTCCTCCTCCTACACCTCAGTCTCAGCTGGACTCAAGCTGTCACTGCATTCATTTCACAGTGCAGTTTGCTTCCACTTTATCTTCATCACATTGGCGTTTCCTCCCTAGAATATCATGGCAGCCGCTCAGAAATAATGGATGCTTTGTGTGGCTGCAGGCATCCTAAAAGCACGTGGAGCGTTTCCTGGTACTCTGGCTCCATCTTGTGGTCCAAAAGGAACAAATACAAGAGGTTGATATCTGCTGCCTGGGGATATGTGTCCTTGTGTGGTGGATAGTCCATGTTGGACAGGATTTAGAGACGGAATGAACAAATCTCACTTGGTTGCTTGTGTCAGAGACATATTCTCAGACTGTATTCAACCCTAACTAGTTTACATTGCATTCATATACATTCCCAACTAATCAGGGTATACTATGTTCCCTCTTAATGTTTTGGGAGGAGGTCAAAACAGTGACTTTTGAAGCATTGTGCTTGACTTTGTCTGTTGAACCAAAGCACTGACCCGGTCTCCAACCTGAGCTAAATGTGTGGTGGCCTTAACAGCGTTACACATCTTGACTGGTGCGTTCAGTATGACCACTGTTGTTTACCCTACACAGTAACATACCATGTACACACGCTGATTGGTTGTATGTGACAGTGTTCACATACAACAATAAAGGGACAGGTGACACGTCTGTTTGTTACAGTTCCAGCTCTTATCTTTGGAAAGACCCCACACTGTCAAAGTCTTAAGACTCTTCATTCTTCTTCAGTAAAAGATGTCCATGATTGACATTTAACTGCATAGTGTCTTATTAACTCAACATATGAGGGTAAACATGACCATCCTTGATGCCTGGTTGAACAGCTAGTGTTGCACCTTGCTAATACATCTCTGTTTATTCATATGAGAATGTACTTGATTGGGAGGTGTTGAGAGTCAACATCACTGTTGCTCATTGAGTTCCAGCAGAGAGGGAAGCCTGCGTATTATTTCATCTAACTCTGCTTCTGCTTTTCTTTGCTCTGCCGTGCTTGGACTGTTTCACACAGGAAGACAGTGCAGCTTGCAACACACTCAACGGTAGACATGCAAGTGAAACCCGCGGAACAGGGGACAGAAGGTTTTAGTGAGCTTTGGTGTTCGAGGCGCTGAGGTCCTGGACGTGGGATTGAACCAGCACATGATGCTTGGACAACGTGTGAAGGTATGTCATGAGTAGTCTCTGCACACGTTCAGGAACCAGTTAACTAGTGCCACCAGACAGCTGCTGTTCTACAACTGACTGACAGACCCGGAGTGAACATGTCAGACAGCTGTAACAGCGGAGCCACTTGGTGGGGTGGCATCTTTAGAAAATACGACCTTTACTGTACTGTCTTCATCGTTTCCCTGTGTCTGAAACCCACTTTCATCTTTAGTTTACTCATTCATTCATGGTACAGATTGAAAAGCCCTCTGGGGCAAATTTGTGATTTTGGGCTATATGAAATGAACTGTAATCGAATTGAATTCATTGTTCAGCAAACTTTTGCTGGGTCCATATATTTGTGATTAAACAGTTTTAATAATGAGCTTTAATGAGTTATTGTGAGGCTGTTACTAAAACATCTCCTTCAGACAACTGGATTTATTCAAGTTTCTCACCAAAATTTCACATTTCACATTTCACAAGATTACATGTGAACACATCATGATAACGTTATAATTGACTTTCATCCCATCTTTTTTTTACCGAATGGAGCTTGAACGCTCCCTAATTGAACTAAATGGAATGATACACAATAATAACAACGTTACTAATGTTGGCTCTCAACGTGACACAAAAAGGCTCTTCATTACCAGTAAAAGATTTCTTCATCTGCCGGTCCTCTGAGCCGTTGAGTCACAGAGTTAATTTTGAACAGTGGCTGCATATCTAAACAAACACCAGTATCACACTAGTGAGTCAGATTGGCCCCTGAAACACCCAGAATGCACCATGATGTCATGCTCCAAGTCTGTAATTGTATAGTCCTATATTTTCAGGAGCCTTTGTAGCCGGTATGTCCTCAGTTACATTAACAGACCCTGAGCCACACACACACACACACACACACACACACACACACACACACACACACACAGCTGAGATGACAGCAACTGCAGCAGTATGTATGGCTGCTGATTGGACTGTGGAGGTGCTGGGGGGAGTTCGTGGAGAGCGGAGGCTCTTATTTTTACCACCGCTCCACACCCTCGTATCACAACAGCTGTCCCCACGTCTCCTGTCTGTCCACCGTCAGGAATAGCCGGCCTATCGGAGCGCTCCCCCTCTCCTCGGCCCTGCTGTTTCACTTTCCACTGTGTCTCCAGCTCAGACCTCCTCGACTCGGCCCATTTGTTCTATTTGATCGCCGACTGGGAACTCTTTGGATACGGGAGTTGTGGAATTACTTCACTAACAGGTAGAACAATGTGTGAGAAGCATTTGTGGGAAATCTATGGCAAGCGTGGGACCACGAGGTCCCACAGCCCGTGGTATTTTTAGACTACAGTTCGCTGAGGGGGCAGCTTTACTGGTTTTCCAACCGATTTGTAGCATTTTACAATAGCAGCTTTTGTGCCAGGTGATGGTTCCCCTGTTCCTACTCAGACTTTAATCAGTAAGAGAGGAATGATTTAATAGTAGAAGTGTGAGGACCACAGTTTGGCAGCTTTGAAGACATAGGTACATGCTCAGTGCGAGCTCATGTGCTTGTGGGACTGTTGGGAAATGTAGTTTAGACTGAGATTAAGTGAATTGTTATGTTGTTTTCAGTTCAGTGCCATGAGTTGTGGCACTCTGATAACGTCTTTGATTTTAGGCAAATGTCACTTTGACTGTAGAGGTTTTAGGTCAATCACATTCAGGCTTACTGTGTATACTAGGGCTGGGTGATCCTTCGGTATTTATATGTCTGGACTTCAGGACAGTTGTCATTGTACAAATGTATGATCCTGAGATGAAGGAAAAGTGTAGACTTATTCAGTACTGTGGAGTGTGGAGCACAGTTCTATGTTTTGAACATCAGTGTCATAATTTAATGTTATTTTGTGTACCATATGTGAAAATCTCACTGAACCTCAACGTTCTGGAGTCAAGAAGTTTGATTAAAGTTCACTGACCAAATCCCACAAAGACAGGCCATAGACATATTACTTAATTCTGAGATCAATTGACCCTTTGCCAAGTCCCACTTCTGGAACTCAGACTGGCCAATCATAGCGTAGCATCGGCTAGCTCCCAAAGGACTCTCATTCCGATGCTCTTCATGTCCAGGCTGGTTTAGTGGATTATGAGCTCGCCATGATTATATGTTGTGTCATAGTGCTACTCGTTACCGGAGAGGTAGGAAGGAGATATGTTAAAACCTGTTGAGCTACGTTAGTACATCATTAAATGGCATTAGCGCTATGCTATGCTATGCTAGCTACTAAAGGTATACTGAATGTCTGCTTTTGCTTTTTAATGATTGTAACCGTAAATAAAGACCAACCCAGCTTTACAGGAAGTCATTGTTATTGTCAAACAAGAATTTTTTCATTGCCTCTAATATTTCTCCACTAGGGGCAGTTGGCGACAGCGTGTCTCCATGGTAACGTAGCTCTGTCAGTTGGACGGAAGAGAAGTGGGGCAAAGGGATAATTATGAGGCTCGGATTTTCACTTGTCCCTATGAATCTGAAACAAACCTCATTGTAATGCATGTATAATATGCTCAGATGTCCCCCTGCTGTGGTATTATCTGATGTCATATATGGGAGGCCTCTCTGGTCGGAGTTGTTGATTTGCTGGTTACTGACACAAAGTGCAGATTATTGATCTTCCATTCTGTCCCTAGTATCTGAGACCTGTCCCAGCACAAGGACATGTTAGAGTCCTGGTGCATTGCAGCAGATTTCCAGTCTGTTTGTCATGCTTGAGTGGACCCAAGCAGGTTCCCTATCTGACATGCATTGTTGCTGTTCTCTCTCTTGTTGGGTGTGTTCAGGTGGACCACATTTCAGATCAGGTCTAATAATACTGTGGTAGATGTCCTCTGCCTCTTTCAGATTTGAGCCTCCCTGCAATGTATGGGAGGCTCAAATCTGGTTAGGTCCTTCATGGGTCTGCTTTATGTCAGACCTCCACCCCCGATATCACCAGTCCACCACAAACCACTCAACTGTCAACATTGGCACAGCAAGAAGCAGCTGCTTGTTTCTTCCTGCGGGATATGTGTGAGAGCTTGCTTTTGTTTTGTGGACTATGGTGTCTCCATTCTAATGACAACCTGTACACATTGTGAAGAACACACGTTGGTCACATGAGGTCCAGTGGTGATACCAGACCGGAGCAAAAAGGCATCCATAGCACATGATGGCAAAAGAAGACAGAGAAGAAGTGGTACAGCATCAATACAGTAGCCTCAGTTTATTTTGGTCCTTTTGAAAATATTGAATTCTGAAATGTGCTAACATCAAATATTTTCCAGGGAGACAATAAGGTGGTGTGGTTTGATGTCAACTGATCTGTACATCTAAGATGTTTGTGATGTGTGACTACAGCACCGCTAATGGGGCTTTTTTTTGCCCGGATGGCCTCTCTCTGAGGGAGGAGTCTGGCCCACATCCTGTCTGATCCAGAAATAAACCTGTTAGTCAGCGCACTAATTCAGAGACCTCTGATAAGAGCCAAGCCAGACCTGAAATGCTAACAGCCTGTAGTTCAAGTCAGATTGAGTTCAGCAAGGCAGAACCCCGGACTTAACCCCTTACCTCCTGGCAGCAAACTCGTCAGAAGCACCACACCTCTCCTGAAATGGTGTGACTAGTTTTTTAAAAACAACACAGCCGGTTTTAGATTGTGGTAAATGTATGTTTTCTACTGATGGTGAGTTGAAACAAAGGTAGGAAAGGCCTCACATCATAATTCCATTATATCAAATCCCAACAGCACTCACTCATGAGGGATGGGTAGACGGGTTTCATCAGCGATCATGTTCGGTCACTGTCCTTACCGAGTTGAACACCCGTTTTGGTTTCAGCAGATGAACTTAGCCACTCCCACACAGGTGATACTGTCTATGGTGACTACAGCGTTTCATGCTACCAGGTGAGCAGCCACGTGGCCCCACAGACAGCAGTAAACATGTGAAAAAAGCATTAAAAAATAGTATTTAATTAATTCACTACTCAGTTCTAACTCTGAATGAATCGCATTATTTCAGTTTTTTAAACGTATAATTTTTCTTTGTAAAAAGAGGCAGAATTGGGTTTTGAATGGAGTATCCTTTTTATTTTTTGTATATATGTTGTGGAAGCACTGCTTGCACTCCAGTATCGTTGCAATATGGATATCGAGATATTTAGTCAAACATATTGTGATATTTGATTTGATCCATATCAACCAGACCAAGTTATGATCATGAAATCGTCTCAAAGCATTCTAAAGCCCATACACAATTGTTGGGTGTTTATCCGGAGCCCTGGCCACACAGATACATCACCATTCAAAGCGTTATGCAAGCTGCAGTGGGATGTTGATATTCTTTAGATTTTTGGTGCTTTCACATTTTGTGTTTTAATTTCTCTAAACCTGCTCTAATCTCCTGTTCATCCTCTGCTTCTCCCAGACCCCATTCACTGCTTTGTTCAATGTGGCTCTGTCTACATTGAGAGTCCAATGACCCCTCTAGCCTGAAGATCCTCATTTCTGTGTTCTTACCATTCTTCTTCTCTCAGCTTCCCTCCACCTCCTCTTCCTCCTGCTCTCATCTCATCCATCACAGCCCATGACAGCAGATCAGCCAACATGGCTTTCTCATCTCGCTTTTCCTTCTGGGAGCAAAAGGGAAGTCTCATTTGGACATTTCATAAAGCACTCTTACACGGCATGGTGTTCCAGTGTTTTAAGCTGTGTATTAACATGTGTGTCTTTCGATAAGTCTGGCCTTTGCTTGTATCGCACTAAGAGCGTGATGGCTTTCACGCATATGTATCAGCACATGTTATAGTAGCTGCGACTTTGTACCACCTATGTCCTCGACCAGTTCACTCCTAATGCAGTGAGTGCATCAAGTGTTTCTAGTGAAAGATGTTGCCGTGCAAAAATCGTTTTCAATCAAAAGAATAAAACATGTGCATGTTTTGAGGTTTGCACGGCATGCAACAGACGGCAGCTTCATAGAGTGTTCAGGTTTTGATCTCGTCTTTTTGATATCAACACATTTAGGTCAAAGAAGATAACAAGCCAGAAAGCAAAAGTGTAAGTAAATGCAGTCCATATGTTTCTCTTGGGTACATATGTAAGAGCTGTCTTATGTCAGCCAGGGATCAATGCAGGTCTTTGATTTATCTAGGTGTTCTTTGTAGAGAACAGTCCAAGAACATTTTCATATTCATAGTTTGTAATCTTCAATACACAACCCTGTCATTAATATACATTCCCACGGGATGGATCCCACCCCGGACACGAGCAGGTGCATGTTCATGAGATTTGATCTTTGGCTTAATAGATCAAAATGCTTCACTTTCTTCATTCAAGAAACTTGTACCCAAGAGCTACATTGCAGAACCAGAAGTCTTACTTTTGGACAAAGTTGAACAGTTATAACAGCCTTAAAAATGTTTTCTGAAGGACTTGTGCTTGTAAGACTAATATGGTAAACTGTAAGCAGCTGGTCAATTGTTACTAAGTTTCACCACCGTCAGTCAGTTCTCCGAGACATTCTGGCTTCCTCATAGCATCTTAGTGCCCGACAAACCCTCCTCAAGAATACCGTATGTAAGATTTCAGGGGTTTTGAAATGGTCAGTTTGAAGTGTATTAAGCAGCTAGCTGTTAGCTACAGTTTTTGTAGCTTTGGATTAAAAGTTGTCTGTCACATTTGGAGTTGTGTGATTGATCAGCGTACCCATAAAGGTACCAAACCTTTAGACTGTTTATTAAAGACATAACGACATGGTGCTTGGATTTTCCTTCATCATTCATGTCCTAACGCCTCCTCTCTTTCCTCTTTACGAGTAGCCAGACAGTGAAGGGCTGCCCAACCGGTCCAAGTCAGTGCCAGCTCTAGACCCTGGCAGGGGGTTATACCGGGCAACAAGTCCCTCATCAGTTTCCCCCACGGAGTCGCTGTATCGGGTCAGAAGTCCCTCCCCGCCAAAAGTCAGGATACCTGTTAAAGTGCCTGAACGCTTCAAAAGCCCTGAGCCAGTGTCAAAGGCGGCTGAGCAATTTAGAAGCCCTGAACCACCATATGCTCCTCTGAGCCCAGAGCCAATTATGAACAGTGAGCGAGCGCAAAATGGCATAATGAGCAAAGGCGTGGTCAATAATACAGCCAACGGTGATATCAAACTTTCAGGCACCAGCACCAACCAGATGGATACTACAGAGGACAAGGGTCTGACACGAAAGAAAGTAGTAAAGGTGGTTCGCCGTGTTGTCAGGAAGGTCCTGCCCACAGAAGAGGACGAGACCACTGTGCCAACACAACCATCACATAAAGCGATCCAAGTAGCCAAGCCTGCTGCCGAAGCAGTTAAAGCAATGCTAGCCCCAGCTTCAGTGTCTAAGTCAATGTCAGGGTTCTCTTTTAAACATGACGTCATCAAAACGGAAGACAAAGACGACATTTCGCGAGGATTGACAAACCTTATGGTCCGAGGCAGGACCAGGGAGCCTCGCCCCAGAGTACATAAAGATGAACGACCAGAAAAAAACGAGTTGGAGAAGAACAATGAGAAGGCAGTAGGGAAAGTTGCGGAGCCGGAGGAGAATAAAGAATATGAAACCACTCTAAAGCCGCACAAAGTCGATCACAAACCTACAAGCTCTGGTCAAGATATACAGGAGTCCAAACCTCCTGTGGTTTCTGTAAACGCGACCCGCACCGCTTCTGAGCACTCCGCTCCAAAGTTGTCCAAATCAACTCATTCCAGACCCACATCTCTCCCACCAGTTGTTGGCTTTATCCCAGCTCCCAAGCCTTCACCCATGTCTCCGCCTCCTGGCTTCATACCTGCACCCAGACCAACTGCTGTCAAGAAACCCACTCCTACAAATCCTCCTTCTGCTACCCAAGTGGCCCAAAAAAATCCCTCCCCCACTCCTCCATCCCGTTTCATCCCAGCTCCTCAGCCCTCTCCACTTGTAACTTCTGTGAGCCCTGCTCCTCCCCGTCCCAGTCCTAATGCACTGACTCCCCCTCAAGGAGTCATTCCCATTCAACAGACTGCTGTCAGTCAACAAGAGGTACACTCTCCACACTTCGCATGTCTGGTCAACATTTGGGACATTGGTGTGGAAAGTGCATGAACATTTGAAATGCATGTTTGAAATGGAAGAGCACTTTGGAGTTGGCTTATCTAGGGGACACCGTGTGTGTGTGTGTGTGTGTGTGTAACCTCAGTGTGGCACGGTTTTAGAGTCACTTCATAGCCGCATGATATGGAATATAAAAAGAAATACATAATATTGTTTCCCGTTCATCAGAAAAAGTAGGCTAGAGAATAGCCTACCTTTTCTCTATAGCCACTTCAGTCAGTTGGTTTGTTGTCCTTCTGTCTAAAATAAAATACTGTCAAGGATAAGATAATCCTTTATTAGTCTAGAACAAGAACAGTTTTCAACAAGTCATCTTATTGTACAACTCTTCCATTGTTCAATGTCTTGCTCCAGGGCAACAGTGGCAGTTAAGGAGCAGGACTATAATTCCTGACCATATTTTCCCATTCTAACGACGATCAGTCACACATACTTTAGTTCCTACTGTTAATCTAATAACAAATGTGGATTTGCTGTCAAAATAGCAGATTGTTTATTCTAAGAGACTCCAGAGGTTCTTTTGGTTTAGCATATTTTAAGAGTTTTCTCTTTATATTCTCCTTGAGCCCTATATTCTCCTTGAGCCCTTTCTCTGAAGTCTACCATCAAAACAGACGGACAGATGCTACTTGTTTTACCCACATAGCAGAATGTAGCTCATAAGCCTTGTTTACAAAGGCAGAGTCCAACCCGAGACTGTTCCAAATGAGGAACTTCAATAGCCCAGCGTCTCTTGTCACTAACAGGAACCCCATGTAGAGCCAGAGAGGAACTCAAACCTATGAGCAGGCACAGATGGAACAACTTTACAGATGGAAGACATATTTACAAAAAGACATTCCTGGCTCTTACTGAACTTGTGCAACGAAGACCTCACCAGGTCTCAGCTTACTCCAAATCCCATGCTGCCAATAACCAGTACCCTTGGAAGGGATTCTGCCCCCAGATTCTCAAAACATTGACTGTCAAATCAGTTTTTTTGTTTTGCTGGATAGATATTAACTTCCTTATGACACATCTTGATGAATGGAAAAAAAGAAGAAGAATGTTAGGATCAGGGTTTTGCCCCACAGGCTGAAGAACGCCACATTCTGTCTATATTTCTGTGGTACATTGATTTGCTGTGCTGGTTTGTTGCAACTTGTAACATGTCTTGCAAATATTCTTCTTTTCACCAAACAATTGTACTGTACTGAAGCATTGATTTGCCAGCAGACTGAAACACCTTTTGAAAAGACCATGTTAGTAGCACTCTCAAGGTTCTACGAACAGATTCCACAGTAAACCACGGTGCTATGTAATGTGTGCAGTATTCTGTAGGGAACATGAGTCAAGACACTCTTTGGTTTGTGAGGAAAACATCACATATCCATACGTTCTGTGACGTTGTGCTTGTGTAGAGTTGTGGGCTTTGCTTCAGCTTTATTGGTGGGCTTAGTGTTGATGTGCTGCTTTGGATCTTTAGGAGGAACCGCTCAGTCCCACCGAGGAGGCTCAGAGGCGCCTGATGAGGATCTTCGGTGCCCCTGTAAATCACCCTGCTGCCCGTCTGCATATTATTCATGGCCCTATGTCTCTTTTTCTGTCCATGCCAACTCTTGCACAACTAAAAACAGCAAACTCTTGTGCCGTTAAACAAACATCTATCTTAACGACAGAAAAGTTTACAGACAGAGTCAAATTAACACTGCTGAAGTTCCCCTAAAAAGAAGTCTGCATCATGAGCTTAACCCGGTTGGCTTACAGAACGTCAGCCTCCATAAAGATGGCTCTCCTAGGTTGTTTGCATTAGTCGCCATGCCTGACATGCTTGGATTATTGGTGTACATATTTACAGACGCACAGCAGAGGGTGTCTCTTGCTCTCTTGACTGGGGCAGAACAGTTGTGACTCATGACAGAGTGAAATATCCCCTTTGCTGTTGTCCTGGCTCAAATCTTATGACTTACTTCTACTTACTTACTACTTACTATGGCTGCTCTCAAAAGTCAAATCTCAGTTTCCAAGTTGAAGATTTGGAATCTTTGTTTGTTTGGGAAACTTTCCAATGAGTCCACAAAAGCAAGCAGAGACGTCCCATTTCTGAGTCTTGTAATATTGGGTATCTGCCGAAATCAAGTCTGGTCCAGTCCAGACTTGATATCGTCCAAATGTTGATTTATGAAATATATATCTACTAAATCTAACTCTCCATTGCTTTCGGCAGCTACAGAAACACTTGTTTGTACAATGGTGTACAAAGGGGAGGGTTTTCCCCTCCAATGGTCTTAGACTGACATCCAAGTTTGTAACTAAGCTACTAACCAAACGGAAGTGATAACGTAAGGGACATGCTGCCTACTAATGTGCCACTCTGACAGTTGGCAATAACTGTAAAGGTTTGCACTGATGATGTTGTCAGTGTATTGGAATCATCTTCACCATATGGTTACTCACTGCAAAGCCATTTTCACACCACGTTCTTTTTCTTTTATGCAATGCATTTTCTTAATCCAAAGTTCCATATTGACCTTGTCTTCCTCTTTGTCCCCTCACTCTCTTGTCTTCTTTCCATATCCCAAACACACTGCTTTTGCTGGTTGTCGTTGTCTCGCTGTGGTTGCTTTGCGGCTAAGCTGGAGCTGGCAGTCAGTGTTTCGTCTTCTGTCCAAGCCCCCACCCCCGTCGCCCCACAGTCCCAAGGCCTCCTCCAGGTACCGCAGCCCTGCAGCCTTCCTCTGGGCCTCCTGACTGGAGTTTGTGCTCGTGTGACTTGTCAGAGTGTAAGGCCCGGAATCCTTCTATCATTTCCCCTTTTCCTTATTTCCCATGTCTGCAGCATTTCCAAAAACTGTATTAAGCTGTGACCAATACAAAAAGTTGAAAGGCTACAGGGTTTAATCCAGTCAGCGTCCAGTTGTATTGTAATGGATAATATGTGGATCAAAACCTTTTAAGGGTATTGATTCCAAACCCGCTATTTGACTGATCAGATTTGGTTATGTTTTATTGTGAACCTTACTGTGATTGTAAGCCTGGTTGTCAGTTGTCTCATGGTCTAAAAAAACATTGGAGACATTATGTCGAGCTACAAAGGATACAAATCAAACATGCCACTTTTCTTTATTTGGCATTAATTTATGTTAGTACTGGAAACACAGATGAAAGTGACACTTCTTTACTGATTTTGTGTTTGAAAACAAACCCAAACCCCTGAATGCTACTTTCTAAACGCTCACAGATTTCTCACATTAGGCTGATTGAAGCGACCTGCTTTGTATCTTTTGGTTGGCATGCATGTATGCTGTTTATATCTTAATAAAGAAGTATGTGTGCGTGTTGTGTGGCTAATTATTACATTCAGGTGCTACACCAATGTGTTTTGTTGTAATGCAACCATTTGAAAATGTACCTGTGAAACTGTAATATTGAAGCTGATCTACCGTGAAGCCAGCAAACGGATCACAACAGGTCCTTTTCATACATAATTAACTGGATTTTGTCTCACAGCTGTGCTGGATAAGTATGACTTACTTCACTTTGTTCCGATGCAATGCTTCGCAGACGATACTCCCATTTATCTGTGTCCTTATGTGTGTTATGTGTTACTCACGTATAACTGTAACATTTGACCTCCTCATGCTGGCCGAATCACCAGGGATCAGTGGAAGAGGACCCTGTGGCCCTCCTTCAGGCATCTCATGCTGCTGCTCAGCAACCCCAGGTCTGAGTGTAATTCACCACCAGCTCGACTCATGATCACCCTGCTCGGTAGAATGTTGTGCTGTGCTCTCACCCTTTGCTTGCGAAGTGTGTCTTGTTCACTTTTCCCAGTACTATGATGTGAAATGTAAGCAGTCACCAGTAGTTAAGACTCAAGACTAAAATGGTCACTATTCATTTCATCTTTCAAATTTATGTGTTCAGTTCTAAGATGTGTTTTACTATTTATGTTACATTGTTGTGGTGGTCCCCCCCCCACCCACCACACCCACCACCACCACCCACCACCACCACCACGGCTTGTTTTGACACATGCACACACACATTGTCACACAGCAGCCTGAAGGAACAGTGGACTGTGAGGCCTTTTGAGTCCACTGTCATCCACTGCATGGTCATCATATTGGCAAGCTTTCCCTTAATAACCTTTCGGCATGTGCTGGTTATCAAAATGGGGTTTTCAAACAGACCCAATGACGCAACAAAATACTTCCCCCGTACCTGCTCTCATGTCATTTGTCTCCTTGTCCTTTCTGTCCTCCAGGTGAAGACAGAAGAGCAGATCGCAGCAGAGCAAGTCTGGTATGGATCGGAGAAAGTCTGGCTTGTCCACAAAAATGGCTTCTCCCTGGGTGAGATGGGATTACTTAAACAGTCCGATGTTGGACTTTTCTAACCTTTTGGGGAGCAATTCTTCTCTCTCTGTTAAAAATGTTTGTATCTTTTAATTAAATTTCATCTTGTACACCAGTCAAGTATAATGACAAAGATAACAGGATTTTAATACGTTTTTAGATGGATTCGTACTTTATGTAGTGTGATTGTGTGGGTTTCTCAATGACAACGTTAGGAGGAAATAAAGAAATATACAATGGGAACCAATCCAAATTCATTTAAATGGTATCACTGCAGACAATCGGATGGGGAAGAATGACAATGTTTAGGCATGTGATGCCTTTAGTTGACGTGATAGTTTAGAGAGACAGGAAATGTGGGGAAAGACAGGAGGAGAATGTTGCAGCAAACTGTCAGATGGGAATCGAACCCTGGATCACATGGGCTTATTTGTGCACATGTGGTTTGTCCTAACTGCTCCGTTAGTGTCAGTCAGGAGGAATAATGGGATTATAGTGTGATTTTTAAGCCATTTATGTATTTACCACACTGTGGTCTTGGCTCAAATCCTCTGTCTGTAGGTATCTCACAACAATAGACCATGACTCCAATTATTACTTGTTACTGATCGACTTCTGTGGACAGTTCATCCTTAAGCACAAGCAGATTTAGAATGTTTTTCCTCGTGCTCATCCCTCTGCAGTGTCTCTGGCTACAGCACCTGGCTTAAACAAAAGGGATACAATGTGCTTTGATTACCTCTGCTTCTTGTATTTATGCTAAGCTATGCTAACCATGTTGGGACTCAAGCTTTTGTACTTAACACACACATGAGTCTTGTTTATCTTTGAAAGATCAAATAAGCTTATTACCCAACAGTTGACCACCTTTTGATGATTAGAAACACCTTAAACTGTGTGTCGCTTGTCTCTCTTTGGTGGTCACTATAAACCATAACACCACATCTGTAAGGTTTTAGTTGTATAGACTGCTGTGCATTGTACCCAGATCATTTTTATGACCAGATGCTCCTTTTGAAAAGACAGATATTAGAGGTATTAGGGGTGGTAAAAGGTCTGTCAGCAGAGGGAAACAGTGTTATTGTCTCTTTTGATTCGAAGTGACCAGAGAAGCTCTGGTGGTAGTCGGGTGCAAGCTCCAAAGTTGTAATCATGAAAATCATAAACTGTCTTTTGAATTATCCAGTAACGATAAACAGATGAGTGTGAGCACTTCCAGCAGGCTAATAGCTACTGTATCTTTGTGTCTCCTCTCAGCCACCGTGGTGAAGACAGAGGCTGGCTCCCTGCCAGAGGGCAAGGTGAAGATCAAACTGGAGCATGATGGGACGATCCTGGAAGTGGACGAAGACGACGTAGAAAAGGTGAATGGGGGTTGGCTAATGGGAGTGCGCCAGTAGGAATCCAAGTCAGGAGCTTTGATACAGACTGTTCATCCAGACTTTTCATATTCACCCACCGCAAAGTATTTTTGATTATTTTCTAGGTTACGTGACGTTTTTGATTTAGAAGACAGAATCAGACGTCGTCATGTCAATTGAGGATGTACAGAACAACATTTATATCACAGATAGAGGCAGTGTGTCATTGTATATGTAATTGTATATACTATCTATTAATTCTAAAAATGAATGTTACGGACCTCATACTTTTGTTTTGGTGATGTTTTTTTGTTTATACAAATTTGACTTATACCAGTCAAGGCACATTTCCACTTCTAATAAAACAAAATGAAGGTTAGTTCATTAACTTTTTGTAATTTAGCAAAGTCCATGTTCAACCCTGGGCAGAATAATGAGGTCTAATCTCCGCCTGTCACTGAGGGCCTCAGAAGGCCACAGAGGACACTGACAGCCAGCAGGAATGATGGGATAGGTGGAGGAGAGGTCACACAGGACAGTTGGGAGCTTTGGTAGTTGTTAACATTTGCTTACTTGGCCACAATGCTTTTCCCAATCTGGGTTTCCCCAGTGGCTCATCAGTCCTCTGATGGCCCTTACTCTGTCTCTGGATCCCCCTAAAGTACCATACGATGTTGTACATGTTGTATCCAAGCTCCTATTTAAATAGTCCAGGGGTGCATCTGGTTACTAGTGGAATGGCATCATCGTCATCTCTCTCCCTGTGCAGGCCAACCCTCCATCATCCAACCGATCAGAGGACCTGGCTTCACTGCTCTATCTGAATGAATCCAGTGTGATGCACTGCCTGAGGCAGCGCTACGGAGGCAACCTCATCCACACCTACGCTGGACCCAATATGGTAGTCATCAACCCCCTGAGCACACCCTCCATGTATTCTGAGAAGGTACGTGTGACACTGGTGATACAGCAGCACACTGTTTTAATGCCCATGGTTTTGAATGGCGTATCATGTGTGGGTGACCATATTGAGTGAATAGAACGAGCAGGAAGATTCAAGCCCAAAAAACTTTAACTTTCCTTCATTAAAGCTCTTAGATCAAATGGAACGCATACCAATGAAATGTATTCCATTTATTTTAATACCTCTCTGCTGTGTCTCTTTCCCATCAGGTGATGCACATGTTCAAAGGCTGTCGGCGTGAGGACTCTGCACCTCACATCTACTCTGTGGCCCAGTCTGCCTACCGCAACCTGCTCACCACACGGCAGGATCAGTCCATTGTGCTGCTGGGCAAGTCTGGTAGCGGCAAGACCACCAACTGCCAGCACCTGGTCCAGTACCTGGTCTCCATCGCTGGCAGCACGGGCAAAATCTTCTCCGGTGAGCCTCCAGACAGAAAGAGGGCAGCAGAGTCTTCACACATACATGAATAGATGGAACAGATGGATGTCTGATCATAGTCATACAGGACGGTGGTGTTCTATCCCGTATAACACTGTGTTGCATCGCTGCAGTGGAAACAGATGTCTGTCAACGTCTCGTCTTGAATGTAATATGGCCCCAACTTTTCTTAACTGCTTTAAAAAGCAGATGCGTTTCTTTACAGTAAACAAAGCAACAGTTTATGTCCCTGATAATCTCCCATTGTGTCCTCAACTATGGGCACAGAAAGTGTGTGTTGTGGAAACAGTTACCGGCCATGAGCCTCCACTGTGAGAGCTCACTTTACTCTCAAGGCAACTTCAGTTTAACATTCGACATTCAGTACTTAATACTTGTAAACTCCAATGCAGTGAATGGCCTAAGTGCCCACTTGAATATTATGATGTAATGTGTAAATATGTAGGTAAGTATTAGTTTCTCTTCATAAATTATGATCAAGATTATGATGCAAATGTAGGAGACACATATGTCTAATATTACGATGTTATAAACAGTTATAAAATATAATATAATAGTTTAAGACGGAGAGGGTTTTTTTTACGAAATGTATTCGACATCTAGTGTTTGAACCACTATGAGCAATTTTCATGAGGCGCAGTTTATTAGAAATATGCTCAAGCCATATTCTTGTTGATTTAAATCATTCTAAAAGATGAAGACAACCTGCTCAAGTATTTAGTGGAAAACAAAGGGCAGGACACATGGCTGCTCTCTGATCCCCCTGACCACATACTGAGACCCAGTGTGACATTGTTTTGGTGACCCAGCTGAGAAGTGGCAGGCGGTCTACACCATCCTGGAGGCCTTCGGCAACAGCTCCACCTCCATGAACTCCAACGCCAGCCGCTTCTCCCACATAGTGTCCCTGGACTTTGACCAGGCTGGGCAGGTGGCCTCCGCCTCCATCCAGGTAACACACGCACACACACACACACACCATAAACACACACACACATACACGCACACACACACACACGCACACGCACACACACACCACAAACACACACACACCACAAACGCACACACACCACAAACACACACACACATACACGCACACACACACACACACACACACGCACACACACACCACAAACACACACACACCACAAACGCACACACACCACAAACACACATGCACACACACACACCACACACACACACACACACCACACACACACACATACACACACACACCACACACACACGCACACACGCACACACACACACACACACACACACCACAAACACACACACACACACACACACACACACACACACACACATACACTGCACTGACTCATAGCAGGACCATCTGACTCCTCTTGTCTCCTCCTGCTTAGACGATGCTGCTGGAGAAACTGAGGGTGAGCAAACGTCCCGAGGCCGAGTCCACCTTCAACGTCTTCTACTACATGATGGCCGGAGCCGACAGCAGCCTCAGGTGAGTCCTCGAACACCGCTAGTCAACATATGAACAGCATAAATAAATAACGGCAAACATCAAAATGTGTACGATCACAGTTCTGTTCTGTGAGTGAGATGCAGTCCGTGTCTCTTTGGTAGAGGACCGCTCTGGGCTGAAGCCCTTCCCCTGTTCACCTCCTCACTCTAACGAATGTATAACAGACATTTAACATACTTACATTAGCAGCAATGGGAGATTCGGGCTTTTGAATCGTTACCATTTTGTCCGGTAGTGTGAACTACATCGAAAGAACTTCTGTGGAAATTCTTGCACAACATTGTGAGGCTGACCCCAGTCCCTCTCTCCTCCTCTCCTCCTCTCCCTCTCCTCCTCTCCCTCTCCTCTCCTCCTCCTCTCCCTCTCTCCCTCTCTCCTCCTCTCCCTCTCCTCTCCTCCTCCTCTCCCTCTCTCCTCCTCTCCCTCTCCCTCTCCTCTCCTCCTCCTCTCCCTCTCTCCTCCTCTCCTCCTCCTTTCCCTCTCTCCTCCTCTCCTCCTCTCCCTCTCCTCTCCTCCTCCTCTCCCTCTCTCCTCCTCTCCCTCTCTCTCCTCTCTCCTCCTCCTCTCCCTCTCTCCTCCTTTCCCTCTCTCCTCCTCTCTCCTCTCTCCTCCTCTCCCTCTCCCCTCATCCTCTCCCTCTCTCCTCCTTTCCCTCTCTCCTCCTCTCTCCTCTCTCCTCCTCTCCTCCTCCTCTCCCTCTCTCCTCCTCTCATCCTCTCCCTCTCTCCCTCTCCCCTCCTCTCATCATCTCCCTCTCTCCTCCTTTCCCTCTCCTTCTCTCTCCTCCTTTCCCTCTCTCCTCCTTTCCCTCTCTCCTCCTCTCTCCTCCTCTCTCCTCCTCTCCCTCTCCCCTCCTCTCATCCTCTCCCTCTCTCCTCCTCTCTCCTCTCTCCTCTCTCCTCCTCTCCCTCTCCCCTCATCCTCTCCCTCTCTCCTCCTTTCCCTCTCTCCTCCTCTCTCCTCTCTCCTCCTCTCCTCCTCCTCTCCCTCTCCCCTCCTCTCATCATCTCCCTCTCTCCTCCTTTCCCTCTCTCCTCCTTTCCCTCTCTCCTCCTTTCCCTCTCTCATCCTCTCCCTCTCTCCTCCTCTCCTCCTCTCCTCTAGAACGGAGCTGCACTTTAACCACCTGGCTGAGAATAGTGCTTTTGGGATCCTCCCTCAGTCTAAGGTAATCACACCAGATGATGTGAATGTATTTGTCAGAGCTGGATATTAAAGGCCAGTTCACAAGCTTCTGAGGCCGATTCCAATGGCTACAAAAAATCCTATCAAGATATATTGGTGGAAATACATTTTCTTTATACAACCCATGAATTGATTCATATTTTAGATGTTTTTTTGTTTCAACAATGCACTGGACAAGCAGCTGACAAATGCATGTTGTTGGCCTGGTTTCAAAACATTGGTTTAGCATTTCTATACAAATTCTTCACTTTCTTGTCATTTATTAGCTGACAAATATGCCAATACCGATGTATCTGCAAAAAGATCATTCATATTTTATTTACCTGAAGACAGCCTGTGCAAATACAAATGAAAATAAATGTATGACAGAATACAAATTGAAGGAGAGAAGGCAAAAAGAGAAGTGTGAGTGAGAGAAGTAATCTAATATCGGCCGGACTCAAACCTCTATGTTATTTATGAATGAAATAAAAATATGGAAGTAGCTGTTTGCTGCTGCAACATCCTGTCACTCTGATCTGCTCCTATCCTCTCCAGCCTGAAGACAAGCAGCGAGCCTCGCAGCAGTTCACCAAGCTGCAGGCCGCCATGAAGGTGCTGGGCATCTCTGGAGAGGAGCAGAAGGCCCTGTGGCTCATCCTAGGGGCCGTCTACCACTTGGGGGCCGCAGGGGCCACAAAAGGTAAGAACTTGAGTCCACCACAGCACTGGAAGGGTGTCCCATTGGTTCTACTGGTCGGTACCTGAAGAGAACTTCCGTGTCCCTAACTGTGTGCTTCTAGTGCATTTACTAAGGCCCTGGTTACATGTGTGTGTTCACAATACACGCATGTTATTTAGTCTTTCTGTGACTCGTATCGCAGAAGCTGCGTCAAACCTCACCTCTTGTTTTCATCCTGTCGGTCCAGGCTCAGTGTAACACGAGGACCGATGACTCACTGTGCACATCCTCTTTCATTGAAGGACTCAGTGCTCAGTGCTCTACTCCACGGTGACAATTGGCCAGTTAGATTACAGTATATACAGGGGAGACATAATAATGTGCACAACTGTGAAGTATGATGCCATCCAATTTCATAGTAATGCAATAAAAGCTACGTTTGTGAAGGCTACAATGAAACCTTCCCATAAATAACAGTATTTGACTTTCTAGAAAGTGTTTGTGTTATAATGCAGTCCAATCAGACACCAACAGGGTTGAATACACAAAGCGTCTATTGGTTGCCTGAACATGCTACTGTTAAGCTTTACCAGGTGGAGGGCAAAAATAAGTTCTTACTCTTTGTTATTCTCAAACGAGAATAGCAGAAAAGATCTGAAAACAGCCACTAGGTGTCAGGCTTGACTGTCTGTAGGCAGCATGCAGACAGCAATTACAACCAGGACTACAGGATTTAGCATCAGATGCTGTTTAACCACACACAGATTACTGTGTGTGGTTAAAGGGGCATGCTCTCACCCTCGTGGTACGTGACCATGAGGATAGTTGTGGTTGTATGTGTCCAGGTTCTGAACTATGAATGTCTGTGAGAGATTTCTGAGAAGTCTGTCCCCCAGATGTTGGAGCCTGGCTGCAGGGGTTTGCTCACATTCAGCCACAAGAGCAGTCGGTGTTCCGTTCGTCCCAAAGGTGTAAACACGGGTTGAGCTCAGGCTCTCTGCTGGCCAGTCAAGTTGCTCCACACCAAACTGGGAAACTAAGTTGGTCAGTGGGCCTGGCTTTGTTCACAACAGATCGTAGTGTGGTCATGGCCTCCTGCTGTAAAACAGGAGCAACAGCCCACCTCAGCTGAGAGTAGACGTGTGCTTTTTTAACACCTCCATCAACATGACAGCAGTCTGTCTGGTGGCGTGAACAGAACAACAACGGAACGCGTGTTGTTTTGTATGTAGACTCATCATTTACCCTCCTCTGAGGCTTCTCTGCTTGCTGTTGTTTAATGTGCATGTGAATTGATGACTCTGAACTGTGTTCTCTCTAACCTCCTCTCTTTGCTTGCATGTTTGCATGCCGCGCCCTCTCACACGCAGACGGAGATGAAGGTAATGGAGAAAACAACACACTTCAAATAAACTTTATTTCAGAGGCTCCCTTGTTTGTACTTGAGGTCTTAATGCCTTTATCATTCCTCCCAGGCCTTAAGACATTAGCATTTTCATTGTTTCTGCTCCTCCTCCTCCCCATCCTCTCTTCATCTCTCTCTCGTGTAGTCGTGTTGGCCTCATGACGGCTCCCCGCTCCACGTCTCACCCTTTTCTCTTTCGTTAGATGGAAATCAGAACGTTGCTGTCCCTTTTAAACGGCTCTCTGATGCCTCCCCGCGGCGCCGCTGTCACAGTACAGCACGTCCTCCAAAGCACCGCATGGTCATTTTCACTTCTCCAGTTAGTGTTTTGACTTTCGTCCACGGAACTTTTATTTCCCAGCTACCCCGTGTATTCCCGTGGTGTTTGTGCTTGGCGGGGGCTCCTGTTGATTCTCTGGATCTGTGTCTATAAGCTCTTTGATTGGTTGGCTGTCGTGTTGCCACATAGGCTTTGAATCTCCTCCAGACCAAATGGAGATGCAGTCTGCATGCAGAGTCAGGGTGTGATCACAAGTCATTAGCAAAGATCTAAATCTGAGTTGTTCGGTTTGAGTTCACTGTATTTTTTACCGCATACCAGAGAAAACACAAGTTTAACTTTATCAAGCTTTTATTTTATTTGCTTAAGTGCCTTCGATAGGAAACATACAGGGCTTTCAATAAGTGGTAGTGTTGGTTAGGGAGCTGTTTTCTCCTTTTGTGATTTAGTGTTTCACTTCCACATGTTGGGGCAACAAACTAATAATATGGCACAGGTCCATATATAGACTTTAAGTTTCGTACCTCCATGCATTGGATCCTGCACTTCCCACAATGCAACTCCATCATATATTTCTTTGGAACTCTTAGTACACTCAGATGTTCCAAAACTCACACCTCTAGTTTGTAATGCAGGAAGTCTCCAAGTCCAGACATTGAGCTGTTACTTTAGTGTCTTCTCAGACTGGAATAGTGGACCCTGTGTCTCTAGAGATGCCCATACTCAAATAACAAAATCGGATGTGAGTGATAATGTGGCCGATCTATTCAGTTCAATAAGTGTATATCTTTGTATTTATTCTTGACATCTTTTTTTAGCATATTCAGAGGTAAGCAATGTTTAAGTCAGTTTCCCTCGGGATGACCTCAGTTAGGCATACAGCTTATTCGTTAAACTCTGCTATCAGATGAGATTCTGATGTTGATGAAAGCCGTTTAAGAGCCAACTTGAGCTGCATGGAGGTTAGTGTGATGAACAGTGTTGGAGTCAGTTCTGGAGGACATATTTCATGTGCCTCGACTCGCCCATATCAGTTCAGCATCATGTCTGTGAAGGCTCTCATTTGTCCAGTGGTCGCGTTACCAGACATGCAGAGAACCCTCACTTAGCCAGAACCTTTCTACTGGGGAAGGATTTCAGAGCAGAGCAACTCGGAGCAAGGAAAGGACAGGTGGGGTTGGCACGGCGATAGGTAGGACACGTTCTTTTAAAGAGAGATGTATTGATAATAGAGTCTTGTCTCCATTCAGACCAAACTATTTGAAGTCATGAACATCTCTGTTGAATACAAGCCATGGGCCGGCCAGTCTATAGAAGTAGCAGTCTGCATGTCAATCTATGAACATTTTTCCAGTTGCCACATATCTAGTGCCGTGGTCGGTCATTCCTGGCGTTCTAGTGTTGGGTAAGAGATGGGAGGACGTTCTTATCTGGAGGCTTTTTCATTGAGTCCTGCAGCGTTTGGACAATGTTTCTCTTCCTCTGTCTTTCCACTATTTTCTCCTCTGCTGAAGAAACTCTTCAGCCTCCTCCTCCTCCTCCTCCTCCTCCTCAGTGTTTCACCTGAGCAGCTCTTTAAGGGCTGAGATGGGAAGAACTTTTTTATTGACCAGGATCATTTTATACTTTAAGGGGAAATTCTTAGAAAGCTTGATGAATACAGCCGTAGGGGTTCTCAAGCGTGACAGAAGGCCTCTTTCTGATTAAGTTATTTAACCACCTTCCCAAAAACATGACATGCAAACAAAAGTCAGCCACCACCGGCTGTAATGGCCAAAATACATCATTCATCCATATTTAAGGTATTCAGGGTCATATTTTCTGTTGCATGATGTCATCACTTTTGGCTAGCTAACAGTTGTACAACACGTTTGTCTCTACCTGATGTGTTGTGATATTCAAACATAATTGAAATTATGCATTTTGATTTTACGTCAACATTTTTTTCTTTGTTCACTTATGTGAAGTCTTGAGCACATTTAGATACACAATAACTAGCTTTGTAAATTACCACTTTAATCCAACCAGTTGGCAGTATCTGCAGGGCCATTCCAGTAAAATGATGTGCAGTCGTTACATTAGGAGTGGTCACTTCCAATGGGCAGCATGGTGAAACACATGTAGGCCCATTTAAAAAGGTGTCATGTGTTATGGATATACAAATGCTTCGTGGGTTAAAGGCTAAGATTATGGTTGTTGATGCTGATTTGTACATTGTGTGTTCAGATCAGGTTAGTTACAGCTCAGGAAAGTAGAAGCTGACAGGAACCTCCCATGGAACATCCTCCTCCCTCTTCATCTGTCTGCAGCTGTTATCTTCACCAACGTTCTTATTGCATATCTTTTTGTTTTTCAAACACATTTGGACTTTGTTTTCAGCGGGTCGTAGGCAGTTTGCCCGTCATGAATGGGCCCAGAAGGCGGCCTACCTTCTGGGCTGCACCCTGGAGGAGCTGTCCTCCTCTATTTTTAAGCACCAGGCTAAAGGACTGCAGCACTCCACTTCCTTCAGAGGAGGACCGGACGAGGCCGGCCAAGGGGAAAGCTCAGGTAAAACCCCTGACTGTCTAACCCCTAACCCTTTGTAAGATCGTGTTGGCTTTTCACAGACAATCTGATTCGGTCAGTTGTGGTTGTCCTACTACCCCCGATAGGATGATCAGTTTGGAGAAGTGGACTTTAATTGGGATCATATGTACTGTACCATTGCTTAATACTCAATTGTTTGTGTGTGGGATAAGATGAGGGTGAATTAAATATGGAAATGTTGTTTAGTTAAACAACAAACTAAAAATATGCCCAAACCTTTAGTAATTGGCAGTTTTATGTACTTTTACACATTTAGGTCTGTACCCCCAAATAATTGAGGTCCCTAGGTAGTTGTTTTCCAGGATTGTTACCTATGTTTCAAATACTGTTCTAAAAGCACATGTTGGAGAAAAGCTGACGAGCTGAGTTTAATGTGCTTCTTTGACTCTGATCTGTTGTCTCTCAGGCTCTAAGGTCACAGCTCTGGAGTGCTTGGAGGCCATGGCGTCCGGACTCTACTCGGAGCTCTTCACTCTTGTCATCTCCCTAATTAACAGGCAAGAATATTCCAATTATGTTATCTTATTATTTTGATCCTATTGGGAGTTCTTTTTCAAAAAAGCATTCATGATAATTATTAAAAACAGTTCTGACTCCAATTCCCTGTCTCTAAAAAACCAAACTAGTTTTTAACACACTGGTATCGGAGCGGTACTCGGGATCAGCCGATGCACTAGTTTAGGTTTCTCATTCGCTGTTTCAACTTGGCCTTACAGTCGTTACCATAGCAACCCATGTAGATAGGCTGGGGATGTCTGGTTCACACACATCCCATCTGAACACTTGCAAATACAAGAAATAACTGACTGTCTTCTAGATCTGATTTGAGAAACAAACGTATGTATTATTGTTACACTTCAGTGTATCTATTGAGAGCTTCAACTGACATTTCAATCTTCCTCTTTGCAGTAAACCATTAGTCTTGCCACTGTTGTACAGGTGGCTGTGAAACAATATGTTCATATATTGTACAGATTTGTCAATCATAACTACAGTTTACATATAGCAGACATCCCCATTCACTGATAATGACACGGTACCGGAATACAAGGGGATCCCACCCCTAAAAAACTAATGATAAAACCAACGAACACAAGATACATGCATTGTGTTATTATGAGGACACTTTAGTAAAGGTTGTGACATATATGGTTGTATAGAAGTTGATGCTGCATTCTCTAGTGACCACCAGGGGGCGACTCCTCTGGTTGTATAGAAGTCTAGGCTTCATGTGTTAAAGCTGTATTCTCTCTCCTGACCACCAGGGGGCGACTCCTCTGGTTGTATAGAAGTCTAGGCTTCATGTGTTAAAGCTGCATTCTCTCTCCTGACCACCAAGGGGCGACTCCTCTGGTTGTATAGAAGTCTAGGCTTCATGTGTTAAAGCTGCATTATCTCTACTGACCACCAGGGGGCGACTCCTCTGGTTGTATAGAAGTCTCTGCTTCATGTGTTAAAGCTGCATTCTCTCTCCTGACTACCAGGGGGCGACTCCTCTGGTTGTATAGAAGTCTATGAGAAAATGACTTCTCTCTTGATTTAAGCATTCAAACTCAAGGTCCACAAGGTATTTTGTTTTATGGTAACATCAGTCCACAAACCAATAGGTGACACTACGTCCACTGCTTACAGTCTATGGTTAAAGCTGAACCGGTTTTTCTCTGTATTATATCTTTGTACATTGAATGTCTTTGGACAAATCAACAGCTTCCCGGTGTCAAAGCGTCATCACTAAAGCTTCATGGTATACATGTGTCACTCAGGGCTCTGAAGTCCAGTCAGCACTCTCTGTGCTCCCTGCTGATCGTGGACACGCCGGGTTTCCAGAACCCCCGGCTGGCTCAACAGCAGCGGGGAGCCACGTTTGAGGAGCTCTGCCACAACTACACCCAGGAGAGGCTGCAGACCCTGTTCCATGAACGCACCTTCGTCCAGGAGCTGGAAAGATACAAGGAGGTGCTGCTGGGTCCACAGAGCACAACCATGCGCATGGACATAACATACACATATTAACACACTAGCTCTTTTCTATCAAATTAAGTCAATTTATTTAAATGGTTAATTTGTTCAAATCTAAACAAAATGATATATATTCTGTTCATTTACTTTCTCACCTCTAGTGCAGATAGTTTCTGTTTTGAGATGCCAATAGACTCCAAATACAATGGAAATGGATTGGTGTGCATGGTATTGGAAAATGACATTTAGCTGCTCTGGTTAATCCACAGAACAATGCTTCCTGTCTCATTTAGCATAGGGAACACTGGTTCCTTTAAAGGAAGAAGATAATATCGCATCATTCGGCCATCAATAACCCCGTTTATTTGTACACTATGGATATTTATTCTATATATACATTTTTTGTTAGGTGTGATTCTGTTCTGGAAAGGATTCCTTGAATTGTACATCATTGAGTTTGTTACTACTCCCTTCCTTTGTTTCACATTTGTTAAAGTTGCCAAACAAACAAAAACCCACTTGTCTTCCATTGTGTACATTGACGGTGGATTCCATGAGCACTGTGGTTGTGTTTTCAGTTGTCCTTATGACACCTCATGACCTTCTCTATCGACGTCAAGGAGAAGGAGTTAGGAAAAGACATAGGACGTTTGTTTTTTGAACTATTTGACTGCAGCTACTGCGTTCATTTGGAAGTAGATCCAATGAAAGCTGTGCACATCACAGTCTCGGGGTTACCCTGGATTCAATGCATCTCCATTGTTTTCCACTTTAGAAGCATTGGCTAATTTCAAACAAATCTCCACTGACCTAATCCAGTCTAGTAATAGCTCATCTCATAATCCACCTGTTGATTTATTGATGATCTCATCTCCTGTAGGTTACTAACCTAAACCTTTATCCCTCCTGCATCTAGGAAAACATAGAGCTTGCTTTAGATGACATAGAGTCCAGTACCTCACTGTCTGTAGCAGCTATTGACCAAGCCTCAACCCAAGCTCTGGTAAGCACACAGACACTAATACATGGTCTCTGTTTCAGGCATCTCTGTGCATGTGACGTCATTGTGTTGAAACCTGTCCTGAGAACAAGTGATGGGCTTTACAAGCTTCTTTTACTGTTTACACCTCCAAGCATTGTGCCCAATGAAATGTTTACCCTTAAATAATGACAAAAGTAGACCGTGATCACTTGTGCGCCACCAGGCCTGTTGCCAATTAGTTTGGCCCTTTGTGATACATCAGGAAAATGAATTGGATTAAAGTTTGTGATTTGTTTCCTTCTTGAGAGGGCCTCTCTCACTCTACTCATCAGTTGGCCTCTTAATGCGAAGCCCATTCAATCATTAGTGGTAGAAGTATGCGTGGCGCGTGGCAGAACATCTGCAGCGTTGTCGTGTATTGGCTTTGTCGTATCTTTCAAGCGGCAGTGATGTTGAAGAATGAGGATGAAGGAATCTCCGTGGACACTGTTCTTTTTGGTATAATAGAGTTTATTACAGAGAGGAATCACAGGTCAGGACGAGCGACTAGATCGCTCGGAGAAACTTCTCAGCCAATTGGAAGTTCTACTGGACACTCCAAAGCCGACCAGTTATATAGGGCTGTTGCTTAGTCCCAAACTTGAGATAACATAACGTCACACTGGACCCCCAAGCTAAACACATACCTTCCAGACGAAGGAAGGAGTATCATATATCAAGATTTAGAGATAACATACCATCACACAAAGGCCTCTCATCTAACCACGTACCCTCTGGACACAGAAACAGACCCTTCCTCCAACATGTCAAAGGGCAAAACATGTTGAATGGAATTTTGGCTGATAATTTACCAGCATGAACACGGGAATAGATTTGTTTTGAAGCTGATTGCAACTATCAACGGTGAACCTGCCGCCTTGTAAGAAGCTCTTTTTGATTTTGGTTAATACAGCCGTGTGGGAGACCAAGGTGCATTAGTAGGTCATCAAAGTTGAAGACAGCCTAATTGCATTGTGAAGTGCACCTATTGTTTTAAATAGCAGAGCTCCGGCCTTCACTTTTCCATGTTGGCACGTCAGATGAGAACCCAGCGACCGAATCTGTTGTTTCTGCTGCAGAGTCCGTTTAGAGCAGGGGTCTCAAACTCACCATGTTTTGTGGCCCCCTACTTGACATCAAAGTTCAGTGTTAGTGCGGCCCGCGCGTTTTTCTCACAAGCACGATTTTTTACCGCATCCGAATGTCGAACACTTTCTTCGGCTAAAGGAGTTTATGGTTACGCTTTCTCCAGCCGAAGTGCGGGACATCCAGCCCCCCATAATTTGGTGTTCCTGGCGTAAGTGCAGCGTTTGATTTTCGGACACTTTCATCGGATTGAAGTCCGTGAAACCCCCTCCGGAGAACGGCCGGTCCTGTGCTGTGATCCCAAATGGCTCATTGACAACTATGGGGAGAGCGGGGATGGAACCGGAGACCTTGTGGACTCTCCCCACTGAGCTACAGCCGACTAATGTATGCACAACATTCAGTGGTGAGAAGTATGCTGATGCCATTGTAAAGCTACAGGAGGATTGATCACAGGTTTGAGGACTTCACGACACAGAGACACTTTTCAGATGTTTGCTGACCTTCTCCTTCCATGTGCAAGATGCCCTTCTGTGCTTCATGTGGAGCTCATGGACCTGCAGAGCAACTCTGAACTCAAAGCCAAGTTCAGGGAGGTGAGTGGACGAGCAGACAAGCCCCCACCTTCCCTGAGCTTTCCAGGATGATCAAGCGGACCATGAGTCTTTCTGGGAGCACATGTGTGTGTGAAAAGCTCTTCTTCATGAACTTTAATAAGTCAAAGTACAGGTCCAAACTCACTGATGAACCGCTCGTTCATGTTCTGAAGAACCAGTTCAACCGTTCATGTTCTGAAGAACCGTTCATGTTCTGAAGAACCAGTTCAATCGTTCATGTTGTGAAGAACCAGTTCAACTGTTCATGTTCTGAAGAACCCGTTCAATGGTTCATGTTGTGAAGAACCAGTTCAACTGGTCATGTTCTGAAGAACCGTTAATGTTCTGAAGAACCCGTTCAATCATTCATGTTCTGAAGAACCGTTCATGTTCTGAAGAACCTGTCCAACCGTTCATGTTGTGAAGAACCAGTTCAACTGTTCATGTTCTGAAGAACCCGTTCAATCGTTCATGTTGTGAAGAACCACTTCAACTGTTCATGTTGTGAAGAACCACTTCAACTGTTCATGTTCTGAAGAACCGTTCATGTTCTGAAGAACCCGTTCAATCGTTCATGTTCTGAAGAACCGTTCAACCATTCATGTTCTGAAGAACCGTTCATGTTCTGAAGAACCTGTTCAACCGCTCATGTTCTGAAGAACCGTTCAACCATTCATGTTCTGAAGAACCCGTTCAACCGTTCATGTTCTGAAGAACCGTTCATGTTCTGAAGAACCCGTTCAACCGCTCATGTTCTGAAGAACCGTTCAACCGTTCATGTTCTGAAGAACCGTTCATGTTCTGAAGAACCCGTTCAACCGTTCCTGTTCTGAAGAACTGTTCATGTTCTGAAGAACCCGTTCAACCGCTCATGTTCTGAAGAACCGTTCAACCGTTCATGTTCTGAAGAACCGTTCATGTTCTGAAGAACCCGTTCAACCGCTCATGTTCTGAAGAACCGTTCAACCGTTCATGTTCTGAAGAACCGTTCATGTTCTAAAGAACCAGTTCAACCGTTCATGTTGTGAAGAACCGTTCATGTTGTGAAGAACCGTTCATGTTGTGAAGAACCAGTTCAACCGTTCATGTTCTGAAGAACCGTTCAACCGTTCATGTTCTGAAGAACCAGTTCAACCGTTCATGTTGTGAAGAACCGTTCATGTTGTGAAGAACCGTTCAACCGTTCATGTTCTAAAGAACCAGTTCAACCGTTCATGTTGTGAAGAACCGTTCATGTTGTGAAGAACCGTTCAACCGTTCATGTTCTGAAGAACCAGTTCAACCGTTCATGTTGTGAAGAACCGTTCATGTTGTGAAGAACCGTTCAACCGTTCATGTTCTAAAGAACCAGTTCAACCGTTCATGTTGTGAAGAACCGTTCATGTTGTGAAGAACCAGTTCAACCGTTCATGTTCTCTAGAACCGTTCAACCGTTCATGTTCTGAAGAACCAGTTCAACCGTTCATGTTGTGAAGAACCGTTCATGTTGTGAAGAACCGTTCAACCGTTCATGTTCTGAAGAACCGTTCATCTTCTGAACTGTTATTAATAAAGATTGAGAAGATTGGATCCGTTGATGCGGCCCCCAGGTCAGAGTTTGAGGCCCCTGGCTTGGAGAGCGCTAAAAGGAATGAAAGGCTCAGGATTCTTCCCCAGAGTCAGCTGTCAATGCGTAACGTACATTTATTTTGATGGCCGGGTTCTGTGAACACTTTGGTTTATGACCAAGTACATGACATTGCAGGTATTCCCATCAGCATTAGCTGTACTTTGTGATTGGTGCACATTGGGTTCTCTAATCCTATGTGGATCACTATTTGAAGGAAGTCATTGACTCATGATGCCGTCCTGCTGACGGAGGCAGACAGAACATGCTTCAACGGATCCTTTTTACAGGCAACAAGAAGGAAAGTATTTAGTTTGAGCTTGTTGTTGTCAAAGGACTCACAAGCTGTGGCACAGAAACGTCCTCAAGAAGACCCGTAGACATGCAAACAGACTATAGCTCGCTTTATAGCTGTATCTCTCTCATGTTTATCTCTGTAAAGGATCAGGATTGCACTGCGATAATGGTTCAGCAGCACAATACAGCAACTCCTCTTTGATTATGAAATGCCTTGAGTCAGTTAACGCTCTTGTTTTCACCAACGGGTGCCTATTTGCACAGGTTCCATGTCCTTATTTAAAGAGGCTGATCCCTTTGGGATATATATAGAATAGGGGCCAGCCTCTCTTCAAATAGACTAAGAACAGCATCCAGACACTTCCCATTGCATTAATCAGCTGTTGAACCACGGATCACTGAAGGCCCGTTCCAGTTAGATCATGTTTAAACCAGCTGAGGGTTGACATGGTAACTGCATATAAACTAAATAGTCAATAGTCAATTAGTCAAGTTCTGTACTTTGTCTCCACTACATTCTAGAGGGAGATATTGTACTTTTTACTTGAATACATTTCTTTATAATTTGTATGGAATATGATGCATTGTTATACAATAAATGAAACCACCCAACTGTATACAAACATGAATGAATCTACATCTAAATAAATCAATACAAATAATAATCTAATATATAATAATGTAACGACTAAAGAGCACCTTTTGTTGCATATTAAGTACTTTTACCCTTCATACTGTAAGCACATTTTCTTGATTATATGCCTACATACTTTAACTTAAATACGATTTTGAATACATTACTTTTCCTTGTGACAGAGTGTGTTTAACTAAGTAGACGCTCTTCATACTGGTTCATACTGGTTCCACCACTGGTGTTCATCAGTGACACCAGCTCCCCTTCAGCATCAGTAGAAGCTCTCGTTGTCTCTCCTCTCTTTCCTCACTTTGCTTGGGACCGTTTTGTGACGGCCTCGCCCAATGACCTTTCACCCTCCTGATTCCTTTCATCTTTGTACATTAAACAATATTCAGGTTGATTAAGTCAAATGAAATAAATAAATAAACAATGGGGCACATTGCTGAGCGTTGCTTTCCATCACAGGTGCGGACTCTAGCCAGGACGAATGAAGCTCGAGGCCTCCTGTGGCTGATGGAGGAGGAGGCTGTTCAGCCTGGAGGATCAGAGGAAACCATGCTGGAGAGACTCTTCAGCCACTACGGCTCTGCACAGGGAGACAACAAAGGTGAGACCTCAACAGTAGCTTCCTGGAACAACAGGCGGCCTGACCTCACGGCTGACACTGGAGGGAATGTCTCCTATGCGTTGCAGGAGCCAGTCTGCTGCTGCGAGGAGAGAAGCCCCACCTCTTCCTGTTGGGCCACAGCCACGGGACCGACTGGGTGGAGTACAACGCTCAGGGCTGGCTGAGCCATGCCAAGCACAACCCTGCCGCCCAGAACGCTGCCACGCTGCTGCAGGACTCCCAGAAGTACGACCGCTCACCGACGAGTAATCCATGCGCTTCTGTTTATATGGTTATCTCCTTAAACTCGACCAGACACTGAATCCCTGTCATAGCAGTCTTTATTTGAGAAATTGCTTGTGAATTTAAAAGTAATAGCAGTAAATCATTAAACCAAATGTACAAAAGAAAACATTCTTTCATTCTGCAGTAGTGGCATCTTTCCATGCAGATAGTTTTGAGATATCCGTTTCACCCTGATACAATGGAGCTAAATGGAATTATTTGTAAACCATAATTCAGTATTCTTAATTGTAATAACTAAATCACACCCTGAGGGTGGGCGTTACGCTTCTGCTTACAATCCTGTCGGTCGGGACGCCGTCATCAGCTGTTAGCGCCGTACGAGAGCAGAGCAGAGAGCTAATCAGTGGGGCACGCTCACATGCACTAAAAGGCACGCTCACATGCACTCACATGCACTAAAAGGACATCAACCAATCCTAATCAAAGTCAGACCTAAAATATCCATAATGATTTAGAAAAAAAGAAAAACGTTTAGGAGCAGAGAGCCGATATGAAACGAATGCCTCTACAAACAATACGCCACTGAAGCAGTCACATCAGTTACCTGTATATTATACATACCCTGTCTAATAGATTGTGATTGGGTGAGGGAGAACAAAGTCCTGTCAGTCATGTACATGCATACAGAATACACTTCATCCCTCCGCCACCACAGGAAGAACATCAGTGGGCTGTTCATGGGCCGGGCCAGCGGCGCCACAGTGTTGTCTGGCTCCATCGCTGGTCTGGAGGGCAGCTCCCAGCTTGCCCTGCGACGAGCCACCAGCATGAGGAAGACCTTCACCACAGGCGTGGCCGCCGTCAAGAAGAAGAGTCTGTGTATCCAGGTGAAGCTCCAAGTGGTAAGTGGAACTTGTACTTCATTTATAAACAGCCTGGTCAGCTGTTTCTGGGCATCGGTCAACAGTGAAGTTTGTTCCCAGTGTTGAATGATGAGAAGGTCGCTTTTCAATGTGAATTTTTATTATTGCCCCAAAGATCTTTCGGACTAAATAATTGCATAATTATAATAATAATGTTGAATTCATTAAGTACAATTCCTTTGTTAAGGAAGATTACTTTGAATAGTGTAGGTAACGCAACGTTTAGAGTTTCTCCAAACTGCACCTGGAATGACCTGGATTCTTCCATCCAGCCTGAACTCGGTGGCCTGGTGGAGCTGGAGCTCAGAGCTGGAGCTCAGACTATTTCACCAATAGTGAAGCAGTTCTCTGAGTGCCCTCCTTTCTGTCTTCAGGATGCTCTGATTGACATGGTGCGTCGTTCCAGGGTTCACTTCATCCACTGCCTGCTGCCCAAAGCAGAGGCAGTGGGTGGTGGAGGTGAGCCCCGTGTGACGCATGGAGAGAGTCCCGACTCAGGTCTGATGACGTTGGACGTGAGCCTCCTGAGAGCTCAGCTCCGAGGATCCAAGCTGCTGGATGCACTGCGCATCTACAGGCAAGGTAATAAAGTACTTTTGAAAACCTTGATATGAATTAAAAATAAGAACCCAGAGTTAACTGAGGAGTACTCAGCCTATAAAAACAGTTTTCTTTATTGTCATGTCTGAGAAAATAATGATGTCATTCAGGTTAACTTGGATGGGACCTGTGTTACAAACCTATGGTATACAATTTGAAAGCTATTAATGTTAACTGGCAGTATGGTCTAATGCATAGATGTTTTTTGTTGCATGGGAAATGTAGGATCTGATGAATCTTGTAGCTTGGCCAATTCAAGGCGTGAGGGCTGGCTGAATTAGATATATAGAACAGAGTATCTGTTGTAACTTTATTCATCCTGAACTCTTCTGACTTGTGGGAGGGCCACAAGGCTCAATATCCAGTTTGTATCTGCTGTAATATAGGTAATATTAACCATTGTTATGTCGATGACACCCGGTTGTATATGTCATTTAACCCTGAAAGTCAGCCATCAAAAGCTGGATTCTGTTTGTCTTCTTACTATTGAAATGTTATAAAACTGAAGTACCACTCCCATCTTTGACTCACTCCCAAGGGCTCGCTTAGCATGCAAAGTAGAGGGATCGATGTCTGCATTCTCCACAAGTTTGAACGACTTTTGAGAGCAGGGTCATTCTTCAATTAGAGGATCGGCGGTTCGATCCCGGCTCCGCCAGCCGATGTGTCCTTAACCAAAATGGCTCCTGTAGCTGTGACTACGGTGTGTGAACGTTAGTTAGTCCTGATGTGCAGGTGGAACCTTAGCCCCTCCATCAGGGTGTGAATGGGTGAATGATGTCATGTAGTATTGAAGAGCTTTGAGTGGTCGGAAGACTAGAAAAGAGAGCTACAACTACAGGTCCATTTACCTGTGAGTCAATTTGTTGTCTCACTCAGCGTTGCAAATCAGAATATTGAGACCTCTGCTAGTTTGATTTTGACTATTGTCTCTTATGAATCTCCCAACTCTAAAGAAGTACAATGCTAAATCCCTGGGGTGAGTGGTGTGGCATAAAGGTGAGGGGGCGAGGGAAGAGTTCATTAACACCTGGTCCTTTGATCTTAGCTATACTGTCTGATAATCTCATCGTTTGAATCCAGTGATTTATTTAACTTCAGCCTGTCATTCAAAAGTGTATCCTTGGATATCCTTAATATCGTTCTCATGGTTCGTGCTTCTCTAAAAGCTCGAGCTCATTTCCACCTTTGACACTTTTTTGTTGCTCTTAAGTCTGTTAATGTGTTTTTTGGTTGAAAATAAAAGTTGAACATGGACACTTCTTGTCCGTCCACTCCTCTAACCTCCTGTTCAATGTTTCTCTGTCGTGCTGCCTCAGGATACCCAGACCACATGGTGTTTTCAGAGTTTCGCAGGCGCTTTGATGTCCTGGCACCACATCTGACCAAGAAGCATGGCCGCCACTACATTGTCACAGATGAGAAGAGGGTGAGTGTCTGATACTTGGGGCTTCTCTCTCTCTCTCTCTCTCTCTGTTCCATTGAGGAAAAGGGCTCAATAGCTTCCTAAAACAGCTGGTCACTGTAGCATGGTAAAGAAGGGACAGAGGAAGAACAGATATCATTACTCAATATTTGTTAGTAAATGCATTGACTGTTGGTTTAGGTCTGCACATGAAATTTGTGGACAATAAAACAAATATAAAGCATACCACTACATATACTGCACAAGTCCAGCACATTCAATTCAGTTTATTTTGTATATCCCAAAATCACAAATCACAAACTCCCCTCAGAGGGCTTTACAGTCTGTACACATGCGACATCCCTGACCTTTGACCTCACATCGAATCAGGAACAACTTCCCCAAAAACCTTTCAGTGAAGAAACCTTCAGGAGAGCAACAGAGGAGGATCCCTCTCCCCGGATGGACAGATGAATAGATGTCATGTGTACAGATGAACAGAGTTACATAAACATTCAATGAATATGACAGAAATTATGAATCATGAGTAGTCAGCATGGACCACGACCCAGACTTCCACAATCCATGAAACAGAAGGAGGTAAAGAGGAGGAGGGGGGCATCAGCAGGACCACGGAGGACACATGGAGGACTCTTATACCTCTATACCTTATCAATGACCTGATCAACATATCTAATCAGTATGTCTATTATTTCAGAAACCTACATCTGCCATGTAACATGCCATGTCATCTTTAGCAACACTCTACCCAATAATGATCTATAGTGCTGAAATCCCAGTTGTCCTGTTCATTAATATTTTATTCCAATTTGTTCATTCTCTAGTATTTCTATTTGCAGCAACACAAAAATGTCCCAAAAAATTAGAAAGATGAGAACCATAAAATAAAGAAATCGAACATGAATAGAAATTTAAGCAGATGGCCGATTGTGCACATTCTGTATAGTGATGAAATAAGTGAATTGTTATTTTAAAAGTTGAATCGTGCATGCAGTTATTACGTGAATGACAATTGAGAGCTGAAAGAAGGTTTCTCTAAAAAATCAAGATATATATATATATACATTTTTTTTCATATGTGAAGGAATTATTTCTTGTCTGAATAGGATTCACCATTTTCACGGCAGTTAATAGTTTCAGGTCAAAGGTTAGTTTGAAAGGTGAGCTCAAGTTGTGACACAGTTTCGCTGTGTGTTGAGTTGGATGATGAATGGACTCTCGAGGTGGAAGAACCCTCTTTGAAATGTTCGGTCCATCCTCAAAGTGCTACAATGTCTTCTTGTAAGTCAGGAAGTAGATTTTCATAAAAACGGTCCGATTTAAAGAGGTTATCTTACTGCTCAAGGCTCACATTTCTCAGCCTGTAAAAACAATATCTTCTGTGGCTGTGGAGGAGCTTTATTCTACTATTAAACATAACTTTGATGATGTCAGATTGTTAGAATGTTGAAACTCTAAAGTCTGGAGGTTCAGTATTCCTCAGCTTGCCCTCTACATTATAATCTCCCTGTGTGAACAGAACCCCTTTATTCCTCCTCTCCTCTCTCCGCTGTCCTCTCCCTGTTCCAAGAGCGCTCTTGTGTGTAATTAATTATGATTGCACAGGCTGGCAGCATACGGCTACTGTACTGATTAATTACCAGCAGTGGAGAAGCTCTGTCTTTCCTTCTCTCTCTCTCTCTCCCCTCCCATTCCCTTGTCTCTTTCCACTTTCTTTTCTTGTCTCATTATCTTTCCATTCCTTTGTAAAGGAGGCAGAACAGTGTAGGAACATCCCTGAGTGTATGATTAATGCCTTCTCTACCTTCTGCTCAGGCAGTGTAGAGCAGCTTTGCACAAAGGTGCGATTAGCCTTTATGAGTGGGAGGCGGGGCTGCTGGAGGAAAACATCTCTACATTAAGGCATTCGACCAAAATGTATTGTGGTAGAAAGTAAAGAAGGTTTTTTATCCAAACACCTGGTTGGCCTGTTTGTGTGTGCCAGTTAAATGTGGAGGACACAAAGTCAATGAAAGGAATAGCAGAGAGCAGATAAATATTGAACTGGATTCATTGAGCACATCAGTGAAATCAAAAGCCCCTCTTCACCACAGCACAACACACTGCAGTAAAGTGAGAGGACAGCCAGGCAAAAATAACTAATGGTCGCCAGTTCTCTGGGGAGTGGGGAACCAACAGTGGAGAAGAAAGATGAAAGGAGGCGGCTTGAGACCAACAAGACCGTATAATTGGAGGAATAATATGAAAGAATTGGTGTTCAGAGAAAGAGAATGTTGGTAATCTGAGCCCGTCTGAGAGAACCCTGTCTTTGTTCTGTCAGTTCCTCTTAATAGAGCGTGATGTAGCCATGATGTTAGCAGCCAGATGGTGGACCTGACAGGAGCAGAGAGGAAGTCCACCACATTTCCCCACATTGCTGTCAGCGTCCTGTCCCTGAGACCTGACATGTAAAGTCTTACTTTCACAAACACAGGGAGGTATCTCAACAAGGGACTCACAGGAGACAGGGACACACTGCACTAACAACCTTTATCTGCAGTATATCCAGACCTAAAATAATGCTCCTTGATGGTGATTGTGAGATCCTACCTCAAAATGGCCAACTTTGAGACAGCGACCAATAGACAGAAACAAATAGAAAACACCATAAAAAGCCATTTGAGACATGATTGAGAGCAGATGGATGCTACATCTATAAACCACATCTAAAATTGTGCATTAAAAAAAAGAATCATCTCGCTGCGTGAACTAAAGACCTTCTGAGTCGTAAAGTAGAACACTGACTGAGCGTTTTTAACTCCTGTTGGCTGAGAGCTAAGGCAGGTAGTCTGAGGGGGGTTATGTTGGTCTGACTGCTTGTTCTGCTGTTTCCAGGCGGTGGAGGAGTTGCTGGAGTCCTTGGAGCTGGAGAAGAGCAGCCACCACATGGGGCTAAGCAGGGTGAGTGGTCACAAGCATGCACACGTTCCACGCCACTCTTCATGAGGGCTGATACCATAACGCTGTCACGGGGCTTTAAGGCCTGCAGAGGGAAACGGGCATGTGAGAGAGCATCGTTACTAAAAGTGTGTTCTTCATCAACGATCTGTCCTTTTCTGTTGATGCTGGTTTTCTGATCGCGTTCCAATCATATCTACTTTGCCTTCTGTGTTGAGACACTGTCAGTGAAACTCCCTGCTCTGATTCATACGTCTGTACCATTAATAATGATAACGATTGGTCCACGAGCTGAGATCATTACATCAGATGAATTAACCGGTAGTAACGGCCCTCTCCGTTGACTTCCCTCTGCAAAAGCCCCGATGATGAGGTGTAGGAGTTACACTCTACGTGACATCCATCTAACACAAAAATCAAAAGTACATCAGAATGCTTTCACGTTGTTACTCACAACATGGTGATGAAGCATAGAGAAAGAAAAAGGGAAAGACAGAGACACACAATCCATAACGGGCGTTGCAGAATTGAGTGTCATTCTATTATTGTGAGGACTATTATCGTGGCCAACCAATATCGTGATTAACCGTAATTTCGTCATATTGTCCAAGCCTAGCAGGACGTGTGGAGCTTGACAGTCAAAAGAACAGCAACATAGAAGAGATCTGATATGATACATGAATAGAAACAAAGGGATATCATACATGCATACCTCCCTTTAATCCGAGCCTTTCAATATGATACATGTGCAGGAGGTTTTGAGTGTAAACTGAAGTAAAGTAGTCAATAAAACTATTCTAAAGTCGTCCAAAAAGAAAGCAGCAGTATGACGTTGAAGCACTGATTCTACTTCAATGTTCTTTATTAGAAACCTTTTTTGGTTTATCCTGGCAATTATTTGAATTGAGTGAATTGATTATTTGTCATTGAGCTGAGCACAAGGCGTTTCACTTACTGGCCTCAACCATCATCTCTGTAACTGTCACCTTCAACCCTTCAACCTTCAGTGCATACAGGTACAAACTTACAGCTCACAATGTTGCCCTTATGTTTACGAAGCAGCATCCACAAAGTCTGCCCAACAACAATGTTTATGTTTTTCAATTTCTTCTCAGAAATGTTGTTAGTTTGAACATGAAACTAAGTCAGCTCGCCCTGACCTCACAGTTGCATCTTGTATGTTGCCATCAAACAGTCTGGGTCAAGTGCCAACACCTTTTCACTGGGCGACTCTCTCCATTAGACAATGCCAAGTGTTTTCCATTCTCCATCCAGAAGTCCAGTCTTCCATTCTCACCTTCAGTCGTCCTGGTTCTGTTTCCATGGGGACCCTTGCCAAGCAGCAGTCAGACACTGGCAGACTCCAACTCTTAGAGATAAAAAAGAGCTGCTAATCACAAGGAAAAAGACAGGCTGGTGGTTTTGTTAATTAGATCTGTGAATGTCTGTGGAATAAAGAACAGTGAGCGCCTTGAGCTGTCAATTAGAGAAGTTTCTTGGCAGATATTGCAGAGTTTAACCTTGGTGTAGTCAGTCTATACTTGGCCTGCTACTTCAGAAAGTTCACAAAGAAGTTTTGTTCCGTGGTGATCGTCATGTTACTCATGCCTGTTGTTCCACATGAGTGTGACTGGCAGACGAGACACACACAGGTCCAACCATCCCACACACTGGGCCACTTACTCTATCTAATTATACTGAGTACCTCATGCATTTTGAATAATTAATAAATGAGCTGCATCGAAGTGGAGAATACCATATGATTAATACACCAGCATTGCATTACTTGTGCATCAGTCCACATCTTCTCCTGCAATAGATGCTGAGTTGGGTTCAGTAAACTTGTTATCCAGTTTACATTCCCGTTGATGTTTGGCCATATTCAAATTCCCAAACTGACAATATTGCTTTCCGGTAAACTAAATTATTCGAAATGATCATCCAAAAAAAGAGACGCACATCGACTCAAATGCAATTTATTGTTCAATTTGATGTTCTTATCTAACTAAATGTTCTGCTTCAATCCATATTTGTTGGCATTTAGTCTTTGAAAATCTATATTTTCACTGCGGTCAAACCTTTTGTTTAGCTGAATAGAATAATACACAACTTTGAAATACCTCAGTTTTGTTGTGGGACTGAATACATCCACCCAAAAATGAAAGTGTCACCCATGATGACACATGAAGTGTGGAATGTGCAGGTGGCTGCATCTCCTCCAGCCTGCCAACTTGTACGTGGCGCTCTGCCTGATATCACTACACCGGCACGGACAAATAGGTCTCCGAGGAGCTCAGCGCTCATGGTACCAGATGTGTTCTCGCCTCCTTCATCTGCCCACGCCAGACACTCAGCCTGGCTATCATTTGAAATGTATAGATATTAGTTCCATACTCACAATTATTTTTGGATACCTTACTTTATATATATAATATATCTCTGATGTTCTCAAATGTTAAATGTCTAATAAAAGAAATTACACAAGAACAAAAGGAAATTGAAAGTTAAGAAATCGGATTGGAGAAAAAGTTTTTTTTTAAACAGTTTAAAGTTCCTGGCATAGCCACCACTTATCTCTAAAGACCAGATTCCCTTTTACAGAGGATTACTAATAATACAACCATTACAGGGTGGTTAACAGCAACCAGAACCTCATTGGTACCATCTACTGAGCATCAGTGATGTTGGTGACATTAGGAGCCTGTGAAGATGAAAAGACTAAACCCATCGAGCCACAACCGGTTCACCTGCTGCTCCTTCAAAGAGATGCAGACGTATCAGCTGATGAACCAGCAGACTTCAGAGCAGCTCCGTTCTCTGGCTGTGAGACTCCTCAGCTCATGATGTGGTTTTGTTTCTTGTTGGGTGTATTTTCCTATGTTGCAGAATGGGAACCTTGTGAACTTAAAGCTGCACTCTGATTGGTATTGCGATTACAATGACTTAACATGATTATTCATTGATTTTAGGTAGTTATTTGTATTGAAGTTGGGAGTCTTGTCCCTTCAGAGCCCTGTACAAAGCTCTGCATGTAAATAAGACTGATCCTTATTCACAGAGCATCTCCTAGAAATGAGACGTCGACATGATTAATTAAATGTTTTCTTCATCCGGTTACTTGATCGCTAGAATACTTGATTACTAAAATAATGGACAGGTGCAGCTCTATTTCTGCGTAACTTCAAAATGTTTGCGTTTGTACGTGACCTCGATATGTGGGAAGTCTGCTCTCCATGCGTCTTGGCTGTGCCTCAACTCTCCCTCTCCTCCTGCAGGTGTTCTTCAGAGCGGGGGCTCTATCCAGACTGGAGGAGCAGCGAGACGTTCAGACCAGGAGGAACATCTCTCTGTTCCAGGCTGCCTGCAGGGGATACCTGTCCAGACTGGCCTTCAAGAAGAGGAAGGTAAGGCTGCTGAAGCATCTTTGACATTTGTAAGGCTTACTTGATAAAGAACGTATGGCAAACATTCGGAGTACTGGAGATAGGATTTTTCCCTTTACCCTCATCCCACTAACTGGGCTCCCCCACGACCCAGAGGTGTTTTATTATATAGAACTGCGAAGCAAGGCTCTTCTCTCCTTCACATGTCTCGAGAGTCGCTCATCTGATCTACGTCACACTTTTAGCGGATGCCTTGCTTTGTCGAATTTGGTGCAATTTGGACACGAGACATGTTCAGAATGAATAAACTTTGAGAAACAAGTACGTAGTACTCAGTGCTGCAGTGGGGCGGAGCTTCTGGGCTCTGCAGTCCAGCATGAGGCCCGTTGAAGGAGGGTGTTTCACTGAGGACACGAGGAAGCTCCGTATCCAGTGTGAAGCTGTTCCTATGACAGAGGCCAAGCAGTCAGACCACCAGTCATTATCATGAGTCGGTCACGTTTCTCATCATTTTGTCAACCAATTTGTTCCTAATGACTTTCTTTCCTAAGTGCTTTTAGAAAAATATAAATACAGCATGCAGCTGTATTGAGAACTCTTTATTGAGTTCATGTTCATGCATGGTGTCACATGCCATGGGCTCATGTGCCCTCACTGGACTGATGCTTTAGCTTCATTCTGGACCCGGGCTTCAGATCAGCCTCTTTGTTGTTGACCTTGATGGGTGGCTCTGGAAAATGATCATGTGACATTGTGTTGATGGTATTATACATGTGCCTGGTTCACTCATATTCAGATTGCCAACGCACTATATGAGTAGTGGCACTGTTACAGAGAGGAGAAGTGTCAGATTCAACACACTTAAAGAGTTGGCAAACTAAAAGATGGTGGCCTATTGGTGTCATGGCAAATAGCAAAAGTGGCTCTTTGGTTTAAATCTGAAATATTGCCAAAGGCTAAAAGGGAATCTGATTCCATTAATGAGGCAAACCTTTGGCGTGAAGGCGTGCAGAGTGAAAGCATCCAACGTCAGAGATATCTATCCTCTCTGTAAATGGGCCGTTGGAATCATAACACCGGTGTTGTCACCAGTTAATTAACTGGCAGGACCATTTGCCCACCGTGGCATCCCAATTCGGAATAGGGCACGGCACACATGATATGCTCCACGGTTCCCTTTAGCAGAGCCACACCGACTGGCTTTCCACCCACAATCAATGGCAACTGTTCGCCGGGTCAAGCTGAAGGAGAAGCATCCCTGTGGCCGTGGTTTCTATGGACCATCATGCCAGTTCAGCGTCATCAGACACTTCACAGAGAAATGAAATGCGTTAAAGCCCAAAGACATACTTTTACTTTGGAGCTTTTTGGGTGCTTCACAAGTTGCCCGTGTGTGTGTGTGTGTGTGTTCAAGCTTTGGATCTTTGTCTGCCTTTTATGACTATTTCATTCTTTCTCGCTGCACTGGGCTCCGGCTACCAGAATTCCTTTTCAAGGGCATTTGGGTTTCCCCTCACACGGCGCTCCCGGAGGACTCACTTTGAGCCTGGTCTCTCGGGGTAAATGGAAATCCCTTGTAATTGATGAAGTTTGGAATTGGGTTCATTTCTCTGTTTTAAGCAACAAGGTCCGGCCATTGTCTTGTTGACAGCCACATACATGTGTGTCTGTGAGCAGCCCCTCCTGTGCTGCGTTACTCGCTGGACTCTTTGTGGTCATTGGCTTCAACGCTGATAGCTTTCACAGTGAAGCGTCACGACAATCCTTCGTGCGATTGGGGCACAAGTTTCACATCTTTGCATTGACTTTGTATGTAATCTAGTGTGAACGCAGCATTATTCTAGAGGGTTCACAATGTGAAAAACAAAGTCACTGGGTACCAAATCAGTAGCGTGTCTCACTCCCAAATCTGCAACATTCAATTCTCCGTTTGGAGCTTTAATTCTAATTTATAGTTTTGTCATCGACAAACGTCCAGATACTCAGAAAGGTAGATTAAAATTCTCTTCACATTGCCACAACACAAAATCAATTAGTTTGTTCCTCCATCTCGTTCATATTATTCCTGCTCGGGGGAACGTCGCCCGTTTCCTTCCAACAAGTTCTCTCTTCCTGTCTGGGGAAGCAGCGTTCAAAGCACTCCAGGAAATAAGTGATGGGGGGATGAGAATGAGAAAAGGGAGAAAGGAAGGGAAGCTGGAGAAAGAGAGACATGGGGGAATAGACAAGTAGAAGAGATCCGCTGGCTGCTTTGAAGCCCTGCAGCCTGCCTCTCCTCTCCGTCTCTTTGACATTCATGGGGAACAGTTGAGAGTGGAGGAGCATGGGGGATTCCACCGCCAGCCAACCAACACTGAGCCTAATTAAATAGTTGCCTAAAGACAGAAGCCTCACCCAAGTGGGAACAGGTGGGCTCAGGCAGACGTGTGTGTGTGTGTGTGTGTGTGTGTGTGTGTGTGTGTGTGTGTGTGTGTGTGTGTGTGTGTGTGTGTGTGTGTGTGTGTGTGTGTGTGTGTGTGTGTGTGTGTGTGTGTGTGTGTGTGTGTGTGTGTGTGTGTGTGTGTGTGTGTGTGTGTGTGTGTGTGTGTGTGTGTGTGTGTGTGTGTGTGTGTGTGTGTGTGTGTGTGAAGGAGAGGTAGAGGACACCCGTGTCATTCCAGTTTCTCATTTGAGGTGACCACTGTGTACTTCTGCCACAATGCACACTCACACTCTGAATTCATATTATTCATGTCCAAGGGGTTAATGAGAGCAGAGCAAACACTGGGGCTGGCTTTACCTGCTGCTCGTGAATCAGAATCGGCTGCATTAAGTTGTACAGTGTAAGTAGGCCGAGCACAACACTGCGTTTTAATGCACATGTTCGGTTTGCGTATAGAAACGAAAAGATTTTAAGCAGGAGTGCAGTCGAGAATAGCACAATGCAACTGGAAAGAGTGCATCAGTGGCAGCAGGTGAAAACATCAATGCATCTTCCCCATACATTGTTTCAAGTGACTCATCCAGTTAAGATCAGGCTTCCAATAAGGTCAGTAACCAACAGTAACCAGGTTACTACAGTGCATGTAACCATGTTCTCCGACTACCTTAGCAACATGGCTGCTTCTGTTCATGTAAACACGCTGCATGACAGGAGGAGCTCTGTGTAAGGCACAGCAGAAGAATTACCATAGTAAGTAAATATCAACTGTGTATGATATTAAGTCAAATAAATAATCATTTTTCATGACATTGGTGCAGCGATCCGCCTCAAATCCAACTCTATTATAAGCTTAATTCAAGTGAAGTCTGTGCCTCTTTACATCAGAAGATTCTTTTTCTTCAATAAGAATTGAATCAAGCTGTTTTAAGGTAAGTGGAAGACGTGTCCCGGTCAGGAGGAGTGTGGGAAGTGTTCAGATGAAGCTCAAGCTGCTCTTCTTTCCTTTCATCCTGCCTCATCGATCTTTTCCTGTCCTCAGTCGTCTCCCCTCTTTTTAAAGGTTATCCCTCATCTGGAAATGCAAACGGACCTCTCCAGTTACTTGAACATTTCTCAAATAAAAGTCCCAGGTCATCATGTTTGGAAAAGAGCCCGATTTGATGAGAAACATTTGTGTAATCAGGACCTCCAGCCATGCCAGCTCTTGCTGTAGAGAGCAATTTGTCCTAATTGTGTGTTATGAATGGCTCTCCAGAGTACAGAGCTTCAACAAGCTGCCGGTGGAACATTAGTCATTTGAGCTGGAACCGTTATCAGATACAGCCATCAGCCAAAGTAAAGTTACCACTGCTGCTGTTTAAAGGTGCCATCATAGAGGGCTGCTGAGTGCTGACAAATCCTCTCTTGTGTCGGTTTGATTTGACAAATGGCCACTGTGTTGGAGAGCGTGAGTCAAAGAACCATCAGGATTGTCATTTCTAGTACACTCGATGCACTAGATTTGCTCCACACGTCTTATTTGAGCTCAGACAACGTTTTCCTGCCCACAAGTCACAACGCTACTCTTGTTGGAACGGATACTTCTATAGATCTGTATCTAGAGTCTTGTTAGAACAGATACTTCTATAGATCTGTATCTAGAGTCTTGTTGGAACAGATACTTCTATAGATCTGTATCTAGAGTCTTGTTGGAACGGATACTTCTATAGATCTGTATCTAGAGTCTTGTTAGAACAGATACTTCTATAGATCTGTATCTAGAGTCTTGTTAGAACAGATACTTCTATAGATCTGTATCTAGAGTCTTGTTGGAACAGATACTTCTATAGATCTGTATCTAGAGTCTTGTTGGAACGGATACTTCTATAGATCTGTATCTAGAGTCTTGTTAGAACAGATACTTCTATAGATCTGTATCTAGAGTCTTGTTAGAACAGATACTTCTATAGATCTTTATCTAGAGTCTTGTTAGAACAGATACTTCTATAGATCTGTATCTAGAGTCTTGTTAGAACAGATACTTCTATAGATCTGTATCTAGAGTCTTGTTGGAACAGATACTTCTATAGATCTGTATCTAGAGTCTTGTTAGAACAGATACTTCTATAGATCTGTATCTAGAGTCTTGTTGGAACAGATACTTCTATAGATCTGTATCTAGAGTCTTGTTAGAACAGATACTTCTATAGATCTGTATCTAGAGTCTTGTTAGAACAGATACTTCTATAGATCTGTATCTAGAGTCTTGTTGGAACAGATACTTCTATAGATCTGTATCTAGAGTCTTGTTGGAACAGATACTTCTATAGATCTGTATCTAGAGTCTTGTTAGAACAGATACTTCTATAGATCTGTATCTAGAGTCTTGTTAGAACAGATACTTCTATAGATCTGTATCTAGAGTCTTGTTAGAACAGATACTTCTATAGATCTGTATCTAGAGTCTTGTTGGAACAGATACTTCTATAGATCTGTATCTAGAGTCTTGTTAGAACAGATACTTCTATAGATCTGTATCTAGAGTCTTGTTGGAACAGATACTTCTATAGATCTGTATCTAGAGTCTTGTTAGAACAGATACTTCTATAGATCTGTATCTAGAGTCTTGTTAGAACAGATACTTCTATAGATCTGTATCTAGAGTCTTGTTGGAACATATATATATATATATATATATATATAGATATATATATATATATATATATATATAGATATATATAGATATAGATTATTGTTAGAGACAGCTACTCTTGTTTGCCCATTGGTGGTGTAGACAAAATCTGGTCTTTTAGAAAAAGTAGGCTGCAGTGCTTTTCATTGAAAGGCTGGACATGCTTCCAATGACTTGACTTCTGTAAATAAATATATATATTTTCCATGAAAAAAGATTGAAACTGTTGCAAAATCTTCTCCATGCAGCTGATCTCATGGGAAATGCCCTGACGCATCTCGTGTTGACCTGCAGAATAATTCCAGCATTCGCCTATTTTCATCTGAGAATGAACTACTCGGCTCTCAATCAGAGCTCCCAAAAGGATGACATTGAGTTGTGTTCAGGATCCTAGTAACAGTCAAAGAGTAGCTGGTGGACCAGAGGACTTTGAAGAGTCTACTCTCTGTTGTGTTGTGGAAACTCAGTGACACTCTTCCATGGTACGTCACATGATAGCCCAGCAGGTTGGATGACATCTCTTCATGCTGCTTTCTTCCCAACTTGTTTTACACAACTTGAATACTGTTCAATTGGTGAGCAGGTTTGGTTCAGTTGCTAAAGTTGATGTCTTTGCATTGTTCCCACATCAGCAGTTGTGTTTGCATTATTCTATGATCAATTTGTCTTTTTTAACACATTTAAGAAATCATGTTAGAGATGATTTTAAATCCAACTTCCACAGAGGGGAGCGTATATGGAGAGATACCTGATCATCACTAAAACATCCTGGTCCACCCTGTAGGCATGAGCTTTGGCTTGTGTGTTTTAGCTCAGGCATCTGGAATGAGCTTCTTCACATCAAAATAATCTGGTGCAGTGGTTCTGTGTTCAACTGGGAGGAGACCAGTCTGCTGCCATCCTAACCCTTACTCGGATAAACCACAGAACATAGATGGATGGTCAAGTGCAGGTCAAACCTTTGGTCGTGTTCCTCTGATAAGTTCAGGGAAGCCAGCCAGTCTACTAAGTTCTCTTGAAAAGAAAAGTCACTTTATTGCAACCCTTTATGTATTAAACACACACTTCCTTTTCAAAATTAATCGATTCACAGAATCTGTTTTTTTGTGGCTGCAATAAAGAAGTGTGTGCTGTGACGCTGAGGACACCACATCATGCTTTTCCATAGACAATGCAGCCCTATGGCTGCAGTAGTAAATGCAGCATCCTCTTTACAGTTCTAATCAGTGCTTGTATTGGTTCATGTGTTGACAGATCCAGGATCTGGCCATCCGCTGCATCCAGAAGAACATAAAGAAGAACCGTGGCGTCAAAGGCTGGCCGTGGTGGAAGCTCTTCACCACCGTCAGACCTCTCATAGAGGTGCAGCTCACTGAGGAACAGATCCGGGGCAAGGACGTGAGTAGACGGACAGACAGACAGACGGATGGATGAACGGACGGACGGACAGATTTTTTCAATCTGCCTGTTTATTCTGGCAGATTTCGTAGGATTTCTATTTTTTATTGAGATTTTTTACAATTAATATTGTTTGATAATAGCTGTTATTCAATAAAACTGTATTACATCCATCAAATAAATGTACACGGACGTCTCCCATAAATACACACCTACAATTAGGCAAAAAGTAGATGACAGGGATGAGTGTGAGTTCATATGCTGATTAATTCCCTCCATCTGTTGTGTCTCTCTGTGTTTCCCCTCTCAGGAAGAGATCCAGCAGCTGAAGCAGAAGCTGGAGAAGGTGGAGAAAGAGAGGAACGAGCTGAGACTCAACAGCGACCGCCTGGAGAGCCGGGTAAACACACACGAGTACAGAGCCAGATTGTTCTGAAAGACATGCTGTCCACATGGCTGCTTCCTGGAGTCAGACCTACACAACCATTTGAACTAAATGGGGAATCAGACCACCCGTAACATGTAAACTCGGTGTGATATTACACCAGAGTTAGCTCAGTTGATTGTGCCTTGAGTAAGTTCGTCACTCGTACAGTTGTCATGAACACTGAAATAAGAGAGACTGACCCCAGTTCAGTACCAGGCTGTACACACAGGTCAGTGATTCCTGCTGTAAAGTGGGCCTTGTCACATGGTGGTCTCTGCAAAGACATGGTGGTCTCTGCAAAGACTCCCTTTTGATGAAGCTTGGCCTAGAACAAAAACACACACTTAAATCAGCATAAATCCTCCAAGCTCTCCATCTATATATAACATGGAGTACAAACATGCTTTATACTGGCTGTGTGTGTGACCGACTGAACGTACGTGTGTGTGTGTGTGTGTGTGTGTGCGTGCGTGTGTGTGTGTGCGTGTGTGTGCGTGCGTTGCATCAGATCACAGAGCTGTCATCAGAGCTGGCTGATGAGCGTAACACCGGGGAGTCAGCCTCCCAGATGCTAGAGACGGAAACTACTGAGAGACTGCGCCTGGAGAAGGACATGAAGGACCTGCAGGTACACACACACACACACACACACACACACACACACACACACACACAGAATGCAACATGTTGTGAAGTAACACAGTCGTGTGTGTCAGGCACGTGCACAGACATTTTTGGGGGCAGGTGCTCAAACCAAAAAAAGGGCACCCATCGCCAAAATTATTTATGAAATTAAAAATAATAATAAATTAAAAAACACAGGATATTTTCAACTTTTATATATATATATATATATTTTTTTTTTAAACAAACTAACTGACAAAATAAGGCCATATTGTATAACCAAATGCAATCAAAAAATATTCTAACTTAAAACTTATCCAAACTCTGCTCTGGATGAATTAAAGGATCTTCACAGGCCGTCTCTCTCTTCATTAAACATGACAAACGTCAGTAAACAGCTGGACGAGGCTTTGAAATCACAGATTTCGTAAGTTTTTTGTTTGTTTATTTTTTTAGGAAACGTCGGACCAGACGTAATGTTTTCAGCGGCGCTAATGTTGTGGTTAATTTATCCCAAACTCCGTCATTACCTGTTTGTCTGATGCTGCGGGGCAGAGAAGAAGAAGGCGTGGTGCATGAGCACTAAGTGGAGGAGGAGGAGGAGGAGGGAGGGGCAAAACTCTCACAAGAACTCAAATAAATGCCCCGTCAGATATCAAAACACATTTGGGGGGAATTGATGACAGAGAGAGTCATTGTTATTCTTAAATACTGATGAAAACGGGCAGGTGCTAGGCTAGGGGTCTATCTGTGCACGTGCCTGAGTGTGTAGAGTAAGAGTCAGGTTGTGCTGCAGTGTCACACCGTGGGACTCGAGCCTCACTGTGTCCATTAGCGCCCCCACCCATTCCTTCACGCGGTGCTTTCTTCCAAGCCGAGTTCCATTAAGGCAAATGAAAATGGAACCGCCTTATTGTGATGGCAAATAAAGATGGATAACACTTTATTACCCAATTAGCCCTTTAGCAGTAGGGTAATAAAGTGTTCTACAACACAGCCCATTCCGCCACTTCACAGTGAAGTTTTATTTTAATGCGCATTGTAAAATGTAATTTAATGTCTGCTCATTTATATATACATTTAACATTAGCACATCAGCTTGAATTATTAAAAAGCAGAACTATTAGCCAGCCCGCTGCTTTTCTCCCGAGAGGTGTTATCGTCTATTTGAGTATTAATGTTGGAAGATGTCATTTAAAATTCATCTTGGATAATAAAAGGCTGTGTCATATTTAAACAGTGCTGTTTTGTCAAGACATTCAGGCAGTAGTAATTGAAGACCCAGGAGATCCTAACGCACTGCAGTACGGTCTCAGAGGCATTCGGTCCAGGCTGCTGGGAGCAGACGCTTCATAGGCATTGTGTTCAGGGGTGAAGCATTTATGTACATTAAAGAACAGAAAAGCCAAGTGTGCACATAAAGGAACCAGTTAATCCCCCCTGCTCAGCATCAGACGCCGCAGTGAGCCAGCAGGAGACTCGGCCTGCTGGGCTGTAAAAGCATCTTGTTGTGTTGGAGGTGTGTGGCCTTTACTCTGTTCAATATCACAGAACGACGTCTTTGGTGGAGCAAATTAAATACAAAGTTTATTTAGACACAGGACACGTTACAATATTTCCAGACCAACTCACACAGCTGAAGCCTTGTGTGTTTTTCCGCTCAACTCTAATATATATATTTGTGCAGAGCACTGTAGATGTTCTCCTCCATCATTGACAGTGCAGTCGCTCTAAAGGGATCACTTCACAGCTATTATGTAGAGGAGGAATGACTACAGCAACCATTAACGCTTTCAATGGGCAGGCAGTATTAAGATGACTTAAAACGACCTGAGCCTTAAATCCACTCAATACATATTCTATGCAAACAGCATGTCAGCCAGCGTTGCCTTGACAACCGCATCAATGACGCTCACCGTGCATTCATTCTCCAAGCTTTCTGTTCCCCTGAATCCATGTGCCTGTCTCACACACACACACACACACACACACACAAAGTGATGGCTGTAATTGTGAAATTATATTGTCAGGCCATTTCTCCACTACTGCCCTTAGAGGTGATTTATTTTCTTTTTGTATGGGGGGTTGTGGCTGCTCAGGCCGCTCTGTAGGATGGATGTTAGTTTCCTCTTGTGAGAGTGAGGAGAGTTCCAATGTCTGGTTGATGAATGTTGCACTGCAATGCACCTGTACACTAACTCACTGTCCTCCGCAGTTGAATAACAGTTCAATGTAATTACTGATACCGACTACCTTGTGACTTGTTAGTGAGAACAGGTGAAATGAATGACTTTAATGATGGCTGCATTCCATTTAGGAGAGTTGGTTAGCGCACTGGGATTGTACATGCTCACTGGCCGGGCTAACTGGGACACTTAAGGGAACAGAGCCACTGGTAATGTTATTATCTGAAAAGGATCTCCCAGCATGTGTTATGGTCAGTTCTTTAAAGAATATTTATTTTCTCACACATATGTGCTTTTGGAACTGAATCGAAGAAAAATCCCACTGAAGGTCAGGGATAGTATTATTATTGTTTTTTAGAAGTGACACTCTAAACATGCATGTCGTGCTCCGCTATCATCCCGGCGTGATCTGTGGAGCTCTTCCCATTCTGTGGGCCCCTGAGCCTTGATGCTGTGCAGTGTCTCTGAGCCGTCTAATGTCCCTCTATTTGGGCTCCAACACGCAATAACCTGCAGGACGTTTCCGTTAATCTCCGGAGGCATATGTGTTCACGTTGTCATAGAAACGGTTTCCTCTCTCATCCATCAGGCCAAGTTTGACAGCATGAACAAACAGATGGAGTCCATGGAGATGGAGGTGATGGAGGCTCGACTCATCAGGGCGTCTGAACTCAACGGAGAGATGGAAGATGACGACACAGGTCAGACACCATGTAGACTAAACAGCAGATGTTCTTCAGCACAGCAGAGATTGTGATGTGTATGTATGTACTACACATAGTAATGCCCATAGTCGGACTTGTGTTAAAGCTGCTGAACGCCCATACAGGTGTTTACCAAGACTGTGTGGGAGTTACAGATCACACCTGTGACTCTGTAAACAGCTGTTCAGACAGGAAATAGATCCCATTCATGTTGCAGAGCGTCATTGGAGGTGTTGTCTTGTTCTGCCTGTGTAGCGATGTGTCAACCCAATGAGGACGAGCCCCACTGTAAAACAGTATTTTGACATTAATATTAAACAGATAGATCTCTGGAGGCAGAAAACAAACAACAAACAACAAATGATGAATCATTTATTTGTAAAATTCAAGTTAAGTGAGTGTCTTCCAGAAAGATAAAGTGATCACAATTACAATTCGTCTTTCAGCAACAGTAAGAACAAAGAGTCACCAGAACGTCATCAAGTTTAATGTACACCTCTGACAGTCTGCACACACACTGCTGAACTGTACACACACACACACACACACACACACACACACCCCCGCCCCCCCACATAGAGGTTACAGAAGTAGTAATTCATTCCCACCCTGTGGTCTTCAGGGGCGCTGCAGGACTGTAGGGGTGGAGCCCGATCGATGCTTAAAGCCAAAGCTAAAGCCAAGAACGAGCCGACGTGAAGTAGTACATTATAAATCGATCAGTTCCAAGCGAGGAGTGAAGTGGGGACTCGGGTCAGACGCCCTGCCGGCAGGCTGCCAGCTGCCTGTGTGTGACATGTCGAATTGATGAAGTGTCTCCATGTCGCACGGTGCCGAAGCAGAGCTTTGACTCGTGTGAACTGACACTGTGACACAAGCGTGGCCGTGTTCTTCATGTACATTCAATGTGTGGGCTGGGTCACATGACCTCGACAACTGACTTCTTCAGGAAAATATACTTATACTAGTCTGAAAATAGTGGATAAAGTTCCAAACTGGCTGAAGTTGAGCTTCATGCTTTGATAAAATCAGTGTTTTGTTAAGTAAAGTTTGAGGATGCACTTGGCACATCCATAAAAGTAATTCATAGTGTCCCTTTATAGACTTGGGTGACGGCAGCAGAGGAATCCACCAATGAATGTGCTCAAACATCATATAAAACTAAATGTGGTGAAACCTCTGAACCATGATACAGATGTTCAGGGTCCCCCAGAGAATGGCCCCTCCTGAAGTGTTTGCATCAACAGATCACGACATGATAACATACATAAGAGGGGAAGCTATATCTATATATTGTTTAAGTTTGTTTCATGGATTTTTTGTGACAGACAGACCAAGATCACTGTTAATGTGCTCAGTTCAATTTATCCTAAACTAACCTCTCAGATGTGTCAGGTCTGTCTCCAGGACATCATGAGCCATCATCCTGCAGCGCTCTCATCTCTAGACTGAGCTGGCTTTAACTGTTTAGGTTAAACATAAGGATATGGGACCCTGGAAATGCATTTTTCATGCAAACGTCATGAAAAATATTGTATGAAGGTGTCTGTAAGCATATTGAGATCCAACTGATGTGAACATGCTGATGTGACAGGAGGAGAGTGGAGGCTGAAGTATGAACGAGCCATCAGGGAGATTGAATTCACCAAGAAGAGGCTGCAGCAGGAGTCTGAGGACAAGCTGGAGGTGGAGCAGCAGAACAAACGGCAGCTGGAGAGGAGGGTGAGTGTCCATCATGCACCGTAGAATTCAGTCATTAGGTCATTAGGAATGGAATGACATCATCTGTTGTCTACGGTACGATATACAGCTGTACCCAAGTTAGACACCTCCAAGCTTCTTGCTTTATTGCAACACAAATATTTACAATTATTAAAATGTACGGCCAAAGTCTCTGAAGGTAAATTCAAGATTAAACAAACAGGTAACGCGGCTAATAAGACTATTCAGATCAATTCTGTAATGTAGTGATTAATGAGGGTACAAAGGAACCACGTTGTCTTAACACAAGTCTACACTTTACAACAAAGAACACATCAATTGAATGCTTTTCACCTGCAGACAAGGAAACGTCACCTGAGGGCCAATTGAGGTGTCCTTAAGGTTTCAGCTCGAGCTCAGCTTCTTCATCTCAGTCATATTGTGTGTGAGAAGCAGTGGCGTCTAATCCTCAGCCAGTAAAACACTGGGACCTACACTGTGAACGGTTTATACAGAAGTACACATGAAAATGTTTAGGTTGGATGCTGACTTGGTAAGATTATGATCACTAGAATGACACTTGTGCAGGGCGTTCTCTTCCTCGTCTGATTAGTTGCATGTGTGTGTTTGTGCAGATCAGCGACATGCAGGCCGATAACGAGGAGTCCCAGAGAAACATCCAGCAGCTGAAGAAGAAAACCCAGCGACTCACAGCTGAACTGCAGGACACCAAACTTCACCTGGAGGGCCAGCAGAGCCGCAACCACGACCTGGAGAAGAAGCAGAGGAAGTCAGTACACACACACACACACAGACACGTGTCATGTACAAGCAGGTGTTCCTGTAGGTACACAAGACTTTACACAGCTGCATCCTGCTGTGTTCCCACACACTGTGAAGGGTCCAGTGGTGTTGCTGTAGTAACAATAATAACTGGACAGAAAATTGTGTTCCAGATTGTTTATAGCACCGTGCTGTGCAGACAGAACAGACAGGTCTCCAGCTCATTTGTACAGCTGCTAACCTGTGTGTGTGTGTGTGTGTGTGTGCATGATGTAGTTAAAACATGTGGGATCATCTGTGACCAGCTCAGCACATTTTACGTGATGAGATTTCTTTTAATGAACTTTTACACCGAGTTGTTTCCTCTCAGCGTGGCCGTGCTCCGTGACGGTGTTAATGGGAGGAGTGTGTGCAGGTTTGACAGTTAATGGGAGGAGTGTGTGTTGGCGTGCAGGTTTGACAGTGAGCTGAGTGGAGCCCAAGAGGAGGTGCAGAGGGAGAGGAGTCTGAGGGAGAAACTGGCCCGGGAAAAGGACGTGCTGGCCGGAGACGCCTTCAGCCTCCGACAGCAGCTGGAGGTTGGTGTCACACGGATCTGCTGTGGCCACGATGGCACTTTCTTTGAACTAAATTTTATTCAGGTTATGTTTATACCCAATGGAGACAAAGTAATAATAGTATGATAATAATATCCTTATGCCTCGGTGAGCATTATGTAACTTCCCAGTCACTCTGTTCTGAAGCTGCATTTAATTATAATGTCATTCTTGCATGTTGGTCGAGAAAAGAACAATCAAAAAGAACCGAGTCCTAAGCCCAGGACTCAAACATCAGCTCAGACCAGCGTGTGTTCCTCTCCCTGGATGACATCACCACTGACGTTTGTAGTGTCTAAACACACTTATTCTCCCTGTGGCGCATTGCATTGTAGGATTGCAGAAAGCAGTGTACATATTTGTTCTGATGACACTGTAGAGTGGAAACCTTTATATTGACTGCACAACGTTTTTTTGTAAAACACTAAATCTGTGAACTGATCTTTTCAACACTGATGTCATTTCTTATCATAAAGGGGCCTTTATATTGGCCTATATTAGGTCAAAACCTTTCCATGAACCAAACATACCAGATCCAGCAGCATCCAGATTAAAACGTGCTAAAAGTTATACAAGCTTTTTAAATACAAGTTCTCTGAACTTTAAAGTTACAGTGAGGAACCAGGAAAGCTGAGAGAGTTTCATAGAGTTCTTCTTAATACATCATCTTCAGACAGGTCTACCCAGGGACACTCACAATACCTAAAGTCACTTTAGTAGCTTCACAGTAACTAAGTTTTCATTATTGAAGACACGGGTACAAAGCGGGGCCATATTTGGGTGTCATCGTGTACACTACCTGTTAGTGAGCTTTCACAGAAAGAAATGAGTCCAAAGAAAGGTCCATCTATCATTTTATTATATGATTATAACATGGGGCAAAATGATATAAAAAGAACCCCAATAGGACATGTGAAGCATATTAAGTTACTTAATGTTCACTTGATTCGGATGTGCTTTCGACCAGCCTGTGTTTCTAGGTTATGTTTAGTGAACTATTTATTGTATTGTATTATTATAGTGAACTATTTAAACAGGGCCGTTATGATCACCTGCATGCCTTATTGTTCATGGAATACTGTACACACATGTACTCGTAATTGAACAGCCTTTATTTGTCCTGTGGCTCTTGGTTACATCTACGATACAGGTCTGCAGGTTTGCACTGCGCCCTTCTGCACAGCATGCGTTTGTAATTATTAAGGGATGCTGAGATTATTATGCTGAGTTAGTAATTGCTCAGCGGTCCCTCATCACGTGTATGTGGGTCTGGTTCCTGGTCCATGTCTACACTGTGACTCCCTGACTGCAACCTTCTGTCCTTCAGGACAAGGACCTGGAGGTGTGTGCAGTCAACCTGAAGCTGGACCAGCTGGAGGCCGAGCTGCAGGACCTCAACTCCCAGGAATCCAAGGATGAAGCATCGCTGGCCAAGGTCTTCTTTGTTTAACTTGTATTAGTACTCTGGTGTGTTATTGTATTTAGTGCTGCCACAGCAGCTCTATGACCTGATGTCCCAGTCAAGACATTCAGTCATTCATAGTAAAAGATAGTCCAGTGGATACGCTCTATTACATACATAGTACATTATGTACTATGATTTATGTATTATTTTTATATATATATATATATATTTATTTCCCATTGTATTGTGTTATTCAGGTGAGGAAGCAACTTCGGGACATGGAGGCCAAGCTGAAGGACCAGGAGGAGGAGCTGGACGAGCAGGCCGGGACCATCCAGATGTTGGAGCAGGTACAGACAAAGCACAGGAACATCTTCAGCCATGTTTAAAGCTGTGTTACGTCATCTTTGACCACAAAAATAAGCCGACAGATCAGAAGCAGATGACAAGTGTCAAAGCAGGTGCCTCTTCACACATCAAGCAGACATGTACGCCTTCCTTTGGAGTGGTGTTTGTGTCCAATATTCACTGTTCTTCACGCTCTGCTGTGGCCTCTGTATCTGCTCAATGCTCCAGATATCCAGCAGCTGGTCTCTAACTGTGTCACTGAACAGCTCCGTAGAACTAACGGCGCCTGCAGAGTGATTCTTCTGTGGCAGATGTAAATGAGGAGTTTAGCCCAATGATGACGTGCTGATACTCTACTTGACTTTTAACACCATCCACATGGCCTCTATTTGAGACCACGGTGACAGCCAGCAAGCACTGTTTTCTCTGAGTAACACACTCACACTTGTAATGTCCTGTTAATGTTGGGAAAACAACTGTGTTATGAATATTTAACTTGTTTACTTGGGTTCCAGTTTGACTAAAGTATTACAGCCCTTGCCAGTGAAACAAAACGCAGGCCTCCAGAGGTGTTGGTATATAGACAACCTTGTTGCTTCAGGTACTGGTGACGAGAATAATGAAGGAAGTCCAGTTTGAGTCACAGAGTTTATCAGACACCAACAAACTGCACAGGATGCACATCCCTGCAGTACAGTTGTGTCCTCCATCTGGACACGAGCACGAGGTGAACCGTTGAACGATGACATGGCTCCATATGTGAAGGTTTAAGAACTCTGCAGAATGACCCTGTTGGAACCCTGTGGGCCGTAATCATGAAGCCTTTCAGATAAGAACCTGGTAAAGATGAAAGTTCTTCACAAATCCACAGAGCCACTTATCATTAAGAGAGCGCTTAAGGTGAACCACTGTGAGGAGGTAGGGAGGAGACCTTTAAAGAGCCTTTAAAACATCCGACATCACGAGGCAGTATGTTTGTAGTAGGCGTCAGAGAGTATGACATGTTCATATTGGGTGGTAATTGGTATTTATGTTACCGATAATTATTAATATATGCTTAAAAATATTCAAATGGCCCTAACACATTACCTTATCTTTGTTCAAAACAGGGAGCTAGACAGCTTGTGAGGATATTTACCATTCAATGGAAATTCACCACAATCAAGTCATTGCGAGTGTTTTTTATAGATATAAAACGCCACATCGTCCCACCCCCAGTGCTACGATGCAGAAAAAGCACTGACCTCCACAATGTGTTGCACATTCAGAACATTAATATCTCATCAAACAACGATCATCTCTGTCATGTCTACCTGAGCAGAGAGCGCCATGTTGAGAGCTGTGTGGACAAGATAAAGAGGCCCTCAATTTAGAATTTAGCAGCTTTATAGTCTGAGTACAGCACGGATTTACCAAACTGCTATTTTAACAACTTAACATTTAGTGGCAGTGTGCCAGGCCTCCAGCTCTACTTAATCACACTGTTCCTGTGCTGCTTACCTGAGGAGCACTACTGCTGATACTAATGTCCTGTTCCTCAACCATCTCCACTCTGACTGATGGAAGACACATTATAAAAACGACGAGTCAGCAGGAAGTCAATGGTCGTATCAAACATGTAATAAAAGGTGTTCTCAAAACATAAAGCAGCTCCAGCAGCAGACTGAGCTGCAGTGATGCTCCAGACAGGAAGCCAACGCCTCCCTGTAGTTCGTCCACTATGAGCAGCTGTCAGTCTATTAGCAATATTAAGAACAACATATGCACGTCGTCTATGAATTATATATGGAAACCAGGTTGAAAACCAGCGATGGCCTCCTTTAAGCAGAGTGTACGACGTCTGTGTTCGTCTTCCAGGCCAAACTTCGTCTGGAGATGGAGATGGAGCGTCTGCGTCACACTCATTCCAAGGACATCGAGAGCAAAGACGATGAAGTGGAGGAGGTCAGACAGTCCTGCAGCAAGAAGGTGAGGATGTGTTCATGCACACATTGTAATACTGTGACTAAAGTTTGTTGTACAATTATGATTGAACGTGAGGGAGCGATGGGTGTGACGTGTGTGCTATTTGGAGCACACGTCAATTCAGTTGAGTTTATTTTGTATAGCCCAATATCACAAATTACAAATTATCCTCAGAGGGCTTTACAATCTGTACACATACGACATCCCTGACCTTTGACCTCACATCGGATCAGGAAAGACTCCCCAAGAATAACCTTTCACAGGGAAAAAAGTGAAGAACCCTTCAGGAGAGCAACAGAGGAGGATCCCTCTCCCCGGATGGACAGAAGAAGAGATGTCATGTGACCAGATGAACTGAGTTAGAGTCCTCCCCATTCTAGAAATGATCTTATGTCACTGAGACACAACGTTTGTTTGCTGGTAATACAAAGTCATCTCTATGTTTACCTGTTGTCAGTATAACATAAGCCTGACGTCATACTGCTCTCACATTGTTGTATGCCGTGTTCTTACATTGATGAGTAGGTGCTGTGGATGTTACAATGAGCCTATAGTGTACCTTTGCCTTCATTGGTGCTTGCTTAGGCTTTTATTGAAGGATTTAGGGTATTTGTGGAACTGGCCCTCATAGTACACACACACACACACACACACACACAAGACACACACTATGCATACAAAGACCCTCCAACTGTATTCATTGTATTTGTTAGATTAGGATCCATTATGTGAATTATTTATGTCCTTGAGTCACATTTGGCTCCCATTGGTGGCTCAACCGCCATGTGATATCAGTGTGCTGAGTGTGTGTGTCTGTGTGTGTGTGTGGGTGTCTGAGTGAGTCAGTGGTAGGTTTGCTGTTGGCCCCCCCCCCCACTGCGTCTTCCAGTGTCATGTCCAAGGGGATGTAGTGTTTGATGATGGATTATACTGAATAACTGCATGAAGGAGGTAGACCTATAGTAATGTGTTTGTTGCTCATTGTGCATCCAAAGCATATGAATATACAAGATACTGCAGACTGGTTCTTGCCAACGTTTTCAATTATCCCGTGAAATATCTCAAAGTCTACTGGATGGCTTTGCACAACATTTGGTACAGTCATTAGTACAATTCATCTTGTGATGGTAACCAGGTCAACATGTCAGGACCTAGAGGGATGTAACATAATTGTTAATATTCTTAAATAATAATAAATGTTGAGCTCTACTTTCCGTCCCACTGGGATCAGACCGGTCTATGAATGTACTCATTGCTGAGGTTTTATTTCCGTGTGTCCAGCTAAAGCAAATGGAAGTCCAGCTTGAAGAAGAATACGATGAGAAGCAGAAGGTGCTGAAAGAGAAGAGAGAGCTGGAGTCCAAGCTTCTGTCCTCACAGACCAAGGTAACTACACTGTATGATGGGAAGTCTTCATGGGATCAGTCCCAGTTTCCACTTTAACAATAAGTGTGTGGGAAATAGTCAATGTAAGATGCATTCATCTTCCAACAGGACTTGACCGGCTCATTTCTTCTGTGTATTCACAGCACATCACAGACACATTGGCTGTGTGCAGGGTGATATAGTACCTCAATGTTAGGGAGGTTATTAGTTGTAAAGCCAGAGCACTACTGCCATCTGTGTGTGGAGATGTGGGCGTTTTATATGACTTCAGCTGACTGAGTCACAGATGTATCTGACTTTGCCAACTAGAGAGCCATCGGCATCAATTACGTTCATAAAACCAGGAAACAGGAGAATCCTGCTGCAACCAGACCACCTGTGATCACCGCGTCTTGACCATTAACCGACGTGGAGCTTTCTTGTACTGACCTCAACATGAAGGGTTTTTTAGGGTTACGGTAAAGACCATTTATTTAGTTATCTTAGATGTACAAGCTAATTAGAAAAGGTCAGCCGACTCCCGACATCTTTTCTAGAGTTGCAACAATTAATTAATTAGTCAATTGACAGAGTTTATTTTTGTTTAAATAATTTATATTTTATATTTAATTGCTATATATAATAAAACTGCTGGAAATGTAATGTTTGACCTTGTGTTCAAATTATTTTGACATACTACGATGTAAATTATTGGAAAATATGTAGATTTAACAGGTAAAATAATACTGAACGATAAATGTACATTTTTTAACAAAGCAATAAGAAAATCATTTTTAAATGAATTTTAATGACAGAATAATGGTTTTCCATCTATAAGCTAAACAATAAATAATGTGTGTAAATTGAACTAAAATGTATGTGTGATAAAATGTAGGGATTGGGCCTTTTTAATGGTAACATGGATGCTAATCCCCGATGTATCAGTCGTGTCACCAAACTTGACTGTACCTGTTTCCCAGGTGAGAAGCGGTGACATGGAGACTGAGAAGCGTTTGAGGAAGGACCTGAAGAGAACCAAGGCCCTGCTGGCTGATGCCCAGATCATGTTGGACCACATAAAGAACAACGCGCCCAGCAAGAGAGAGATCGCTCAGCTCAAGAACCAGGTACCGACATCGTAAACGCACAGGCGGCCTTTACACCTACAGGACTTCTTTCTGTGCCATTCATTTGCACCTCAATGTATTTGTTCAGAATGTTGTTTTTTGTCAAAATTACAAATATTACACAGACGAATACTAGCCAATCAGAGTAGAACGCGTCAGGACTTCGCCATCCTAGGACAAAGATATGAGGATGCTTCCTAGAAAACTGCCTATACATGTTTATCCTTGAGAATAAATGTAAATGGGACAACTGATACTACTCCTCTCTCTCTTTTCCAGTTACAACTCCAATTGTTCCATATGTAACCACGGTGCCATGAATTTGAATGGACAGGGACCAGAATCAATTGATATTTTGGTTCAGTCACTGTTCATGTGATTTACATTTTGTTACTGAACTAATACATTTTCCTCCACTTGTGTCTGTTCCAGCTGGAGGAGTCTGAGTTCACCTCTGCGTCTGCAGTTAAAGCTCGAAAGTCCATGGAGGTGGAGATTGAAGATCTGCACGTTCAGATGGAGGACATCTCCAAAACAAAACAGGCGGTCAGTACAGCTCTCTGGATCCTCAGCTCAGCCTTTAAAAGCACTTTCCTGCAGTCACCCAACCACACATGTGTGGTTACATACATGGTTTCCTTCAGCAAGTTGTTGTTGTTTAAGAAGAGGAAAAAGCTAAAGCTTGGAAATGACCATGAGTGGTGAGGACATGGATTGTGTCTGAGTCTTTTAGAGCGCAGCACCATCTGTGGTGGTAGCAGGACAGCAGTCAACCTGTCAAGTCCTTGCCTTGAGCCAGAGATGAGGGGTTATGAAAGCATGGTGGAATTAGCTTGTCAGTTGATGCTTCATCTACACACGTTTGTCACAGCGTGGGAAATTCAGTCATTCACCACAAGTCGTAATGTGCCGATGGCTCAACTTCAAGTTGTGCCGTGTTGGATTGTTACGCTACAACGTTTATGAGCCGATAATAGACGAGGCGTGATTCAAACTCAAGGCTAATCTCCCTCTGCCATCCTAATAAAACCTCCAAGCAGCTCATGGTCCTGTATCCTTTATTTGGAGGGTATTTATTGGTCAGGGCCATGCTCGGCTTCATCTCGGCTATCATTTTGGTTTTGAATCAGGTTGTTTGGAGAAGCTTATGAACGTATTCCACACTAATGCATCCTAATGTTTTCCCCCAAATGCATGATCCATCTAATAGAAAGAGAGTGATGAAGGCGTACCCTGCTGTTGGTTTTGAAAGGGTGTCTTTGAGGACGACCTCTGCAGCAGACATCCAGCCTGCAGGGGAAGTAGGAGGCTGCCAGAATGACAGAAATGATTATTATATAAATGGAGCCTCAACCGCATCACACATTGCAATTCAACCAAGATAAAATCATGCAAATAACATTTCTTTCAGATGGTTTGCCGTTTCTACCATCTCCCCCTGGTCTATCGCCATAATTGAAGTGTTTTGAGAAAATTGCCTCGCAAGTTTCCGGCAGCTTTATTTTTTCACAGCAACCTGAGAGGGAAAAAAGGAAGAAAAAAAACAAAGAGCAACGTAATTGGGTTGAGATTGCACTGACAGCCTATTGTTGAATGTGTTAAATTAAAGTTTGACGCTTTTGACTGTCACGTTTTTTTTTCTCACGTCCATCACAAAATGTTCCCGACGCTGCAGAGGATGAGCTGCCTTCAAAGCTTTTATTAGCACTCAGAGAATTTAAAAAGGGAAAGTGTGATATGTAAATTAATTTGCCCCAGATTTCACATGGATATTTTTAGTGACTGTGCACCTTGGTACGTCTCAGCAGCGCGTGGTTTTAATATAAATAGACGAGGAATGAATAAATCTTGGCTTCAAAACACGGATTTGGATGACGAGGTTGTCTTTTGATTCTTCTTCATTCTTCTTCCCGTTTGGACCGTTTCTAAATGAGATGGATGCTTCACTGTGAGCTCCACCTGTCCCCTGACTCATTAGCCTTTTCACATAGACACATTAGTCATGATTTATTAATCCATATCCCTGAACCAACAACCTCTATCCCAGTCACTACAGAGGGATTACTTCTCCTCTCAGCTGAAGGTACGAGCCTTTAGCCTCTCATTGGACGTCCTGGTTCTGACGGCCTTTAGATCATCCCTGATGGACCCTGTGATAAGGGGGAGGAGCTAAGACGAGCTCTCCTCTGGGAAAAGTCAAAGCATGATTTATAACTGTTCATGGATATGTATAGATTTACTTTCTAAATCTACACAATATACCCGTGTGCCTAGAAAATATCCATATAGATGACCTAAGATCTATATAAAATATAAGATATTACTGTGACGGTAGTGTCAAGAAGGTGTGGTGTGGGAAGAGAAAAGTAATCTATATGCACTATGTGCTTTTGAATTTATCTGAATAATGATGACAGCGATAATAAGAATTTTACTATTAATCCTGATAAATAATTAATTTCTGCCTATTTTAAAGATACAAATCTAAATTTATTCTATCAAAAGGGAATGGCCTGGACTTTATAAATTAGTATTTATTTATATATATATATAAATATATATAATTTCAAGCCGACATCTATTGTCAAGACATAATCGCACGTTTGAATCCTCGAGTTTCACATCACTAGCAGCACTGCACCATGTTATTTAAGTACTTAAGGGCGACTGTGGGTCAGTGGTTAGCAGGTCCGTCTTTCAATCAGGGGGATGTTTCCTTGAGCAAGGCACTTGACCCTGAATTGCTCCCTGTAGCTGTTCTACAGTGTATTGTAAGTCACTTTGGATAAAAGCGTCAGCTAATTGACATGTAAAGCTGCTGCCCAGTGAGGTTGCTCATAGCCAGAGACACGTGCTGTCTCACCTTTGTGTTTTAACTGCACACACAGCTGCAACTTGTCTCACACAGCGGGTTTGATGTATTTACGAATGTCTTTGTCCTTCAGCTGGAGGAGCAGCTGAGTCGTCTGCAGAGAGAGAAGAATGACCTGCAGTCCAGGATGGAGGAGGACCAGGAGGACCTGAACGAGCTGATGAAGAAGCACAAGGCCGCTGTAGCTCAGGTCCGCTGTTCTCCTCTTCCTCTGTTAGAGACCCCAATAACATTATGGCCTAAACATTACAATTAAGGCCTCTTTATGCAGCTTTATCCTTTAAAGTATTAATGAATCCCATTCTAAAGAAAATGCTTTGATCTTTGACCTTTTGTATCTCATATTCCATCTCACAATGAATTGGTTACTAATACAGTTACACTTTCCATTTCATGTTTAGTTTAAATAAAGACCTAAAAAGGGAATGAAGCTTATTTTACAGAGCAGCCACAGGATTGGCCAAATAAAACTTGCTTAACTGGCTTGAACACATTTAATTGTATTTAAAACTCTGAATGTGTGTCGCCTCAAGCAATACCAACATGTGTTGGTGATTGGTTTATTTATGTCTGGAGGATTATTAGATCTTCTTTTCAAAAGACAATATAAAAATACCAGTTTTCTGTGTTGATGCACGAGCGCCCTCAAGCACGTGCACGAGACGAGCTAAACGGAGAGCGGCTCAGAAACAGCACACCGCTGCAGTGATACGAGTTGTCCCTCAACAGAGAACCTTTAAGTGGGTCCCATAAACAAGCAGTACAGTATTGATCAGTTCTACAGCTGATACTGTAAGTCAGCAATACATCACGGAACAGAGGAAGACGTTCACTGGTGTATGATTTTAAATAGAAAGCAGAGATCTGCCCAACATCGGAGAGCTGATGTAACATCACACACACACACACTCACACACTCACACACTCACTCTCTTCCAAATGACACGTTTTTGAAAAGCGGTGGTGTTTGGCTAACTCCCATTAGTATTAATGTCGCTGTACATGCAGATGAATAGCATGGGGAAATGAAAGTGCAGTAAAAGTGCTTCCTTTCCATTGCGGCTGGAGTGATGAGTGATCTGCCTCCACTGGCTCCAAATGATCTCATCCTTCCCGTCTAAACTGAAGCAGCTGAATTCCCTGTGGGAGCCGAGTGCTCATCTACTGTGAGGAGGAGCTCACATATTTCACACAGGTCTCACTAAAATGAGATTCATTGATACGCTTTCACCAGACTAAAAGGATGTTTCCAGCAGAGCTCTTTGTCTATGAAATGTGTCGTTGTGTTGTATAACGTCTTTTTTATTGTTTGGAGTTTAATGGATTAAGATTGACTTTTTAGGATGTTTAGCCTGAATCCTGTATAATTGATATACTTCAGATCATGTATTCTTTCGTCAAATGGAATAAAAGAAAAACACGAGTAATATCCAACTAATGTATCATGTTGCTCACTGACTTTGCTTCTCGTGTGTTTTTTGTGGTTTCAGTCGGCCCAGAACCTGGCGCAGATCAGTGACCTACAAGCCCAGCTGGAGGAGGCCCTCAAGGAGAAACAGGAGGTTCAGGAGAAGGTATATGCCGGTTACCTGCTCTCGGCATACTACTGATGTAACAAAGGCATCCAGTTAAAATCTGTATTCCATCTAAAATCACAGTGAAACAGGCAGAGAGCTTTAAAACCTATTCGTCAGACCAGAGGAGGTACCAGCAGGACGAGTGAAGTGTAATCCAGCCCTGCAGTCATTTCACATGCATGTGGGGCTCAGGAACAAATTGGAAAAGAGCCTTTATAAGTTTATTCTATTCAAATGCAGCTGTGATCTCCCATCTCCTTTGTGTTGCTAGCCCAATGCATTTGACTAAAATTGACGTTTTTAAAGTGGTGTGAGGTATTTAAGTATTTGTGCTTGTTGATGGGGGACAAACAGCACTGAGGGGCTGTTCGGTGTGTTTTTGTTATCGGGTCCACCAGATCAGAACTCAGTTGTGTCCTTGTGTGTGTGTCCACACTACACACTTCGATGTAATCTGCCTCATCAGGCAGTGATTGGATATAGTTCGTGGTCAAAGTAGCAGCTGTAAAAAGTGGATAAACATTTTATTTCCTTACAATCCTTCACAATAACAGTCCCTTGTTATTTTTAACTAACAAAGCTTTGCTTATTCAGTGGTATAAGGAGCGTATCTTTCTATAAATGCTTCATTTTGTCATTTAAAAGCTTTTATTTTGAAGCAGTAACTGAACTGGACTCAGACAGCAGGTCTCAGCTGGGTTCAGGACTCTCTTCCCTTTGCTCTTCTCAGGAGAGGACCTCCTGTGTGGGAAGAAGATGATGGAGAGCTATGTTTGATCAATTGCTCGTAGCATACAGACTTAGGGTGACTGTGGCTCAGTGGTAGAACAGATCCTTCAATCAAAGGATCGGAGACTCGATCCCCGGCTCCGCTACTCCACAAGACACTGAACCCTAAAATTGCTGTTGTAATATATGAATTAGTATGAATGTTAGTCAGTCACCTTGCATGGTAGCCCCTCCCATCAGTGTATAAATAGGTGTGAATGATGTCATGCAGTGTTAAAGCTTTGAGTGGTCTGAAGACTAGAAAAGTACAGTCCATTGATCAGGTAATGCCTCCTTACATGACCAGATGACCACGGTCTATGAATACTTTAATCTAAAGATTTACCTTTTTAAAACCAGGATCACGACCGAAATTGAAAGCGGTTCAAGAGCAGAACCGCTTTACTTGACATGTTACTTTTCAGCCTAGAAAGCCAAGTATTTGCTGGTTCCAGCTCCACAAATGTAAAGAGTTTCTACTTTTCTGCTTGTTTCTGATGGTTTGACTTTGTCTTGAGTGTGTTGATTGGCCTTGGGGTTTTTCATGGTTTTCATATTGATCAATACTTATTATTTTTGCCTCAAAACCTTGTTTAAGAAATTGTCAACATATGCCGGCCTTATGTTACGACACTTTAAGTCTCGTAATGAAAAGAAGAATCGCGTGTACAAACTTGAAAGCATGAATGAGCAGCGCTGCATCGGCCGTCTCCCTTTAACAAATACAACCTTGGATTGGCACTGCAGTGTGACACATGGCCAACTTGGTGTCCCAAGACGAGCAATAATGCTGAACCTCGTAATCTGAGGCTGCATGCATCGTTTTCATTCGGCACAGCTGGAGTAAGATGTCCTCTTCTGACCTAAGGTCCTAGATGGGTTCTAGACCGGTTATTTGGGGCTTCTGCCCTTTCAGTGGTTGGAAGACTAGCCTATACAAGTGCAGTCCATTTACTGATGATCTATACAAAGTTTCAAATATTTCAAATTAATAATACTTTCTTTATGCAATTGTGAACCAAAGGGCTGAAAGGTTTTTAATGCAACCGAATGCAGCAGAGGATGAGATCCGTCAGTCAGATTAATTTATAACTCACAACATCAACTACTGTGGGGATTGGTTGGAGGGAAAACCTAAAGACTCTAATGCGCTCTCAGGAAATGATGCATCAAAGATCCGTTCATCAAGAGCTAAAGTCATTGGTGTCAACGGCTATTTAGTGTTGGGTGGTATCTGCACACAGGAAGGAGCCTCCATGACATGTCTGCTCTTTATGATGAAAAGCTTTGAATTCAGACAATAAAAGCTCTGTTTTTATTTTGGCCCATTGGTCTCACTCACACATATGGTGACTTACACATGTGTATGTCTGTGTCTTAGATGCAAGCCCTCCAGAGCCAGCTGGAGTTCCAAGAGCAGTCCATGGTGGAGAAATCCCTCGTCAGCCGGCAGGAGGCCAAGATCCGCGAGCTGGAGACCAAGCTGGAGTTTGAGAAGACCCAGGTCAAACGCCTGGAGGTGAGAGCTAAAGACAGGGGGACGAGTGCTGGTGTTAGTAGGCGGCTGATGGAGGTGGGCGGGTGAAATGTGCTCCCGAGGTCAGAGATGGACTGCAGACATAAAGGTCATGACAACATGCACATATAATGGCAGCACACGTACTGCATCTCCAGAACACTTCGGACCACTGTCAGTTAGACCATCCCTGCTTTACTTTGTCCTCTAGCAATTGTTACTGTGTCGTTTTCAAATTATTTTCTGCTTTTGCTTGAGACAAAAAGCACAAGTGAAGGCTAAAGGTTACCATCTGCTCGCTCTCAGGGACAAATTGAAATCCTCTCGCCCAATGATAAAATGACCTAGTGCTCAGTTCTGCAGCTTCAGTTTAGTAATTACTAGCTGTGCAATGTGCTCACCTCCAGGCACACTCCCTCTGCTCCTTGACCTCCAAAGTCAAAATAACTGTATTTATTTATTAAATGAGATTTTTCTTTTTTCGCCTGTGGTGAAGTGTGTCAGATAGGGAAACAGAGACGCTGTCTGTTGCTCGGCTTTCTATGGCTTCTCACCAGCATTAAAAGCGGGTGAAGATTTCAGGTAGCCTGAGGAGTATTACTCATCAAAGCTGGAGGTAGCAGAACTCAATCAATACAGATGGGAGGAGGAACAGTAATCCTCCCACTCAGTTGGTGAAATATGGAAGGGCTGGTGGCTAATGCAGGCGCTTACTCACTGATGAAGTATGCTGCTGGCGTCGATACAGACTGGCTGCAGATTCAAAAGACTTATATGGGAGTCACCTGTTAACACACGGCTGAGGACAAACATGTGATGAAAGCCTGGTGCACCAGCCCAATGCATTATTGATACAAATAAGCTCATCAATCCGTAACATTGTTTCCCTCCGTGGTTCTGTGGAGGTGAAGTGTTAGACTCCCATCTATTATTTCAGGGGCTTCTCGGAATGTATTGAGTATTTTTTGTGCTCTAATTCTCTACAGTAGCTTTGTTAATCAATTCAATTTAGTTTATTTTCTATAGCCCAGAATCACATTTACAAATTTTCCTCAGAAGGCTTTACAATCTGTACACATACGACATCCCTGACCTTTGACCTCACATCGGAAGCCAAAACACAAATGAAAACTGCAGTAATTATTTATCTGTTGTCACACAAACCAGTGGATGAAGGTGAGGCCTTTGAGTTCCTCTGCATCAGTTACACATTCCACCCGGCACACGGGTGTAGAGGCTACCAGGTGCATTCAAGAACAACAAAGTGCAGAGCAAATAACTTCTGTTTGTGTAGAGTATATTATAGTAGGCTAGAGATAGAGAGAAAGAGCATATTACGGAAACACTCTGGGAAGAGTAGGTCATCACAGGGTTCTGCTGATCCAGTGGAGTTGGAACTCAGAGGCTGGATTGAGATTGGTTTCCTGGCAGTAAGACTAGTCGTCAGTTATTCGCAGATTGTCATGAACAGTAATCTTATGAATCTGAATGTGGGGATTCAGGTAGGTGGGTGCTCTAAGCCACGAGCAGTACTGACTACAACTCACTACGACGAGCCAGTGGAGAGAAAAGAGAAGTGGAGTGACATGAGCCGTGTTTGGCTGCTTGAGGGCCACAGCAGGACCTGGTCTCTCATGTCATCTATAAAGGGCAACGCAACAGTGCTGAGTGACAGATGAAACTCGGTGAAAGTTAGTTGGCTGTGATTCACAATGCAAACACATTTCTAGCAGACTTTGTTGGAGAGAGCGGGCTGAGCTACCAACATGATTGGATGCATATGCAACTTGCCAGATGATGTTGTGTTGTGGACCAGCAAAAATTGAGCCAGGTTCAACTTTGGCTGGACTCTGTGTTGGTGCCCTGATATATATGGTCTGACCTTGTTGTGGAACCATCTCTCTTTATTGCTGCTCAGAGCCTTGTAGCGCGTCTGAAAGAGAACTTGGAGAAGCTGACAGAGGAACGAGACCAACGCAGCAGCAGCGAGAATCGAGAGAAGGAACAGAACAAGCGTCAGCAGAGACAGATCCGCGACGTCAAAGAGGAGATGGCTGAACTGGCCAAGAAAGAAGCCGAGGCCAGCCGCAAAAAACACGAGCTGGTAAGGTCACGATGAGACAACTTACTTACAATTATCGATGAGCGGGCAGCTCCGTTAGTTTAGGAGATGGAATCCATCAACAACAAATGAACCGTTGGTCCCGCTCTGCTCACTCGCGTCTCATTAACAGGAAATGGACATTGAGAGCTTAGAGGCTGCTAATCAGAGCCTGCAGGCTGACCTCAAGCTGGCCTTCAAGAGGATCGGTGACCTCCAGGCAGCCATCGAGGACGAGATGGAGAGTGACGACAATGAAGACCTGATCAACAGGTACAAGCATAAACACATGAGGATGGAAACCAGCAGAATGTCCCTCTGATCATCATTTCCACTCGAGGTCCCTCACTACCATGTTCTTGAGCTTTCAGACACTTCTTAGCATCTTCATTAGCAGGTCGATGACAACTCTCTATCATACCAACTCACCAGAAAATGATTAAGATTGTTGTTATTTATTACCAATATATTGCTATCCACAGCGTCCTGTAGGATGTTTAACAACCTTCATCTTCAGGGGACCAAAACTCTGCTACAATCCATAAGTGGTGGGATAGTTTTGTAAATCTTTTATAGCTCATCGTGTTAGGAATGTATTGCAATTACCATCTTTTGTGCAATTACATACATTGTAGCAGAGATTTTGGAAGAGCAGCGCCTTGCTCTTAGACTGTATGTAGATACCCGTGATGGGTTTGGCAGCATCGGTCTGATCATGTGCATTAAATGTAGAGCTAAGGACCATCCTGTGGAACTCCTCCTCAGTATAAAGTCTCACTGGGAGAGCAGACATCAGTCTCATGTCTGTAGAACAGAGCTGGAGTCTCGTCATCAGAGTGAGGTTGCCTGGTTCCCTCGTGTCTGTAGACCAGAGCAACAACCAGTTCACCATCTGTACCTCAAGCTACAGCCGTAGAACCAGAAAAGATGGGCCAACACATAAACGCTCCCTAAATCAGACGTGTGAAACGATCAGGGTTCAACATGTTCATGAGTGAGCTCTCGAGGTGTCGGCAGGTGTATTTATGAGTAGCTGGGGTAACCACGTTGTGACTCAAGTCCAAGTCCATTCCTCATTTGATTGTTGTTTGCACTCTACTGTTCTCACGTTGCAGAACTTTACTGAGATACATTTCAAACATATTTATACTTTATATTTATTATATAGAGGATAATAATAGTTATCACACCCTGCAGATAAGCCTGTTGTGTTGAACTGTAATGAGAGCTGATTTGTGTCATACTGCCATAGGACCAATGACACATTCAACCATCCAATCAAAGCCCTCCAGGTAGTGAATGTTCTGGTCATGTACCTTGAAGGCCCCTCCTCCTCAGGTCAATGCTCCCCTTAAATAGACCTCTGGTACAACAAGTAGGACGGTTGTCTACAGCAGCAGTAGACAGCCTCTGTAGGCAAGACACAAGATGGTGGCACACAGTCAATGTCCCTGAAACAGGATGCATACTGTACTAGTCTGTCATCACAGCATCTTCCATGACGCACACATTTATTGAGATATGTATGAGCTTTATTTACATTCTTATTTCCTGTTTTTCCCTTCTGTTGTCTTTTGTTTTTCTGTATTGTCTTTTCTTCTTTGTCCCTCCACCCTTCATCATCACGACCAGTTTGCAAGACATGGTGACAAAGTATCAGAAAAGACAGAACCGAGCGTGAGGAACTTTATTTGTTTGCACCACTGGAAATGATGCAGTATTCTACAGTCTTTGAATGTGTAGTTGAGAAGTTGACTTCTTGCTGTCACACTGTCTGAATGAGATATATTCAAAGGAGAAATCCCCCCCAGACCAATAAAAAAAGAAAAGATATTTGGAATGCACCTGGCATTTCGGGCCAATTATAATGTGTTGAGATGTTCCCTGATTCCTCATCTATTTCAAGACATCAGCTTTTGGTGTCAGGCCCTCAGAATCAAAGCTCAGTTGCAGATGCACACGTGGCCAACATTCAAAGGGAAGATACAGTGGAACAGTCAAGCCAAGGGGGGGTTTCCTTTGATGGGGGAAGGCTTGGGGATAATGCATCATCAACAGTCATTAGAGGTTCCCTCAACCCCCAGTCGACGCCACTCTTGATTGCACGGCCTCACATGCTGAGTTGCATGGCTACCACTGACAATATGTTGCTTAAGCCCCAGCATGAAACAAGTCTCCCTCCTCAGCTTCACTGTGGTTACTGCTTTGCAAAGCTTTGTGACTTGACTGAGATCATACTCACAGTTCTTCCTTTACACAGCCGGGGGGGGGCGTCATGTCAGACACTGCTGTGTTGTGTCGTAACAGCAGTCGATGACGAGTCAGCCTCTCGCTCCCTGGGCTATCTTAATATTTCATCTGGATGTGACTGGCTCGGTTTCGACTGCCCTCCTGACAGGAGAAAGAAAGGCTGTGTTCCTCATCAATCTTGGACTCGCCCTTGCTTAATAATGCAAAAGCGTCAAATGTGTTACAAAAAGCTGCCTTGCTCACCAGGCGAGGAGCACACACGCAGCATTAACCTCTGGCTCAGCCATCCCAGTCTCCCGGCTGTAAAGGAATTATTAATCCGAGTGTGTAGTGTTTTGATTTGTAATGAGCTGTTAGCATCGTCACATTGGAATCAAAATGTTTACTCACACAACATACAATTTCTATTTCTGTGAAATATAATTTATGGAGCTATACATTTGAACATATTAACATGATTACAGTATAATTCAATTGTATATGAAGCTGCTCCAAAATACATATTCTCAAGAAACGCTATGAACTTAAGATGTCATTGAAATCATATTGGGGTTTATTCTTAATCTACTGTACTGTAATGTACTTGGAAGACATTTACGCTTCAGACAGCACCAGCTCAGTCACAATGTTGTTGTCATTTGATATAGACGGTTAGCTGCAGCTAGGAACATTATAAGATAAAGTATAATGTGTTGTTTTCTTCTTAATTCAATTCAAATTATTTAGTAACGCCCAAATTACAAATGTTTCTCAGAGGGCTTTACAATCTGCACAAGGGACCTCACATCGGTTCAGGAAACACCGGCTGTGAGTGTTAACATTTCAGAATGTATAGAAAACGTTATTATGCCAAGTAACTTTCATTAACAGTCGCTTGATACCACGGCCCTCGCTCTGGTGCTACTTTACTTTACTTTGACTGAATGCACAAATGTCCACATTCATCATATCCGTGGTTCCAGAAACGTACTTACATTGTACTTACAGCCCAATACAATATTAAATATCGTAGTTGTAGTTTTTCTTTTTGAGAGCAATCAAAGCATCCATTGGTGACATGGAGCCTGGTGTCCTGCCACCTGGAGAACGTCCAGCCAAAAAACTGAATGTGATATATCGTATTGGAGGCCACGCCCACAAACAACTCCCCTGTCCTCAATTGGTTTCCTTTGTGTTTCGTGCCGCCAATCAAACATGTTCTCGGCCACTCGGAGGCCTGGAGGATACATGCACATTACGGATGTATCTCTGAAGACCTTCTTTAAAACTGTTAAGTATCGTAAGAATTTTAAATGTAAATCAGCACAGATAATTGACCATGCTTTTATAAATTCAATTGGCTTTTAGTACAGCTAATAAATTACTATTTGGATTTGTGTCTTGCAGCACAGATTAACGGTGGTACCTTTCCATGTGACACTGTTCTCCGAGCTTATGTTTCCACATGGTCTTGGAGACGGTGCATATGCCCATCTGGGCTCCAAAGCCACAGGGACTTCATTGGGCCGACAGCTTCATATATCGGAGGCACAAACTGTGTCTATAAGACCCAGGGACACAGAGGAGCAGAGCGGAGCAGGAGGATCCATAGAAGCTAATGATGAATGTAATAGTGTGTAACAGAGATGTACAACCAATGGCAGCAGAATGTCACAGACAATTAATGTCTCCTCTGCACTCTGTTTGTTTGCTTCCCCAGGCTGTTGGCAGGGCTTAACTAATGGGACGGTGGTCAAGGACATAAATTGTGGTTGACAGTGTGCGAAGTGCGCAATTACGTATTGTCCACAATTGTAGTTTTGGCTGTAGACCAGAGAAGTCTCCCTCTATGTGCTCTAACTGTTTCATGACATTATTACACAGATTAATGAGCGTAGACCCAAAACATTTATTTTACAACAATATTGTAGCAACTAAAGCTTGATGACTGTCTTGAGGCAATGTTAGATATTCACCCTAACCACTAGATACAAAGTCCTGGGCTTTGTGTGCCCCCTCCTCCCCCAGGATAGGGTAACACTATTTGGACTGAAAGAAAATGATGCCAGTCCACGACATAAAGCCCACAGAGGGCCTGCTACCTGACATTAGAGCACCTTCTCCCCTCAAGGAGTGAAGTCTTGTTTGAGAAGTCCACGGTGCCAAAGACACTCGGCTGCTCTGTCATCATAGACAGCAGCAAGTCCCCAGATTGTCTAATAGCAGAGGCATGTTTTGTATAGCTAATCACAGCTTAAGGTTATTGTATTCCATTAAAGCCAGCCGACTGCATTTGGATCTCACTGGGAAAGCCATTATTTGAAATCTCCCCTTTGAAATCCAGGGAGCTTTTGTCTCCGACTGCTAATGATTTTAATTCTATGTGGCACTGGGCCTCTCAGAGCTCCGTGTACTGGAGAAAGAAATGTTCTCTCTCTTCCCCGACAAGATGGGAGGCTTTCTGAAACCGATGCAGAGATGTGGCGCCCTTCTGATGTCTCTGTAGGACTATTAAGCTGTAACAACTTAATTTCACAGCGCCACACAAGCACTGGGCTTTGACGGCTCTTAATGAGTGTTGCGTTCTTTCCATCCGTGTCAGATTTTATGACAAGCCCTCTATTTTACTCCGTGGCTCACAGTGGTTCATGTATGCGTAATGATAATTGAGAGGAACCACCGTGCAGTGCCCAGCTGTGTACCAAATCATTCTGTCAAGAAGGGATTTTATGAGTGTGTGCATATGACTGCATGTGTGTGTGCAGAACTGGTGATGACAATAATTACCCGATGAAAGGTAAATCTGGACATGTTCGACGCAACTCTTTTTTATGTGGTTTGGATCTAATCTTTATTAAGTATATGCAGTTATTTCCAGATGAATGCTGTTTAGACATTGTAGATATACAAATATGAAGTTAAGTAGCAATAGATCATATTTGTGTGCTTTGTTCCAATTTGACGGCCATTGCAAGTCAGCTACACTTCCTGCTAAAGATAGAGTAATGTACGAAGTGAGATCATCCTTCTCCAATAACAACAATAGTAATACTATGCCCACAGTTAATCATTCAAGTCTCTTATGCCAATGCATTTCTGCATAAAGGCCATCATAAGAACGCCACTAGAGTAGCATCCTCACATATTGCACCATCACACCAAATCCCATTGTGAAACCACATTGTATTGAAATGTAGGAGATGTAAGCAGACAACCTCAACAAATAATTATTTGAACATTAAGTTCAATCCAGACCTGTGGCTCAGTGGTAGAGCAGGGTCATCCTTTAATCAAAGGATCGGCGGTTCGATACCCGGCTCTGCTAGTACATGTCGATGTGTCCTTGGGCAACACACTTAATCCAGATTGTTACCCGCAGGCTGTTCCTGCGTTGTATGAATGTTACTGGGACAGTAAAGGTAGAATGCTTGTTGGATGCCTGAGTGCCAGCTAGACGTAGCACCATGATAGTGAAGCACTCTTCTAACAGTGACAACAGTAAGAACTTTCTGTGTGGTGTTTACGTCGATACAACCTCTCGTGGGCATGTTTGGGTGCTAACTGGAATCTTTTGAGCATGTGCTGTCTTTTATCCAGTATGAATGTCACAATCCTTCTTTGCTTCCACACTAACACAAACAGCTTGTTCTCCATTCTTTGTCTCCACAGCTACAGAGAAGTGCAGGAACATTTCTACCAGTGTTGACTCACCTTTCACACCAACATTTCTTTGACCCTTTTCTCTCCTCTGTGAATAGCCATAACTTCTGTCGTTTTTCTATTCACAGCCTCCTTTTCCATCTTGTCTCTCCTTTGCTTCCACTGACTTGTTTTCCTGTCTCTGACTCTTACCAGTCAGGGGGATTCAGACACAGACTCTGAGGTGGAGGATCGTGTGGATGGGGTGAAGTCCTGGTTGTCTAAAAGCAAAGGTTCCACCAAGAACCTGTCAGATGACGGCAGCCTCAAGAGCTCCAGGTCAGTACGAAAGCAGCTGCTATTACAGAAATGTATTTTTCAAGCTGCTTTGTCTTTATTGTTGCCTGCTTTTTTTCTAAAAACAAACCACCTCTGTGGTAGATTTATTGACATGCCCAATGGCCAGATGGTATAGTTTACCTGAGCCGCCTGCTGAGATAAATGAATGTGTCTGCCAGCTGACAGCTACCATTGCCCCAGATTTGTCTCCTTACCAGAAGATTTAACTGCCCTCCCTCAGCTGAGCCATTACCAACCTTTTTGAAAAGTTGAATCTCTCTTAGCAGCATGTCCCCACAGACAAACTCTAAGGGATAAGCCAACACTGGCCCTTGTCGTCGCAGCGTTCAAGTTTAAGTGACTGTAATTGTCATTTGCCCCGGTACACCGGATTTCTTGGCCAGTTCTCTCAGACGTTCAACAACGGATAGATCAAAATAATGGGGTACAAAAGTTTAGTTTAACGTGTTGTTTAAGCTTTGTTTGGTTTGAATCTGATTTTCAAATTATGTTGTTGAAGTTTCGGTAATTCTCATAGGATTCACTGTTTGAGATCAGTATTAAACAGGAAGTACCCGGAAGAAATATGGAATTTAATGTAAAATATTTTAGTATATTTCAGCAAGATTACTGGATAATTTCCCACCAGGATGGAAAATGTTCGCTTGACCTAGGTTTCAACTTCACGCAAACCTCTTAAATAAAGTATTTATATTTGATACTTTAAGGTCCAGTGTGTACGATGTGGTGGCATCTAGCAGTGTGGTTGCAGATTTCAACCAACTGAATACCCCTCCACTCACTCCTCCAGACAAAACCGTGGTATATTTCAAGACCTTTGCCGTGTTCATTTAGGAGCATTGAAATTTAGCTGCCGTTATCACGGTTTTGCACTTGGCGGCTCACGTTGTTGCAGGTCGGTGACCTTCAGGTAAAGCAGCGGAGTCCGCAACATGGCGCTAAGGTAACAAAGACAAAACTATTTTGAACCGGTACAGAAATACAACTCATTATGTTTCCTGGAATCTTACACACTGGCCCTCAAAGTTTTTTCAGATGTATTACCTATGTATCTGCTTTAAGCTAAATGGCTATATCATTTTTATGTTTTTGCCATAATGCCACATGGGCCCATTAGCCAAAACATTTCGATTGCTTTAAAGTGGCTTTGTAAGATAATTTTTTTCCCATTCTGATCATTACTGTGGCCTTCATCGGTTCTCGGTAGGTTTTTCTACTGTCCTTTAGTTCCTTTTCAGTTGTCTGCATTCTCCTAATCTATTTCATTGCTTTACTGTACAATCTCATGACATTTCTGTTTTTATTTGTCATGTTTCATCATTTATTTTTGTATTCTCTTCCTTCCCTTCCACTCGACCCAATACCTCATCTTTGTCATTTTCTCTCCCATTGTCTTCATTCCTTCGTCCTCCACTGTTGCTTCTTTCTAGATTTGCTGTAAATGTAGACGCAAAGGAAGGGAAAGAAAGGAAAGAGGGTAAGGAATGGCAAGAGGTCAATAAAGAGGGCAAAGACGTAGAGCCGAGCCGGCCAATGTCGGTGATGAGCTCTCTCAGCTACAGAAAACGGTCCAACCTTAATTCCATCAGTGGCAAAGGGGATGCCCTCTTTAGTGCCCTCAAGGAGAATGCAGAGTCAGAAGAGGCTCTATCCCCCCATAAGGCTAAACCCAAAAACTTTGATCTTCAGCATGATACCTACTCGGTCAGCTCCAGGAGGAAGTCCCAGGCAGGAAATGACATGCATGACAGAGAATCATGCATCTCCCAGGCCTATTCAGAGGCCAACAGCCGGGCCAGGAAAGGTATGGACAGCCGTTGGGCTGATTTTGACAAAGAATCTGTAATTTCATACACTGCACCAAGTCGGGCCTCTACACGTCTTGGGTTAAGCCCCGAGAATGATGCCAAGTCTACCATCAGTTTAGGTCTGTCAAGCCCACTTGGACGGCGCCAAAGCACCTCACACTTAGATGAGGGCCGAGGCGGACGGTCACTATATGGCAGCACTCCCAGTAGCCCTTGCTTTAGCAGACGGTCTGGGGGCCGCAGTCCTGGAAGTGTTAGCCGAGCTGATTCCCATATGTCCCTGGCACGCAGCTGCCGCTTGAGCGAGTTTGATGTTGATATTGATGATAGTCGTAGTGTGGCCTTCACCGAGAGGTCGGCATACAGTCCTCACACATCCACTGGCCGCAGCACTTCCATGCCACCCCCACAAGCCAGATCATCAACTGCTGATAATGACCCAATTGATAATACCCAATTGGATATCAAACCAGTTGGTCATCGCAACTACCTGGACCCTGACCTGGAGAAAGCCATCAATGAGGTGCTGAGTTTCAAACCAATCAAATTTAAGCGCAGGAGCTTGGAAGACTCTGATGGAGAAGAAAAATCTAAGAATATTAAAGACGACAACAAAAGTAATGGAGATGGTAGTCGCCCTGTCAGCAGTCTTAGACGCTCTGCATCGGCAGTGGATTGCATGAGATCGTCCCGCAGCGGCAGCAGCTGCAGCAGTCGCCATCGCAGTAAGAGCAAAGGCAAGAGCAAGAAAAAGAAGAGAAGCCATAGCTCAGAGTCCGACAGCTCAGGAGACGACCACCGTCACAGGAGCAGCTCCAAGATGAGATCCAAGAAGTCTAAGAAAAAGTCCAAGAAGAGGGGCCAATCTTCGTCTTCTTCCTCGTCTTCTTCGTCTTCAGATTCCGAGTCGGACTCTGGGTCAAGTTCCGGGGCTTCAACCATTTCCTACCGAAGCTCCAGCAGTGTGAAGAGGGCCCCGGATCGAAAGGTGTCCGGCCCTGAAAGCGAAGGAGAAGCTCGGCCGCCGAGTGAGAGCCAGCCAATTAACAAAAAGGATGATAAGAAGAGGAAGAAGAGGGTCGACAACCTGATGATGAAGTACCTGTATCGGCCGGACAGTGACTGAGGCAGGCAGTAGGTGGTTGCCTGAAATGGACTTGCCTTGAAGAGTGTTTTTGAAGCATGTTGTTACCTAACCAATCAAAGACTATTTAACTCATCAATCAGCACCAGTCTGACTTGGATTAGGCATTTACAGTTCAGAATTCACATTTCTGGGTTGCTTTTGATGATGTGTATTGGGCATGCTAACAATTGTTGATGTTTACTACTACCCCCTCTCAGATTCATGTCAAACCATTGGCAGCACTACCTCTGTGGCTGATTTTCTTTTAGTCTAGTAAGGCCTTCATTGAGGACTCTTAAGGAGCTGGGTAGTGTAGTTAGTGAGAAGCTGCACTCAAGTCGGACTTTAATCAATCCCGAGATACCACTGACATGTATAGTCCCAGACAGGCAAAGATAACAAGAATTAAATAAGAGGGGCCATAATACACGTCTCCTTTCAGCCCCATAAGTGCAGGTATAATTAGACCCCAAGCTTTGATTAAAAATAACTCGCAAATTCATTTGAGATGCACAGTTGACAGTAATTAACCCCCAGTTTACAATGTTTAAGCTGTTTGGATGTATTTTCTTGTTCATTATAGTCATTGGAGATTACCTTTTCTTTTTTTTAATCATATTTAGATTTTGGTAACCACTTCATTTTCAGCAGGTTTGTAATTCAATATAGCTGATTCACATGACAACTGTAACATTATGAGAGGATGGAATCGCATCTGTTGCAGTGATTTGCATTTGGTATTTGAATGGCATTTATTCGGTCCCTTAGGAACAATAATAACACAATCATATTGCATGCGAGTGTTGTATCACATTGCAAGAGTTGTTGTTCCCACTAAATGCGAGAGCAAAGGCTAACCTGACAATATGCACAGCTAGCTCGTGGTTATGGGAGCTCAACAAGCTGCAACACAAGGACACAAAGCAAATAGACAAAACACAAGCAAATGAAGACAACCTCATCACCACTTAGACAAATAGCTGTCAAGTTTAGAGAAAACAACTGTAAATATAGAAGACGCAAGCAAATGAGAAACAAAAATCACCAAATACAGAAACGCTGCAAGTAAGAACTAGTAGATGCTAACGGGCTAATGCTCGGGGTGCTTATCTCTCCAATAGTATCACAGAGGCACAATAAGAGCCTAAAAACTCACATGAGCTCACCTTCAATTCAACTGACATGTAGTTGAATTGAACACATTGTGTGTTTGTGCTTTTCGTCCCTCGAGACTTGTGTTGTGATTTAGTTCCATCTTTGTGTTTCTGTGTTTTCTGGCGATTTCTATATTTCAAAGAAATCTACATTTTATTGATCCCCGTGGGTAAATTCTCCTCTACATTGATTCCTCCTTAGTTATTAAGGAGCAGTGGGCTGCAGTGAAGCCCGGGGAGCAACTGGGGTTCAGTGCCTTGCTCAAGGACACTTCAACATGAACTATGGGGATGGAACCGAGGACCTTGTGGTTACGGGACGAGCGCTCCCCCCATGAGCTACAGCCGACCCCTATTTGTGATATGTTCCTGTATTTCGTGTTGCCCCTGATCCAGGACCACTATGTATAACAGGCTTGGATGGCCATCTCACATTACCCTTAGGGCTTTTTTAGGGTTCTAGCCAATCTTCTTATCTACCTTCTCCGTGAGAGGAAAAACAAACAAACGCCCATGGAGAGTTTGTATTTTGAGTATTTGTCCTTCCTAAATGCAGCGTTTGTCTTGTGATGAGGATGATTGCGACGTTTGCTTGTTTTTATTTCATTGCGGTGCATCAAGCTCTGTTAGACACTGTACTGTTCTCGGCTCAATTTCCTGATAACAACATCAGCTTCTACTTGTTCTCTCCTGCTCCAGACACTACGGCTTCGAGAGATCTGATGAAGAGGAAGAAGAAAAAGAAGAAGGCGGGGCGACCCAGGGCTCTCAATACTCTCGATTCCGATACGGAAGCCAAATGAAAGAAGACGACAGCGAGGACCGGCCTCATGAGACCTCATCGTAGTCCTCGCTGTCGGCGTCCGCTCTCTGAAACGTGCCCTTAAGAGTTTGTCTTGCATGCAAAGTTGACCACATTTGTGTTGAGTTGGACAAAACCACACAGTTAATAACTCACAACCCTGCAGGAACACATGTTCCCAACACACCGTCAGAGCTTCCTGTTGCAGATCCTCACAGGATTTGGTCATATTTGACAAACTACACGGTGTTTGGCACTCATTAGTCACACACACACACACACACACACACACACACACAGCAGCTCTGTTGTTAACAACTCCACGCCGTTGGTTGCATGCAAGCAGCATTAGCTTGTCACCCTGTATGGTTGTAACTTAGCCAAAGAACTTGAGGTTGCAATGATAATAGATTCTTTCTGTCTCTCTCTTTGTCACTGTCACTCGTCCTCTCTTCTTCTACACCACAATAAGATGTATTGCCATAGTACAATGTATTGCCAAAAAGCCTTTGTTCAAGTGTGTGTGCACAGTGTTTTACTTATTGCCAATTGATGCGGAGTCCTGAGAAAAGTCCCATCCTTATTTTTATTCCTTTTCCTTTTCGGGACTAGTGCCATTTGATTTAAGTGGGCTCCTCTGCAGCTGGCTTCTCATTTCATGAGCTGCGTGCCGTACACCGAGGACACGCTCATCATCGGCTCCCTCTTTGTTTCCCTGCAGAAACGGGGAAGTTGTTCTGCCGTTCGCTCTTCCTTACAGGGAGGGTGATTGCATCAATAACTGCTCCTCCATAACAGCAAAGCATTTAGTTGATGTGCGATAGATTTGGTTTTGCAGAGGACCGCCGTCGAGCAAATTCATTTCCACGAGGTTTGAGCTTACCTCTGCAAAAAGCCTTGTTTTTAATTTGACTTGATTGAACTAATTCTTTAGTGAGGAATAGACTTTGGCTTTGTTCTTGTGCTTGTTGTTCACGTGTCACCTGTGTTTGTTTTACGTGTGATGCGCTTTCCTTTTGCAGAGAATGTACTTGACTTTGGGCATCAGTCCTACGTAGGGAATCCTCAAGCAGCATGTCCAAGGAACGACTGGTGCTGTTCTATATTTGTCTCTTTATCAACAAATCACATGAAAGGACCAAAACCAGCAGTGTGTCCTGAAGCTCAAAGGTCCACTTGACATGTTTTCTGGAGCTTTCACATCTCTTGGTGGTCTTCATCAAATGGAGCTAGCACAGTTGTCATTGCAACTCTTTAGCTAATCAGTTCATACTGAAGACTACTGAGTCTTCAAATATGGCTTATGTTGTGTTTTTTATTTTTTAAAGTCACATTTTCCATCCATAGTGTCACATCCAGTGCTTGTACGCATTACCTTTTGGGGTTTTGTGGCATGAATTATCTTGTTTTCTCTAACATGAGCCTCGCTAACAGATAGGCCAACAGGACGTGGAGTAGCCCATTTATCATTGAAACAAATCATTACAGATTGTATACCTCATTATTTCTCCCATATCCCACACATTTTGAATAAAAGTGACAGACCTAGCAGCCTTATAGCTGATTTGCTATTGGTCAATGCTGCACATTTAAATGCCAAACATCTCCAAAGTTTAATATGAACCGTACAGCAGATCCACTGATTGACATTAACATATCTCTGCTTGGATCTTTTCATGGGTTATGATGATATTGTAAGGAAAGTGTAGAATATCACCAGCATCTCCTTTTAAAGCCTCATTGTGTATTTTAACTGTAACTTTGTTAACTGGACACACTACAGCCTATATAATAACCATTACTGTGAAATTATGTTCGGTGTCTTTGAGGCCTGGCTATTTGTCAGGTGTTCTGTTTCTTCAACCCAATGATGCCTCGAAACAGCAACAAAATAGGAACCTGCATTTTCATGGTAGCTTCAGTGTCACACCTGGTCATCTATTTACTGAGCAGCATTACAATGTGTTTGAAAGCCATTTAGAGTCCAGGAGAACGTGACGTGGCATTTAGGGCTGAAAAGAAATTGTAGGCGTTGGTCGTTGTGGGAGTAGTTGGGTGTTATTCTACTATACATGCGTTTTGTAGACTTGTGTCTTCATTTATATTCTCTATGCAGTGTGGAAATGTGTTTTTGACCTTATTGACCCTGAAAACAGTGTCTTGCTTCAACGGAATAAAAACAAAAAAGCAGGCATGATATTACTGACTGCACACCGTATTTATATATAAATATGTGTATGATTGATGCTAGCTTTGAAAATAGTTCATGTTTATTTTCATTATTGAACAAATTGACCACTTGTTATACATTTTGCATTACAGTTTAATATATTGTAAATAAATGATGGTGATTGTTTTAGAATGCATTGAAGACTGAATTTGTCTGAGTTGAGGTGTTTTGCTGCTGTAATGTCATTTAAATGTGGTCTTTGCCTGTGTTCTTGTTCTAAGGTTTCCACACGACGTGTTTCCTGATTCATCCACTTGACCCGCGTTGACCCTGTGAACGCCTTCCCAAACTCCACTCAATTCATTATTGTCTTTGTTTGTTGTTTAATTCAGAGGAAAGTGAATATTGTCTGTTCAAAGCAGAGCTCAAGAACCAATAGCTCTCCAGAAACCTGAAGGCTGCGATGGAAGTTCTGTCTTACAGTGGTTCTCTAAAGTTCTGTCTTACAGTGGTTCTCTAAAGTTCTGTCTTACAGTGGTTCTCTAAAGTTCTGTCTTACAGTGGTTCTATGGACGGACACTAAAGTTCTGTATTACAGTGGTTCTATGGACGGACACTAAAGTTCTGTATTACAGTGGTTCTCTAAAGTTCTGTCTTACAGTGGTTCTCTAAAGTTCTGTCTTACAGTGGTTCTATGGACGGACACTAAAGTTCTGTCTTACAGTGGTTCTATGGACGGACACTAAAGTTCTGTATTACAGTGGTTCTCTAAAGTTCTGTCTTACAGTGGTTCTATGGACGGACACTAAAGTTCTGTATTACAGTGGTTCTCTAAAGTTCTGTCTTACAGTGGTTCTATGGACGGACACTAAAGTTCTGTCTTACAGTGGTTCTATGGACGGACACTAAAGTTCTGTATTACAGTGGTTCTATGGACGGACACTAAAGTTCTGTATTACAGTGGTTCTCTAAAGTTCTGTCTTACAGTGGTTCTATGGACGGACACTAAAGTTCTGTATTACAGTGGTTCTATGGACGGACACTAAAGTTCTGTATTACAGTGGTTCTCTAAAGTTCTGTCTTACAGTGGTTCTATGGACGAACACTAAAGTTCTGTATTACAGTGGTTCTCTAAAGTTCTGTCTTACAGTGGTTCTCTAAAGTTCTGTCTTACAGTGGTTCTCTAAAGTTCTGTCTTACAGTGGTTCTATGGACGGACACTAAAGTTCTGTATTACAGTGGTTCTCTAAAGTTCTGTCTTACAGTGGTTCTCTAAAGTTCTGTCTTACAGTGGTTCTCTAAAGTTCTGTCTTACAGTGGTTCTATAGACAGACACTAAAGTTCTGTATTACAGTGGTTCTCTAAAGTTCTGTCTTACAGTGGTTCTCTAAAGTTCTGTCTTACAGTGGTTCTATAGACAGACTCTTAAGTTCTGTCTTACAGTGGTTCTATAGACAGACTCTAAAGTTCTGTCTTACAGTGGTTCTATGGACAGACACTAAAGTTCCATCTTACAGTGGTTCTATAGACTGACTCTAAAGTTCTGTCTTACAGTGGTTCTATAGACAGACTCTAAAGTCCTTTCTTACAGTGGTTCTATAGACAGACTCTAAAGTTCCGTCTTACAGTGGTTCTATAGACGGACTCTAAAGTTCCGTCTTACAGTGGTTCTATAGACGGACACTAAAGTTCTGTCTTACAGTGGTTCTCTAAAGTTCTGTCTTACAGTGGTTCTCTAAAGTTCTGTCTTACAGTGGTTCTATGGACGGACACTAAAGTTCTGTATTACAGTGGTTCTCTAAAGTTCTGTCTTACAGTGGTTCTATAGACAGACTCTAAAGTTCTGTCTTACAGTGGTTCTCTAAAGTTCTGTCTTACAGTTGTTCTATAGACAGACTCTAAAGTCCTTTCTTACAGTGGTTCTATAGACACTCTAAAGTTCCGTCTTACAGTGGTTCTATAGACGGACTCTAAAGTTCCGTCTTACAGTGGTTCTATAGACGGACACTAAAGTTCCGTCTTACAGTGGTTCTATGGACAGACACTAAAGTTCCGTCTTACAGTGGTTCTATGGACAGACACTAAAGTTCCGTCTTACAGTGGTTCTATAGACGGACACTAAAGTTCCGTCTTACAGTGGTTCTATAGACAGACTCTAAAGTTCCGTCTTACAGTGGTTCTATAGACGGACACTAAAGTTCCGTCTTACAGTGGTTCTATAGACAGACTCTAAAGTTCCGTCTTACAGTGGTTCTATGGACAGACTCTAAAGTTCCGTCTTACAGTGGTTATATAGACAGACTCTAAAGTTCTGTCTTACAGTGGTTCTATGGACAGACTCTAAAGTTCCGTCTTACAGTGGTTCTATAGACAGACTCTAAAGTTCTGTCTTACAGTGGTTCTATGGACAGACTCTAAAGTTCCGTCTTACAGTGGTTCTATGGACGGAGACTAAAGTTCTGTCTTACAGTGGTTCTATGGACGGAGACTAAAGTTCTGTCTTACAGTGGTTCTATAGACAGACTCTAAAGTTCCGTCTTACAGTGGTTCTATGGACAGACACTAAAGTTCCGTCTTACAGTGGTTCTATGGACGGAGACTAAAGTTCCGTCTTACAGTGGTTCTATAGACAGACTCTAAAGTTCCGTCTTACAGTGGTTCTATGGACAGACTCTAAAGTTCCGTCTTACAGTGGTTCTATGGACAGACACTAAAGTTCCGTCTTACAGTGGTTCTATGGACGGAGACTAAAGTTCCGTCTTACAGTGGTTCTATAGACAGACTCTAAAGTTCCGTCTTACAGTGGTTCTATGGACAGACACTAAAGTTCCGTCTTACAGTGGTTCTATGGACGGAGACTAAAGTTCCGTCTTACAGTGGTTCTATAGACAGACTCTAAAGTTCCGTCTTACAGTGGTTCTATGGACAGACTCTAAAGTTCCGTCTTACAGTGGTTCTATAGACTGACTCTAAAGTTCTGTCTTACAGTGGTTCTCTAAAGTTCTGTCTTACAGTGGTTCTATAGACAGACTCTAAAGTTCTGTCTTACAGTGGTTCTATGGACAGACTCTAAAGTTCCGTCTTACAGTGGTTCTATAGACAGACTCTAAAGTTCTGTCTTACAGTGGTTCTATAGACAGACTCTAAAGTTCTGTCTTACAGTGGTTCTATGGACGGAGACTAAAGTTCTGTCTTACAGTGGTTCTATAGACAGACTCTAAAGTTCTGTCTTACAGTGGTTCTATGGACAGACTCTAAAGTTCCGTCTTACAGTGGTTCTATGGACGGAGACTAAAGTTCCGTCTTACAGTGGTTCTATGGACAGACTCTAAAGTTCTGTCTTACAGTGGTTCTCTAAAGTTCCATCTTACAGTGGTTCTATAGACAGACTCTAAAGTTCCGTCTTACAGTGGTTCTATAGACGGACTCTAAAGTTCTGTCTTACAGTGGTTCTATAGACAGACACTAAAGTTCTGTCTTACAGTGGTTCTATAGACAGACTCTAAAGTTCTGTCTTACAGTGGTTCTATAGACAGACACTAAAGTTCTGTCTTACAGTGGTTCTATAGACGGACTCTAAAGTTCTGTCTTACAGTGGTTCTCTAAAGTTCTGTCTTACAGTGGTTCTATAGACGGACACTAAAGTTCTGTCTTACAGTGGTTCTATAGACGGACACTAAAGTTCTGTCTTACAGTGGTTCTATAGACAGACTCTAAAGTTCCGTCTTACAGTGGTTCTATAGACGGACACTAAAGTTCTGTCTTACAGTGGTTCTATAGACGGACACTAAAGTTCTGTCTTACAGTGGTTCTATAGACGGACTCTAAAGTTCCGTCTTACAGTGGTTCTATGGACAGACACTAAAGTTCCGTCTTACAGTGGTTCTATAGACGGACACTAAAGTTCTGTCTTACAGTGGTTCTATAGACAGACTCTAAAGTTCTGTCTTACAGTGGTTCTATGGACGGAGACTAAAGTTCCGTCTTACAGTGGTTCTATAGACGGACACTAAAGTTCCGTCTTACAGTGGTTCTATGGACAGACTCTAAAGTTCTGTCTTACAGTGGTTCTATAGACAGACTCTAAAGTTCTGTCTTACAGTGGTTCTATGGACGGAGACTAAAGTTCCGTCTTACAGTGGTTCTATAGACAGACTCTAAAGTTCCGTCTTACAGTGGTTCTATGGACAGACACTAAAGTTCCGTCTTACAGTGGTTCTATAGACGGACACTAAAGTTCTGTCTTACAGTGGTTCTATAGACAGACTCTAAAGTTCTGTCTTACAGTGGTTCTATGGACGGAGACTAAAGTTCCGTCTTACAGTGGTTCTATGGACAGACACTAAAGTTCTGTATTACAGTGGTTCTATAGACAGACTCTAAAGTTCTGTCTTACAGTGGTTCTATGGACGGAGACTAAAGTTCCGTCTTACAGTGGTTCTATAGACAGACTCTAAAGTTCCGTCTTACAGTGGTTCTATGGACAGACACTAAAGTTCTGTCTTACAGTGGTTCTATGGACAGACACTAAAGTTCTGTCTTACAGTGGTTCTATAGACAGACTCTAAAGTTCCGTCTTACAGTGGTCATACCTACCATCATGTGGTCTGGGGCTCACCTGCTCACATACCATCATGTGGTCTGGGGCTCACCTGCTCACATACCATCATGTGGTCTGGGTCTTGATATTCAGTACAGTCTAGATGGAGATTATCTGCCAGCAAATAACCTGCAGCTTTAAGGCAGTTCATTAACTTCAGCTAACACGTTTATATATTTAGTATCACATTAACATCACACCACATTTATACAGTGTACTACTCCATCTGGTAATTAGCAATAGCTGCAGCAGTAGGTGGTGAGAATTAATGCATAAAATTAATAAATAACAGAAAAAAAAGACCAGACCTCCATTAGAAACGAGTTCATCTAAATGCACTGGCATCTGCTCATGAATTCAAATAGATATTAAATTCTTCTTTCATACTGGAATAATACACTTACTTGGAATTAATTGAGCATCTATTGTCAGCCAATTTTAAATGAATTCTCCTCGAACGCGTCGGTTCGGGAGGTTGGCCTCACGCTGTTTTCTCTTCACGGGTCAAATGCGTGTTGCTCCTCATCCTGCAGTGTCGTCGCACTGACAAGCAAAGCCAGCAGGAAACAACCAGAGGCGAGGTCAGATCATCTGAGGAGCTGGTAAGTGATGGAGATTCTCCCTCACTGTGGCTCTGCTACAGGGAAACATCCCCAAACAGCAGGCGGGCGGCTGCTCAGCTTCACCTCGCTCGGGATGTCCAAAGTTGCTCTGCTGCCTCAGCACTTCTAGGACGGGGAAATGGCAATTTCAGGCAATTCTCTCTGGAGTTAATACCTTATACTTCACTTCTGTCTGAGAGTTCAAAAAAAGAAACAGCCACAGCCTTTCTCTGTTTGAATTAGTTTAAAAATGAAACATAAATTATTCCAATCCATCTTATTCCTCTTCTTCCTCAGGCCTGTTTTCCTAGAAATCCCTCCCTGACTGGTGAAAGATTGCAGATTACTGCCTGCAACCTTTGTACCTTCTTAATCAAAACTACTTGAGGCCATTCAGTATTCATGAGCTGGATGATGGAAATTGGCCTTTCAGCCACGATGGCACATCTCTGTTGAGGGAGAGGAGAGACAGATAAGCAGATAGAAGCAGGGAGCAATGGTGGGAAGGCGAGCATACCTTTCCCCCAGAGAGAGAGACGGTGACGAGAAGATGCTGTAAAAACATGCAATGGCGTGGATGTTTTCTTCCTTGAAACGTAACTCATTACCCTTCCAAATGTGGGGCTGTTTCCTTTGGCTGACAGTCCATCTCGTGTCTGACTTGCTGTCGTTGACCTCTGACCTTGTGTCAAGCAAGCGGCTGACAGCCCTCTGAACTGTCCTCTGCTTCAGAGGGTGAGTCGCGTGATACGGGTTGTTTCTCTCCAAGAGGCAGGAGATCATAGGGAAACAGCCCGACCTGAAGGCCTGAGGTCATCGCCTGAGGTCATCGCCTGCAGCGCTGAGACGGGGAACCCTGAAGGTTTCACCGGTCTGCGGAGGATGTTTTATGAAATACTGTCCTATTAATATTCATCACATACTATTCTATATATATTCGATACTCTTTTAAGACATGTTCATGACACACACACATTTGTAAGATATAATTAAATATGACTTTCATTACACTTGTGAATTTGTTTTATATATTTATTTAATATTGTGAAGACATATATATATATATATATATATATATATATATATATATATATATATATATATATATATATATCTCCAAAGATGTCTGTGTCCATGTACATAAATGTGGAAACGAGCTGACTGCAGCCGGACCTCACAAGGTGTCGGGCATTAGGCTGATGGCACACATGACCGTGCAGGATTTTACAAACGGTAGCAAAAATGTAATCATCAAAAAGGAGACTGTGACTCAGTGGAGAGCAGGGTCGTCCTTCAATCAGAGGATCGGCGGTTCGATCCCCGGCTCCGCTAGCCCATGTCCATGTGTCCTTGGGCAAGGCACTGAACCCCAAATGTCTCCTGAAGCTGTGACTACGGTGTGTGAATGTTAGTTACTCCTGATGCCGGTGGAACCTTAGCCCCTCCCATCAGGGTGTGAAAGTTAGTTACTCCTGATGCCGGTGGAACCTTAGCCCCTCCCATCAGTGTGTGAAAGTTAGTTACTCCTGATGCTGGTGGAACCTTAGCTCCTCCCATCAGTGTGTGAATGATGCCATGTAGTGTTAAAGAGCTTTGAGTGGTCTGAAGACTAGAAAAGAGAAATAAGTACAGGTCCATTACCAAAAGAGTGTATTATCTCCCTTCATTTTTTATAATAATTGCTGTTATTTCATTACTTTTCGATCATGTCAACCAAGATGTCTCCTTGCTTTTCAAATCTTTGTCCCCGTTTAGAGACCTGCAGGATGCTGGTTTCAGTGTTGCCTCTGGGGCACAGCTGGGGGGGGTCTGTTGTACAGAGATCCAGGTTAACAGCAGCATACACACAGAGTCCTAAGGCTTATGGTGTTGGTCAGGAGGTGAAGCAGAGCCTGGAGGGAGGTGAAGGCTGACCTCATGTCAACGCTCGTCTCTGGGGTTGTGTAGGAGTGTTTGGAAAGGGCCTCTGAGCCCTCAGAAGGTCAGCAGCAGCTCTCCAATCACACACCGCAAAGTTATTCACATATCCAATCGCATGTGCATATACTTCTTTAGTTGTGCTTCCCATTTGAACAGGATGCATTCAAGGTAAACTAAACTGAAAAAAAGTACTACACTAATGCATCGTCCTTTGATTTGCACATCAACGCACAAGGTTACGTATTTATGTAAAATGGTGCATGGTAAATGGACCTGTTCTAGCCTCCTGCCTCCTGCCGTGAACCTGCTGATTGCATGCTTTAGAATATTTGATAGACATCACAGTAGAGTGGGGCTGACACTGATTCTAAGTTAGTTTATTTCACAACAACATGATTTTTGGAATTAATTTGATTAATTGCCAATTTGTTGTAAAGTTTTAATAAATTCAACAGTACAACATCAACTAATGTATTCTTCTCCATCAAAAGGACCTATGATGAAAAGCTCACGTTCTCAGTGCACACAGTGCATACGTTTGTGTATCTGGAGCCCGCACACTGTGTGACAACCCAGTCTGTGTTTGATCAGGAATCATGTGATTCTACAAGCCAATCAGATGTAGCTCCCCTTGCTCGCTCCCATTTCAGAGAACGCCCTCTGCAAAGACGTAGCGTCAGAGCGTTCTTCTCTGGGACAGGAGCTTAAAGAAACAGCCCGAACATGGAGCGTTTCAGACGGAGGAAACAATGAAGTGTTTCTCAACATTAAAGCAGGGAACACAAACTAGTGTGCACGTGAACGTGAGTATGGAATAACTCTGCCATCAGAATAATTTTGAGTAGTAATACAAAAGCATTTGCACAAAAAAAAACTTGCGTAGAGAGTAACAGAAATAAATGTAAAAACACAGAATCACTACTGTTTTTTATTTTATGTGGATGTGTTATTAGGTCACAAGGTCTGTGTTTATTTATGATGAAATGACAAGTCATCAAAAACCTGCACATACTGTATACAACAGACAATATTCATAGTCTGTATCTTTCCAGTGTGGTCTCAAAATATTCATATTACACTCTAAGTTCACCAATAAGTAAGATAATTATTTGTTTATTGTCTCCTATATCAGTGTGAATGGGCAAGTAAATCATGTGCATAATAAATTGTGTCTGTTATGTCAGATATTCATATTAAGTAAATATAAATAGTGTCAGCACGTTGTCTCTCCAATAACATGAGGACAATAAGATGAAAGAGGAGGACAAATCAGTCTATTATCTCTGAAAATGTCTCATATCAGATGACTAATTCAGTAATTACTCACCAAATACAGATGTGTTCCCTCCTTCAATGTGAGCTGATGAAGACCATCTGTGGTTGAAACATTATTATTTCATTGCTTCTCTCAGCTCCAAGCCCATTGCTTCCTACTAGAGACCCACGTCCTCGGAAACACCTCAAACATACAGTATATCGTTTCACTGCTTAAAAAGGCTTAGTCATTTCCTAAAACAGGTGGATAAGGATATGCATATTATAGATATTAATTCCTATTTGATGCTCTAGTGAATATTTCCAGCAACAATGGAGCTCTATGGCACAGAGGAACAATGATACACATACAATCGTTAGGAGGTTACCAAGGTAAGAACTTGATTAGGAGACAGGGGGTAAAGAGGAAAGCGATGGGGAAGAAGATGAAGTTGATGGAAATGTAGTTATACCACTTATAGATATATTAGTAAAGGAGGAGCGTATGTCGTCTATCTTGATTGTAAAGTAGTCGACGAAGTTGCTTCGTAGAATAGTGGAAGGAGGAGGGGGTCGAGGAGGTTGGAGAAGATAGAGAATATTTTTGGGGTTAGAAAAGGATTGAGTTGGTTTCTCGTTGTGTGTGCAAATAATGAAGCTGCCCTGTTGCCCTTTACTTTGAAAGGTGGAGGATACGTGGCTCATGCCAAATGCACAAGTGATGGTGGAGGAGGGAGTTGGACCTAAACGGGTTTATCTGCCCGTAAAGTCTGCAGTACCACACGTTGATCAAGTGAGAAGAAAGGTTGTTCACTGTGATACATCATCTCATATGAATAGAAAGTACTTGTTTCCTACAATGTTTCATCCTTTACATTGTGCTTGTATTACTATATCGGCATTTTAGAGGCTTCAAATAATCGGTGAAAAAATAAACTGAATTTAATTGAACCTTTAGAGACACTAAAGACTAGTTATTTTCCAGACATGACTGTACCTTTTGTTCAATAAAAGAAGTTATCTGATTGTTGTTACTTATCTCACTGTGGTTCAATAAAAACAGACACAAAGCCAGTTGGTTTGACTCGTTCATCATCATTGGAGGTGATTGCTGCACGTTTGCAATGGCTGGTATTTGGTGAAAAGGTTAATACAGACCTGTGACAGGTGCAACGCTGATGAACAGTTCACTGTCAGTGAGCCCGGTTCCTCAGACATCCTGCCCTACTTATCTAATCTCACATCATAGTAACTTGGTGGTGTCACACGGTGGATCAGTACCTCGGAGGTCATCTATGGAGGATTGTGAGGTTCCCTTAGGGTCTCAGTGATTCTAAGGGAGAATGAAGACATGTATGAACCTATTAGAGAAGCATTAACCCGGTCCCATGAAACACAGCTGCAGTTTTAACCTTTCAGACAAACCACACTTGGCCTTCTTGAACTAACACATTTTAGAACACTTTAGGGAGCTATGCCAACTTGTGTGCAAAGCATCAATGTAAATGTACTCATGCATGCATCTCCCAGTACACTCCCAGTGACCAGTGGCAGCTGCCCAGTTCCAACCTGTCCCAGTGTGAGCCTCAGAGCGGTCTCCTCTGGGTCACGCGCCCCGCTCCAGAGACACCTTCGGGAACTGTAAATATTCATCACTACTTCAACTCTGTTTGCACTTATGATCTCAAGCTTGCGTTTGCTTGAAACCTCCAAGACAGCAGCAGTGAGAGAGAAAGAACAGTCGCGCTGTAAACTTGGCCAAGTGGAAGATACTTCTGCCGTCATTCTCAGTTTTGCTGTGTGCGTTTCATTCCAATGTCACAGCAGCAGTGTGAGAGGTGGTTGTAACAGAAGGCTTCACCTCCTCTGGGACAACCTTTAGCTAACCACAGGTACTCCTCTATATCCTGCTATGATATCACAAGGTTCAGGTAGGCCATGGATGATGGAGGTCTGGATCGTGGTCCATGCCTATTACTCATTATTCATAATTTCCGTCATATTCATTAAATGTGTTGTAACTCTGTTCATCTGGTCACATGACATCTATGGTTGTGGAGAGGGATCCTCCTCTGTTGCTCTCCTGAAGGGTTCTTCCCTTTTTTCCCTGTTTTTTGGGAGTTTTTCCTGATCCGATGTGAGGTCAAAGGTCAGGGATGTCGTCTGTGTCCAGATTGTGATTTTGGGCTATACAAAATAAACTGAATTTAAATACTTTTTCATTATACATCATTGGATCCTGGACTTTCTCTCCGCCCGAGTCGCCCAAGGTTTTTTGAACTTAATATTGGATTTGACAAGTTAGATAATGTTCCAGTTGGCCCTGCTTGATAATTATTGGTGGTTGAATATTTGCACTTGTTTTAATGTACTTCTAATTCTTGCAATTTGCATAATGGCATTTTGCTATCCAAGCAAATAGCTCGCTGAACTCCATCATTTTTTCCATTCCCACTAATGTCCGTAGTTGGCATCCATTGTAATAGACGTCTGATTAGTGATTCCAATGCTTACCGGTACAAGGGGAAATGGATCCAGGCAATAGGCCACCTCTGAAGCCGAAGCACGTAGCTGGCTTCAGAGACAAATTGCTCGACGGCTGATGTCTTTTTAACCATGTACTTAGTTGGCAAAATGGGGAATGCTGGGAAGGCAGCTAGAGGGAAATTTACTGATGCATGAAATCATAAAAGCCAATAAGATTGAAGATAGATGGCTTTTTTTTTTTAAACTACCATTCATCATAGATTGGTGCATTTACAATTGTACAAAGTTGCTAGACTCTAGTTGTCGATGTTGGTTCTTTAGTCAAATAAGGCAGTATTAGTTTGTTCCTGGTTCACTGCACATGGTTCTTGTTGCTGTGGAGCTCCGTATGCAGCTCAGGTACACGGTTCTTCACACCCATGTTCATATGTTCATATGTTTCACCACTATTAAGGAAAGGTGTCCGCCCAGTAATTCAGGGGGTGTAAATGAACACAAGAAACCAGGTTACTCTGAGAACTCATTTAAGCAGGATATCATCGTTCATAACATTTTCATGCACTAAGAGAGAAGATGTCGAAATAGCACAGCTTTTTCTTGTGAACATATTTATATATTGTGTGAAATTTGCTGTACCACTTACAGAAACCAGGTTTCATTTTGGCAGATGCACTTATTTGTTGTCTTGCCCAGAGATGTGAAGATGTATACCACTCTCTTGTATGGTAAATACTGTATGAAGATACAGAGTGAAACAAAGGACCTGAACAAGTTGGGTTAGTGGTCCCAGTGCGAGCCGAGCACCTCACGGATATGCAAAAAAGCACCAGGACTCATAACAAATTAATATTGGGGGAAAGCGTATGGGCAGGTCGGCTGCGCTAGGCCCAGTTACATTACTGAGTCCATAGAGGACTTTGTTACCTGGCGATGTCGTCAGTGGTGGAGGAGCCCGGCTGTCAACAGATGATTCTTAACTGAGCCGATGTGAGAGAAACAGCTTGGTGCTCACTTGCTTTGTTCATGTTGCTTTTAAAGTGAGCCGCCGTAATAAGAAACAATTAAAAAATGCTCGTAGGCAGATACAAAATAAAAATAAACTTTGCACAGAGACAAGCTATTGTCTTCCAAGCTTAAGCTAAGCTAATCGCCTCCTGGCTGTAGCTTTACATTCACAATATAGACATCAACCTAGTTCCCAAAATGTTGAACTATTCCTTTAAGAAATCAGACAACTGCATAGAGTGATGCTAAGCTGGTGATGTATCTGCAGGTACACTGACTTAAACAGCTGCCGTACAACGACTACATCAAATAAAGCAGCAGACAAAACCTTGGTTACATGATTGTGTGATTATGATGAACATCATAGGGTTAAATTACCAAATCATACTACAGCCACAATTAGAAAAGACTTCTGGTGACGGTTGATGCCCTTAGCCTCCAGCCACAGCCCTATAAAGCTGATTTGGTCTTATCCAGGAAGCGTCTGATTCGAAAAGGTGAAAGGTCATAGGAGGGCACTTCTCCCAGGGTGAGTTCACACAGGAGCTTTCCAATGATTGGTCCAAACTTGAAGCCATGACCTGGAGGAGAGAAGTCATTACATGGAGCACACAGGTGGATCATCAAACCAGATGAATCAACATCCTAATGCAAATCCAAGCCCCGTACCTTGTATACCCTATAAATAGTCTGCATCTCTGGGCCTTTGTCTGAGTCAGGCAATGGGTTTGAGCCCCACATGAGTTCATACATAAAAGAAGAGTAAAGCTGTTGCGATGCCTGTCACTGAGCATCTATTCACTTTAGTGAACCGGGACCAAATGCTAAATTAAGGGGGATTTGTTCTTCCTCTGCGTAATGGCTTCGTGTGCTCAAGCCCAGGAGTGAGAGGAGAGTGTGTGTGTTTCCAACATGCAGCAGTCTGATTGTCCTTGTTGCTCAGGTCTGGAAGGCAAATTGTGAATGTCAACAGGGCTCGAGGAATGCAGCACATTGCCATCTGACAAAGGTCTCGGAGCTCCCGTGGATCCCGCCTGTCTTTGAAGTCATAAAAGCTTGGCTCCGACAGTTTGGCCACGTGAATTTTCATCTCGCCAGAGAAGGAAAATGGAAAACCTCAATCGATGGCCAAGCCCACAGGGTGACTTTGTAGCTATGGCAACCCCCCAGTACTTGCTTTAAAGCACTTGTGTCTGGCTTTGATGACAAATGCACGTAGTGAAGGAGGCCGAGGAAGGCAACGCAGTTCCAGTAGAAGAAGCCCTTTGAACCTCTCAGGCTCTGAGCATCTTTACTGGAGAATGAGTACAAAGAGTAAAGTAATAATTAACTGTGACTAATAAACATAATGAGCAAAAAAGATCAGAAAGTCCCCGGAGACAACACTTTAGTCATGTGAGAGTTATCCTAATTACCAGATTCAGAACTCAAAGCCTTTTAATGTCATCATCCAAGTCATAATTAAGACTGGAAAACTTGGAGCGTCATAATATGGTGGTATCTTTGAAAGAAAAAGACAACATGGATGTTGAGTGGACTGGTTATAGTGGGACAGAAGATGAGTGGACTGGTTATAGTGGGACAGAAGATGAGTGGACTGGTTATAGTGGGACAGAAGATGAGTGGACTGGTTATAGTGGGACAGAAGACTGGTTATAGTGGGACAGTAGATGAGTAGACTGGTTATAGTGGGACAGAAGATGAGTGGACTGGTTATAGTGGGACAGAAGATGAGTGGACTGGTTATAGTGGGACAGAAGATGAGTAGACTGGTTATAGTGGGACAGTAGACTGGTTATAGTGGGACAGTAGATGAGTGGACTGGTTATAGTGGGACAGAAGATGAGTGGACTGGTTATAGTGGGACAGAAGATGAGTGGACTGGTTATAGTGGGACAGAAGATGAGTAGACTGGTTATAGTGGGACAGTAGATGAGTAGACTGGTTATAGTGGGACAGTAGACTGGTTATAGTGGGACAGTAGATGAGTAGACTGGTTATAGTGGGACAGTAGATGAGTAGACTGGTTATAGTGGGACAGAAGATGAGTAGACTGGTTATAGTGGGACAGTAGACTGGTTATAGTGGGACAGTAGATGAGTAGACTGGTTATAGTGGGACAGAAGACTGGTTATAGTGGGACAGTAGATGAGTAGACTGGTTATAGTGGGACAGAAGATGAGTAGACTGGTTATAGTGGGACAGTAGACTGGTTATAGTGGGACAGAAGATGAGTAGACTGGTTATAGTGGGACAGTAGACTGGTTATAGTGGGACAGTAGACTGGTTATAGTGGGACAGTAGACTGGTTATAGTGGGACAGAAGATGAGTAGACTGGTTATAGTGGGACAGTAGACTGGTTATAGTGGGACAGTAGATGAGTAGACTGGTTATAGTGGGACAGTAGATGAGTAGACTGGTTATAGTGGGACAGTAGACTGGTTATAGTGGGACAGTAGATGAGTAGACTGGTTATAGTGGGACAGCGTCTCCAGCAAATTAAAAAGGGAGCGCTTTAGTTCATGGTGCCAGACATGGTACATCGTGGACTTACTACAATTAAAATATAATAATATAACGGGTAAAAGCTTCTAAATAAAGGTCTGGTTCTCTCTGGTCATTTGTGTTTTCTTTCTTCCTTGTTAGACCGTGACTTCTTTCTAACCTTTGACCTTTGAGCTGTTTGCATTGTTCATTTCAACAGCAATTATTTCTAGTTGACTCCATTTGCTCAAAAACAGAGATGTTTTTTGTTGTTGTTTTTAAGCATTTCAAATGCAATAAATGATTGTAGACAGAAGTGTGACGTGTCAATAATGTTTGGTGGACATGTTCAAATGTTCCAACCAGCCATTAGTCCAACTGCTGCTGCTTTTAAGACCAAGTGCCTGAACAAACGTGAACATTTCCATCAGCCGCCACAAACTCTGTTTTGTACTAATTTGCAGATGTTGGATGCTAATGCACTAAACTACAATAATGTACATGTAAACGTGACCTGTTAGACAGCAGCATGTATGTAGTGCACCACAATGGCCAAGTACAGCCTCCAGAGCTGTAGATTCTTATAGAACTGTACAGCTTCCTAATAGACTCAATACATCGTCACAGCTGGACGGCTGCAGGCTAAAGATGCCACTATTAGCTGGGGAAGTAAAGGAAGCTTAATTCCAATGCTGCAACTATAAGTTTGACATTTCTACTTCCGCCTTCTACAAACTATAGTTCTGTCACGTGGATATGTTAACAGTGGGATGATGCCTCCTAACACTTATCAATGATGATCCCTGACATACATCTTCTTTGATTTGGTTCACGATGTTTGGTGTATTGTGACGTACCGGAGAAGCCTGCTCCCAACACAATGTTGCTGTGGGCCGGGTGGCGGTCCAGCACAAAATGATGGTCAGGCGTTAGCTGCAAAGAACACAAGGAGCCAGATACAAATGAGAGGGTTTGGAACCACAGGCCAGAGTTGGGATCTCACAGCTTCCACTTCGATAAAAGCACCATAGTTCATGCATATTTAGTCTTAATTCTACCATGAATAGCAAACTGACAGAGCAATTGTAGATTGTCCACAGTACCATTAGAACACTCCTTCTCCATCAAAGTCATTGCAGAAAATGTATTTAACTGGATGAAAGAGTGAACTCTGACAAAGGGGAACATTTGACCACAACTGAAGAGACGCATGTCATTTAACTCTCTGGAGAGTCGCTGGTAATGGAACAAAACACAGTTAATAAGAAAAGAGCAGGACTGTCAGGACTGTCAGGGGCATTGGACAAGGTCACAGAAATGATGTTTTCCTACAGCTTCAGTATGTGGTCGTGGTAAAGGACGGAGCAGCTGTACAAGCCCCACACACACACACACACAGCCACACACACACACACACACAGCCACACACACACACACACACACACACACACAGCCACACAGCCACACAGCCACACACACACTCTCTCCGATTGATTGTACTGGAACTATTTCCTAGATAAATGGAAAGCAGTATTAGGCTCCGACCGGGCTGAAGTTCCACTTTAATTAACAAAATAGAAGCATTTGAAGTGTGAATATCTTTTTAGGCCTTTAAATGAGTATCATTCAATAAGCCTGGCCAGTTTGTTGAATCATGTGATGTTTTCTGATGACCCGTAGATGTCATCAAACTGAAGCTGAACCGTCAACTCTCTGATGTGCGTGGAGTGGAGTGTGTCTACTGACCGTGTACATGCAGCTCTCCACCACAGCAGGTTCAGGGACCAGGCCAGGAAAACAGCGGGCAATGCAGCGCTGGAGGATGTCAATATCAGACCTGTCTGTCTGCTTGTCTCGCTGGTCTGGGTCTGTCTCACTGCCCATATGGTGGCATATCTGCACACAGAATGACATCATCTATATTAGTTTGATATGAAACGCTAACAGCTTGGCAGCCCTGCGTACTACGTTGTTCATAATAGAACACCATCCAACCCTGACTGTGTTTGGTCAGGTGCATTGGCATTTATTGAATTTCTATAGTTTCATGTTTATAAATTCAGCATTTCTTAATTTAGTATTCAGTTCTCACGGGTCTTTGGGTCATTTATGCCAGCACCATTACCATTTGAATCCATCACGGCAAAGAGACTCTGTGGCGCTCCTGAAGCACCTTGAGCTCGAGAGCATTCAGCATCCCACGCCGAGGACGATCATATCATGCAGGGAAGAGACGTCTGTATCACTTTATTAAATGGTAAACATGGAACCAAATGAGCCTCTATTTTACGAGGATCCAAGACACACACACAATTTAGATTCAAATTTCAGAAGTCAACCTGTAGGAATACAGAATATATATCTGTAATTTGGTCAATAATAATTAGATTGTATAGTTGTGTGTGACAAAGTTGAATATCATATCTCCTTTTGGTCCATAACGTGATCAAATCGATGATGCATCCCCAATACGAGGTCTACTTGCAATATATCTTCACAACTTGTGCAGGAGAGTAGCAATACACACAACTAAATACACACCACTCAATACACACAACTCAATACACACAACACATGCCATCTTCAAGTCAAATAATATAATTACATACAAAATAAAAATAGAAAATAAAATTATGAAAGAAGAAAGTTGCTCTTTTAATGATCCCCGTGGGTAAATTCTTCTCTGCATTTGACCCATCCTTAGTTATTAAGGAACAACTGGGGGTTCAGTGCCTTGCTCAAGGACACAACTCTGGGGAGAGCGGGGATGGAACCGGGGACCTTGAGGTTACGGGACAACCACTCCCCCCATGAGCTACAGCCGACCCCCAAAGCATATTCCTAAAGCTATATAAACAATAATCACACAAATTATGAAGGATTTTATAATGAGTACAATAAAACAACTAATAGCATTAGAGTCATCAGGTAATGTAAAACTTAGTAATAAGGAAAGAAAGACATGTTTTATATCTATGTTACTTATTTCGGCTCCTGTACAACAGTGACTCATATACACACAGCAAACTTGCAAAGCTGCTTCAATGTTGTGCTCCTGTCAGCCAGGTCTGACACTTCCAGTCTCACCGGAGACCACAGGCACCGCGAGAAGGAATTAGGAGCTGCAGTAGACAAGTCGATGCTGGAAATTACAATATTCTTCTTGCATCATCGCTTGATTTTTGTCACTCTATGCTTAACGGTCCACATACTGGATCTCAGAATATGACATCAGCATCTGTCCACTCTCTTCTATGCGTCTGCTATTGGGCTGTGAGCTCCTGCAGAGATGTGCCACCAGATGACTTCAACACCACTAATCTGATGCTGAGCTGGGACCAATCACATTTCACACTTTGCAGCAGTATCTTCTTTGAAAGTTGACTGCAATAGTCAAGCCTTCCAGCTCTTCTACCTATCATTATTTTATAATGTTTAACATTATAGATTCTCCATACCATATACAGAGCGTTAATATAGCAGCAAACTACTATTATCAGCACCTTGGGGGGAGTTGTCAGGTGGGGTCAAAACACACGTCACATCTTGTGTGTACTGTATATATATACACATATATACACATATATATACACATATATATATGTATATGTATATATATATATATATATGTATATACGTATACATATATATATATATATGTATATATATACATATATATATATATATATATGTATATATATATATGTGTATATATAGATATATATATATATATATATATATATATGTGTATGTATATATATATATATACATATATATATATATATATATATATATGTGTATATACGTATACATATATATGTATATATATATATATATATATACATATATATATGTATATATATGTATATATATATATATGTGTATGTATATGTATATATATATATATATATATATATATATATATATATATATATATTTAGGTGTGTGAGATGACTGAGATATGAGATATGACTGTTTGTTCTAAACAACAATGGCTGTTTGTGTAGATGATGCAATAACTTCCATTTGAGAACTGGAAAGTATTTATTTATTTAAAAAGACTACAGCACAACACTGAAGACTTCTCTTGATGTAAAAAATGGATATAGCTCTTCTCCCAACTCGCTTTGCTTTGAGTTTGATTGGCAGTCAGATTTGTTTATTTATTCCTAATAATTCCGACTAGTCAGTGATTGGCTGGAATAGTGTTGTGTCGCTCAGTACGATTCATCGGTTTCATTGACTGAGTTTAAGTTTAGCTCAACACTTAACACACACACGTACAAACTCTAACTAACTCATGAATAACGTGCTCATAACTGGTTTCATATGACAACGTTTTATGAGCAACCTTTGTGAGCTGCATAAGATTGGACCGCTCCATCTTCCTCCTGCATGATGGGCAGTGTTTCTGATTGTTATCATTTCTTTATTCTTTTCTAAGTGTTTTTGATACTAACTGTCTTAGTTAATATTAGATAGTGATATGCACAAGTCTTTTTGTAGTTATTCTATAATCAGTTATGTATATGATCCCCGTGTCTCAGTTAAGGAGGTTTTGCTTCACTTCTGTTCTGTTCATTCATCCCTTTAGTTCTCTTGTGTTGACGTTCAGGGACAAAGCATTATGAGCAGCTCGGTCCAGCTAACACTATCTAACCTAACGAGGAAGTCAGACGCAGCAACCCCCTGAATCAAGTGAATGGAGCAGACGTGATAACTGGATACATTAAAGGTTTCATAGTGTTTTTCAGTCAAAGCTACATAAATTACATAAAGTCACGTTCCTGCATTTGAAAAAGTTTTCTGTATGCTGTTAGCAAAATGATTTAATGGGTGTAAGATGACAAATGCTTTGGTGTTCTATATGAAGTCACTTCATTGGTTCCCCAGTGTGTGTCTGTATCTATGTTTACTGGTTTAGAATAATAAAGAAGTCACATTCAAATATAAATGATCAGGAATATATGACATTGTTACCAGAGATTGAGGGTTCTGTACAGAATCAAGAGTGTTCTTCTTGGGGGTTCAGTACTGTACCTTCATCAGGCCCGGGTACTCATTGGACGGGAGGCCGTAGATGTGATCTTTGGATTCCTTGCTCTCAGTCACCAAGACGCAGGGAAAGCGCTGCTTCACGTCATATGATCCTGGAACCTTCTCTTTCCAGTAGCACACGTTGATCTTCACCACCTACAGTAGTGAAACCAGGAAACCATCAGTTCCAGGTCCCAGAGGTCTAGCTGTCACTGAAGACCTTGTGATGGGCCATATGGGTCGAGGGTTTCCCAAGAACTAGCTGCTGTTAAACAGCACACTACTCCAACATATCCTCCAAACAAAAAGAATAAGAAGTAGGCTCCTACACCAACTTACAACCATAGCTGGTTGTCACTATGTTAAAGATCCCTTCCTAATGGATACACTTTGGAATATATTTGAGCCCAGAATGAGGACTGTATTGTTTGTTCCACCTGCCCTGTGTGAGTAGAAAGGATATCCTAAGGCCACGATGACCGGGAGGATTGATCACAACAGGCTAAAGCAGTGTTGCCCGTTCTTTCAAGGTAAACCTTAAAAAATGTGAACTTATCACATTATCCCCGTCCTCCAGAACCTCCACTGGCTCCCCGTCCCACAACGCATTCACTTTAAATGTCATTGAATTATAAAATATTCAAATAACATGCAAAATCACATAACAAACTTCTACCCATATTGGAAGAAAACCAACCTGCTGAGCCACCAAGCAGATGTAAGAGCAGCACACATTTCTCTTTCACTATTTACTGGTTAATGGTTGTGCTACATTCTGGAAAACCGACCTATTTCTTTAGGTTTCTGGTCGAAATAACACCCAAACTAAAAAGGGTGTATCTCTGCAACCACAAAGGCTATTTGAATAATGTTGGTGTTATAATAAAGGCAAACCATGTGTGCTTTTGTTCAGATGTGTAAATATTAATATATTTGTTACTGGTTAAGAGTAAATAAATACTTTCAGGATGAATATTGTTGGCCATGGTATTTAAAAGGTTAATGGTTGTGTTACATTCTTTTACATGAAAGTGATGAGACCAATCAAATCATCACTTGATCTCCTAGTTGAGAACTGTAGATGTCCAATGTGCAAAGACCATAGATTATTTTCATGAATGATATAGTTATTGTACAACTCAATCCTACACTTCTCTGCATGAAGCCGTAACATTAATGAATGCACTGGCACAGAAAAAGCACCTCCAATAAATCCTCCTCATCACTTTTTTTCTGTCTACTCGAAGTGCAATTACCAAAGTAGCTCTGCGGTGGTGAAGGGAGAATTGGGATTTAATGAAATGTGTTACACATGGCTGTACAAATGACGTCCATCTGAGAGGCGATAATAAGGACACATTGTTCAGGAGCTTTCAATGCAATGCACTCATTCCCAGGGACCATAAGAAGTGTTCCGGCCAGTCAATGAGCTCAGAGCCTGTGCTTATGCTACCGGTTCACTCAGGCATGATGTTCTCCAGCCCCCAGCCTGCTGCTAGCCTGAATAATGCAATTCCAATATCAACTCCAATTCTCCACTTTAACAGCTGTCTGCTTGTTTCCCATCACCTTCTCTTTTCAGCCCGTGTGGCATATTGCGAGATGGAAAAGACGGCCTTGCTGACGAAGGCCTCTGCGCCCTTTAAATATGGAGGAGTAATGCTTTTGTTTCTGTGGCACGTTCAGGTGGGCATTTTAATCAGAAACAAGTAGGTTTACACCTACAAGGAACTTAGCGTGGTGGGTGGTGCAACATAGGACGTCAGACATAACAAACAACAACAAGCAACAACAGGAGACAACAAATAAACAATCAACAAAGTGCAGACGAGGCAATACAAAATAAAATGTAAAATGTACAGTGTAAAGAGAGGAAAGCAGGATTAGAGATGGACAACTCTGAGTTGAGTCTGATGTGAAATGTGTGGCTGATTGTGTATCTCGGGCCTTATGTATACACATAGACAGACACACACACACACACACACATACAGATGCACACACCCACACACACACGTAAATCATTTTTTATAAACACATGCCATACTCCATACTGTGGATCATGCTTACACATGTTGTTCTCTAGGGAGCCACATGTGATGAATGGAGTGATCCGTGAGTCATGAATCTAGTTGTAGAACCCGTTTTGGGTCGTTAAACAGCTGATTGAGAGAAGCCTTGATGCAGCCTTAACAACAGCAAATCTACATCAAAACATTCGTTTACAAACTCATGCCGTATAATGCATCATTGAACAAAAATGTGTCTACTCGAACAGCCGCAATTTGGTGCTCACGAACCACGTATTACCATGTTGATTACATTCAGCACATCCCATCCTATAGTTTTGATATGCAGTAAAACAACCACATGCCAACAAAACCAAGCTGTTGGTATCATAACATAAATGTTAACTTCTTGAATGTCTTGAATCCTCTGGAAATTCACGCCTGAGTACAATATTGATATTTACACAGCTATACAAACATGACTTTACGTGGGACACCACAACATTGATTACCTTGAGTGGCAACTGTAGGCCAGTGTGGGCCAGCAGTCTATTAGCCCAGGGGCCAGCGGTGATCACCAGGCTCTTGGCTCGATAAACAGCAGCAGAGGTTGCCACTGTCACCACAGGGCCAGGCTTGATGTCAGTTACCTTCTCGTTGTCTCTGATGACCCCGCCCAGCTTCTCAAACTGCCCCTGGGAAAACAGGACACAACACGGGTCACTGAAAGTGTTCCTGTCAATGTATTTGACCAAATTCACTCATCCGATCAAGAACATTGTGGTGGTCATCAAACTGTTTAGAGCCCCAAACAGACCTGAGGACAGACCTGCATACAGTCATGAGGGAAAAGGTTGTTTTGAAAGAGAGAAGCAAAAAAAGGCATTAAGAACCGGGCCACTCTGAGATACTGAAATAAGACGGATCCATTGTGATATAATACTAAAGACAAGAGTGTATTAAAGAGTCACGGCATGAGCATGCACAATCTATCTGTCACCACAAGCTTTGATTCATAATTGACTGCTGCTTCACAAACAAGTGCCTGAACAATTGAAAATGGCACCTCACTGAAATAACAGAGCAGTGTTTTGTGCCTGACCTGGTGGCCATGACCTGTTCCCTTCCATGACCTGTTCCCTTCCATGACCTGTTCCCTTCCATGACCTGTTCCCTTCCATGACCTGTTCCCTTCCATGACCTGTTCCCTTCCATGGCCTGTTCTCTTCCATGACCTGTTCCCTTCCATGACCTGTTCCCTTCCATGACCTGTTCCCTTCCATGGCCTGTTCTCTTCCATGGCCTGTTCCCTTCCATGACCTGTTCTCTTCCATGACCTGTTCCCTTCCATGACCTGTTCCCTTCCATGGCCTGTTCTCTTCCATGGCCTGTTCCCTTCCATGACCTGTTCTCTTCCATGACCTGTTCCCTTCCATGACCTGTTCTCTTCCATGACCTGTTCCCTTCCATGACCTGTTCTCTTCCATGACCTGTTCCCTTCCATGACCTGTTCTCTTTCATGGCCTGTTCCCTTCCATGACCTGTTCCCTTCCATGGCCTGTTCTCTTCCATGGCCTGTTCCCTTCCATGACCTGTTCCCTTCCATGACCTGTTCCCTTCCATGACCTGTTCTCTTCCATGACCTGTTCCCTTCCATGACCTGTTCCCTTCCATGACCTGTTCTCTTCCATGACCTGTTCTCTTCCATGACCTGTTCCCTTCCATGACCTGTTCCCTTCCATGACCTGTTCCCTTCCATGGCTTGTTCTCTTCCATGACCTGTTCTCTTCCATGACCTGTTCCCTTCCATGACCTGTTCCCTTCCATGACCTGTTCTCTTCCATGACCTGTTCCCTTCCATGACCTGTTCCCTTCCATGACCTGTTCTCTTCCATGACCTGTTCTCTTCCATGGCCTTTTCTCTTCCATGGCCTGTTCTCTTCTGTTCCCTTCCATGGCCTGTTCTCTTCTGTTCTCTTCCATGGCCTGTTCTCTTCCATGGCCTGTTCCCTTCTGTTCTCTTCCATGGCCTGTTCCCTTCCATGACCTGTTCTCTTCCATGGCCTTTTCTCTTCCATGACCTGTTCTCTTCCATGACCTGTTCTCTTCTGTTCCCTTCCATGGCCTGTTCTCTTCTGTTCTCTTCCATGGCCTGTTCTCTTCCATGGCCTGTTCCCTTCTGTTCTCTTCCATGGCCTGTTCCCTTCCATGACCTGTTCTCTTCCATGGCCTTTTCTCTTCCATGACCTGTTCTCTTCCATGACCTGTTCTCTTCTGTTCCCTTCCATGGCCTGTTCTCTTCTGTTCTCTTCCATGGCCTGTTCTCTTCCATGGCCTGTTCCCTTCTGTTCTCTTCCATGGCCTGTTCTCTTCCATGGCCTGTTCCCTTCTGTTCTCTTCCATGGCCTGTTCCCTTCCATGACCTGTTCTCTTCCATGGCCTTTTCTCTTCCATGACCTGTTCTCTTCCATGACCTGTTCTCTTCTGTTCCCTTCCATGGCCTGTTCTCTTCTGTTCTCTTCCATGGCCTGTTCTCTTCCATGGCCTGTTCCCTTCTGTTCTCTTCCATGGCCTGTTCCCTTCTGTTCTCTTCCATGGCCTGTTCTCTTCCATGACCTGTTCTCTTCCATGACCTGTTCTCTTCTGTTCTCTTCCATGGCCTGTTCCCTTCCATGGCCTGTTCTCTTCCATGGCCTGTTCCCTTCCATGACCTGTTCCCTTCCATGACCTGTTCCCTTCCATGACCCGTTCCCTTCCATGACCCGTTCCCTTCCATGACCTGTTCCCTTCCATGACCTGTTCTCTTCCATGACCTGTTCTCTTCCATGGCCTGTTCTCTTCCATGACCTGTTCTCTTCTGTTCTCTTCCATGACCTGTTCTCTTCTGTTCTCTTCCATGACCTGTTCTCTTCTGTTCTCTTCCATGGCCTGTTCTCTTCTGTTCTCTTCCATGGCCTGTTCTCTTCTGTTCTCTTCCATGACCTGTTCTCTTCTGTTCTCTTCCATGGCCTGTTCTCTTCTGTTCTCTTCCATGGCCTGTTCTCTTCTGTTCTCTTCCATGGCCTGTTCTCTTCCATGACCTGTTCTCTTCTGTTCTCTTCCATGGCCTGTTCTCTTCTGTTCTCTTCCATGGCCTGTTCTCTTCTGTTCTCTTCCATGGCCTGTTCTCTTCCATGACCTGTTCCCTTCCATGGCCTGTTCGCTTCCATGACCTGTTCCCTTCTGTTCTCTTCCATGACCTGTTCCCTTCCATGACCTGTTCCCTTCCATGACCTGTTCCCTTCCATGACCTGTTCCCTTCCATGGCCTGTTCCCTTCCATGACCTGTTCCCTTCCATGACCTGTTCTCTTCCATGACCTGTTCCCTTCCATGACCTGTTCCCTTCCATGGCCTGTTCCCTTCCATGACCTGTTCCCTTCCATGACCTGTTCCCTTCCATGACCTGTTCCCTTCCATGGCCTGTTCGCTTCCATGGCCTGTTCTCTTCTGTTCGCTTCCATGGCCTGTTCTCTTCTGTTCCCTTCCATGGCCTGTTCTCTTCTGTTCTCTTCCATGGCCTGTTCCCTTCTGTTCCCTTCCATGGCCTGTTCTCTTCTGTTCTCTTCCATGGCCTGTTCCCTTCCATGGCCTGTTCCCTTCCATGACCTGTTCTCTTCCATGGCCTTTTCTCTTCCATGGCCTGTTCTCTTCTGTTCTCTTCCATGGCCTGTTCTCTTCTGTTCCCTTCCATGACCTGTTCTCTTCCATGGCCTTTTCTCTTCCATGACCTGTTCTCTTCCATGGCCTGTTCTCTTCTGTTCGCTTCCATGGCCTGTTCTCTTCTGTTCCCTTCCATGGCCTGTTCTCTTCTGTTCTCTTCCATGGCCTGTTCCCTTCTGTTCCCTTCCATGGCCTGTTCTCTTCTGTTCTCTTCCATGGCCTGTTCCCTTCCATGGCCTGTTCCCTTCCATGACCTGTTCTCTTCCATGGCCTTTTCTCTTCCATGGCCTGTTCTCTTCTGTTCCCTTCCATGGCCTGTTCTCTTCTGTTCTCTTCCATGGCCTGTTCTCTTCCATGGCCTGTTCCCTTCTGTTCTCTTCCATGGCCTGTTCCCTTCCATGACCTGTTCTCTTCCATGGCCTTTTCTCTTCCATGACCTGTTCTCTTCCATGACCTGTTCTCTTCTGTTCCCTTCCATGGCCTGTTCTCTTCTGTTCTCTTCCATGGCCTGTTCTCTTCCATGGCCTGTTCCCTTCTGTTCTCTTCCATGGCCTGTTCTCTTCCATGACCTGTTCTCTTCCATGACCTGTTCTCTTCTGTTCTCTTCCATGGCCTGTTCCCTTCCATGGCCTGTTCTCTTCCATGGCCTGTTCCCTTCCATGACCTGTTCCCTTCCATGACCTGTTCCCTTCCATGACCCGTTCCCTTCCATGACCCGTTCTCTTCCATGACCTGTTCCCTTCCATGACCTGTTCCCTTCCATGACCTGTTCTCTTCCATGACCTGTTCTCTTCCATGGCCTGTTCTCTTCCATGACCTGTTCTCTTCTGTTCTCTTCCATGACCTGTTCTCTTCTGTTCTCTTCCATGACCTGTTCTCTTCTGTTCTCTTCCATGGCCTGTTCTCTTCTGTTCTCTTCCATGGCCTGTTCTCTTCTGTTCTCTTCCATGACCTGTTCTCTTCTGTTCTCTTCCATGGCCTGTTCTCTTCTGTTCTCTTCCATGGCCTGTTCTCTTCTGTTCTCTTCCATGGCCTGTTCTCTTCCATGACCTGTTCTCTTCTGTTCTCTTCCATGGCCTGTTCTCTTCTGTTCTCTTCCATGGCCTGTTCTCTTCTGTTCTCTTCCATGACCTGTTCTCTTCCATGACCTGTTCCCTTCCATGACCTGTTCCCTTCCATGGCCTGTTCTCTTCTGTTCTCTTCCATGGCCTGTTCTCTTCCATGACCTGTTCCCTTCCATGGCCTGTTCTCTTCTGTTCTCTTCCATGGCCTGTTCCCTTCCATGGCCTGTTCTCTTCCATGGCCTGTTCTCTTCTGTTCTCTTCCATGACCTGTTCTCTTCTGTTCTCTTCCATGACCTGTTCTCTTCTGTTCCCTTCCATGGCCTGTTCTCTTCTGTTCTCTTCCATGGCCTGTTCTCTTCTGTTCTCTTCCATGACCTGTTCTCTTCTGTTCTCTTCCATGACCTGTTCTCTTCTGTTCCCTTCCATGGCCTGTTCTCTTCTGTTCTCTTCCATGGCCTGTTCTCTTCTGTTCTCTTCCATGACCTGTTCTCTTCTGTTCCCTTCCATGGCCTGTTCTCTTCTGTTCTCTTCCATGGCCTGTTCCCTTCCATGGCCTGTTCCCTTCCATGACCTGTTCTCTTCTGTTCTCTTCCATGGCCTGTTCTCTTCTGTTCTCTTCCATGGCCTGTTCTCTTCTGTTCTCTTCCATGGCCTGTTCTCTTCTGTTCTCTTCCATGGCCTGTTCTCTTCTGTTCTCCTCCATGGCCTGTTCCCTTCCATGGCCTGTTCCCTTCCATGGCCTGTTCCCTTCCATGACCTGTTCTCTTCTGTTCTCTTCCATGGCCTGTTCTCTTCTGTTCTCTTCCATGGCCTGTTCTCTTCTGTTCTCTTCAATGACCTGTTCTCTTCCATGGCCTGTTCTCTTCTGTTCTCTTCCATGGCCTTTCTCCAGTAATGTGAATGTTTTGATGAAATATATGCCTGGTGTGAGCTATTATTGGATTCAAACAATAGGCATAAATATATGTTCAATTACCCACATCTTGGTATTTTTCAGTCCTTTTGTATGGTACATATTTATTTATCAAGACACAGCTTTCTGTCATGAACCCTGGAACAGAGATTAAGGAAAATTTATGTTTTATGCTAATTTGCACATTTTGCATTGATACTTTCTGGCAGTTGCCTACAAAATGTATTTCAAAAGGATAGGTATTTTAGCATGTGAAGGATGAGGACCGTGTGCACTTTCATATTAACCCAAAAAACGTAGAAATCGTTGACAAAGTAAGTATTGTTTGAGGTGAATTAACTTTAAAGACTTATAGACTTCAATTGCATGCAGTAATGCATGAAGTCATGAAGTCACTTTAAATTAAACTGCAGCTAATTAAAACATACATTTGTATTGTAGCACTGTTCAACAGTTCATTCAGTTATACATTGTACTCACCAAATAGTGGCTGAGACAACACTCAGAAAAGGTCAGACAGGACGAGAAACAACCATTTATCCAGATTATCGATCTAAATCGCACATGAAATGTTGGTGTTGATCTCGCATTTCTCTGGAAAATTGGGAGTACACAACTATGGTAGGCACAGTTAGTTGTACCAGGGAGTGGGACTCACTGTGGTGGATGTTTACAATAAAACAGTTTGTGTAATAGTTATACCATTTGCCTTTGTTTTCTACATAAATTTAACGCAATGACCCACCTTTGTCTCAAGTTGCACCGTCCTGGGACATCCACATCATGTTCTATGTGGACCACATGATTGGGTCCACTTATGACATGAGATACAGAAGCTAACATAGATAATGCTCTATCAGCAGGATCCGTGCCGTACCTGTACAGTCTTGAGTGCACGGTCAGCATACAGAACTCCAGCGGTTATGTCCACCACCGCGCCATCTCCCACAGCCAGGTTGACATTGGGGATGTGCTGGCAGAAGTTGTCACGGTTCAGGATTGCCATAGGAACCTTGTTTTTCTGCAGGGTGTCCTTAATCTGCTGGTAACTCTGACTGTCCTCTGGTCCCATCACCAGGAGCCCCGTTTGTCTGAGAGGGGAGATCAACAGAGATGAAGGTAGAACCGTAGTAAGAAATGGTCGTGACACATTGAAGCCTCCACAAATCACCAACTGTAAAACATTGCTAGTACTAATGTTAAAGGACATTTAAATCCAGGGGACATCATAGTAATATTAGAAGAATCTAACAGGGCACTGACTACAAGAGGCCAACTTCACACTGGTTGGATACTAGTGGAAGTAGAGCCAGGTAAATACTGGTAATATCCTTACTGCATAAACAAATGGTATGCGTGGAAGGTCAAAGTTGAAATAGGAAGTTCTGACAGATGTTTATAACTGACAAATTATTTTAATATTTACCTCTGTTTTATTTCCTAACTATATTAGGTCAATGTTGTGTGTCATTAGACTACTCACTATCCTGCCCTGAATCTCTGAAAAAGGTAAAAACCAAGAAATGATTCATACAGCAAGTAAGTAATTAAATAAAGTTTATTTATATTGCACTTATCACAGACAAAGGGTCACATGCTTGAAGTTTAGCGAGCTGGTTGGTCTCCTCTGGTTTGATCCATATATATAATTGAGTATCATCTGCATAACAATTAGAGTTTATGGAGTGTTTCCTGATAATATTGCCCAAAGGAAGCATATATAAGGTAAATAAAATTGGTCCAAGTACAGAACCTTGTGTAACTCCGTGATTAACGTTGGTGGTCATTGAGGCTTCATCGTTTACAAATACAAACTGAGATCTCCTGTTACTGTCTGTCACACTGTCAGAGGCTCAGAGATGGATCTTTGAGCAGCAACTTGGAAATATGACTTGTGTGTGATTTTTAACAATAGACAAGACAAGCAATGTGAAGTCTTAGTGGTGGACACCCCTACAGTACAGTTGGTCAACCTTTAAAGCAGGAAGTCAGTCTGTAAACGGTTATGGATCACACAAAATAATAGTATTTATTTTGCTATTAGCCTAATTGTTCTCTTCCAAATGTGTTTGGCTTGCTGGCATTCAGACCTGAAATTGCACTGCACTTAATACAAAAAAAAGAAAATATCTGTGTGTCTGTTGCAAGAAAGTATGCCATGGAAATAGAAATACAATCAAAAGAAGTCAGTTGGAAGGAATGATAATGAACCTTTAAAAGGATCTAAACATTGTCATTTGACAGTAATACAGCAGGACATCGCAGGTCCAGTGTTATTGAGTCCCAGAGTGTGAGGTTGAGAAAAATAGGGTCTGGTTCAGTCTGATAGATGGCTGACTCGCCCTTTGCCAGCAGTGTTTCTAAAGGCTGCTCCGACATCTGTCAGCAGTCATAAGGCACAGACATTCATCAGAACATTTTATGACTGCTTCCCTCTGTGTGGTTGTGTGTTTACGAATGTGTGACGGAGGAAGGAAGAGCCACGCTAGTGTAGGATCATAAATATGATACCTCATCTAGTCCAACATGTCAGACTTGGTGATTGGTGGCCCGAGTTCAGCTTCTAGATGTGCACACATGTTGCCATGTACGTGGAGAACATTTTCAGCTTTTTCTTCTTTTTTTTTAGCTTTGCCCCATTCCTTTTACGATTGGCTCCATCTGTCCCAGAGGCAGCAGCACTAGTGGGAGGCATTGCTCACACCAGCTCCTCCTGGATATTTCTCATGGTGATGAACACCTTTTTTTCAAGCCCGAGGGCACAGGTGGCTTTCAGTGGACTAATCAGTCATGAGCTGCAGACATGTGTATAGAAGGACGGGGAGGCGCACTGTGTTTTGAGGGAACATAATGTGGATGTGGCTTGGTACCTGGACACATGATTAATAAATGTGTTATTCAGTTCTCGGGTACTGAGAACAAACATATATAATATGGCCAGGAAAGTTAAAGTGCCAAAGGACGGTTGCTCACAGTTTGATGCCACTGTCATATTTATAAACACACAACTTCCTCCCCACTCTGCGTATGAAAAGCAGAGGTTTAGTGAGATGAAAAAAGCCCCTGTTCCACATTCAAAGGCATGGGAGCTGTCAGGGGGTGATTCAGTGATGCTGGAGGTAATGAGAAAGTCATGCATTCATGACTCCCGTAGATTGAGTTGCTGCTTTTGTGCGTACATAGCACCTTGAATGTGACAAATCCCTGTGTTCTGGCACAGCTTTTGTTGTGTTCTGTTTAATGGGTTTTCTCTCTGTGTGTTTCTGCTGACTGCTTACCTGTACAGCTTGACACCCGCCTCCCGCTCCAGCTGGGCCCACAGCTCGTAGCACTCCTCCATCATGTGGGTGTAGAAGTCCTGCTCGTAGGCCTTGCGGATGATGCGGGTCTGGCCATGGGAGCTGCCTCGGCTGTGGGGCAGGATGAACTGGAAGGATGAACATAGGAACATCAAATTAAATTACTTTGATTTGGGAATAACATCCAGGAAATGGCAAATGGTATGAGACAGTACCCTCAAAAAAATATTTTTTATGTGCTCTCTTTGTGTTCTCTTATAAATGTCCAGCAACAAGCCCCTTTAATGCATGTTTTTTAGGTTAAAATAAGTATGATTTGTTGTATAACATAACTATGTTTGTTACATAACTTAAGTAGGTAGCGGGGGTTATGTACATCACAAAAGACCTTTGGATTCACATGGGAGACATCCAGTGGTCTCTGGTGAGTCCTGTTTGTTCAACCCATCCACCACATGATTCCTTAGAAGTAGCTGTGCACATTCTGACTCAACATTACGTGGGTTGCATATGAATTCCAGTGCATTACTTTTTGTGGGTAAGTACAAACAGTGAATGAGAACCGTCTGGATAGTTGAACATGTGATTCCAAAACCATGTGCATTCATTTCCTGCTGCAACAGCCTCCACACGTCTGGAACGATTTACCACTAAAGATGTACCAATCAATTCAGTTTGATTGTATGTCTCTGATTACACGTCAAGTACCACATAATGAGTCAGCAGCACGCCGGTAGATTGGTAGGTGACGGTTCGGTCACGTTTCAATGGCACACACACACACATATTACAACACACACAACAAGGTCAAGAAAGTAAGCAAGTAGGCGCTTGATTGGTTCCTGCTGCCACTGTTACAGTGAAGAGTCCCAGTTTAATACTTCATTCTGTTCAACATTGTTCAATGTTTCACCAACAATGTATATGTCTTTGGATGGTGAAACGACCTGCAGTGCCCTTGCAGTCAACATAGCAACATGGCAGATGGTGGCCTACAAGGTGCCACCCAGGGGGGGGGGAGATAATTGGCTCATGGAAGAAACAAGATTATCTTCTAAGATTGTGAATCTTTTTTACAACTACGATTTTTTAAAACTTTTTTCTACAAAATGAAATAGATTGAATGAATGGATAGCATTTGAATATGAAAACATATATTGTGAGATTTACTGGAAATAAAAGGTTCAGCTCCACGCTCAGTGCTGCAGTCTTGAACGTCATGGGAGATTTCTTTCTTTTTTAAATCGCACTAAATACTAGTTTTAAAGTGCTATTCTTTGTCTAATTTTTTTAATTAGCAAGTTTTTGAAAAATAAAATCCTACTGATTTGATTATTTGTATAACTTCATCTTGTCATTCCTTGAATCACTGAGAATTTAGAAATACTAAATACTTTTGCTTGTATGTGTTTACATTAGTGCAAGCAGTTGATACACCTTTTAGATAGACATAAAAACTCCACCACCTTATGATTTGACACACGCCACTCGACTGGAGTAGATCCTGCAATTAGCACCTCTATGTACTGATTTGAATCGTGAATAGTTTGGAATCAAATCATAAACCCAAGAAACAAAACTGAAAAAATTGAATTGTGAAATACTAAAAGATTCACAGCCTAGTGGCCAGGTAATAATCTACATGCTCATTCATACACTAGTGGCACGGCCTTCTGGAGCCAAGACTGAGGACACACAACGAAGACCTTCTGATTGGTGGTTAGCTTTTGGAGTGACAACACACTCCAGAAATGGTGTGTAAACAAATAATAGGGCATATTTTGTGCAAAGTGTGTCTATTAATGACAAGTTGTTGAAGCAGTTTAACACATCCTTAAAACAGCCTCGACTCTGAGGGACCTGAAGCCTTCAGATTCACTGTTCGGCAATTGGTTCATAGTAATTTAATTTGTCAATATTATATGCACCACTAAAGAACATTATATTGAGAGGGGCCTTAAATCAGCATCTGCATTATTAGGTAATGTCGAAGGAACCTTCTTGTTCCTAAAAACCCATGCAGGTTTATATTGTGCACATGGTTTATTTTATTAAATAAAATTGAGCTAAATGAACTTACCACAAACTTGTAACGGATTAACAACTAAATAAACATTCATTTGCAGCTTTACATCCAGGCAGTTACAAAATGAATTTAAGTAAGATAACAAAAGAGCGCATGTTTGGTGGAGTATAGAGCTGCCTGGCAACCCATGAATGCCCAATAATGCCAGCTGCTGCCTGCAGCTGTGTGAGGAACAGCAGCTGATATGAAACACTAACGTTTGGACTCTGACCTCCATGTTACATCCAAGATTTCAGTAAAGAAAAAGCACTTCTGAGTAGGATGGGTCAAAGGTTTCCTCCCCCGAATTCATGTGCATAAACAATTGTTCATGGAAAAAAAATGGATGGTCTGTGCATGGAGTATCATTTCTACCAATGGTCCTGTTGTATAATGAACAATGTCAGTTTATGGGTATTACCTACTTTAATTGGTCTACTTGTGTTGATGCAAATGTATTCTGATCAATATGATATTATGAACTGTGTTGTATAAGTATGCTCCGCGTGGGGACCCACCTGCTCCAGCAGCAGAGTCTTCTGGTTCCTCGTTGCCAGCTGATAGGCCGTGAAGGAGCCCTGGACCCCGGCCCCGATCACGATGCAGTCGTACTCCCCGTGGGTCGACATCCCGTCCACGTTCAGCGCTGACGGCACAGCACGCGCGCATATAGGCTCCTTCTCAATATGCGGAAACGCCCCTTCACGCGCAGGGAGGTCGCACGCATGCGCAGGCTGTTCGTGCCACTGAGTTATTCCTGCAAGAGGCTCGGAGTGCCCCACAAACAAGCTCCATCAGAGAAGCCCTGGTTTAGGGCGAGCTGTACACGGTTAGGAGCCCTGCGGAGCTCCGGGTCTGCGCCACTGTGAGCGGACACGCGCACCTGACAGTCCTCCAATAGGGCGAAGAACGCCCAGGCCGCAGTCTAAAGTCCAACATGCATCTAAAAAAAGAGTTCATGGAGGACCAGATATGTTGTCTTTAGGCCTGTTATGGTTTTACTGGACTAAGTGCACTTAGTCTACTAAGTGGACTTCAGAGTCAGAGTTATTCAACAATCTTTTTCCCGATGAAAACAAGTGGTTTATCAACTTAATTTGTATTTTATTATAGTAATGTATTGCTAATAATGAAAGTCGTTTTTTAAAGTAAAAAGTAGTTTAAACGAAAATCATAGTATAACTATAATAAACTGTCCACGTTCAATAAAAGATCAAATTGAAATATTAAATAAGTATATCTAGTCATTGTGTTTTCATAATGTTTTAACAGCATTGAACATTACTCTTCTCAGTAGCTCCAGCGACACATGCAGTCATAAGTCATATTGTATGCAGGCCTGATGGTCCGGTGCTGGTTCCACTGAGTACATCTGGCCATTACAGCACTGCTGCGGTTCTGTTCTCCAACAGATCAAAGAGCACCTGTTACACTTATGTAACCATGAATAGCCGACTCAGTCCAGAGGTCACTCCTCTGCAGCCTCAGTAACAGACCTGCACAGGAATCGACGTGTTCGCAATCTAATATTGTGCCACAGTAAATGTAGATTAAGACTTGTCAAAGTGCTTTTATACAAATCTACTGACTGATGATAAACATGTAGCTAATAGAAAAGAAGCACCTATACCATGGCCCTTATCAGCACACACTGGAACAACAACAAGCAGAGATCTTTGATACAATAATGTTCCATGTTTTGTGAAGTGCTCTTTTGTGTTGGTTTGAGGAGGCGTGGTTTGGTGGTAACTCATAGAAAGAACCTCCAGGAACCTCTGAGGGTAAAAACACCTCCTATCCTGCATTCTGGGGAATTTATATACACACATTTTTTAGGAATTGTCAAAACAAACAATGCAGGTGCCAGGTGACAATTCAAAACATAAAAATGTAAAGCATATGATGCAGTAAGGCTCTCGGGCATTCTGTTTGGCTTTAACATATTGATGTTATGCCTGCTGAGTCAGCACACATGTAGGCATGGTTTACTTCTCCTGTGTTATGTCTTTTGTTTGGTGAAGTGACTTCTGTAAATGTGCACATGGCCCCACCTCAACGATACATTCATTATTTTGAATTATTTTTATTAACTGGAACCTGAACTAATAGCTCGTATGTGTTTCAGTTAGATTTCTGCTCATGTTCAAAACTTTCTGCACATTAAAAACACCACCCACTGTGCTCTCTGAGAAGTCAAGAATAAAGTTGTTATATTTTGAGAAAAAAATTGACCTTTGTGTAAAACCAAAACCAACAGAAAACTTTTCTGATCACGTATTATTCTCAATATGAACAACACGATCGACACATGGACAAATACTGTCGTAATGTTTTCCTCCTTACTGCATATAAAGCAACCACAACTTTGAACTTTTAAACCAAACGTATTCATCTCAGGCACAGATGTCTCTGATTGGCACGGAGAGATTCAAGCATTCATTCATTGATTTCTTTTCTCCTCTCGTTCTGTGGTCAACCTCAGTCTGAACACTTCTCCTTTGCAATCGATGAGTGCTGCGATGGCTCATCCCCATCGACCTCTGCAACTCGAGAACACAGAGGTAAGGCAGACTGCTCTAAAACGGGACCTAAACTGTTACCCATCACACCTGGAACCGTACATTTGTGTTTGAGATTAAACATTCATTTGTATAACAATAATACGTCTAGATGGAATACCCTTTATTTAGTGAGACATTGATCATCAGTCGTTTCATTGTGTGTTTTTGAATGAATGGATATGAACATAAACATTGCTGATCTGTTGAGCATATTTATGATGGAAGTCTTTGTGACTTCACGTCTCATAGGGTCCATTGGACCTGGAGGTGTCTGATGCTGGTGAGCCGACCTCCTGCCATTGGCCCTGCTGATGCCCCGCCCCCTCCTCTCTACCTCCTTCTGTTTCATGGATTGGAGTTCCATTCATACATTGTCATATTCATGTAATGTGTTTATGTAACTTTGTAAATTCCTGATTCGATGTGAGGTCAAAGGTCAGGGATGTCGTATGTGTACAGATTGTAAAGCCCTCTGAGGATAATTTGTAATTTGTGATATTGGGCTATACAAAACTGAATTGAATTGAATGAATGTCCTATTTCTACAATGTTAATTCACTGTATACACTTTAATTTTTATTTTATTTTTTACATTTTCATTTCCTCTATTATTTAAATTCCTAAATGGAATATGTCCTGCTATGTTATTGTATATACTGGTGATGAATAAAACATAATCTAATCTAATCTTAATGCATACCTAAACATTGTTACATTCATTTAATTTATTAATGTTATGATCACAGCAAGATAGATATCATATAACCGTAGGCAATTGCAAACCAAGTATGATGAGTCTGAGAAAGTTGTTTGTGGAGGACTGCTGACATTTCTGGCATACTTCCCCCACTATTATGACCATAATTATACCATGTGGAGGCAGAACAAAGGATACATGACAAAGCAGTTTGCAACATTATCTGTGACAATCAAGGGGTCCTGTACTAGAGCTGGGCTTTCAGAACACACTAGGCCTACGTCATGATCAGCAAATCAATACAGATACATACATATATCACGTAGTTAAATATCCACTACTGAAAGAAAAGAAAAAAGCGACACCATGAGAGAGGAACAGAAACTTGTGGGCCGAACAAGCTGAAATTCACTATAAAGCTCTGAAGATTCTCTGTCGGTTCATCCGGGCTGTTGAGAGGAGAAGATGATGAATGGAGGTGTCCAACAGACACAGGACGACTGGCAGATCGCTGTGATGTACGGTGTGAAACAAAGTCAACGTTGACTTGTTGCTCCGGACTTTATTAATGTCAGTTGCATAGCTTACTTATTTTAACCTAAACACCAATCTTTTCCCAAACCGAGTTTGTTTGCCTCTAGCAAACCTCCGAACTCAGTTCACCAGTGTTGGATGCACGAGAACTTCACCTTCCCTGAAACGTCACATCACACCTGGAACTGTAGGGCCACTGCCCACGTGTTGGTATTTGATGAGTTGGGAGTGAGATTGTGTTGGTTCATCACTAATCCCTTTCACATGATCACATTGTTATTACAATGTAATGTGACATATTAGAATTTTAAAATATTTATTGTAGCAGCTTTAAATATTGCATTTAAATGCTGTAGTTTATGACGTGTTTTCCATTATTTTAAGAACCCACTCAAATTAGATTTAGAGGTTTTCAGAAAGTCTAAGCTTGCAAGTGAAGGGTCTGAGACCCCTGAGACCCCCTGTATTTCACACAGTGGACTCCATTATGCGTACTTGAATGTGTAGCAAAAGGTATACAATAACTACTAACTTCCTTAATGGGGCACAAAGTCCAAGACGTGAGCAACTTGTAGCACATTGTTACTCAACAGCCTGACTGCACATTCCTGCTGCCTCTGCTGAAAGAGGTCATAACCACACCTGGAGGAGGATGTTCAGGTAAACAGTGGACTTGGTGGGAGACGGCCTCTGGTCCTCCCACAGGGGGTCTGTGGACAGCAGGCCGAGCAGATGGATGGTGGGGCAGACCTGCAGAGGGTCAGCTGGTCGAACACCCCGCTGTCCCACCATGTCACACACACATGAAGTGTGAACCTCCCCACGCCACCACCCATACAGCACGCCACAGAACATTAACCTTACACACGTAATTCACCCGCTGTGTGCACAGCGCTTCTTAAAGCACCGTATCAGTCATGTTGTATGTTCCAGCACATGTAGTTCAAATTGAATAATGCTTCTGTACAGCTAAACAGAAAGGATCCAGTAATGTTTGATATATTTCCATATTTTAATACCTTCCAGACAGCTATTGGTTTCCATTCATTCCACGACTGTGTGAAAGTCAAGATGTGTTCATTCTGCAAGAAATGCCCCTCTGTGCACATGGTCCTGTTGCTGAGGCCCAGCTGTGTGTAATATGATGAACCGTGTGCCTCTTGCTTCCTAAAACAGTCTGAGTGGATATTGTAGGACAACCAAGGAAACATGTTGTGAGTGAATGCTTCTGAAAAACATGTCCCGATGGTGTATCCAGGTTTAGTCCAGGTATGTGGCTGTGTAACTCTCAAAAGGTTCATGGACCAGAGATCTGTGACTGCACTCGACCGCGCTTCCTCGACAACCAGATGTGCGTCTCATTTAACTGTATTTAAATATAAGAATTTCAATTCAGTGTATTTTGGATAGCCCAATATCACAAATTACAAATTCTCCTCAGAGGGCTTTACAATCTGTACACATACGACATCCCTGACCTTTGACCTCATATCGGATCAGGAAATACTCCCCAAAGTAACCTTTAATAGGGAAAAAAGTGAAGAAACCTTCAGGAGAGCAACAGAGGAGGATCCCTCTCCCCGGATGGACAGATGCATAGATGTCATGTGTACAGAATGAACAGCATTTACAAAGTTACATAAACACATTATGGTGCTCAGTGTATCCTAAAACATCCCCCAGCAGCCTATAAGCCTATAGCAGCATATCAAGGGGCTGGACCAGGGCAAACCTGATTCAGCCCTAACTATAAGCACTATTAAAGAGGAAAGTCTTAAGTCTATTCTTGAATGAGGTGACTGTGTCTGCCTCCAGGACTGAAAGTGGAAGCTGTTCCATAAAAGAGGAGCTTGATAACTGAAGGCTCTGGCTCCCATCCTACTTTTTAGGACTCTAGGAACCACAAGTAGCCCCGCATTTAGTGAGCGCAGCTCTCTAGTGGGGCAATATGGTACTACAAGCTCCTTAAGATATGATGGTGCATCACCAATCAAGGCTTTGTAGGTGAGGAGAATAATTTTAAATGTGATTCTTGATTTTACAGGGAGCCAGTGCAGAGCAGCTAATACAGGAGGCATGTGATCTCTTTTCTTAGTTTTTGTTAGTACACGAGCTGCAGCATTCTGGATCAACTGGAGGGATTTAAGAGACTTATTAGAGCTGCCTGATAATAAGGAGTTGCAGTAATCTAGTCTGGAAGTAACAAACGCGTGAACCAGCTTTTCTGCATCTTTTTGAGACAAGATGTGCCTGATTTGAAATGTTACGTAGATGAAAAAATGCAATCCTTGAGATTTGCTTAACGTGGGAGTTAAAGGACAAGTCTCGGTCAAAGATAACTAGAGATTCTTTACAGTGGTGTTGGATGCCAGGGCAATGCCATCTACAGAAACCACATCACCAGATAATTGATCTCTGAGGTGTTCAGGGCCAGTAAAATAACTTCAGTTTTGTCTGAGTTTAACATCAGGAAGTTGCAGGTCATCCATGTTTTTATGTCTTTAAGACATTCTTGAATTTTAGCGAGCTGGTTGGTCTCCTCTGGTTTGATCGATAGATAGAATTGAGTATCATCTGCATAGCAATGAAAGTTTATGGATTGTTTCCTGATAATGTTGCCCAAAGGAAGCATATATAAGGTAAATAAAATTGGTCCAAGCACAGAACCTTGTGGAACTCCGTGATTAACGTTGGTGGTCATTGAGGCTTCATCGTTTACAAATACAAATTGAGATCAATCTGATAAATAGGATTTAAACCAACTTAGTGCGGTACCTGAAATGCCAATCGATTGATCCAGTCTCTGTAATAGGATGTCATGATCAATGGTGTCAAACGCAGCACTAAGGTCTAATAATACCAGTACGGAGATGAGTCCTTTATCAGCACTAAGGTGTATGAACTCAAAAGTTATGAGGTAATGTCTGACAGAAGAGGGTTCTGTGGGAAGACCTCCAAATGCTCAATGTCAATGCCATATGCAAGAACAAGGTCGAGGGTGCGGCCAAAGCAGTGAGTGGGTTTCTGTACTCTCTGACAGAAGCCAATCGAGTCCAACAATGAGATAAATGCAGCACTAAGGCAATCATTATCAACATCCACATGAATATTAAAATCTCCTACAATAATAACCTTATCAGTTTTAAGGACTAAACTTGATAAACACTCAGAAAATTCAGATATAAATTCTGAATATGGACCTGGTGGCCGGTACAGTATAACAAATATAATTGGCTGTAATGTTTTACAGGTTGGATGTGAAAGACTAAGAACAAGGCTTTCAAATGAGTTGTAGTTTAGTTTAGGTTTAGGATTCATTAATAGGCTTGAGTCAAAGATGGCTGCTACTCCACCTCCTCGGCCGGTGCCTCGAGGAATGTGAGTATTAATATGACTTGGAGGAGTTGATTCATTTAGGTTGACATATTCTTCATGGCTCAGCCAGGTTTCAGTAAGACACAATAAATCAATGTGATTGTCTGATATTAAATCATTTACTAATACAGCTTTAGATGACAGAGATCTAATATTTAGGAGTCCACATTTAATTATCTTCTTTTGTTGCACTGTTGCAGTAGTGATGTTAACCTTTATGAGTTTATTTTTGTATGACTCCTCTTCTGGTTACTTTTGATTTAATTAATTTAAGTGGCCGTGGGACAGACAGAACAACTGCATATGCAAGTACATTTCCGGTGAGGATCACTTACAGATAGAGTAAACTAAAAAAATCAATTTTAAAGTGTGTTATTTAGGTTCAGTTTTCCAACACAATGTTTCAAGTGGAGCAATTCAAATTCAAATATCAATGATTCAACAGACATTCCTGTCCACGACTAAGAAGTTTGACTTATGTTAATGCACACTGGCTGACAGCCAGCTTTCTCTGCCATTTGGCTGCCTGAATAGATTATTTGGCAGAAAATCCAAACCAGTGACATTAGCTTCATTTGAGAAAAGGTCACGTTAACCAGACAGCACGCCCTGAGACTCAGGTAGAACTCCACTGCTATTTACCTGGCATTTACTGCTGGCAATGTATTCTGAGTCATGTTTAAATATCAAGCAGCGCTTGTAAATATTCATGACAATTGCCCATACCAACAGGACAAGGGTATGCTCAGGAGCCTCATGAATAATGAACAGCTCTTCCCCCGCTGCTTCAGCCTCAGGTAGAGCCTCCATAGGCAGCGCCCGCCTCTTTGTTGTTGTGATAATGCCTCGTTGCCGTGGCCACGGCCGACGCTCACCTCTGACCTGAAGAAGACTCTCTCCACTTTGCCTCTGCTGGGTTAACGACTCTGTTTGACCGCTCTCTCCTGTACATGAATTGCCGGAGGATTAGCGGCTTCATTCTCTCTCTGTGGCCCCCATTGCTGCCAACTTTAATGGCTGCTCTTTACTCGTCAGATGGATGTGGGCTCACTGAGGGGGAACAGGATTACCTTGGCTTCAGGAGGGTGTTTATGGATAAAAGCTCAGACTGCTCACTCCACTCTCTTTATCTGTGTGTACAATAGATGCTGACATCAAGATACATTGATCAGGCTTAAAAGCCATAACTACCTGTTTACTCTGGTATGTGTAGGTTATCCATTCCATCTAGACACGCCACACCTTCTGGCGACATTTGGCGTTCATTTCTTTAATATTCTGAATGTGCACATATTGTGAACTCGTTCTAAACCATTCTGTTGAAAAAGAAAAATCTCAGCCATCCATTCTCACCGGATGCTGTAGCATATGTTAGACTATGGTGTCTGTTGGGGGATGGTGAGACAGCTGTCGATATCCCTCCCTCTGGAGCTGTAGACAGGCAAAGTCTCTAGTGAGAACTGCTATTAAACCAGCCTGCAAATGGCTGCGTTAGAACCCTCCTATGAACAGCATCCTTCCACACTTCATAACGATCACTTTATTTACTTTAATAAATATTGTAATATGTATAAAACCGTAAAACATTTTATTTCAACTGATCAAATTGATTAACGCACAATGCAATCAAAATATTTGTGTTTTTCCACCATTTCCTCAATAATATTTTAATCAACAAGTTAATTGCTGACAAATACAAATAAAGAATGACCAGACAGGCTTGTATGGTGTCGTGTTCAAGTCAGACAGGAAGGACGTCTTGGATAGATGGTTATAATAAAGCGTGTTTAATGAAGTAAACATAAGTTGTGATACAGAGTATGGTCTCAGCTGAGGTCCCGTCCACGATCCAGTCCACGTGCAGTTCTCTGCGTGTAGTTAACTGTCTATATATAGTATATATAGTTATATATATAGTTAATATACTGGGAAGAAGCCGGAGTTCTGTCACCCCATTGACACCCCGTTGAGAATACAGGCAACTCATTGGTGCATAGTTTGCTCGTCGGCTGAGTCGTCTTCCGGTTGGCTTAAAGTTGGTGCGCAGGCGTGTCCACGCCTCTTGGCACGTAATCCTCTCAGGTGAGTTCAGTGGAGTCAGTTATTTCTGCTACTTTCCACTAATCCACATGGTGGTACAATGAGGTATTGCACTGAATGCATTTCTTTAATGAGCAAGTCTAATGAGCTGAGTTCAAAATACTTAACAATACAAACACACAGGTTTTGTATGTAGAAGACTAGGTTGGATGAACAAAAAAAAGTTACTTAAAATGAATCCTTGTACTGTTTTGTCAGATTAAAGCTTCTCATGTCGTCGTGTCCTTGGGCGAGAACACTTCACCCCAATGTTCTCCTGAAGGCTGTTCCTGTGTTGTGTGAATGGGTGTGAACGTGAGCTAGTCCTGATGGGCAGGTGGCACCTTGCATGACAGCCCTGTGTGTGAATGGGTTAATGAGGACTGTAATTACAGTACAGTCCATTTACCATTTACAATCCTTTTAGTTATGGAATCCAAACCCCAAAAGTTTGGCAAAAGAATCTCAAAGTTCTCTGTCTATCTGTTTACAACAGTAAACATTGACATAGCTGACGCCTATTTTGTTCTAAATTGTTCTGTACATAGAACAATTTAGTGTACAAAATGTATTTTTTCCCCAAAAACTTAAATTGGGAAAGAGACAACTGTTTCTGTGTGTTTTTTTAGGTGAATGAACTTCTTCATTATTATTATTATTATTATTATTATTATTATTATTATTATTATTATTATTATTATTAACTCATGGGACATTAGGACCTTATGTAATCATTAGGTCCTAAATGCACTAATAGACAAATAGGCTCATGCCTCTGGGCAGCTTTCATTGGAATGAATGGCGTATCCAGTTCTCTTAATACATCCCTGATGCACACCTTCAGTTTTGGTGAACTGTGTGTTATTTCTTCATTCAAAAGTTACATATAGTTTCTCTTTAATCCTTGCAGGCCAACGAGAAAATGCCCACTTTTAATATGCATTATGTTGCTGGTCACACTGATCACAATCATCAGATCTGCATCACATGGGGGGAACAACAGTGAGTTAGCAGGCTTAGTGAGCTTCAGCTAACATCTGGTCACGGAGAGAGAGAGAGAGAGAGAGAGAGCGAGAGAGAGAGACAGACAGAGAGAGAGAGAGAGAGAGACAGACGAACATTAGCTGACCTCTCTCCACTGAGCAGTGTGTAGTTGATAAATAAGTCACAGAGGAAATAAAATGGTTTAAGTATATATATATATATATATATATATATATATATATATATATATATACATTATTGTGATTGTGTTCTGTCGCCACATACATGCATTGTGTTCTATATATAACAAGATATCCATGCCTACTGGGGCAGAACTAGAGTAAACTATGAATAAGCAATGTGCCTCCTATTTATATCCAAAGCATAGAGTGAAAAATAAAACATTGATTAGAAGTTTTCCCTAATTCCCTTGCCCTGGCAGACAGGTACGCACTGCCAGAATAACTTCAGGAGGAGCCGCTGGGCAATCTGTCCTTGTTTGTGCAGGGAAACGCATTCAGCCTGACCACATGTCTAATAGAAGCAGCCGCATCACCATTGCTTATTAACACAAAAAAGCCCAGTGCCAGAGCAAAGGTGCAGAGGAGCCTTAATGTGATGTTGTTATCAGGAGGCAATAGAACCTCGCCACTTGCTTTCCTGCACACCACATCCAATCAAGTTGCTCTTCTCTGAGCTGAAGGGAATGGAAATATCTGTCACTATGCTGTGGCTGTTTCTTCTAAATCCTGCTAATTACTGTCTCGCACACTTCTGGCTGCCACAAAAGGGAAAGAACAAAGAGGAGAACACAACAACCTTTGTGAAGCAGGTCTATTGTTAGTCTGAAGCCCTTCTAGAGCCTTCTGGAGGTTGACACATTTAGGACCGAACTAACATCTTGACACTTGTTTGTTCAGATTTAGTAAAAAATGTATATGCTACTGACTATTAATATGGAAATAAGTTCTGTCTTTTGTTTCTAAATGACCTCTTTCTTCCTTTCTGAACAGGAGCTATATTTGAATAGGAAATGAAGTGCTCTGATATTTGAAAAGATCAGACAGTGACTGACTCTGTGACTGGCAGACGCTACAGTTGGGAGGAAATGAAGCTTGAGGTAGCAGAGGTGGGTTTAAGCTGAGAGACAAAGAACTATTCTTTTAAGAAGTGATACCCGTTACTTTTCCACTATTTGATTAGGCCTTTAAAGATCTTATTATTGGTTGTTTGTTGCCTCGGATATTACAGTAATATCATTATTACGGCTGCATCATGGAGTCCTCGACCAGGTGTTTATAAGTCTGCTTTTTGTCACAGCAATATCATTGCAACTGTGCAACTTACACACTCACAACACTTGAGATCCAAAGGAAGGCCTCGCCTGAGGAGGGGTGTGGTCCGATTGAGGGTGCCAGAAGTAGGGGAGTAAGGCTGCTGTGAGCCCAACACAAGATGCTCTCTAATACATTTGAAAAGGATTCCTGCGCACAATTTGAAAAAAGGTTGTGTGAGAGGTCTTCGCCACCACGGACTGCTGATCAGGGGAAGAGGCTTCAAGGAAGTGCTGCGGTGCCCAAAGTGTGGAAGTGGGGAACGTTGCTGGGGACGACTTAGCCTGCTGCCACCACAACCCGCCCCAGATCAGTGGCAGGACACAGATGTATGCATGGATGAAATGATACCATTTGAATGACTTAAATGTAAAAATGACACAATAATTACCATGCATGCATAATGTGATTTCATAGGCACAATCCATGATCCCAGTGTAAACAAAAGGGTCCTCCAAACGCCTCATAATCAGGATAACAGGTCTTTAAATATACGAACGGTAGATAATAATGTGATATTACATGTCCCAATGTGTGTATATAGTATACTGTATATGTATGTATGTGTATGTGTGTGTGTAATCTAATATTAGGAGTAAAACATATAACATTAGTTAATGCATGAAGAGACCTCAGTGGTCAAAAAGACTGCAGACTGGGCTTTTAATGCCATGAGTAATGGTTTGCATGACTTGCCTTGTGTGCTTAATCTATGAATAGTTTATATGCCATGAGGCAAAGGTGCGTAAATCCCAGAAACAGTGTTGAGTAGATTCAACACTGTTTCTGTGTCAGAGACTTTCTCTTTGACATAGTGAGTCATCTCTCAGCGAGGTGAGCAGCCGCTGCAAGGCAGGACACACGCTGGAGGGATGTCGAGCACCTCGGCTGTTACAGCTTCACCACTCCGAGATCAGCTGCCCGAAGGTCTTCATTGGGTTTTAAGTAGCCAGAGGTTCAGCAGTAGGATGACGCAAAACCAAATGATTCAAAACACTGCGCTAACAGAGGGCTGATGCAGCACTGTCATATCCAATCAATGCTTATTGAGCAGGAAGAGAGACAGGACGTATGTCCATTTCAAAGCACAAGTTCACAGATGAGACACAAACTCATACGTCATCACTCTGTGAGAAATATTGTTGACACAGCAAAGCCATACATTCAACAGCTCACTCTGCGTACTAAGTGTTTCTTCTCTTCTATGTAGATCATTGTGTAAATGACTGCTTCAAGCACTCAGTATTTTCTTCCTTTGACAGAAATTCAAACCAACACTGTCAGGATCTGTAGTGTTGTTTCGTGTTTCCTGTCTTATTTTGAAGTCCTTGTCTCTCGTGTCCTCTGTTTCTCTTCACTTCCTGTCCCTGTGATTGTCTGCCCTGTTCCTGATTGTTTCCTCCTGTGTCCAATCACCTGCACCAGCCCTCTGTATTTAAGTCCTGTTCATGTCATTCCCCTTTTTCGGTTCGTCTTGTCTAGATCGTGGAAGATCTTGTGTGCATGTTTTGTATCCTGGTTTTTTGGAATCCTGTTTTGGAATCCTGTTTAGCAATAAAAGTTGCTTTTCCATCGTTGACGGCGTTTGGGTCCTGTGTTTCAAGCTGCACATAACAGAACGAACCGACCAAGAATGGACCCAGCCTACAACCCCTTCGAAGGGACCCGCTTGGCCTATGGGGGCCCTCGTAGCCTCCAGAAAGGGAACTACAACCCCCATAGGGTCTCGGCACCAAACCCCTTCGAAGGGACCCGCTTGGCCTATGGGGGCCCTCGTAGCCTCCAGAAGGGGAACTACAACCCCCATAGGGTCTCGGCACCAGACCCCTTCAACGGGACCCGTTTGGCTTATGGGGGGCCTCGTAGCCCCAGGGGCAGAGGTCACCCAGGCCCAGCCCCGGAGTGGGGGGCGCAAACCTCCGGACCGCGTCGGTGGAGGGTTCCGGCTGCCGCCTCTGTGCCGCAGACTACTCCGGTTCCCGCAGTCGCCTCCGTGCTGCAGCCCTCGCCTGTTCCTGTTGCCGCCTCCGTGTTCCGGCCAACCCCAACTTCCTGGGACCTATTGGACTTCCGGCCGGCCCTTGCTTCCTTTGCCTTGTCCCAGGACGCTTTCCGGGACATGATGGAGTCCCTCCAGGCGTTAGACAGGGTCCTGCTTCGGCCGCAGTCCCCGCCGGTTCCTGCCGATGCTGTCCCGTCGTCGCCCCGGCCGACCCCAGCTCCCTGTGTTCCGTCGGCGCCCCGGCCGACCCCAGCTCCTCGTGTCCCGTCGGCGCCTCGGCCGATCCCAGCTCCTCGTGTCCCGTCGGCGCCCCGGCCGACCCCGGCTCCTGCTGTCCCGTCGTCGCCCCGGCCGACTCCAGCTCCCCGTGTCCCGTCGGCGCCCCGGCCGACCCCGGCTCCTGCTGTCCCGTCGTCGCCCCGGCCGACTCCAGCTCCCCGTGTCCCGTCGGCGCCCCGGCCGACCCCAGCTCCTCGTGTCCCGTCGGCGCCTCGGCCGATCCCAGCTCCTCGTGTCCCGTCGGCGCCCCGGCCGACCCCGGCTCCTCGTGTCCCGTCGCCGCCCCGGCCGTCCCCGGCTCCCCTTGTCCTGTCGCCGCCCCGGCAGACCCCGATTCCCCGGGTCACGTCGCCGCCCCGGCAGACCCCAGTTCCCCGGGTCACGTCGCCGCCCCGGCCGACTCAGGCTCCCTGTGTTCGGTCGCCACCCTGGCCGCTTCCTTTGACACGACCTACGGCTCCAGAGCCCGGTTCCCCTGAGCCCGGTTTTCCGGAGTCCGTCTGTCCGTCTGGTGACCGTCCTTCTGCCCGTCCCCCGGAGCAGGTCTATGTGCCTGGTGGCCATCCTCCTGTCCGTCCCCCGGAGCCCTTCCGTCCGCCTGGTGGCCGTCCTTCAGCCCGTCCCCCAGAGCCCTTCCGTCCGCCTGGTGGTCGCCCTTCTGCCCGTCCCCCGGAGCAGGTCAGTCCTCCTGGTGGCCGTCCTCCTGCCCGTCCTCCGGAGCAGGTCAGTCCTCCTGGTGGTCGTCCTCCGGCCCGTCCCCCGGACTTCTTCTGCCAGGCTTTTGGTCCCGCCTCCGGCTCCCCTCCACCCACCCTGGGGGACTGTGTTGGGTCGTCTGGAATCCGCCCCTTGAGGGGGGGGGGGTTATGTCAGGATCTGTAGTGTTGTTTCGTGTTTCCTGTCTTATTTTGAAGTCCTTGTCTCTCGTGTCCTCTGTTTCTCTTCACTTCCTGTCCCTGTGATTGTCTGCCCTGTTCCTGATTGTTTCCTCCTGTGTCCAATCACCTGCACCAGCCCTCTGTATTTAAGTCCTGTTCATGTCATTCCCCTTTGTCGGTTCGTCTTGTCTAGATCGTGGAAGATCTTGTGTGCATGTTTTGTATCCTGGTTTTTTGGAATCCTGTTTTGGAATCCTGTTTAGCAATAAAAGTTGCTTTTCCATCGTTGACGGCGTTTGGGTCCTGTGTTTCAAGCTGCACATAACAGAACGAACCGACCAAGAATGGACCCAGCCTACAACCCCTTCGAAGGGACCCGCTTGGCCTATGGGGGCCCTCGTAGCCTCCAGAAAGGGAACTACAACCCCCATAGGGTCTCGGCACCAAACCCCTTCGAAGGGACCCGCTTGGCCTATGGGGGCCCTCGTAGCCTCCAGAAGGGGAACTACAACCCCCATAGGGTCTCGGCACCAGACCCCTTCAACGGGACCCGTTTGGCTTATGGGGGGCCTCGTAGCCCCAGGGGCAGAGGTCACCCAGGCCCAGCCCCGGAGTGGGGGGCGCAAACCTCCGGACCGCGTCGGTGGAGGGTTCCGGCTGCCGCCTCTGTGCCGCAGACTACTCCGGTTCCCGCAGTCGCCTCCGTGCTGCAGCCCTCGCCTGTTCCTGTTGCCGCCTCCGTGTTCCGGCCAACCCCAACTTCCTGGGACCTATTGGACTTCCGGCCGGCCCTTGCTTCCTTTGCCTTGTCCCAGGACGCTTTCCGGGACATGATGGAGTCCCTCCAGGCGTTAGACAGGGTCCTGCTTCGGCCGCAGTCCCCGCCGGTTCCTGCCGATGCTGTCCCGTCGTCGCCCCGGCCGACCCCAGCTCCCTGTGTTCCGTCGGCGCCCCGGCCGACCCCAGCTCCTCGTGTCCCGTCGGCGCCTCGGCCGATCCCAGCTCCTCGTGTCCCGTCGGCGCCCCGGCCGACCCCGGCTCCTGCTGTCCCGTCGTCGCCCCGGCCGACTCCAGCTCCCCGTGTCCCGTCGGCGCCCCGGCCGACCCCGGCTCCTGCTGTCCCGTCGTCGCCCCGGCCGACTCCAGCTCCCCGTGTCCCGTCGGCGCCCCGGCCGATCCCAGCTCCTCGTGTCCCGTCGGCGCCTCGGCCGATCCCAGCTCCTCGTGTCCCGTCGGCGCCCCGGCCGACCCCGGCTCCTCGTGTCCCGTCGCCGCCCCGGCCGTCCCCGGCTCCCCTTGTCCTGTCGCCGCCCCGGCAGACCCCGATTCCCCGGGTCACGTCGCCGCCCCGGCAGACCCCAGTTCCCCGGGTCACGTCGCCGCCCCGGCCGACTCAGGCTCCCTGTGTTCGGTCGCCACCCTGGCCGCTTCCTTTGACACGACCTACGGCTCCAGAGCCCGGTTCCCCTGAGCCCGGTTTTCCGGAGTCCGTCTGTCCGTCTGGTGACCGTCCTTCTGCCCGTCCCCCGGAGCAGGTCTATGTGCCTGGTGGCCATCCTCCTGTCCGTCCCCCGGAGCCCTTCCGTCCGCCTGGTGGCCGTCCTTCAGCCCGTCCCCCAGAGCCCTTCCGTCCGCCTGGTGGTCGCCCTTCTGCCCGTCCCCCGGAGCAGGTCAGTCCTCCTGGTGGCCGTCCTCCTGCCCGTCCTCCGGAGCAGGTCAGTCCTCCTGGTGGTCGTCCTCCGGCCCGTCCCCCGGACTTCTTCTGCCAGGCTTTTGGTCCCGCCTCCGGCTCCCCTCCACCCACCCTGGGGGACTGTGTTGGGTCGTCTGGAATCCGCCCCTTGAGGGGGGGGGGGGTTATGTCAGGATCTGTAGTGTTGTTTCGTGTTTCCTGTCTTATTTTGAAGTCCTTGTCTCTCGTGTCCTCTGTTTCTCTTCACTTCCTGTCCCTGTGATTGTCTGCCCTGTTCCTGATTGTTTCCTCCTGTGTCCAATCACCTGCACCAGCCCTCTGTATTTAAGTCCTGTTCATGTCATTCCCCTTTGTCGGTTCGTCTTGTCTAGATCGTGGAAGATCTTGTGTGCATGTTTTGTATCCTGGTTTTTTGGAATCCTGTTTAGCAATAAAAGTTGCTTTTCCATCGTTGACGGCGTTTGGGTCCTGTGTTTCAAGCTGCACATAACAAACACATAATACACATGCAATCAAATACAGTGTGGGCATCATATTCACACTGGCGTCTTAATAATAGACAGTTGGTAGGTTTTTTGTCATGGTCCCCTGTTTGTCATATGTGTGTGTGCGTGTATATGTGTGTGTCTGCCTGGGCGTGGCCTTCCTTTCCCCCTCCTGCTGCCAATCAACCCACACACATGGAACCCGTTCCCTCATCAAGCCCCACAGCACATCCACCTCAGTTCTCACTCAACTCCTCACCAGATCGTCAGTTCACATTCCCGGAACGACGACTAGGGCCTCATGGATTTTCTGTACATTCTTGTTGGTAAACTTGTGCTTTCCCAGCCACCGCCTCTCTGCTTCCCCAGAACTCTCCTGGAGAACGACCTAGACGCCCAACCAGCCACTTACCCAATCCAGATTCCCCCCACAGACCAAAACCATGCAGTTTAGGTTCATTAGTGATTCTTGTCAGGCATGGTTGATTGATTGGCAACCTGTCCAGGACTACTGGGGCAGAACTAGTAAACTATGAATAAGCAATGTGACTCCTATTTATATCCAAAGCATAGAGTGAAAAATAAAACCTTGATTAGAAGTTTTCCCAGCAAGTGTTCCCTAATTCCCAGCAAAAGAAAACATCAGGAGCAAGTATCCACCTCTGAAAATGCATAATTGTTTGTTCATTTGGGAAGTTGTTTGCCTTCTCCTGACTGATGACTCTTTAGTATTTTAACATTAAAGCGTCTCCTCCTCCAGCCAGGAGCATAGCTTCTCCTCGCTGCTCTGGACACCACTGGAGACCCAGGTGGTATTGATGGACCTACTGGAAGGAACTAAGGCACGGGAGAACCAGAGCCAGGCCTGTCAGACCCTGCTGCTGTAAAATGAGAGGTTTTCTAAAGGGACTCTGGCTTCAGAAACACTTGTGCTTTTGTCCTAGAAATCAACACACAATTTAAGTTCATTGAAACAACTCTAAATTGTATGTAAATATCCTTTTATATGTGTTTCATGTAAGGTAATTCTCATTCAGAGTAGAAAGAAGAAGAAAAAACGTATGTAGGCTTGAAATGTAGGCTTTTTTTGAGAATATTCAATGCATCAATATTAAAAACGCACATTTAGTACTTAACAGGACCAATTATTAGTTTTGTATTCAGTATTTCACAAACTTTGAGCTTCATTTGCTTCCCGAGTGTTCCATTGGCCAACGCTAGGAGCTGTCCCTGGTGCTGAATGCACGGCTCCCAGCACAGAGCGCAGAGCGGCAGCAGCAGCAGCAGCCCTCCGGTCTCCAGGCTTCAGTCGGCGGACTCCGTTCAGTCTCTGGTCCGTGGTCGTGGTCGTGGTCGTGGTCGTGGTCGTGGTCGTGCTCGTGCTCGTGGTCGTGCTCGTGGTCGTGGTCGTGGTGGCGGACCCAAACTAAAAGCCGCCAAGGAGTACATTTGGACGGCTGAGATTTCGGAGCGCTTCGTGCGTGTAGTCGGTGTTCCGCGGAGCTCTCAGTGAGCCAGTCCGTCAGAGGAAAGTGTCGGACCCGAGGACGGGCACTCCTCCACAGCTTGAGAAGCGCGACGTGGGGACAACGTGATGAACGCGGTCACAGGTTTTCTCCCTCTCCTGCTGGTGTTCGTGGCGGCGGGGGCGGACATGGTCGCTGAAGGTAAGAAGTGCCCAACAAGATGTACTGCCCGGTTTGTTTGTTTTTCTCGGAGTGTTGAGAAGAGGTGCCTTTTTACTCCTGGGTGATTGGAAGCTTTCGGTTTCGCCCGCTTTCTTTTGTCGGTCCCGCACGCGGCTCCCTGCTCCTCCTCTGAACACACACTCCTTCAATAATCCGACCAACACATGGACACCATGAGAACACCCCAGTCACATATAATATACACACACATATCCTCAAAGCCTGAAGTTATCAGTCAGAGCACATCTTCTATAATGACATCACTCTCTAGTAGTTCAACATTCATACATGATTATTACATCGTTTCATTATATTAGCTCAACTTTTCAATTTTTAAGAAGAAAAAAAGCAAACTCAAGGACACTGATAAACATGTCCTATTCCAGCCTTGAAATAAACCAACTCGAAGTCCTCCAAATGAAAGCATCCTATCTCTCGGTGCTCTTGTCACAATAGTAGAATGGCTGATAGTGTTTTTTGCAGCCCGTCCTGCATTATTCATATCCTCTGACAAAATAGAGAAGAAGGCTGCGAAACGTGAGTGATGTTAGAGAGTTGTCTCCCTGGATAGTTGTAGCAATTTGAACAACCACTTTATATGTTCTATACTTCCTTGCGCTTCAAATTAAGTCCCGGAGATTATTATTGAATCATTTCTCACACCGCACAGTCAATGCATCACATATTATGATCTCAGTTGCATACAAACTCCTCTTTCTGTTGGATAGATGACAAGAGACTCACGAAGGAAAGAAGTGATTTGAAGACAAACTCCTGCTGTCAGGCATCTTTTAATTGAGTGTGTTGTGTTGGACACAGCTGATGGATGCTCACACCTGTTTGTCTGCACAATCACCCCACGTGTGTTGACTACTTTTGTATGTTCACAACTAGAGTGGCTGCTGACACAATAGTGAGTGTGTGCATGAAGCTGCTGATTCGTGGTCACAGAGATTGATTGAGCCGCTCGCTGCATCCAAAACGTCAACGCTTGATGCTTTTAAAGTTAGGAGGTGAGATTCATAATGGAATACATCGTTTAGAAATCTAATCTTATGGTGAAAAGGTGAACCGTTCCTCAGCCACAACGAGTTCAAAGATAAGGTCACGCTGTTACCGATATGCCTTCACACACGCGCACGCACACACACACACACACACACACACGCACGCACACACACACACACACACGCGCACACACACACACACACGCACACACACGCACACACACACACACACGCACACACACACACACGCGCACACACACACACACACACACACACACACACACGCACACACACACACGCACACACACACACACACGCACACACACGCACACACACACACACACGCACACACACACACACACGCACACACACACACACGCGCACACACACACGCACACACACACGCGCACACACACACACACACACACGCGCACACACACGCACACACACACACACGCACACACACACACACGCGCACACACACACACACACACACACACACACGCACACACGCACACACACGCACGCACGCACACGCACGCACACACACACGCACACACACACACACACACACACACAACTTGACAAGCCTGAACTTGTTTTTATTAAAGGATAGGTGACCATGAACGTCCAACCCCTTTAGTTATTCCTGCTGTTTGACCTCTGACCTTCTAAAGGGGTCACTCAACATCCTTCTGTACAAACCTACCTCTAAAGTGTAGCTGACTTTATTGGACGCTTCCTGACTTAAATCACAAAGATATTTTCAGTTACTTAGTTATATATTTCTTAATATTATTCACATCCTTTGTGTTACTGTGCATCCACCACAGATCAATGTACTTTATTAATAACTCAGTTAAAAAGCATTAATACACAAGTTATTAACCATTATTGGACCATCAGTGCCGATATCTAAACCATTTCTACCCCTGTAAAAGGTTATACTTATTGGAGAGTTGGTCAACATATTGGTTATATTTCTGTAAAGTAAATGACAAAACAAAGATGATCTGGCAAAATTGTACACACATTAATATTACTCATGGCCAGGCCCATCACTGAACTTCGTGAGACTGCTTTCAACACTAATGCTATGAAGTCAAATAGCATTATTTTCCACAATGTATGATGAGTGAAGTTCATAACCCTCATTTGACCCAGTGTTTTTTGACTGCTTCACTGTTTCATCCACTTAAAATAAATATCTGCCTCATGTATCAGTTAAGTACTTTATTGTTGCACCTTCTCAGCCTGACCATGTTTGGTTTCTTAAATGTTGATGTAAAAATAGAGGTAAAGATATTTGCTTCCCATTTTATTTCAACATCAGACCCTTTGTTTTATGTACATGCAGCAGATTGTACAGCATCTGCTGCATCCCCCTGACCAGGTTGTGTGCATGTGGAGTCTTCTCACTCTTCTATGTCCATCCATCATCAGCACTGTTGAAATGAATCAACTTTATGAGACGCTATTCCTGCTGTAATAGACACGTATCGCCCGAGGCAAGCGATACTTCCCATTACCAATGGCCATCCGCCCCCGTGCCCTCTGATTAGCCTGTAATCAGCGGTGCCAGGACCCTGCAGCTTCTTCATCTGGCTGCTGCTTCTTGCTATGATCCTGATGCAAAGCTCCACACTGTCACTGATGCACAACAGTGTGTTCTTTCAGAGCTTCACTCCTAGCCTACAGTAGTAAATGGAGTATCTTTGGGGAAGCAGAATGGCAGAGGTCAGAGAGACTGTCCTTTTTTGGATCACTGCTGGCTTCAGGGGTGGTGGCCTGTAGCTGACCTTGACCTCTGACCTTGTTTGAAGGCTGCCATTTTCACCACAGGGATTTGTTGAAAACAAAGTATTTTAGTGTTTTTTATTACAATTATTACAAATTCACCATCTTCCAAAGCATGCCGTACAGTGTTTCCCAGGCAGCCAATTGTTTCCATTTATTACTATAAATCTTACTATCGAAAAATGTAGAATTAACAAGTTACAGTATCTGCTGCCAGGTTAGCTGTTTGTCAAGTCAGCTGCTTTGAATGTTATTAGATGATTGGATGGCCATTATCAGCAGTTATCAGCCTCATAGATTGCATTACATTTAGTTGACACTTTAATCCAAAGTGACTTACAAAGTGCATTCAACCATGAGAGTACAAACTCAGAACAACAAGAATCAATAAAGTAACATTTCCTAATGAAAGCCAAACTACAAAGTGCTATAAGTAAGTGCCATTTAAGTGCTAAAGTGCTACATTCTTTTTTATTTAATTTGTATTCAAGGTATAGTCAGAAAAGATGTGTTTCTAGTTTCTTTCTGCTGTCCTGATGTCAATGGGGAGCTCGTTCCACCACTCAATTCAATTCAGTTTATTTTATAAAGCCCAATATCACAAATTACAAATTTGCCTCAGAGGGCTTTACAATCTGTACACATACGACATCCCTGACCTTTGACCTTACATCGACATCGACCTTCCAGCACTACTAGAGCAGCAGCCAGGGGGCGCAGCGCCTCAACGCTGATTGGCTTTCACAACTCAGCGTCGGGTGAATTTTCCGCGAAAGTTGAAATATTTCAAACCTGGCGAATTTATCGCGCTGCGTCATTCACAACCATTGACGTCTGTGCATTGACTTTGCAACGCTTTTGGTGTGAACGCAGCATCAGCAATGATACAGGACTTGCATCAAGGTCCTTAATAATTCAGTTGTTTATGTGGTTTAAAAGTACATTTGGATCTTTTAAATTGTTTTAATTAATTAATCACTATTAAGTCACATTCATCCTGAAGCAATTGTTAATCCTGTCCAGTTGGTACTCCACACTGTGGCTAAATCATGTACAAATAATTGGTATGGTTTTGGAATTTATTACCAACTTGTGGTTAACACATTCTGATATTACTGAAGAACAGCACTAACACTAACACTATATACAAGTAACTATATAGCATGTGTAAGCATTGCCATTACAGTGATGAGTAGATGAATGGGCAGACAGTCAGGCTTTGGCCAGTTGGAGCTCAGATCCATGAGTGATCAGCTACTCTTCAACACTGGACTCTCACTCCTCACGGCTGCTCTGTGGCTCATCAGCTCAGCTCTCTCTCTGCTGAGTTACAGCCGTCTGTCTGAGAGCAGGCATGAGCAACACTGAGTTATGGTGGAACTGAAATAGGAGCTGTTTTGATGATGTCCCTGAGGTTTAGGGGTCAGGTACTCTGTCCTTCTTCCTTCAGATTACTGCCCAGATAAATACGTTGGCCCTGGCTGACTCCAGAGCAAGTGATGCCCCCGGAGTCCCTCCCTCGGGGCCTGCTTCCATTGTCACAGCCTGTCATCATTGTCAGTGCTCTGCTGGGAGAGCTGCCTCAAACTAATGACTGCTGCAAGGCTGACTGGGCTAAAGGGGCTAAAGGGGCTAAAGGGGCTAGATTTTAGGACAACGGCAGCAACAATTACAAACACATCACAGCCTTCAGATTATAGAGGAAGGGGCTGCTCAGTGCTGCTGGCCAAAGTAAGGATTATAATCATCAGCTGTGATGGGGGAGTAAAGTGTGTTGCAGGGTGGGGGCGCGGTGGGGTGGGGTCCGAGTTGCTGTCAGGGCTTGTGAGAGCACTTTGACGAGTGTTTGTGTGTCTGTCTGTCATCTGATGTTATTACCGTGATAGCATCACAAACCAAAACTTGTGACTGATAAGTCAATGCTTATTAGCCAATCTTTCTACTGTCCACCAGAGGGCGACTCCTCTGGTTGTATAGAAGTCTATACTTCTATACAACCAGAGGAGTTGTATAGAAGCTGTGTTAAACCTGCATTCTCTCTCCTGACCACCAGGGGCGACTTCTCTGGTTGTATAGAAGTCTATGCTTCATGTGTTAAAGCTGCATTCTCTCTCCTGACCACCAGGGGGCGACTCCTCTGGTTGTATAGAAGTCTATGCTTCATGTGTTAAAGCTGCATTCTCTCTCCTGACCACCAGGGGGCGACTCCTCTGGTTGTATAGAAGTCTATGCTTCATGTGTTAAAGCTGCATTCTCTCTCCTGACCACCAGGGGGTGAGTCCTCTGGTTGTATAGAAGTCTATGCTTCATGTTTTAAAGCTGCATTCTCTCTCCTGACCACCGGGGGGTGACTCCTCTGGTTGTATAGAAGTCTATGCTTCATGTGTTAAAGCTGCATTCTCTCTCCTGACCACCAGGGGGTGACTCCTCTGGTTGTATAGAAGTCTATGCTTCATGTGTTAAAGCTGCATTCTCTCTATTGACCACCAGGGGGTGACTTCTCTGGTTGTATAGAAGTCTATGCTTCATGTTTTAAAGCTGCATTCTCTCTCCTGACCACCAGGGGGCAACTCCTCTGGTTGTATAGAAGACTATGCTTCATGTGTTACAGCTACATTCTCTAGTGACCACCAGGGGGCGACTCCTCTGGTTGTATAGAAGACTATGCTTTATGTGTTACAGCTACATTCTCTAGTGACCACCAGGGGCGACTCCTCTGGTTGTATAGAAGTCTATATAAATGATTTATTCCCTCAGTAAACATTGTAAACATGAGTTTTTGGTCTCAATCTCTAGTTTCAAGTCTTCTTCAATACAGCGTGATGTTCATTTAGTAAATTATGATTTATTAAATTAGCATTTAGAGTCAAACCGACCATAAAGCCTACTATTAATTATTCATACATTTCTGTCGTATTCATTGAATGTGTTTATGTAACTCTGTAATGCTGTTCATCTGGTCACATGACATCTATTGCTTTCTGTTGCTCTCCTGAAGGTTTCTTCCCTTTTTTCCCCTGAAAGGGTTTTTTCTAATTCTTGGAAGTTTTTCCTGATCCAATGTGAGGTCAAAGGTCAGGGATGTCGTATGTGTACAGATTGTAAAGCCCTCTGAGGATAATTTGTAATTTGTGATATTGGGCTATACAAAATAAACTGAATTAAAATTCTTATATTTAAATACAGTTAAATGAGACGCACATCTGGTTGTCGAGGAAGCGCGGTCGAGTGCAGTCACAGATCTCTGGTCCATGAACCTTTTGAGAGTTACACAGCCACATACCTGGACTAAACCTGGATACACCATCGGGACATGTTTTTCAGAAGCATTCACTCACAACATGTTTCCTTGGTTGTCCTACAATATCCACTCAGACTGTTTTAGGAAGCAAGAGGCACACGGTTCATCATATTACACACAGCTGGGCCTCAGCAACAGGACCATGTGCACAGAGGGGAAACACGCTCACCTGTGATGTCAGCATCCCAGCCAGCCTCCCAGATCACAAACAGCACACTGATGTCTCATTGTGATCTTTTCTGGGGAGAGGCACTGTGCAGAGATTGTGATTTTGGGCTATACAAAATAAACTGAATTGAATTGAATTAAAGCATGGTATGCCTTAGGGCGGGGCTACAAGGTGATGGGCAGGATGCTGCCGCTACCAGATGTATACAGCATCTTCACGTCACTCCTCCGCAGTCCAAATATGGTCACTTTCATTCATTGGTTGTACGAATCCAAGAAAGTCAAGGCTTCCTATTGCTTAAAGTCATTGTGCTAACTTAGGATAACACATCCTTCATCTTTTTAGTTGTTTCGGTTCGTAGTTCATTCATTGTTCAAAGCAAATGGTTGACCATGCGCCGTGGAATGTTGTTATTCAGCTGTTTACTTTAACAGACATTTATGGGTAACTAATGCTACAGACTGTTATTTCCCTTGACACAGACTAATGCAACAAATACATTCGCTAGTGACGATCTAAACAGCAATCAATCCATGTCACCATTTTAAGGCGTTTGTGGTTGTCTTAGAGATTAAATTAATCTCTTCTGACCTGATATCTTGACAAACATTGTCTTTTATATTGTTCTTTTCTTTTAAAAGTAAACCAGAAATGATCTTTTTAATGGCTTGAAAAGATGATTTTTGCACGGGACAAACATTGTCTTTTATATTGTTCTTTTCTTTTATGCATTTTGAAGATTTTATAAAGTATTGAAATATTCACAAGACACATTTTGAAATTAATTGTGGTTAGAATAATTGTTACATTAATCTGGGATAAAAAAATATGATGTTTCTAATAATCAATTAAAGTTAGGTGCAGCCCTACAGAGGAGTGATATTTGCTGATAGCCAGTGTTCTCATACACATTATTTTAATCATTATCTTTGCAGCAAAGATATAGCATTTGTTGGAATTTGTATGATTTTCCCTTCTCAGAGTGTAAAATCATCATGTGACACATGCTTTTATAATCTAATATAATCGAAGCGAGAACTAAACCTTCGGCTCATATTAGTTGAAGTACATGCTCATTAAAATGATGGGCAGACAGAGAGCCCAAAGCAGTTTGAGCTCGTCACTCTGTGCTGGTATTGATCAGGTGTGGGATCTGAACGGACCTCATCAATTAGATGCTTCTCCTGGGGCCTGTCAGCTAGACCAATACAGTCATTATCTTTGCTGGCTTGGTTGGATCTTACTCAGGCCAGGTGTCGGTAGTAGCCACCTGAACACGACACTATTGGATAGACTTTCTGTACTGTTTAGAGCACTGTGAGAAAGAAAACTATTTAGCAGAGCTCCTGACATTATCATTTAATTATGATACACTAAACTGCTAAGCTAACACTACAACACAGACACGCAATTATGTGTATGCACACTGTGTTCAATTAAAAGACGCATCTTACGTTATAGATCAAGGGTGAACCCTGAGACATTGCAGTTTGCTGCATCAATTTATTTTATTTTTTCCCCAGGCGACCACAGAATGAGCGCTGACATCAACATAAGCCATGAACTACCTAATAGCTAATCGTAAAGTTTAAATAAATGAAGAAAAACACATCTCAAGTACTGCACTGCTTTCTGTTTAGATGGTTTACTTGAGTTGGTAAAGTCATGTTGGTCCTGGCATCCAGCCAACAGCATCACAAAGAGAAGAAACGTTAATGATGACAAGAGCTTTTCCACTCCGACTTGACTTTTTTTAACTTGATGCATTCTCCTGTAAAGGTGCTTAGCAATGGACCACGCTTCACTCTCAGTCAATTCAGTTTATTTTGTATAGCCCAATATTACAAATTATCCTCAGAGGGCTTTACAATCTGTAAAAAAGTGAAGAAACCTTCAGGAGAGCAACAGAGGAGGATCCCTCTCCCCGGATGGACAGATGAATAGATGTCATGTGACCAGATGAACAGAGTTACATAAACACATTACATGAATATGACAATGTATGAATGGAACTCCAATCCATGAAGATCATGAAAAACAGAAGGAGGTAGAGAGGAGGAGGAGGGGGGGGGGGAGATAGGTGCTCAGTGTATCCTAAAACATCCCCCAGCAGCCTATAAGCCTATAGCAGCATATCAAGGGGCTGGACCAGGGCAAACCTGATTCAGCCCTAACTATAAGCACTATCAAACAGGAAAGTCTTAAGTCTATTCTTAAATGACAACCCTTCAGTGCTTCATAGATTCATGTGCACTCTTAGATTGACCTGTAAGTGGTTCATAAAAGAACTAATAAAGAGTTTATTTGCATTCAAAGGCTTATTTGTGGATGTAATTTGATCACACTCCAAGTAGTGAGGATTTAATTGAGATAAGCTGTGGTGGTTGCTGGTCCTGGCAATAGCTTTTAATTAGACTCATCAGAACTATTACAGAAGAAATATTAATATATTCCTCTACTGTAAACGTTGAACCAATAGTGCTGGAATTGTTTCACTAAATATTTTTTTTATCCAGGATATAATGGTAAATTTAAAAACTGTTGTCCGTCCACATGAGAGAACATCTTAGAATCCGTTTTATTAGCTGAATCACTTTATACGTCGGCGTGATGCCTCGGTGTGAGCTGCTTTCCAGGTTCATGCAGATTCAAAATTAAACTTGAAATTATATTTTTAATTGCTTGAAAAGATGATTTTTGCACCTTATTTTTTGTATCATCTTCAGATTAAAGTCATCATTGTGCCCCCCCCCCCCCCACACACACACGTGTGTACACACTCTGTTCCCACCCCCTTCATCATCCCTGTCACGGCAGAAAAGCAATTTGTTCCTGGTGTCAGTGATCTGATGCAATCAGCGCTGCTTCACGCTTCTGAATAAGGAAAAGACAGCAGGAAAGGACACTGTGTTCAATTAAAAGACGCACCTTTGTGAATGTGACGATCATATCATTTGGGGTGGAGGACTGCGTGTTCAACACCTGCTTTCCGATTACGGTTGATTAACCTCTCCAAACTCGCCCGTTCGCTTTCATCAAGGGCTATTCAGGGTGCGGAGGCTGCGCTCTCGTTCTAATTGTCTCCGAGCCGTTCCCTCTTTCAAGCGTTCAATTGGAGATGAGTGTGATCAACATTCTGCGCTGCTCCCTCTCACAGGAAATGGGGGCGCTGGGTTCTTTACACACAGCTCCTGACACCTCCTGAGGGGGCGGAGGGGTGGAGGGGTGGAGGGTGGAGCACTCTCATTTTCCCTTTTCTTTGTCTATCCCCTCTTTGCATAACAGTCTCTGAAGCGCGAGGCGTGCTCGTGAAGTGTTTACGTCTGTCAGTCAAAGCTGGGTTCCTGAAGGCTGCATTCATCTGCTTTACACTATCGGTGTGTCTTCCTCTGTTTGAGTTAAATTAGAGAGGGTGCAAATGGGATCTGATGTGCTTTGAGCTACACCTGCTTTATGTGTCATCACATCCCACACCCGATCATCCTTGAACATTGCTTCAGCTCTGTGGTGTCTCAGTCTTTGACTAACACGCTGTGGCACCAATAGTCACAGAATGAGCCGATTGTCTCTCATTTGGTTCTAAATCTGACAATAATACATTCTTTAAATCCAATTCTGTTCACAGTAACACTTAATTCTACCTTAATTCTCTGAATAATTTTGAGCTGCTGTATTAATACTTAGCACAGTCTAATAGCTGTCATATTGCAGCTGTCACTCAACATCTCGCCTGGGGCACCTGAGGATATTTCTTGCAAATCAATGGCCAATTTGAGTTATGTTGGGCTTGATGCTTCGTCTCAGCCTAAACAGCTCTGCCAGCTCTCCCACTGCCTGCATGCTTCAAAATAATATTAATGAATCATGCAGCTCATAATGCATGTAACTGCCACTAATTGACACAAGCCAGTGAGGATTCAATGGATGGTGGTCAGCAGGAGGTGACCAACAAATCACTATATATATACTCCATTTAATATCACTTCACTAAAGTTTTAGTGAAGTAATATTACAATATTTAGTTAAACAGTTACTAGTCTGCACGGTTGGATTATCAAACCATAAGCAATAGCCCAGGGCCTTGTAGGCCCCAGGTAGTTTGGTAGTTTGCATTAATTGAGATCACTGATAGTGTACAAACATGGTACACAAGTTATTACAATTCCTCCTCAGTACCAAACATCAATGCAAATCCATCCAATAGGTGGAATAGTTGAAAATCTGAACAATTCCAACCTGTGCCGTGAGAGGAAAAGTCAGAGGATCAGCAAACTTAGGATTCATCATCTGGGATTGTGTATGTGTTCATTGGCATTAGCTATTTCATTGGATAACTGAACACTTTGACCTGCTGATGGCAAATGAACAGTAATAATTAGTCTCCAAAGTCAATTGAATTCATCTCTGAGGACCAAGAATGTCTGGAGGAAACATGTCAATCAACATAATTATTCCTCAGCTAATGAAATGAGCTGGGAGCTGCAGCACAGTGGGCGGATCTGTTGCCTGAGGACCAACGAGGAAGAGTCCATAACTCCATAATAAAACAAAGTCTGATTGAAAAGAAGAGAAAATGACCCTACTTCTGAGGTTGGTTACCACGGGTGGGATTTTACGGGAAATATTTCTAACCATTTATATATCGGTGTTATGTACACATGCATATCCTTAAGAAAAACAAACGTAATCAAATGATCAACAACTAACCTACAGACAGCCGCCTTGGGGCAGAATCGTATTCCAATGAAGGAATAACTGTTGGTTTCTGGGATGAAAAGGTTTCCCAGATTGAATCATGTTCATATTGGACATTAAACATTAAACATTGCTCAATGTCCAGTACTAATACAGGAGGTATCCTGTCCTTTATGTAGGAGGGTTGTGGATTGGCATGTAACAAAGGAGGTTTATTAATGAATGAAAACTACTAAGTGATGTACAACAAACCAATATGTACAATAACTTATGGCCTACCGTCAGAGTGTTGTTAGAGCAGCTGATCTTATGATGATGTTTGCTGTGGTGTTGTATTGTGTATTATATTCATACGTGCTTTGCTAAACCACACAAGCCTCTGTGAACAATATGCACGATATCACATTGTTTTACAAAATTAGCGTTTATTATAGCTCTGTTATATTCAAATAAGGCTGCACGGTGGTGTAGTGGCTAGCACTGTCGCCTCACAGCAAGAGGGCCGCGGGTTCGATTCCCGGTCGGAGCGGTCCTTCTGTGTGGAGTTTGCATGTTCTCCCCGTGGCAGCGTGGGTTCTCTCCGGGCTCTCCGGCTTCCTCCCACAGTCCAAAGACATGCTGCAGGTTAATTGATCTCTAAATGTCCCATAGGTGTGAATGTGAGAGTGAATGGTTGTATGTCCCTACATGTGCCCTCGATGGACTGGCGGCCTGTCCAGGGTGTCCCCTGCCTTCGCCCTATGTCAGCTGGGATAGGCTCCAGCGCCCCGCGACCCTAATGAGGATAAGCGGTATTGAAAATGGATGGATGGATGGATATTCAAATAACACGATGGAGGAGTTCTAGTGGCTGAAGTTGAAATAAAATGGGTCTTTATCAATGAAGTCTTTATTATTGTTTATGCACCATTTTAAATACTTATATGAAATAAATAAATCATAAATATGCTGGTTTTAAAATAGAAAACACACAAAAAAGCATACTGACTAACATATTGAGCAATCTTTGAACTGATATGAGACAACGTACCATGTGTGTACAACTCCAACCATTTCACAACGTACCATGTGTGTACAACTCCAACCATTTCACAATGTACCATGTGTGTACAACTCCAACCATTTCACAATGTACCATGTGTGTACAACTCCAACCATTTCACAATGTACCATGTATGTACAACTCCAACCATTTCACAACATACCATGTGTGTACAACTCCAACCATTTCACAACGTACCATGTGTGTACAACTCCAACCATTTCACAATGTACCATGTGTGTACAACTCCAACCATTTCACAATGTACCATGTGTGTACAACTCCAACCATTTCACAATGTACCATGTGTGTACAACTCCAACCATTTCACAATGTACCATGTGTGTACAACTCCAACCATTTCACAACGTACCATGTGTGTACAACTCCAACCATTTCACAATGTACCATGTGTGTACAACTCCAACCATTTCACAATGTACCATGTGTGTACAACTCCAACCATTTCACAATGTACCATGTATGTACAACTCCAACCATTTCACAACATACCATGTGTGTACAACTCCAACCATTTCACAACGTACCATGTGTGTACAACTCCAACCATTTCACAACGTACCATGTGTGTACAACTCCAACCATTTCACAATGTACCATGTGTGTACAACTCCAACCATTTCACAACGTACCATGTGTGTACAACTCCAACCATTTCACAATGTACCATGTGTGTACAACTCCAACCATTTCACAATGTACCATGTGTGTACAACTCCAACCATTTCACAATGTACCATGTGTGTAAAGCTCCAACCATTTCACAATGTACCATGTGTGTAAAGCTCCAACCATTTCACAACGTACCATGTGTGTACAACTCCAACCATTTCACAACATACCATGGCCCTCTCCAACGGTCATTGATGTTGTTTCGGAGACATTGGCAGACGACTTATTCTGTGGCTTCGGTATGAGGACGTGTTGGATTAAACATTGCATGTGGCAGCTCCCGAAGCTGCCCCAGCTCTTCTCGTGGTTCTATATTTACACGTCATTGGATCGTCTATTTACTGTCACAATGTTATTTGGGAAACAAGGACTCAGCTCGGCGGCTTTGACAAGTTTGGTTTGCATCAACGCTCCTCATTTCCCCGACAACGTCTCATATCCTCCTCTGTCAACATCTGTCCTTCTCAGGCTTATTTCCAGTCACTATGCCGCCTGCTGCACAGCCTTTAGGTCCAGCTCTCAGAGCCGCATCGATCCGCCGGCGATGGCACAGAACCAGTGTTTGTCCAGAGAATAGTGCCTGTCCGCTCCCCTCATGTACTGGCAGACTGTATACACCTGTGTAATTGAGGCTGCCGCCTGCTATGCATACAGAGCCAAGGGCCTCTCCACACTCATTAGGACTCTGACAGGCGTGGCACTCTTTTAGACTGCCGGTTGACATCCACAGAGCTGGAGAACGGAGGGAGGAGGTCATAGTTTGATGCTCAGCGGCATCTTTTTCCTCTGCAAGGGCGATGTGTCCTTGCTCAAGGGATTGAACCGGTCACCCTCTGATTGAAAGACGGACCTGACAGTGACCCTCAGTCACCCCTATGTAGATCACAGTTCTATCCACACACTATTATATCGTACATTGCACAATAAAGAACAAAATAAACAATGCTAGAAATCACCATCTTAGTCTTTTAAACTCTTAACACATGTTATTTATTAAAAAAAAGTTGAACCATATCAGAGATTTTAGCATGAACAGGCTTGCTTTTTAACTTGTCACTTGTAATGTTTCTGACATTTTGTTTTTTGTTTGAGATATTGAGTCTGATTGGGATTACGCAGCATGGAGATTTAACTTTGGAAAGAACATCTTTAGTGTGTCAGTTATCTCTTTGTAAGGAAAGAACATAAGCCAAAGTTATGAGTGCAAACTACAAGGTCATGAACGTTTGCTTCATCAATCTTTCTCATAGTAAAACATTTTCCTGGGGTTTACTCCATTCCATAACCATACATAGGATGAATCTTAAACTCTTACTCTAGCATCTGATTAATGAACTTGACACTTTGCGACTCTCATAAAGAGAAGGAAAACAACACTGCTGTATTTCTCCGCACAAGGAGCGAAGATGAACTAGAAATGAACACGCATACTAAATACACTCGGGAAGACGGGTGTGAACGAGGCGACCGGAGGAACCAATCAGAGCGGGGAAGACGATCACAAAAGCGTGAAAACACACAAAGACAGGAATAAAAAGCAAACATGACACGAGGAGTGAACTTATTAAATAAAACAGGAAACAGAACTAAAGGAGCTGTGATGTCTGCTCTCTAAAGATCTGTGTCTTATCAGGCCACATGACGGGCCGCGTTTCAGCTTATGGAAAGTGGTAAAAATGGAATATTAAATATTGCTATTACTAAATACTGAATATTAAAAAACCCAATACTACATGTGTTGTATTTATTAACAGACATCTACTGACGTAGTGTTCAGCACTTCTCTATTTTAGGGCTGGAACAGTTTCAGTTTCACTTTGTCCCGGTCTTCCTCAAATGACCATGTATTATTTCTATATTTCCTGTTCCACAAAGGGTCACTATAGTTTGCTGTAAAGGTGTAATGCACTAATAGTCTGTAGTATTTAATACACATGCATGTTCTTCTTTGTGAAGCAGTTGATCAGGTTAAGACTGGGAAGATATGCAGTATATGGTATGTGAAATGAAAAGGATTGAATAGCTGATAGAGCCACTGTACCAGCAGACAGACACAGAGACTAGCTGGTGAACATGGTGGAGCATTTAGCAGACCAAAGCACAGCTAGATATTGGACCTATAACTGCAGTTTTATATGTCCCACATCAGCTAACAGGCTTTTATTAAATCTATTATTATTATTGCCAAGATATGTTGTGGGATGCTCAGATATGTAGAGGTTACATTTCCCATAGATTTGATGAAGAGCGTTGAAGGCTGTTCCCTGTCATTAGGACGATCACAGCCACGCTGAGCCAAGCCATTCGCTTTAAACTGAGGACGATGTGAAAGCTGAGGCTCTCACAAGCTGCTGTAGCAACACGATTCCACATGAATGGAGAAACCAGGGAAAAGAGCTGTTTACTGCTACTATTTTGCCACTTCAGCAACCTTTTTTCTTTCACAGATATTAGAAAGATTATTCATTGAGGAGTTGAATGTGTTGTTGCAGACAGAGGAGCTGGATGTGTTTCTGCTGTCAGGGGACAGGGTTATACATAATATTGGGAACACTAATTCAGAGTCTTGGTGACATTACTGAAGTATTAGGTGTTTTTAATTTTAAAGTATAACTTTCATTAATTGAATTAAATATTTTATGACGAAGGAGTTTCAGTGGAGATGTGTATTAATCGAGAGGCGGGCCATGTAATGATGTCCATCCATCCATCCATTATCAGCTCTTATCCGGGGTCGGGTCGCGGTGGCAGCAGGTTCAGTAGGCCGACCCAGGCTTCCCTCTCACCCGCAACACTTTCCAGCTCATTCTGGGGGATCCCGAGGCGTTCCAAGGCCAGCCGGGAGATATAATCCCTCCAGCGTGTCCTCGGTCTTCCCCGGGGCCTCCTACCAGTTGGACGTGCCCGGAAAACCTCTAATGGGAGGCGTCCAGGAGGCATCCTGACTAGATGAACCACCTCAGCTGACTCCTTTGGACACGAAGGAGCAGCGACTCGACTCCAAGCTCCCCCCTGATGTCCGAGCTCCTTACCCTATCTCTAAGGCTGAGCCCGGCCACCCTACGGAGGAAGCTCATTTCGGCCGCTTGTATCCGAGTGTAATGTAATGATGTGACCAAGTAAAACACTGTGACAGTTCAGGCTCTCATTGTTGCAGCAATGAACATCAAACATGCCAATGCAGAGACACAGACTCCTGTCAGAAGAAATCAGCTGCAGCATTATTTACTTTAGGAGTTGTCATGTGAGCTCCTCGAGCCAAACAAATGTCCGAGGCTCGGCTTTGCAAATCTGTAAAAGTAAGACAAATGCCCGAGTGTGAGAAGAGTGCAGACTTTTGAGTTTTCTTGCATAACAGTAATAATACCAAGAGCATTCGGTTTACATTTATCTTCTACAGTAAGAAAGCATATTCACGACAGATTTGAGCACAAAACTCATTTGAGCACTAGTCTGCAAGTCAATCCTGGAAAGTGCACAGATGGACTTGTTAGATTTGTGCCTGAGGAAGTACAGGATCCTGAGTGCAACAGCCAAACTCAAAACCTCTTCTCACTCCCAACTCATGCACTACGACGCTGGCTCTAAAGCTATGACACTCTAGGTTCCCCTCTCCACATGTCTTCATGTCCATGTGTCCTCGGGCAAGACACTTCACCCCAAATGTCTCCCCTAGCTGTTCCTACGGGGTGTGAACGTTAGTTAGTCCTGATGGGCAGGTGGAACCTTAGCTCCTCCCATCAGTGTGTGGATGTGTGTGAATGAGTGAATGATGTAGAAGTAGTGTTAAAGAGCTTTGAGTGGTCGGAAGACTAGAAAAGATCTCTACAAGTACAGGTACATTAACCATAGTCTCTTTGTACTATTATTATAATAATAATGATGAACAAGTACTAATATCTTTACCCTCCTTTGACTGACTTAGTTTTACATGGGACAGGAACAGCTGTCTCCTGGGTGATGTTTGACCCATCATCCAGCACTGGCTCCGGCCCCGTGTGGACTGAGAGGGTTAGAGAGTTAAAGGGCGTGTCGGTGCGTTGGTATCGGATGCCCAAGAGCGTCGGTATTTGATGAGTTGGGAGCGAGAACAGATTTGAAATGATCATGTAGCTGAATTTGAGACAATCGGGGTTTCACCAAATCAATTTGACCTCAAGGGTAAGGGCCATCATGTCAGAGCCTTCCTTGGAACTCTCAAACATAAAAGCTTGGATAGTGGTGTTTTTAAATCAGTATATTGAGAAAAATAAGTAGTTTCTTTCATATTCTTTAGGTGCCCTTTGGTCTAAAATGGTTTGGAAGCGACTTCTTGTGATCTCAAATGCTCAGAAGCCAAAACATCTGGAGATGTAAGTGATTCTTACAAATCAAATGTTGACTCTCAGACTGATTAGAGCTCAGAATTTGTTTCTCATATTGCAGGTATAATCCACAGCTTGTAGTGTAGTGTTGCAGGACAATGAGACCGTTTTAAACAGCCCCATATAAATGTTTGAATAAGGCTTCGTTAGTTACCAAGGAGGCCGTGTCTGAAGGGCTGGCAGAAGTGAGGAGGACTTAGTTGCTCCAACAGTTTCTCTAAAGGCCGCTTTGTAAATAACCGTCTGGCACATTCCTCCCCGTAGGAAACAAAGGAGCACCAAATATGGAAGTACAACAAGTCTGTACGCACACACAATAAAGTGTGTCACAGGAAAAAATAACCTCATGATTTGCACATAAATGAGGAGTAAAATGTTAATTATTATTAGTAATATATACATACGATCCTCAGAATAAACTAAAACTATGAACCAGGTGGGAGCTATGTTATTTTGGTACCAGGAGAGAAATATCTGATCAAGAAACAGAACAAAATGGTCTGCTTGTAATATTGCAAATAATTGTAACACTTTAAAGTTGACTTTTTTGTACTAACTAAGTAATAATAAGTAAATTACTGCTATAGATTATTATTAGTGATCTTTCATTCACAACACTGCCTATGGGTAAAAAGGACTGATCACCGTTGTCCAAACCAAACTAGTTATTTTTCCTTTTGCTCATTTCTCTACAGTATGAATCTCAGACTGTTGCAAAACATAACAATCACAACTCAAAGTCTTCTCACTAGCTTTTTAAAAAGTTTTCTTAATTGTCACACAGATAGATGGGCGACTGTGGTTAGCACGCCCGCCTTTCAATCAGAGGATCGGTGGTTCGATCCCGGCTCACGGCCCTAGTGGACGTGTCCTTACCCTGAGTTGGTCCCCGTAGCTGATTGGATGTCATCTATAGCGCTCATAGGACTTCTGGTCAATGTTGCCTTTCATTCGCTATCAGAACTAATTATCAGCTAAATCATAAATCATTGAATGTATTGTTGTTACATTGGACTTGGTTGGCATATAAACAATATTTACATAAATAAAGCAGACACAAACCCAGAACAAAACAAAGACCAGTCACACCAGCTTCTCTCAGGAGCGTCATCCTTGTAAAAACGATGGCTTTGAAAAACCTCCTCACTCCCCTTATGAGTTATTCTGGCTCGTTCTTAGATACTAGCTTTCTTCACACATTGATTGAAAGCCTCCTTCTCACAGGAGCTGATGCTGAAAAGCTGACGACACTATAGCCAGTAATGGCTTCTGCTCCATCGTGCAGACGGAAGGTGCTTCAGTCTTCTTCTCCACCCTCACATTAACACTAAGGATCAGTGCCAGTGTCTGCTATTCATTTCCACATTTTCGAGGTCAAGCGTTGATGTATTTCTCCGTCGACTTCTTTTCAGCCGGTCAACTATTGAAGTCTTCGATCTCGAATGGAGTACAAGGCCAATCGTCACATTTCATGCAAATTCAATGAAAAGATTATATAAGTGACTTGTCTACTGAGTGATGGATGCTCTCTCAGTTCCGTGTTGCATTTCGGGACATTACCTTTCTTGGTGTGGTACAGTGCACAGAAGTAAACACACTCCCACAACCTCAGCGAGATTGAATGCATGACAGCCAGGTGTCACATTGCACTCTTTTTCTTTAGTTCAGTTACATGGAAAGGTGCAATGAAATATTTAACACCGTAGACCTGATTCTGTTAGTTTCAAAATGAATGCAGAGGCCAATGCAGGGAGAACTGCGCCAGCCCACAGAGGCAACATACACTGTGAAAGCTTTCACTCAGCTCTGACCCATTTTAATCGAACCTGTGTACGATTTGTATGGTTATATGTAACATATAGTAGGTTTCAATGCAGTAATCATAGCTGAAGTCATTAAACAGCAAATCTCTTTAGGGAGATGTGAGCAGGTACAGGAGTTGGCTATTTATTACCCTGTAAGATGAAGTTTACATTACCACATGAGCTTGTCATTTGCAATGGATGGAGAACAGGGATGGAATGTAAATACGATTTTGTCAATTACCTTAAGGAATAGTATGATTTATTATTAGCTATGATAAAGTAAAGGCCTGACCTTTGGTACCTACTCTTCTCTTTAATTTGGAGGGAATCTGATACAAGCAGCCATAGAAGATTCCAGAGGATAATAGTGCAGCCTGTAGGAATCAGTTCATTGTCACAATGGTTGTCAGCACAGTGGACGTGTTAACTGGTCTAGTATGTGCTTCTTTGAGGCTCCTATCCACTTCTTTCCCCCATTCCTCACAGCGTGACCTTCCCACCTTTCTCAGGTGTCTCGACGGGGGCACATCTCCAAGGAAAGGCAATTTAGTCCAGCATTAACCGCAGCCTGACCTCTGACCCCACGCTCAAGCTTAAAGCCTGGGACGGAAAAGCAACGCTAACTACTGTTGGCCGGCTAGAGTAAAGAAACGCATGCTGAAACCTCCGCAAACACACACACACACACACACACACACACACACACACACACACACACACACACACACACACACACACACACCACTCCTTCACCTGCTGACCCCTTCCAGAAAAGGGAACTATCACAGGCTGTGCTGTGAATGCTAGAGTTCCATGTTGACCTTGCATCAAAACTGCATTGTGCTTGAGAAACACTGATTTGGACAAATTACTATTCTATTGCTGGATCCAGTTTGACAGCTTTTCTGTATTATTATATTTAACATGACTGTAGCGTATAAGAATGTTGAATAATTGTATAATAAAGCTGGACTAGGCGGCACCCGTTCTGGAAAGTGAAGCCAATACTGATGTGTCTTAACGCTGCATTCTCTCTAATGTACATCAGGGGGCGACTCCTGTGGTTGTATAGAAAATGACTCTATTTCTTACTTGATTTATTCACTCGGTAAACATTGTAAACATGAGATTATGGTCTCGATCTCTAAATCTCTAAAGAAATGTCATCTGACAGGATGTTTAAAGACGGGTAATGCTTTTTTTTCTGTATAAAATCATATATTATTAACTTCATCATAATTTCAATCTCCCCCTTCAAAATATTTTAACGAGGTCTTCGTAAAGATTTTCATTGATTGTGAATATCATACTGAGACGTTTCTATAATCTGTCCTGTTAAGGCAGAAAACCTGCCAAGATAAACACAGAAGGTATTTAGAACTGCCTCGCCTTCCACAACCATTGAACACGTTTGTTTGTGTATTTGCGTATTGTCGTATCACATGTAGTCAACTTTCATCTACGCATCAGTGAGCACAGCCTGACACAAACAAGCATTAAACCTCAACAAAGCCACAAAGCACCTCCTGGACAGGGTCGTGCAGAACAATAACTGTTATTATACACAGCCTTTATGAAGCAGTAATTAGCTGGTTTCTCATGCCTCACCGACCTCACACTGAACCCACTGAAGTCTTTCTGCAGAAACCCCCATTAGTACCCCATTAAAATGTCATTAGAGCCGAGCCACTGATCGGTCTCACCTGGGTTACTATCGCTTCTCATTTGCAGGAGGAACAATGTGGAAAGCACTACATTGCTGGTGCTGTGGATGTCCTGAGGCTTTGTACCATGTGAACCATGGGGCTTGAAGAGACCTCCACGAGGATTAAAGAGTGCCTCAGACGACAACCAAACCATCGCCAGTGTTGAAATATCAATAGTGCCATTAAAAGTCACACAATAGATTAGCCGTTTGACTTACTGTATATAAAGAAAAGGCGTCAAGACATTGACAAGGTTAGCAATAATGATTTTTATTTGAAATATTAATTTTGTTCTTCAGACTTTGCTTTCATCAAAGAATGCTCCATTTGCATCAGTTTTATAACTTCTCTCACTAGCATAACTGTTTTCAGCTGTGTTTTCAACACAACAAGTGTTTTCAAGTGTTTTCAAGGGTTTTCAATGGTTTTCAAGGGTTTTCTAATCATCCATTAGTCTTCTAAGTACCATTAGAACACTGGAGTGATAATTGTGGAAATGGGCCTCTAAACACCTAAGTAGATATTTCATTAAAAACCAGACGTTTCCACCTAGAATAGTCATTTACCACATTATAATGTATAGAATGTATTTCTGATTAATTTAATGTTATCTTCATTGAAAAAAACAGTGCTTTTCTTTTGAAAAATAAGGACATTTCTAAGTGATTAAAGAGTGCCTCAGATGACAACCAAACCATCGCCATTGTAATATCAATAGTGCCATTAAAAGTCACACAATAGATTAGCCGTTGGACTTACTGTATATAAAGAAAAGACGATACAACTACAGAAACGTCTCTTTTCTGAGATTGTTCCACTAACCGGATCATTTGTGGTATCCAGTCTGGACTAACGCATGTGCAGCCCAGTTCATGAGGGAATCAAAATCATATCAGATTGAGGGCGACTGTGGGTCAGTGGTTAGCAGGTCCGTCTTTCAATCAGAGGTTCAATCCCCGGCTAGCCGAAGTGTCCTTTAGCAAGACATTTAAACCTGAATTAGCTGAGTCTACGGTTTATGATTAATCGTAAGTCGCTTTGGATAAAAGCATCAGCTAAATGAAATGTAATGAAAACTGCAAGGAAGCAGCTATTAATTCTTAAAACAGGGTTAATATGGTCAAGTATCATATATTACATTTAATTAAAGCCTTGTTGCTGCATTAATCAATAGCTGCAGATAAGAATGATTTAATACATCAAGGGCAGTCAGGCTGCAGCTATCAATTGTTTCAGTAAGCGACTGTTAGAGATTGTTAAATTGGTGAATAAAGTAATCGTGAAATAAATACTTTACACTTTAAATAAAGGAGCAATAGTAAATATACAAATTAGAATATTAGACCGTATTTAATTAACTGAGGGGAGGGACTTATTGTATAAAACAGCTGGGGACAACAGTTACTGAAAACATAACCAGAAACCATCTTTTCCACTTTTTAGGTGAAGCTACAATAACCGTGAATTGTGTTCTTTGTAATGCATTCAAACATGTATTAAAGATGTGTTGAGCTAGGTTAAGTATGTCCACACTCTCAGCAACACTCCTCTATGTTAAGAAGCAGCTTGTATAGAAGGCCCGGCCTCCTGCCACGGCCCTGCTGATGCCCCCCCCCCCCCAACCCTCTCTGCACCTGAAAGGGTTGACAGTGTGTGACTGCTGTATGTGTTTTAAGGTTTATTTTCCCTGCTATTGCTAGGAAACAGTGAGGTCAAACAAAGTGAAGTACAGAGCTTTCTGTATTTGAAGTCAAGCTATCTGTATTTAAAATGTATATTACAAACTAATTCTGGCATAGGGCTTATGTCCTTGGCGTTTGTACACCTGCTTCCTGATCTAGGTTACATTTACTTGAATTGAAATTAAGTTGACTTGAACAAGTGAGGTCAAAGGTCATTCCTTTTTCACAGTGAACAGTGCATTATTTGGTTATTTTGTAATGCTGTCAGCTTCACTATTTTACATAAATTAAAGTTAAAGTAAAATGATTCATACAATTGAAGAATCAAAAGGGCCAAAGAGAAAACCCATTCGGGGTTTGTATTTGAAAAACTACAATATATTTAGTTTTCTGAAAATATCACAAAGAACAGCAGCTGAATAAATCCTGGTGAGTATAATTGTTATATCCTTTGTGTTGTTAGACAACACCGGGCTCTGTTTATGCAGGCGTGTTAATCAGCAGCGTCTTGATTATGATTGGGTAACGCCGCCACAATCACCATTAGCCATTTCTTTAATCATTACCGAGAGGCTTCAAATAGCTTAACTACTAGATGTTTGGGAACACATGATCAATGCTGGGAGACTAGATGTACCTCACCCCAGAGAAAGAGCTGTGTCGAGATCTACAACATTATAGCTGCAAAAACAGTCATTTTATTGACATATTGAAAATATTTTACAGTCAGCACCATCCAGACTTTTATTTCCCTCTAGATTTGAGATGGAGTCCATAATGGCTGTAAGCAGAAGATATTAATGAAACAGACTCTTCCTTAAGATGTCTGCTTTGCTCATATTAATAGTGGGGAGACTTGTCTTTGCTCTAGGCAGTTAAACTCTCGTCTGCTTTGCATTCATTTAAGAGATTCTCTTCTTAGCTCACATATGCTGTACAGCTCTATTGATTGGGTGAGTCAAACATGTTAGCGCTGATGGATTGCTGTCATAGTGCTCCACCTGTCACTGGAAGGGGCTCGGTGTCAGCTAGAGAGAGAGGGAGGTATCATCCACTTGTGTGGCTCCGTCACCTCTGGAACCTTGAATCCAAGGACATTGGAAGAAAAACATCCACATCTCTATATTGAGTTCACAGAATTATTGTGAGAGGTATAAAATGAGGTATGGTTTTGACGATGTTGCCCTTGAGAGATGTTAATTCACTGTGTGAGCTTAAGCATGACGTTGGTACTTCTCAGGTTGATGTAATATATTGAAATAATGATATGCAGTTCCGTGTTTTCCATGAAAACTCAGACTTGTATTTATCAAATGAGTTGCAAAATGAATAGAAAATATAGTCACGACATTGACAAGGTTAGCAATAATGATTTTTATTTGAAATATTAATTTTGTTCTTCAAACTTTGCTTTCATCAAAGAATGCTCCATTTGCATCAGTTGTATAGCTTCTCTCACTAGCATAACTGTTTTCAGCTGTGCTAACATCATTGCACACTGGTTTTCAAGGGTTTTCAAGGGTTTTCTAATCATCATTAGTCTTCTCAGAACACAATGTACCATTAGAACACTGGAGTGATAGTTGTGGAAATGGGCCTCTATGCACCTCTGTAGATATTTCATTAAAAACCAGACATTTCCACATAGATTAGTTATTTAGCACATTATTGTATAGAGTGTATTTCTGATTAATTTAATGTTATCTTTCTTTGAAAAATAAGGACATTTCTAAGTGACCCCAAACTTTTGAACGGTAGTGTAATTTGAAGTCGTACTTTTTTCTGGAAAGTCATCTTTTGTGAAATGTTCATTTCTAAAAGTTGGTTGGATTGAAGTTGTACCGTGTATAGTTCCTGCACTGAAGCTGGACCCAGGGAAGTCCTGTCTGCATTTGGACACATTTCACATTTAACTTCCTTCCACTGAAAGATGTATTCACTGTTTTGTACCACTAGACCTAACTTTGAAGGTTATTCAACAATTTAATTAGGGAGGATGTGGGGGAATTGTACAATGCTTTTATTTATGGATATTTCTTAAGGATATTTCCAAACAATTCGCTCTGCACACATTCAAAAATCATCTATCCATTTTTGCAGTAATAGGTACAGGAGCAACACAATTGATTCATTCCTTAGTAAAAGAATGCTGAAGAATGAGTCCTAAGACCATGAAATGAATCAGCAGTTTGTTTGACTTCCGGTTCCCTTTTCTCAAAGTCAATGTCTTCTGTGGTTAACACAAGTTTAAGAAAAAATATGTCAGTTAATACCTCTCTGGTGAATTTTGAAGCTTTTACTTAAAAAAAGAAGACTTCTATCAAGAGTCTAAATGAGGTGACAGATAGTCCTCCTTTAGCTTAGGGGTGGAGACGTGAAGTCATGTGACCGTGGTGGAGCGCTATTATAGCCCAACGTTAGCTTTTTGCTCTTGCTTATTGTATTTATGCTTCAATAATCAGAAAGATTTTGTCATTTCAAGGACTGACACTCTTAATTATTACTTTTTATTTAAGTAACAATAGAATAATGGCAAATTTAACCCCAATACCCAAAACTGACTCCCTTTTCTAAATCCTGTTGAATGTTGACAGCACTGACTCTTATTCACAATGTGACCTTGATGCCACGTGCAAGAAACATATAGCCAATAAAATCTGTCTTTCCAGCCAGGATTCTATTGATCATGTGTTCATTGTGTGGTGTAGAAACATCGAGTGAGGTAGTGAATGTTGATCTGCTTACCGCTGTGCAGGAGAGGCTATCAACCTCATTCCAAACATCTCAGACTTTTATTAATCTAAATAAATAAATAAATACATTTATTTATATAGCACCTTTAAAACCAGAGTTTACATAGAAGCAAGGTAAAAACATAACATCAATACAAGTAAACATTTCAGAAAACACATGAGGCAAAGGAGACAATGCCATATAGGCAATGAACACAATAGAGAAATAGAAAATTACAAATACAAAATAAAGCAGAACAGACAAACTAAAATAGGGGAACCAAAGAACTGCATAAAAGGACGACATCTTGGAGGTAATAAAAGGTGTACCAGTCTGTTTTTGGGGAGTGGAGTCAGCAGGAAGAGCAGAGGGTGCTGGGGGAGCTGTAACAGTTCCTAATTTCGTGCCACCATCTCGCTCTTGGGGACTGTTGTTGTGATGACGAGCTGCAGCGATGCGCTCGGACGACCAGAGGGAGGGGATGGAAAGCGTGGAGCGATCAGGTCAGGAGCAAACAAACCCTCTGCGGGAGGCTCTGTGGATGCAACGGGGCCGACGAAGGAGTCCTAGCGCCCCGATGGCCGAGATGAACGGAGGGGCAGAGAAGCTGTTGAGCCCGAGGAGCTGCGAGGTGGAACACTGCAGAACCATGCCAGACGGGGAGGACGCAATCGCCAACCACAGACCGGACCACCGGAGCACCAGCACCACCGGAGCACCAGGACCGCTGAGAGGCGACTAGCCTCAGAGCAACAGCACGGAGCAGGGAGTCGGCCGGCTCGCCCGCAGCCGCCGGCCAGCAAGAGACTGTCGGCCAGCAAGCAAGAGACCGTCGGCTAGCCAGCAAGAGACCGTCGGCTAGCCAGCAAGAGACCGTCGGCTAGCCAGCAAGAGACCGTCGGCTAGCCAGCAAACGCCAATTGACCAGATCGCAGTGGTGGAGAGCAGGAGCCAACGGCAATCACAAAATAAAAAATAATCCAAGATTTGCAGAATAATTAAGTCAGAAGAATGGCTACGCTGTTAAATAAAATTAAAAATAATTAAAATTAATGTTACATTGTAAAAAATGTAGAAAAAAAACAAATAAAAACAGTCCTAGACGGAGCGGCGTTTAGTTTCGCCAGCGTCCTCGTTGCCAGGACTACACTAAATAGGTGGCAAGTTACGCTGAGCCATCACTCGGCCGGCTCCCAGGAAGCTTTCCATTAGGAAGGTGAAATCCCCACTTGGCCTTCAGCTGACATTTCAGTTCAAGGTCACACCATTTCAATTGGCAGACAGCTGCCGTCTCTCTGGAGGCCACACACACGGACTGAGTGACGCCCGGGCTGGGATGAAGAAGACGTTAGTATCTGGTGTTAATCCATCAGCCCAGGGTTGAATAGTTGTATTCTGACTCAACCTGCCCTTTAAGTCCTATCTCGTAGCCTCCTGTTCTGTCTCACAGAGTCAACATGTGATGACAGCAGAGCCACAGTGCAGATACCTTTGAACATCAGACTGGGCCACTGGCAGATGTTGACCTCTGCACCTCTCTGAACAGATCTTTTCTGAGATGGCATTGTCTTCATGCTACTGCCAGATGAGGGGTAACGACACACAATGTTAATTTATTCTGAACTAAATTATACTATGTGACTTCGTACTTTGATGATTTCAAACAACTCAGTCTCCTAGAAATGCTATTTATATACTATTATTATGCAACAGAATATATGTTTTATAAGAAAGGAAAAGACATAATATGGAAACATTATTAGAACTTAGTCATTATCTTGCAATATAATATGCATAGCATTGTAGTATCGTAGCAACTCAACATATTTTTTAACGTTATTCACATTTAATAATGGCGAGTTCGTGCAGGATGTTCCATGCTCCGTGGCTCCATCCACCATGGTCGAAATATTCGCAATGCGTTTGGTGTGAACGCCCCTTAAGGGCCCCACCTGATCTGTAGCCCTAAGGGCCCCAGCTGGTCTGAAACCCGATGGCCCCTGCCAGGTTTCAGGGATACATATGTACTTGTTTTTTTTATTTGTAAGTTGGGTAAACCGACCCTTAAGCATTTTTAATAGTAAGACCTATTAAAAGTATCACTACATCTCCAACAATTTGGGAATTAACAAATAACAGTAGAGTGTTATTTTTACAATTACTATTCACTATTAATATTTGTTTTTACTCAAACCTTGGTTGGTTGGTAATATAGAAAACAGAAACAGGACTCAATTGCAGGCAGTAGAGGAGTCAGCAGAATGATTTCAGTGATTTATTACAGAAAAGACTTACAGCGACTGATTGAAGCAGGAAAACACAAGAGATACGAAACGAAACATTGGGATAAAGGCAGGTATGCTATACACAGATGTACTAAGAACAATGAAGAACTGGTTATGAAGAGGTAAACACACAGACCAAGAACATAAGAAGAGCAGGCTGATTAGGCCAACCCATTATCACTACCAACTCAACAAACACTGCTGCTTTGTCATTGCAAGAAGACGCCCTTGAGTCTGCATTAGACACATTAGAATCGTTCAACTAACTCCAATTTACACTGGTCATTATTAGACCTCATGAGAAACTGACATAGTATAAAAAGCAAGATAGTCCATGCAGGGTGAGCGTGAGAGGAACAAACAAAGAACTCTGACCCAGGACACCACTCTCTGTGCCCCATGTAGGACTAAAAGTCAGTGTTGTTTTTCAGCTAGTCATGTGAGTCAATCGGAAACGATTGTGGTTCACGTTAATTTGACTGACTAAGTAGTTTTGTTGCCTAAACGCAAACTTCCTTTGAAAAGACACTTTACATGTAACCAGTGGAAACTGACACGCCGTCCCTGACACCCCCTAGAGTGACACTAGTAGGAACCTTCTTTGGTCAGTGCTTCGAAGCACTGACCAAACGTTGGTATATGCCAAGTTTGGAATGGGAAAATTGAATTGGATAAAACACAGTTTTCACAAATCAGACCATCACAATCACATCGGCAGGAAAACACATTACAGCAGATAAAGTCAAGTTAAAGCAGACATGACACATGACCAAAGTAAAACAGGAAATAGACTAAGCAAAATTGCAGGATCATGACAAAATTAGACTTGAGAGGCTCAAAACATGTTACTGATTTCTGTATTTCAATCTACTCTCGTATCTCTTGTATCTCTCTTGAACATGGGTCCATGGGTCCAAGGGTTCTTAAGACAGCTTCACAGTCCAGTGAGACTACATCAAAATTAGAAATGTTCTTTAAATGTGTTGCAGCTTCTTTATCAAGCAAACTTGTATCACAGGTTCCCTTTAGTGCTTTTATACGAAGTTAAAGAGCTTTCCGTTTGAGCAAAATTCTTACCCCAAAGTTAAGTTTTCAAGGACGCAAAGGAGCATTTTTATGTCCGTGCCCAAGGGCCAATTTCCTCACAATTCATACTTTAGAGACATTAATAATATATTTTGGGATATTTTGAAAGATTGTCCTCAGTTTTAACTGGATTTCATTATTCCTTGAAGCTGGCCACAGAATTAAACTGGTTTCAATGTGTGCATTTTTTTCTCTTGCCGTGGAAGTTTTTGTCTTCTTTACCGTACAGAAAAAATCCGCAAAGATCAGTTTTAGTTATGGTTAGATTCATCCCAGTAAGTCATTCTTCAAACAACTTAACACCAACTATTCAGTATTCATCAGTCTACTGTACCCTGAAAGGCTAGATGCAGAGAGCACCGTGAGATTTAATGGTGCAAAAATTGGAGTCAAGAGGAACTCGACCTCTCCCTGAAGAATTCAGGTTCAATATTGCTTTAGGGGATACTGGTCAGCTTAAATCCCTGCAGGTCCCCGGGGCACTCCTGGCAAATAGGTTGGGCTAGATTAATGAGCTTTAAAGCGGATCTTCGACTTGTGGCAGTGTTTGACTTTTTGAGCGGAGTGTGACCAGCTCACTCTCCCCTGAGACCTCCAGTCGGCTCAGTGCACTCTTTAATTAAAGGGAATCATTGCACAGTGGACGGATCCTGAGGGCTTTACTTAATACCTTAAACACAGCTCAATAACACTGGCTGGATTTCAAACAGCTCCTGATACGGCTCCATGGAAAGTCTCCAGGTTGGACAAACATGGATGGGGGAAGTCTTTTTGAAAATCTATGAAGCACATTTTCCTCTCCATATTCAAACACAAAAACAATTTAGTTTTAGTTGTGAGATGCGAGATGAGTGCGTCACTAACTGCCCTTTGAGCAACTCACACGTATATGTGCTTCCTGTTTACACCGGAAACAGGAAGCACATATACGTGTGAGTTGAACTGCTCCCACTTATTTAAGTCATTGTTGATCAGTATTGTTGCTCATTATCTTTGTCACTGGGATTGACAATCAAATCATTAATTTGAACGACAATGTAAAGAGAGCTATTTTATTATTTAGGTTGGATTATCATTTCATTATTCCCGATGGCTTTCAAAAACCCAGATTGTGCTCTGTCAACCAATTTGGTGTGAGAACTTCTGCCAATCCACATTTCCAAATGAAACTATAATTGCCACTGCAAAAGCCAATCCTTAATTTCCCCTGATTGTGCTGGAGATCCAGCAGTTGCCTCAAAGCCTTAGTGACGTGTAACGAGGAAGGAAAACTCAGCAGAGCAAAGTAGCTGAGCTGGGCAAGAGTCCATAACACAGCAGCCCCTCCTCCGCTAATCCCATGCAGTGCAACAAGGAAATGCCATCATACATAGAGAGCTTTGATCCAAACAGACTGCACCAAAGACATTCAAGATAAACTACCATTCTGACATTTCCCTAATCCTCATAACATTACCTTTAATAATCCTATATGAGCTGATGAACAGCTGGGTCAAATATGGCATCTCTGGAGATATAACACATCAGCTTTCATTCTGATTCTTATCGTAACCTCAAACGTCTCCCAATATTCATTTTTGTATGTTTTCTGATTATTTTTAATGTTAAGTTACATTTTCTAACTAATATTTTGGAAGATTGCTGACAAGGATGGAGCTGAACCCTTCACAGGTACCCTAACTGTAACCCTGTAACAAAAACCATGTTTATCTAATTTCAAAGAACTACACTTAATGTCTTTTTGAGAAAAATAAGCAAGGAACCGCCATTTTCCTCAAACCATAACCATTATTTCTGTGCCATAAATAACCAAACTATAGTTGCCATACATAGGTATTGTAGAAAGAAGGTTTCTGAAGCTGTTCGACCATCCCAAAAGCATTTTAGATGGAGAACCTTTGATCTATGTCGTATGTGTACAGATTGTAAAGCCCTCTAAGGCAAATTTGTAATGTGTGATATTGGGCTATATAATAAACTGAATTGAATTGAATCTACTGCTCTGCATTCAACACCGTTGGTTAGCAGCCAATGATAAAGAAGCATTTTCGACTTGACCCCAACTGTGGAGCCATTTACCTTCACTGTCAGTGAAATTTGAATAGTAAAAAAAGGACTTAAACAATACATATATTGTTTATGTGCACAGACTAATTATGTTCATAGTGTAAATAAAAGGATAATAATGAATTTAAGAAATTAGAGAAGCCCAGAGCAATGAGGTTAATATGCAGATTAATCTGACAGTTCAATTTGAGTCGATATTTCCGTCCTTCAAAGACCCTTCTGTTATGATATTCTTTTTGTGCTACATGATTCAAATGATTGTTTTCATTGCTGTAATTGAAGTACCTGCATGCTCTGCATATCCAATACATCACCGGTTTATCAGTGTGTCTCCTGTGCATGATGTTCAATCTTGGATATGCATTCATTCTAAGTTTGATTGGTTTCTGAATGGTGCTAAATTCTTGATCATAATACCCTTGGAATATAATCAATTACTCTACAATTATTACTTATTGAAAAAGTTAATGTGTTACTTTTTACTCAACGCCAGATGTCATTACTAAGATTACTGGTGACTTAAATTGTCCTTACTAATCTGTAATTAATACTTGTAGAAATAGGATGTGTGTGGATAAGCAGCCAGCCTATAGTTTGGAGATTTTAAGGCACGGCAAGTTTATTTATAGAGCACAATTCCTACACAAGGCAATGAAATTACAAAAAGACAAAATCATTCCAAAAAAACTTAAAAATAATCATTAACACAGACAATGATTTCAGTTTTGTCTGAGTTTAGCTGGAGAAAATAGTTTTGCATCCACACACTGATCTGTGACAAAGTAAATCTACAGGCCCATATTCACCTGCCGTCAGTGACACGTAGACCTGAGTGTCATCTGCATAGTTGTGGTAGGACACGTTATAGCTGCGTATTAGCTGGCCTAATGGAAGCATGTACATTTTACTGCTTCAAAGAAAGTGTTTGTGTGGTTCTGTGGTGTGACGGTGTAAACAGGAAGCAGATTTTCTACACACTGCAGTTGATTTAGTTGAAGGACCAGAGATGTCTTTGCTTGAACCGATGACGAGGTCAACCTGTAGCTCAGAGTCATGTGATCGGGACGTGACGAATCAGGGAAGGACACGTGCTGACTGCTGTGACCCAATCAGGTAGTGAACGCGGGTGTCTACATCATCATTTCCAAACATCTCCATTTACGCCTGTCCACACTAGATGTAACCGGCGTAGTGTGGATGCTCAGTGGAAACGTAGCAAAATGATTCAATGGAAATGTAGTAGTGTGGACATGGTCTCAGAAAACAGAGCTACTGACTCTTGTCCTGACCACTTCCCACACAACTGCGTAGTGAAGGTCACGGTCTAATGGAGACGATAGAACCACATCATCTGCAAAGAGCAGAGACGCAATGTTGAGGTCCCTAATTAGGACACTCTACTATCCCCGCCTGCGTCTTCAAAGCTTCATTAACCCCTCGTGACTTTGCAAACAGCTGATGTGACGGCAAAATGTCCGTACTGCTTATCTTTCTCTGGTCGATTGACTGAAAACAGAGCTGGCGGGTAGGTCCTTTGTGATTTTTTGAGTGTCACTCGGATCTCTGCCAACCAGTTGGCTGTGTGAGTAACATATGGTCTCACAAGAAAAAAGTAGAGTCTACAGATCCTTCCAATGTCTGAATCATATTTCTGGGCTGCATCATCGCTAAGGAATGATTTCTCTTTCTGAATCTGTGAGACTAAACTTTATATACCCTTTAATTTCTTGTTCGGTGGTTTCAGAGAATTTGAAACTCCAGCAGTGTCTGCAGCAAGCTATTTGTCTTCTGTTTTCATTAATATTCTCCACCTGTACACAGGGATGTGTGGTAGATTTGCAATATCTTGCCTTGGAGGATAATCGTGAAATCCCATTAGGCCTCTTGTGTTTACTGAAACAAAACAGCAGCCTTACCCAACACCTCTCCTGTTTGGACTCCTGTGTTTCCTGTGAAAGGATAGTGAACTGTCGATTACCTGCTAGCTAGCAGCTGCAAGGCCCTCTCTCTGCCACGATAAAAAAGTCTAATTAAATTCCAACTTTTCACACTGTGGAAATGATTTTGGAAACATATTTTCACCATGTGTATAGCATTATGAGGACATTATTAAGTAATGTCACATGCCTGGTCAAGGTATGATGCACTTGACATATAAACATATCAGTACATTCTTAATTATGGTCAGGCATTGTAACCTTTTAAGAGCCCATGAAATGCATTATAAATAAAAATAAATATTCCATTTCACCCTGTATTTTCTGAATTTGAAATGACTTAAAATGCTGTTCCATGTTTGAAGGATGAGTAAAATACAATATCCGAGCAAGAAATGATGTGGAGGAGACTTTTATGTAGGTGCAGGAGACAGGAATGGGGCGTGTCTGGAAGGGCAGATGCACTTTTTTCAGCTCCAGCAGGTCAAGGGTAAATTCTAAACTTGTGCAAGTGAATTTATATTGCAAGGATTGCTGTTTTTCATTCATTCATTCATTAAATGTAACTCTGTTCATCTGTACACATGACATCTATTGCTTCTGTCCATCCGGGGAGAGGGATCCTCCTCTGTTGCTCTACAGAAGGGTTCTTACCTTTTTTCCCCCTGAAAGGGTTTTTGTTGGAAGTTTTTCCTGATCCAATGTGAGGTCAAAGGTCAGGGATGTCGTATGTGTACAGTTTGTAAAGCCCTCTGAGGGGAGTTTGAAATTTGTGATTTTGGGCTATACAAAATAAACTGAATTGAATTGAATTGTTTTTACTCATTTTGGAAAAATTAACCCTGATCTTGATAAAAAATCAAAAAGTAGTTGCAAACTAAATTTGAAAAAGCAGGGCCATGGCAGGCCACCACAGGGAAGGAGGCAGGGTCCAGGCCAGGGGCTTGATGCAGGAAGCAGGAAGCAGGGGCAAGGGGTCAGGACCCAGGACCAGCTTCAGACACCTCCAGGTCCAATGGACCCTATGAGACGTGAAGTCACAACGACTCCGGGGAGGAAGCAGAGTTAATAAGGTGCAATGGAGAGATGTAAATTCATCCATAAGGAGAGAGAGAAGAGGAGATAGGTGCTCAGTGTATCCTAAAACATCCCCCAGCAGCCTATAAGCCTATAGCAGCATATCAAGGGGCTGGACCAGGGCAAACCTGATTCAGCCCTAACTATAAGCACTATTAAAGAGGAAAGTCTTAAGTCTATTCTTAAATGAGGTGACTGTGTCTGCCTCCAGGACTGAAAGTGGAAGCTGGTTCCATAAAAGAGGAGCTTGATAACTGAAGGCTCTTGCTCCCATCCTACTTTTTAGGACTCTAGGAACCACAAGTAGCCCCGCATTTAGTGAGCGCAGCTCTCTAGTGGGGCAATATGGTACTACAAGCTCCTTAAGATATGATGGTGCATCACCAATCAAGGCTTTGTAGGTGAGGAGAAGAATTTTAAATGTGATTCTTGATTTTACAGGGAGCCAGTGCAGAGCAGCTAATACAGGAGTAATCTGATCTCTTTTCTTAGTTTTTGTGAGTACACGAGCTGCAGCATTCTGGATCAACTGGAGGGACTTAAGAGACTTATTAGAGCAGCCTGATAATAAGGAGTTGCAGTAATCTAGTCTGGAAATAACAAACGCGTGAACCAGCTTTTCTGCATCTTTTTGAGACAAGATGTGTCTGATTTTTGAAATGTTACGTAGAAAAAATGCAGTCCTTGAGATTTTAAAGGACAAGTCCCGGTCAAAGATAACGCTGATTCATTTGTTGGATGCCAGGGAAATGCCATCTACAGAAACCACATCACCAGATAATTGATCTCTGATGTGTTCAGGGCCAGTAAAATAACTTCTGTTTTGTCTGAGTTTAACATCACAAAGTTGGAGATCATCCAGGTTATTATGTCTTTAAGACATGCTTGAATTTTAGCGAGCTGGTTGGTCTGGTTTGATCGATAGATAGATATAATTGAGTAGTTTTTTAATTGTCATGTAATTATTGTTACAAATATCCTTACATATTGGAAGAACTCTATTTAAATCATGTGTGTGAAATTTTGACTGGATGTATCATTTCTTGGGATGGTCTTACTCGATATTGTGTTTAAGAGAAAGAGCCACGCCTCTAACTGGCGTGGTTAGAAAGCTACACATGCAGTCTTTAGATGAGCCAACATAATGTGTGGTGCCTGCCCACCCAGAATACCAAGCCGTGGGTTGGCTGTCTGAACCTGCCATTCAGACTCATGAAGCTCCAATCATAGCTCATGACACTGTGCCCGGCTGAGGGACTGATATGATATTAGATTAGCACACATTAGAAATAGATTGCTAATAAAAAATAACCCAGAATGCAGACACTATGCATTTAATTCTCCTGGCCATAGCTGTGGAATCGAAATACTTTACTGTGCAAGTATTTTGTTTTCTCTTCACTGTATGTGTATTGCTGAGGTGTGGTGAGCAAATGGAGATGTCTTGGTGATGGGCAGGTGATGGAGTGGAGGAGCCCGGCATGGCCCATCACTCACAGTAATGCCTCCATTACCACGGTGTGAGTGTGTGTGTGTGTGTGTGTGTGTGTGTGTGTGTGTGTGTGTGTGTGTGTGTGTGTGTGTGTGTTTAAAGCTGTAAGTGTGCCTGGAAGGCAGCACTACGGCCAGACATTGTAACCCTTATTCCTCATAAATGTTAAACTTGTTGCTTTTTACCTTTTAAAATAGTGCACCTCTCAATTCATAGGTAATGGTGTGTAAATTGCTGAGGAATTGAAATTCTAAAAGACAGGAAATAGGAAATTGTCAATCATATTTTATGTCAGGTCGTTAAACATAAGCAGACACTTCAGACAAGTGATTTCCCCCAAGGATTTATCTAATCAAGACTAAACTTGGCTATAGTTTATTGAGGGCCATGTTAAAATGTTTGCTGTACAATTAAATTGTTCTTCTCTTGTGCTCTTTTTATTATAATAATAATAATAATAACTTTATTTATATAGCACCTTTAAAAACAGGGTTTACAAAGTGCTCTACATAGAAGCAAGGCAAAACATAACGTCAATACAAGTAAACATTAAAAAAAATACAGGAGACAATGCCATATAGGCAATGAACCCAATAATGGAATAGAAAAATACAAATACCAAATAAAGCAGAACAGACAAACTAAAATAGGGCAAACAAAGAACTGCATAAAAGGACGACATCACTTAAAAGCAGTTCTATAAAAATGGGTTCTAAGAAGTGATTTAAAAGAAGCTACTGATTCTGCTAGTCTTATCCCCTCAGGGAGGTCGGTCCAAAGTCGAGGGGCTCTGATGGCAAAAGCACGTTCTCCCTTTGATTTAAGCCTTGAATTTGGAACGGCCAGAAGGGCCTTGAAGGGCATTGAAGGGCCTGAAGGCTAACATTTCAATGATGTCGCTTGGGGTCAGACCCAGGCACGCTTTAAAAGTGAGCAGCAAAATGTTAAAATCAATTCTAAAATGAACAGGAAGCCAGTGGAGAGAGGCCAGGACTGGAGTCATGTGATGTCGTCTGTTAGAGGCCAGGACTGGAGTCATGTGAAGTCGTCTGTTAGAGGCCAGGACTGGAGTCATGTGATGCCTTCTGTTAGAGGCCAGGACTGGAGTCATGTGATGCCGTCTGTTAGAGGCCAGGACTGGAGTCATGTGATGCCTTCTGTTAGAGGCCAGGACTGGAGTCATGTGATGCCGTCTGTTAGAGGCCAGGACTGGAGTCATGTGATGCCTTCTGTTAGAGGCCAGGACTGGAGTCATGTGATGCCTTCTGTTAGAGGCCAGGACTGGAGTCATGTGATGCCGTCTGTTAGAGGCCAGGACTGGAGTCATGTGATGCCGTCTGTTAGAGGCCAGGACTGGAGTCATGTGAAGTCGTCTGTTAGAGGCCAGGACTGGAGTCATGTGATGCCTTCTGTTAGAGGCCAGGACTGGAGTCATGTGATGCCGTCTGTTAGAGGCCAGGACTGGAGTCATGTGATGTCGTCTGTTAGAGGCCAGGACTGGAGTCATGTGAAGCCGTCTGTTAGAGGCCAGGACTGGAGTCATGTGATGCCGTCTGTTAGAGGGCAGGACTGGAGTCATGTGATGTCGTCTGTTAGAGGCCAGGACTGGAGTCATGTGAAGTCGTCTGTTAGAGGCCAGGACTGGAGTCATGTGAAGCCGTCTGTTAGAGGCCAGGACTGGAGTCATGTGAAGCCGTCTGTTAGAGGCCAGGACTGGAGTCATGTGAAGCCGACTGTTAGAGGCCAGGACTGGAGTCATGTGAAGCCGACTGTTAGAGGCCAGGACTGAAGTCATTTGAAGCCGTCTGTTAGAGGCCAGGACTGGAGTCATGTGAAGCCGACTGTTAGAGGCCAGGACTGGAGTCATGTGAAGCCGTCTGTTAGAGGCCAGGACTGGAGTATTGTGATACCGTCTGTTAGAGGCCATGACTGGAGTCATGTGATGCCGACTGTTAGAGGCCATGACTGGAGTCATGTGATGCCGTCTGTTAGAGGCCAGGACTGGAGTAATGTGAAGCCGTCTGTTAGAGGCCAGGACTGGAGTATTGTGATGCCGTCTGTTAGAGGCCATGACTGGAGTCATATGATGCCGACTGTTAGAGGCCATGACTGGAGTCATGTGATGCCGTCTGTTAGAGGCCAGGACTGAAGTCATGTGAAGCCGTCTGTTAGAGGCCAGGACTGGAGTAATGTGAAGCCGTCTGTTAGAGGCCAGGACTGGAGTAATGTGAAGCCGTCTGTTAGAGGCCAGGACTGGAGTCATGTGAAGCCGTCTGTTAGAGGCCAGGACTGGAGTAATGTGATGCCGTCTGTTAGAGGGCTGGACTGGAGTAACGTGAAGCCGTCTGTTAGAGGCCAGGACTGGAGTCATGTGATGCCGTCTGTTAGAGGCCAGGACTGGAGTCATGTGAAGCCGTCTATTAGAGGCCAGGACTGGAGTCACGTGATGCCGTCTATTAGAGGCCAGGACTGGAGTAATGTGAAGCCGTCAGTTAGAGGCCAGGACTGGAGTCATGTGAAGCCGTCTGTTAGAGGCCAGGACTGGAGTCATGTGAAGCCGTCTGTTAGAGGCCAGGACTGGAGTCATGTGAAGCCGTCTATTAGAGGCCAGGACTGGAGTCACGTGATGCCGTCTATTAGAGGCCAGGACTGGAGTAATGTGAAGCCGTCAGTTAGAGGCCAGGACTGGAGTCATGTGAAGCCGTCTGTTAGAGGCCAGGACTGGAGTAATGTGAAGCCGTCAGTTAGAGGCCAGGACTGGAGTCATTTGAAGCCGTCTGTTAGAGGCCAGGACTGGAGTCATGTGAAGCCGACTGTTAGAGGCCAGGACTGGAGTCATGTGAAGCCGACTGTTAGAGGCCAGGACTGAAGTCATGTGAAGCCGTCTGTTAGAGGCCAGGACTGGAGTAATGTGAAGCCGTCTGTTAGAGGCCAGGACTGGAGTAATGTGAAGCCGTCTGTTAGAGGCCAGGACTGGAGTCATGTGAAGCCGACTGTTAGAGGCCAGGACTGGAGTCATGTGATGCCGTCTGTTAGAGGGCTGGACTGGAGTAACGTGAAGCCGTCTGTTAGAGGCCAGGACTGGAGTCATGTGATGCCGTCTGTTAGAGGCCAGGACTGGAGTCATGTGAAGCCGTCTATTAGAGGCCAGGACTGGAGTCACGTGATGCCGTCTATTAGAGGCCAGGACTGGAGTAATGTGAAGCCGTCAGTTAGAGGCCAGGACTGGAGTCATGTGAAGCCGTCTGTTAGAGGCCAGGACTTTTTCCAGGTCTGAGCGTGACAATATAGGTTTGATTTTTTAGATTATTCTTAATTGAAAGAAGCAGGACTGGACCATTTACACATTACACCCACATTTCTGGGAACAGGTTTTAAATAAGCAGCCAGGGGACCAAGTTGACTCTTGATGAGACTGCTGTTATTCTTTGGGGAACTGAATAATATGACTTGATTTGGAGTTATTGAGCTGAAGGAAATGTTGTGCCATCCAGCAGTTAACATCAGAGAGACCATCTAAGACAGCAGCCAGGCTCTCTGGGTCACCAGGTCTCAGCGGAAGGTATATCTGTGCGTATATCTTATTGAACTTTTGTATATCCCTGTCATTGACATGTTTGCTGGAGAACGTTTGAGCTATGAAGACATCGGTTAGCTGGTTGTTTCATTGTAGAAGATTAATCCTCAGATTGTTGGAAAACCTCCCAGACCTTTGCTCCAATATTTCAATTGTTCAGATTAAATACTTCAAATTAGTGGGTAGATTGCTATGACATTTATTAAGGTAAGGTAAGGATGTTTATTGTCATTGTAAAAAATAATAAGCACATAATGCAGAGGATGAATTGTCATAATTTTGAATATAATGCAATTTGTTTTCTGGCTCTGTAGTTTGCTCAAACTACATTAGCACAGAAAGCAGCTCTCTCTTCCTCCTTGGACTTGCTAAGCGGTCTGCAGTTGTCAGCATGTTTTTCTATAAAAGTCCATCGTGCATATTATTGCCCTTGGTCTGTATATTGACGACTGTGTGTTTGATGTTTTGTTGCAAATTATGAAAATGTTAGATCAAATGACGTGCATAGCTACACATTGATTCGTGTTTAGAGTACTTGATGTGATCTGTTTTATCTTTCCTTGAAGTCAGCATGTCCAGTAAAAGAAAACTTATGAAGTAATGTCATGTTAGCGCATGCTTTAGTAGTAATGTAATGGTAAATGGATCTGTAGTTGTATCTCTCTTTTCTAGTCTTCAGACCACTCACAGCTCTTTAACACTACATGACATCATTCACCCATTCACACCCTGATGGGAGGGGCTACCATGTAAGGTGCCATCAGGATTAACTAACATGCACACACATTCAAAAACCGCAGACACAGATGGAAGCACTTTGGGGTTAAGTGCCTTGCCCAAGGACACATTGACGTGGACTAGCGGAACCGGGGATCGAACCGCCGATCCTCTGAAGGACGACCCTGCTCTACCCACTAAGCCACAGTCATACCTCTTAATTGATAGGGAATGATTTGCTGACATTTTGCTGCTATGATAAGCTGGTGTGACCAACCCTTCAGGTCAAAAGGTCAATTTTCTACACAAGATTACATTTGTTATGGATATTCATAATCCCCAGAAGATTAAGTCTATTGCTATCACCACACCTCAATTCTGATTTGACAGCCCGATGCAACCGCATTATCCTGAACTATGGTTGGTCACATTTATTTTGTGATTGTGTGATCCTCTTTTATACTAAAATTCCCACTTGCATGACCCATATTGTCCTAATATGTATTGAACATGATCCCCAGAGGAAGAACTCAATGTGTTTTCAGATGTTTGATGAGATGAACATTTGAACTATGCTGTAATGCATGATGTTTTTCTTTAAATATTGTGCAGGACAAAGACGTTAAAGTGTTTGGTGTGATCAGGTCACGTGAAATATTGCTAACTTCCTTTCATTGTCTTTATGTGGGCTGCATATGCTGCAGGTCATCTCTCAGTCACGTTATCTATCCAAATCAATCAATCCACTCCACAACACTGCAGAGTTTGACTGTCTTACATTTTACTGTAAGACAAAAAGAACAAGAACATATTTCCATATGAACTTTGCAGTCTTTTTGCTGCTCATGTGACCTTGTTTTGACTTTGTGTATTCATGTTTATTTTCTTTCTGTAGCTCTTTTGATATTTTTGACAGAGGCATATAGAGTATTACAATAACATTTCCAGCTACTTTTTCCAACAAACAAAGGAAACAAAGGAGCTGCTTTTCCTCGCAGGTGTCACTTTGTCTTCTGAGGTTTCATCAAAATCTGCTTTGCTGATGCTGCAATCTGAATTATTTATCCAGCCTGTAAGTGATCTACTTTTCCTTTCACATTGTGATGTACCTCGGTACTTCTCCTGAGACTTGTCATTGACGAGGAGGACTATTTGTTTTCTACCTTTTCATTTCACATTCTCAGAGATTGCAGTGTAGATATAAACAGCATTGGTTGTTAGATGTATTGCTTAAGGCAATACACTAACAACGTTTGACTTCATTGTATACTATTTTATGCATTGGTATTAACTGGTGCTGTTGTAGACGACAGTGTATTTGTTGTTTGCTAAGATGTTGTACTGTAGCTGAGAAGGATCATTGTTTGTTGGTTGAGCATGTTACGGTTATAGCAACCTAGATCAAGCTGTTTGCAGTGGGGCCCGTGGGGTCGAGGGGACCACAGGGCGCTGTTATTGGCTTTTCTCTATTTCAGACACAATAATGGCAAACTTGCCTACTTCGTCTACTTCATACATGTTTTCTGCAATTTTCCATCATATTTTCAATGACATCTCTTCTCTAGGAACATATAGCTTTGTAGTGTATGTAGCTTTATCTTTATACCTGAAGCTTCTTGGTGGGGCACAGCAGAACTGGCCCTACTGCACTTGTAGCTCTGGACCGACACACCATGTGTGTGCGTGTTCAATGTGAACCTTCAGTTGGTGGGTGGAGCCTGATGACCAGGGTCCCTAGAAGCATCTCATTGGTTGATTTGGAATGGTGCAAAGGTGTACATGCTAGCTAAAGAGGGACTGATATTCTACTTTAGTGATGACTCATATTATGTACTACAGTACCATTTACAACTTTACCACTGGAGCAAACAATTGATGTATGACGTTTGGGACAACATTGACCAGATGACTTAATCATATATTTGAGAAGGAAAGGATTAAAAAAATTCAACCACAAATGGTTCAAAATGAAAATTTCGTCAGGTTCGGGGTCCTCGGGATCGCCTCTCTGCTGTTTGCAGATGATGTGGTCCTGTTGGCCTCCTCGGACCGTGACCTCCAGCATTCACTGGGGCGTTTTGCAGAGTCTCTCCAGGTACTCCAGGTTCTGTGACAACTTACATAAGTGTTGTCAATCTGTCCGGGAGGTAATAAATCTAAAAGCAGATACAAATACTGCCATGGCCCTTTAAAGAGCATTGTGCTATTTGAATGCTGTTTCAGAAGTTTTCACAGTTAAGATGTCACATCTTATTAGATATAGGCGGGCTATGTTGGGTATCAACCTGATATTCATATGTTATAGCCGGTCAAAAGGACTAACAAACAGCTGGTCCTGGTTTGGTATTCAAAGTCTTGTCATATACGTGCCTTGTGTGTCATGTGTCCACTGGGACAACTTCTGCTACCTCAGATTGCCCATTCATCCCTGTGAGTGTGTCTAACAGGCCTTCTTGTCAGTGAGACGCCAAACAGAGGCCAAAGACCTGCTTCTGCACAGCTTTCCAATCAGACGCCGCAAGCCAGAGCTGTGCACAAACAAGCTTATTGAATAACTGTTAAAAAGCAGAGCGGGCCCAGAGCTCTGTAATTATTAATCAAGAGTAATCAGCGGAACATAATTGATTCGTTAATTGCATTTGCTTTCTTGAGCTAGACCCAAAACGTTGCTTACATTCCATTAAGGATGATGTCATTGCAGAAGCAACTGTGTTATGTTGTGTGAATGTCTGTCAGGATCTGTAGTGTTGTGTCGTGTTTCCTGTTTTATTTTGAAGTCCTTGTCTCTCGTGTCCTCTGTTTCTCTGCACTTCCTGTCCCTGTGATTGTCTCCCCTGTCCCTGATTGTTTCCTCCTGTGTCCAATCACCTGCACCAGCCTCTGTATTTAAGTCCTGTTGGTGTCGTTCCCCTTTGTCGGTTCGTCTTGTGTAGATCATTGAAGATCATGTGTGTGTGAGCCTGTTTTGTTTGTTTTTGAATCCTGTTAAATCCTGTTGAGCAATAAAGTTGCCTTTTCGAGTGTTGAAGGCGTTTGGGTCCAGTTACCTGCAGCTGCACATAACAATGTCACTATAACACAACAAAGGGTATTGAACGATAAAAGACACAAATCCTACTCCTAGTAAGAACTTCATTACTCGCCATGACTTCTCACTATTTTTCAGAACAAATACCCCAAAACCATCAAGCTTTGTGTGTCTGTCAGTATACAGATTATTATTATTTTGAGAATTGCATGGAAGTGTATGTGCTCATCTACCGTTATATATCAAACTGCGTTAAACTGCTTGAAATAAAGTGGAATTGTCCATTTATCTGCTGAGGAGAATAATTATATATCATTTTCTAGCTTCAGGATATTTCCTTTTCATTGGTTCTAATGTGTCAACGTTGAGCGTACACGCAAAACAAAACCACACAACTGTCACCATCTCAAGGCACATAATACATCTTTTATTTGTTTGGATTAAACAAAAAAAACATGACTGATGAACACTAATTTTCTTTCAAAAAATATGTATTTAGACTGAATAAACAAATGAATTGCATATGAAGTCAGGACAAAGACTTGAGTGGTCTGAACAAGTTGAACTGTCTCATAGCTGGCTGTAAACTTCAAGATGAACAACGGAGAAAGGAGGAGATGGGAGAATAACTATGGCAGAAAGAACTGAAGTTCTCTCATATGTGGGATTGGTGCTAGTTATAGTTATCATCTGTGCAGTTGTTGCAAAACAGTAGTAACTTGTAAATTACACCTGGTCCCAAGCTTATTTGAATTTAAAGAATAGGTTTGGTGATATGATGATATGTGCTGCACGGTGGTGTAGTGGCTAGCACTGTCGCCTCACAGCAAGAGGGCCGCGGGTTCAATTCCCGGTCGGAGCGGTCCTTCTGTGTGGAGTTTGCATGTTCTCCCCGTGGCAGCGTGGGTTCTCTCCGGGCTCTCCGGCTTCCTCCCACAGTCCAAAGACATGCTGCAGGTTAATTGATCTCTAAATGTCCCATAGGTGTGAATGTGAGAGTGAATGGTTGTATGTCCCTACATGTGCCCTCGATGGACTGGCGGCCTGTCCAGGGTGTCCCCTGCCTTCGCCCTATGTCAGCTGGGATAGGCTCCAGCGCCTCCACGACCCTAATGAGGATAAGCGGTATTGAAAATGGATGGATGGATGGATGGTTTGGTGATATTCTCTATATTTGTTATTGTCCTCTGAACCATAGAGCTCCATTAAAACACATCAATGAGCCTAACTGTTGAACTGGCATGTGCTTCTTTTCCTGCTGAAAACAAATATGCACAATATGGAATAATTGGAAGGAAAAAAGTCAATTCAATTTCCTCCCGTTTGAGTCAAATAGCTAAACACCTTGTTGATGTGTTTTTTTCCATTGGACCTGACTGAAAGTCAAACATGAAATAATTCCGTTAGGATCTAAATGTATTTTCCCAAATACTGTGATGAAACTCAATTTACCCTCAAGACCTGCGGTACATAAAGTACATATTCATCCACCCATTCATTTTAAAACTTTAAAAATGAGAAATAACAGCTGCTTCTATAGGGAAGTTCTACATCTCTTAATGTGTCTTAAAATATGAGAGATTTTCAGGATTACATTTTTACAACAACACAGGTAGGAGCTCTTCATTGTTCCAGATGTTGTCTTTTATTTTGACACCGTACATATGACAGTTGTCACTGCTGGTGCAGCTGTCACAGCAACATGTTCTCCATCTCCCTCTCCTCTTACAGCTTTTTGTTTCCGCTGCAATTCCTCTCTGTCTGATTAAAGCGACATGCAACTGTTGAGAGAAACATATCCACACAGGGGCGGGCTCCCCGATTCTGCTTTCCCTTCTTGTGATCTCCGCCCGGTGTGGCTGCCTGTCACGGCGAGATGAGAGACTTTAGGTGTAAGATTGCATGCCCAACCATGATTAAATCAGTGGTTGTCTGCTGTCAGTTATCTCCCATGTGTTTGGGATCGTCAGGTAGTGCTCCTCGATAACAAAGACAGGAAGCCGGGCACTTGATGCTTCCTCTCAGACAAAAGGCAAATGAAGCCTCCCTCTTTTCCCATCTCTCCTCCTGATGAATCAGAACCAATTTCCACATGCCTAATTCAAACATTTTAATTATTCTGGTCACTGCACTGATATGCAGATTGCATAGTGGGAACGTATTTTAATCAGGCCAGAGCCTGAGATACTTCCCATTTTCATTCCACTAAACAAACTCCTCTGATTGCTTTACTGTTAGAGATGATAGTTAAACTCAGCCCAAAACATATAACTGGCTTGTTTGTTTGTTTTTCTCTCACATTATTCCCTGTGGCTATCCTTCTTTTGCACAGTGATTAAAAAATGCACTTGGGAAATCAAGGATCGCTTCCATTCTGGCTGGTGAAATGAGGCTGTGAGACATGGCGTATGTTCCCAGAGTGCCCTTGTTGCTGCCAGTGTGCCCTTCTATCTGAAGTCCAAAGGTCTCTACAGCTCCAGTGTTTCATCTGGGCTGCCTCCGCTTCCTCTGAGTCACTGGATGTTGACAGTCCTTTCCGTTCCACTCCACTGGCTTCACTCACATTTCACACTCAAACAGCTAGCACATCTGAGTGTACCCCTCCCCCACTTCTCACCACATGCCATCCCCTCTATCTTCTGATGGCTTCAGGTAAAAGCTGAATCAGTCAAAACTGGTCCCATTCCTGCTTATCTATTTTTAAACAACCATATTTCAAATTATTGTAACGGGCAAATATATTAATTAATGAATGCTGCAGTATGAAATGATGGAGAAGTTTTGTAGCTTGGATCTTATACTCATTTATGAACATGTGATGAACATATTTATTCATTCATTTTAATCTGAATTTTCTGCACCCGCCTCTGTTCAACTCAATTCAATTCAATTCAGTTTATTTTGTATAGCCCAATATCACAAATTACAAATGATCCTCAGAAGGCTTTACAATCTGTACACATACGACATCGCTGACCTTTGACCTCACATCGGATCAGGAAAAACTCCCCAAAAATAACCTTTGACAGGGAAAAAAGGGAAGAAACCTTCAGGAGAGCAACAGAGGAGGATCCCTCTCCCCGGATGGACAGAAGAATAGATGTCATGTGTACAGAATGAACAGCATTACAAAGTTACATAAACACATTACATGAATATGACAATGTATGAATGGAACTCCAATCCATGAAACAGAAGGAGGTAGAGAGGAGGGGGGGCGGGGCATCAGCAGGGCCAATGGGAGGCCGGCTCACCAGGCATCAGACACCTCCAGGTCCAATGGACCCTATGAGACGTGAAGTCACAACGACTCCTTTTGTTTTTACTACAGCTGCAGAACAATATAGGAAAGAGGTGGTTCACATGAGGTGCTGCAGGAGATGCTCAACTAATAATGTGAAAGAAAACCACTGTGCACATCCCATCTCCAACCAACGTCAACATTAGTTTGTATTAACCAGGAATGCAAATCATTATGGCCTTGACTAGGCATTGTAAAGAAAATACTAAATAAATACATACTAAATACATTTGGAATTGACTTAACTTTAATTTAAATAGTCTATCTTTGTAATTATAGTTTAGGTCTGGTCATTACTACTGTGTATTCATTTGAATGGACAGTTCCACAGATACCATCTAGTTACAGACAGCAAACGCTTGGAGTTACTGTCGCCTCAATAAGCATCTTTAATCCAAAGCTATGTGAAAACCCCAATACATGTTGCATGATGTGTGTTATGGGGATAGCGGTGGTGGTGTATCGCAAACAACTGAATTGGAGCACAACACGGCAGATACCACTGAGCTTATCGTACAGGGCTTGCTGTGCTAACCATGAGCCGGTCACAAGCACTCCTACCATGTTGAACTATGTTGCCCGTTGCTTTCTAAATCTCCCTTTCAGTGCCCGGCCTCCGCCTCTTCATCACCCCGGCCCCCCTCATCTCCTTCATCCAGCCTTCTGCCACTTGGAGGTGGCTCTCCTCTCGACCTGTTGGAGTGGAGAGGCCCATCTGTGGGCTTATCTTGTTCCACCGGAGAGCAGTAAACACTCGTTTTTGTGGCTGTCAGTTTGGTGCAGGTGGGCAGCCATGTGGAACACAATGCAGCATCAGCGGCATTCCAAAGTGGGAATAGAGCTTCCTTTTCTATTCTCTCCCGCCCATGGAACAATGGCTTTACTTAACCTGCCACGTATTGATCCAGGGCTTATGTTTTGTGTGATTTGATATTTCTCTTTCCTGTTAGAGAGTACACATCTATATACCCCATCCTCATGTGGAGAAACATATTACTGTACACTTTGCTTTCTTATTGCTTTTGTTGTTCAAAATGAGTGTACAGTACGACCTTCAAGGCATCACAACGTACCTTTACAAAATAAATCATTTATTTACTCTCTGGGTCAAAAATCAATAGGGTTTTTATTGATTTTGAAACTTGAAAAACATGACATTCAGATTGAAAGGTCTGAATAGCACATTGCAGCATGGAAGGGGTTAATATAGACAAACTGATCCACCTTTTAATGTGGTTGAATGCTCTAGAAAATGCTAATGAGTAGGCCTTGTGTAAAAAAAACGTTTTTCCTTATTTCCAATAACCTATTGGTAACTCTTTATAATAACCATAAAAAAAACATTATTTACCATTGACAAAGTATTTAAATAGTGTTTATGTGTTACAAATGATCTATCTACTATTTAACAAAGTGTTATAATCATTAACTGCAACATTATAAAAGCCATGCAAATCAAGGTAATAGACGGTTTATAGATGTTTTAAAAATAATTTGGTAATCATTAACACATACTTCATATAGTATATCATCTATTATAATGTGTGCACCAAAAACTTTACTTTAACATAAATGAAAGACTTACTAAAATGTATTAATAATGAATTATCATTTCATGTTTTCATTTGTTCACAGTAAAATTACTATTAACTTAAGTTTAATTAGCTATCATGTTATAAAATGACATTACATTTAATTTAGCAGACGCTTTTATCCAAAGCGACTTACATTCATACACCCCCAGCTAAAGGGAGCAATTCAGGGTCAAGTGTCAAGGACACATCCACATGGGCTACCAGAGTCAGAGTCGGGCATCCTCAGATTTAAGGTCGACCTGCCAACCACTGAGCCACAGTCGCTCCTGAACAGTATTTCCTTCCACAACGAATGAGAACAATATATATTTACAGTTTGACTTGAATACTACGTGGTTTGCTGCTGATGGTATGGTGGAGAACATGTTTGCATTGTGTATTTAAACCATTTAGGTTTGGTCGGTACCTCGTGTTTGGGTCTGGTTCCTCATGAGACAGCCATCCAGTGTTTTGTACCAAGTGAACTCCGACCCTCAGGGGCCTCATTGGTCGATGCCTCCTGCCGTGGCCCTGCTGATGCTATACAAAATAAACTGAATTTAATTTAACCCTATTGACTGCAAAATCAGTTGACTAATTTGTGTATCCAGTTTCCACTCGTTGGTTTTCAGCCAGATTGTGAGCAGAAAACACTGATGCAGGTGAATCACTCAGTAACATATAGGCTTTGATGATTCTGGGCCCACAAGTCCTGAAGGACCCCATTTCAGCTCCTAATGGTACAAAGAAATGGGTTTCAGGCATGGTAGATGGTATCTTTGTGTTTTGTCTGGGAGAGATGAAAGGAGGCTGGGCTCCATATATGTGGCTGTGAAGATTGTGACTCGCTGGCTTTCTCATCTTCACCCCATTCTACAGAATTAATGACAGCAGGTCTATCATGGTATTGACTATGGGAGGGGGGGGGGGTGTTACTGGGTTGAATCCCCAAATGAAATTCTGTTCTCTTTCTCTTTGGAATAACATGGCGTGGTTTTCTCTCTCTGTACACAGCAATGTTCTTCTCATTCCTCTGTTTTTAAACTCTCTCCCCACATCCATTTATTTTGGTTCTGAAGGCTGTTTTTATATTTAAATTCATTTTAGAATGGACACCGAAAACTGGCAGTAAAGATAAGAAAGGGACAAAGACATTCACCAAAGTCTGCACGTTGTTGGTTCTTTGGTGCAGACAGTACATTTAAGAAGTGCTCTGGATATTTGTGATGTTGGGCTATACAAAATAAACTCAATTTAATTGGATAGGAAATGGAACCATGCTATCCTGAAAGAGTTACTGGACAGTTTTCAGGATTGTGTAATTGCTGATTGTATTTTCTGAAATTAGTATTTATATTAATATTATTGATGTTGTTAGAGCTTTTCCCTATTTGTAACATTATGTTTCTTAATAGAAAAAAAGGTTTTGATTTGAGTTATTGTTGAACTCACCGTAGTGTCCTTGAACTGAATGAATCCAGAGCGAGGTCATTGAATGCCTCCAACCTGCTGTGGAGCTTTTCTGTGGCTGACCTCCCCAGAAAGGATGGAGGAGCTCCTCCACATCGAAGGAGTCTAAAAAGACTTCAGCAGCACAACATGGTCCAGTCCAACATTTGTGTTCACTGCTCTTTGGACGGCTTGTTACTTAACAATAATAGTTTGATTCATCACATTCTCTGCAGAGAAGGTTCTCTAGATCCACAAGGGCCAGTTCTCGAGGGCCAGTTCTCGAGGGCCAGTTCTCGAGGGCCAGTTCTCAAGGGCCATTGTACATATCAGTTTGTATACCATATTTTACTCTTCAACTCATGTTGTAGTTATTCTCTTTAAAAAATTAATATAGAAATATAGAAAGAACAACGATTTACAACTTTGGTATTCAAGAGTAGCCTGTTATAAAGGTATTATAACATGCTAGCAAATGCTAGCATGCTAACTGTCTGAACTGAGGTGATGACGATGATAACAATAAAAACTAGTATGTTAACATTGTCATTGTTCAGCCCCGTGCCTCAGAGCTCCCTCACATGTGGACTGCATGTGTGACAACGTGTACCAGAGTCGTCCTTCAATCAAAGCGTCCGCGGTTCGATTCCTGGATCTTCATGTTAATGTGTATTAACCCTAAATTGCTCCCGCACGCTGTGCATGTGTGTGAATGTTGTATGAAGGTTAGATAGATCCTGATGGTCAGGTGGCACCTAGTATGGCAGCCCCTGCCATCAGAGTATGAATCGATGTGGATGGGTGAATAATGACATGTAGTGCTTTGAGCGGTCGGAAGACTAGAAACGTGTGAAGTGCAGTCTATTTACCGTTTCCTGCTGATACAGGGTCCTTATGATTATACTATATATAGACTTGTCCTTGGTTGTGGGCGTATAATTACTGTCCCTTCTTTTTGTTTAAATACATTTCCACCCAATCAATCATCAAGGATCATGGCTACCACTGTGTTGTTACTCCAGTATTCATGATTACAACACTAAGAATGTACATTGGAATGGCTGTGATGAGTTGACTGTATTTGTGTCTACAGTATGTGTGTGTCAGGCATCACGTTTGCCAGCAGTAAGCAGCCAAGGTGGGGAAGTGCTTGATCTTCCCCAAAGCTGCAAGCCGCTGATAGGTCCCACATCTCAGCACACCACCCCTCATATTTCTTCATCTAATTGGATTGCAGCCTGTCAGTATCTCATTGTATACTACCTCCTCCCCCTCCCCACCCTCCTCCTCCTCCACATTTACGGCATTCTGCCACTGATTGCTTAGCTTGGAGCTTCCGGACACAGCCTAAGTAATGAGATTGCTTCATAATTTTTTAATCCTTTCATATTTGTCTCTTTTTTGTCTTGTCCCGCATCTCCTTCTGTCTTTATCTCCCTACCTTTTCTCTTAGTGGTTGTTTTCTCTCCTTCTCTGCCCCCAAGACCCTGATGAAGTCAAATAGTCTCCACGTTGTTTTTGTTTTTTGTAGCAATCTGTCACTAGGGACATCTTGTACGGTTATGCTGATGCATCTCAGGGTTGATGGAGACAGCAGGTGGGCAGATCCAGGATGACATCTGGGCTGTAGCTGCTGGACAGTGGCAGTACGGTGCAGTCCAGCTGTCAGATACAGTGGCGAGTTCAAATCAAACCTCAGTTGGACTGATGGTCATCCAACTACAGTCAGAATTGTATTTTCTCTTTTTTACTTCAGTTTTTTAGATATCTTTCTCTATAAAGTTGTTGCTTCCACACAAACACAATGCAGTGGTGGTCCCCAAATCAATGAAAATTATATTTAACACATGTGTGGTTTCAAGGTTTAAAAAGTCACATTCACAGTTTGAATCTGGGCTTTAATGTTGTCACAACAAATATTCCTTGAGTAAAAAGTCCTTCCAGAGACAAACTATGTTGGTTATTTGGGTGAACTGATCTTTTAGTTGTCACATGTTGATACTGTGGAATTAACCAATGGAAAAACATGATCAATGAATTGACAAGATAGAAGAATTATAGAACTGTTGGATGTCTTTTGTCCAGGTTGTGCTGGGAAAATTACAACCAAAATGTAAAAGTTGTAAAAGTGAGACCAGTACACACTAGGCCTGGGTGATGCAGTTCATATTAATCTAGATATTTGACGATATTGAAAATATCATCAAATTACAAATAAAAGATTCAAATTAATGTTCTAAACAATGACTTGTGTATGGGTATGTTATGCAGATATTTTCAACAAATTAAAAATGGTTTCAATCATTCACTTGGACTACATATATTTGTAGAACAATATACTCTTACATAATTTTCTTGAATGTTTGATAATCACCCTGAGACACGTTGACACTTGAACGTAAGCCGTTTAGAGAAGTATGGTAGCGACGCTCCTATTGTTTTATTAAGCTTGAACTCCAGAGGGCACACAAAGGCTCTCATACATAGTAACATGTGTTTTTTGGTATTATATTTTACACTTTGAAGAAATGTTCTGCTGGAAACTACACATAAGGACAATGTTTTGTGAATGTAAACATGGGTCTATGTGTTAACATATCTGCAGCTTTTGTTTAACACATTTTTCCAATCCAATATTCTACTGGTGAATACCGGATGAATAGCATTCCTGCCTGCTTGTTATCTATGCATTCGACCATTTGCATAGGTCTGAATGAATTCATGCTAGGTCACACATATCCAGCAGGGAGCATTGCTTTGAATCATCTCAAAGCACTTTCCCTCTAAATCACACATCCTGGCATTGCTGAGGCGTAAGGCTGCCAAACAATTCCATTTGCTGTTGTTTGATAGGTGGATCCAGGCTTCTCTCCAGGGCGGTGTTGTTTTTTTACATGAATTATGTTTCTATCTGTGTCTGGTGAAGTGACAGCAGCCCACAACCTGAGCGGAGTCTGAATCCTCACTGATTATTGCTACACTTAGAGCAAGAGCTTGGTCCCTGTCTCTCAGCACGTTTGGCACAAGCAGCGAGCAAAATGAAATGCAATAAAAGCATGTCTGGATTAGAGCTCGTTGAGCGAGAGAAGAGCCTTTAATTGCTCAGGCTTTGTACAGCTTCACAAAGAGCCAGCATTGCTAATCTGTAGCTCAAGGGTGAATGTTTGTGACGGAACAAGCAAAGAGAAGTAGAAAGAAGGCTTTCCAGGAGGATTTGAACATAGTTGGTGACAAAGGCAAACACGTTTCAATTAACTGTTGGCAGATCGTTTCATTTCTTTCATCATGACATGATTTTGCGAGTGTGAATCAGAATGCTTATATTATACATCAGTGAGGACTTCACTTTATGTTTTTTGGAGAAACTACAGACATCGTTCAGTTCTTCAAGGTTTTTAATTACATTTTTGATTTATTTTCATAGTTGCGATAACAATGTACTCACTAAGGTAATGCCTGATATGTGGAAGCACAGTGACATTGCAAGTCTGACATGGCAAAAAAATGAAATGTTCATCAAGCTTAATCTGACAGTGAAAACAAAGGTAGCCGCTCAATAGATTACCCACACTGTCCATTATAACCATTCATCACAGTGAACAGACTCGCTTCCTTATGCAATAAGGTATTATTACTCAAATGTTTGATACCCTCACAATTGGTTTTATTCTAAATAAAGTGGTTGAGATAATCTGGATAAACTGTTTTATCTGAGTTGTCATGTTCTTTGCCAACTCTTCCAATACTGACACTTGATCATTGCCCCTCAGTATCGGTGATCAACACAACGAGGCCCCCTTTGGTGGCCCTATGTGACGCACCAGGCTTTCAACTTAATCCAATGTGAACCCTCCCGCATACATTCTGGTTCCTAAAAAAATATATCTTGTAACTCTTTATAATCTTAGGCTCTTCTAGTAAAGTCCTGAGACCTCCACTACCTTGTAGTTGTATTGTCACTTGTCAAGGATGCTTGTAATGCTGCACAGTGTGATGTCTTTAATAAAAAATGGAGAAAGGGTGGTATGTATAAGTGTAGTGAGGCATAAGCTATGCTTAAATAACACAGAATATCCATCAATTATCTTTAACCTGCATATCCTGTCCATGTTCGTGGGGGGGCTGGAGCCGATCCTGACTTTGATGAAGGCAGGGTTCACCCTGGACAGGTAGCCAGACCATCACAGGGCTGACACATAAAGACAGACAACCATTCATGCTCACATTCACACCTACGGGCCATTTTGAGTCATCAATTATCCTGAACTGAGTCTTTGGACTGTGGGAGGAAGACGGAGAACCTGGAGAGAACATGCAAACCCGGGCCCCTCTTGCCATGCTAGTCACTGCACCACCGTGCAGCCCGCTGACAATGAATAGTTAGCAGCTCATCTGATCACAGGAATGTTTCTTCTACCTTTACAATCACTTTTCCAGTCATTTCCTCCCCACCGTCAACAAGATAAGCAATGTATCCTCACATTTGTGTGTGTTTTCCTCCAAAATCCAGGTACACGTGTCGATTTCCACTTGGTTAGGTTGAGGAAATCGAGGTCTAAGATTGGTGTTTGTTAGACTCTACCACCTCCGTACTGTGTGGACTTTTGGGAGGCGGATTTTCTCACCTACTGTAGACTTCAGCTGTTTTCTCATATGAACTCTGAATGAATGTTGAGAGAATCGGCTCCGGATATTGTCTGAGGTTTCCTGTTCACATGTGTAGCACACAACAGGTGATTGTCTGTGTCAGATGCATTCTTATCTACTGGAAGTACTTGGTTTAGGTGATGCATGGTGTCTGGGTAAAGTGTGCAGGGGCCAGAACATGACACGGATTACACTTGGGTCTGGTAGCTAGTTGGTTATTTGGTCATAAACAACCAACTCTTGCACTTATTGTAAGTCGCTTTGGATAAAAGCGTCAGCTAAACCTTTAGCGTTAGCTTCTGTTAGCTGTCCCCCGGCAGCCCCCGAGCAGCCGGATGGCTGGGTGACTGTTCAAAGGGGTTTTAAGTCCAAACAGAAGCCCACTGAGCACCGCCAACCTCTTCACGTTTCAAACCAGTTTTCCCCACTCAGCGACGCACCCGCTGAGAAACCCACTCTGAGTCCTAAAAAGTAGGATGGGAGCCAGAGCCTTCAGTTATCAAGCTCCTCTTTTATGGAACCAGCTTCCACTTTCAGTCCTGGAGGCAGACACAGTCACCTCATTCAAGAATAGACTTAAGACTTTCCTCTTTAATAGTGCTTATAGTTAGGGCTGAATCAGGTTTGCCCTGGTCCAGCCCCTTGATATGCTGCTATAGGCTTATAGGCTGCTGGGGGATGTTTTAGGATACACTGAGCACCTATCTCCTCTTCTCTCTCTCCTTATGGATGAATTTACATCTCTCCATTGCACCTTATTAACTCTGCTTCCTCCCCGGAGTCGTTGTGACTTCACGTCTCATAGGGTCCATTGGACCTGGAGGTGTCTGATGCTGGTGAGCCGGCCTCCCATTGGCCCTGCTGATGCCCCGCCCCCCCTCCTCTCTACCTCCTTCTGTTTCATGGATTGGAGTTCCATTCATACATTGTCATATTCATGTAATGTGTTTATGTAACTTTTTAATGCTGTTCATTCTGTACACATGACATCTATTGCTTCTGTCCATCCGGGGAGAGGGATCCTCCTCTGTTGCTCTCCTGAAGGTTTCTTACCTTTTTTCCCTGTCAAAGGTTATTTTTTGGGAGTTTTTCCTGATTCGATGTGAGGTCAAAGGTCAGGGATGTCGTATGTGTACAGATTGTAAAGCCCTCTGAGGATAATTTGTAATTTATGATATTGGGCTATACAAAATAAACTGAATTGAATTGAATTGAATTGAATTGAAATGACATGTAATGTAACTCTCTTGCCATTCCGGCAACTTTATTAATGTGTTTGGTTTCAGCCTTTACTGACAACAGTGGCCAAATGTCCAATCCTCTCCAGTTCCACTTTTTCATTACCGTGTTCATTTCAATGACCCTTCTTCTTCACCCTCTGATGTTTGTTGCAGCTGCATGACAGAAACAACATCAACACACCCACTCGGTTGCTGTGAATGACTGGCTCTATTCATGGCTCCTTTGGACATTATACAGACTTTGTTCAAGGGGGTTGGCAGGATAACATCGATTAATGTCCAATGGTTCGTTCATTTGCGCTTTCACAAGGGTAATCTAAGAAGTTCAGGTGTGAGAGGGGCTTTGGTTTGGCTGAAACAAAGGTCCTAATTACATTTTTCATTTCAATTTCTTCCATTCGGATAAAATCCAGATAAGGTTTAAAACAATTTAATTTAAAATTAAGCCACTGTTGTTGGCCAAGCATGTTCTGTAACATCTGGCACAGTGCATTCTATATCTAAAACTTAAAATATATAAAAAAATACAATATCATGTTTCGCAACCCCATCATTTCCCCCACATAATAAGGATGACTTTGGCTCAGTGGTGAGCAGATTCATTCTTCAATTAGAGGTTCGATCCCCGGCTCCACTACTTCATGTCGATGTGTCCTTGGGCAAGAACACCCAAAATGCTCCCGCAGCTGTGTGTGAAAGTTAGTTAGTCCTGGTGTGCAGGTGGAACCTTAGTTCCTCCCATCAGTGTATGAATGGGTGTGAATGGGTGAATGATGACAAGTAGTGTTAAAGAGCTTTGAGTGGTCAGAAGGTCCATTTCATTATCATAATGATGAGTTGCTGATAACCCTGAAGAACAGTTTAAATGAACTCTATAGAGGGAAATCAATAACTATACTAAGCTGCAATGATTAAAATGAAATTTAAAGATGTGTGATATTTACAAATTGATGAGAAATGCCAGCTTTAGACAGGTTCAATAGCTCATTTGTTTCATTGACTGAACAAAACAAAAAGGAAGCTTGAGAAGTATTCTGGCATGTCGGAGCTTGACGAAGAACTAAACTGCAAAGCATGTAAAACAACACATGACATGTGATATGTCACTTTTTCATTCTTAAGCTGACATTAATATCTTAATGACTCAACGGTGACTAAAATGCCACATTTACAGCTGGTGCCTGCTGCAGATATTCACATGTGCCACTGCCTCTCTCATCTGCTGCTAGAAAAACAGGCCGGGCATCTCGGCACAGAGCATCGCTCGTCTTCTCTCTAAGCAGATTAATGCATCCGCACTGATATGAGCTGGAGCCGCCTATTGATCCACTCTGCTTCGTCTTTGTCCTCGGTCATTATGGAGATGAGAGAGTGACCTTTTCCATAGGTGTCAGGAGAGAAAAGGAGACTGTTTAACAGCTTTGAGGAGAATAAAGAGACGCTGCTTTACAGTGCTGGTTACTTCAATGAGCACAAACATTGCTGTATATCCTCATGCTGATATATGCAGTACATGTACAATATGCATCTGCCCCACTATGGTATTAAAAATACCATTCAACATGAATGCAGGTAATTCTCTATCATGTCTCATCATGTCGACATATTTTAATATTTTTCATCTGTTGATTGATTTAAAGAGTGCTCTTCCCTATTGTAGTGACAATAGTAGTAGCAGAAGTTATGTGATAGTAGCACTTGAAGTTCAGTAGCCTCCATAGTTGCAGTACTGGTACCAGTAGAACGAAAGTACAGATATTAATAAATGTACAGTAGCAATTATGATTTTATTAGTACTGTTGTAGTATAGGTGCAGTAGGAGGGTATTAGTAGTTGTATCCAATTCTATTCAGTTTATTTTGTATAGCCCAAAATCACAAATGACAAACTCCCCTCAGAGGGCTTTACAATCTGTACACATATGACATCCCTGTCCCAGGACCTCACATCTGATCAGGAACAACTCCCCAAAAAGATTAGTAGCACGGGGAAAAAAAGAGTTGGTTACTAAAATATTTTTTTGTATTTAAGGAGGACATCCAGACAATTGTATTTCTCCTCACAGCCCAAATACATGCTTATTAAGTCAGACAGGCTTTCACATACTGTAGTTTTCAGCTGCATGAATGAGAGAGTTTTAAAAAGAATCCAGTAATCAGGGTTTGAATCCTTTCTTCCTGGTGGTTTTGTCACCTACTGTTGACTACTCTGAACTTCAATAATTGGGACTCATGGTTTATTCAAGGACACGCTTACATTCTGTTGTGGCTCTCTGACAGCCTAGGGGAAAGACATCAAAGTTTCCCTTAAGGTGGTTCGGACCTTTTCACATTCTTCCTCTTGCTGCATCACGAAGACTAGAAAACTGCTACTGAAGTGAAGAAAAAGAAAAAGAAAGGAACAGCACAAGCTGCATCCTTTGTCGAGAACCTTTAACAGGCTGAGGCTGGAAACGAGTGTCGTGCTCCTTGGATATTATTCTAATGTATAGATTGGATGACCCTGGTGTTTGATATCATGTTGACTCAAAGTTGATCTCTCCTGCATTGTGTGAAAGCAATAATTTACATCTGTAAAATGAACTGACAAATATAGATGTACACCTTCTGAAGTTTCTCTCTTCACTGAACTAAAACAGGCCTTGTTAACTCATCGTAAAACACACTTCCTCCAAACTGACAGAAGCTAAATGAAACTTACAGACCACGTCTTGGTTAGTCTTTCCACTGTTCCAACAATCAGCAGCTGTGGTTTAGTGGAAATAAATCCTTACTTCACAGAGTAAGATGTGAAAACAGTGTTTTCTGCCTGGTTCTGTTGCCCAGCTGCTCTCACTCCTTCAGAGGCAAACCATAAAATTAGAAAGAATTATAAAATCCTCCGGCTGGTCTTGATCTTATTTTCCAGTTTATCTTTGGGATCCTGAACTAGGTCCCCAGTAGAAGAGGAAACACTTTCATGCATAGAAACACGCTCGCACTGGGTTATCGTCGGCATCAGCAATCAACAGAAACGGCCCACACTGACATCCAAAGCAGCAGAATCATTTTTCTGTGGGCATTAGAGTGCAATTGAAGCAAAGGCTTCTCCAATCAGTGTTTGCTTACAGCAGCTCAGATTCCAGAGAGTCCCTGTTGGCCAAAACACTGTCAAATTTAGCCTTGGAAAAATACTTATCTATAACATCTTCTGCACTAATAATAATAATAATGCATTCTATTTGTAAGGCACTACATTCAATCCCAGAGTGCCACAGAGCCAGTACATATAGTTAAAACTAACTATAATTAAAAAAAGGAATAGTGGACAAGTCATAAAACTCAACTCAAAGTCATAAACGCCTTCCTGAATAAAAAGGTTTTTAGACCAGTCTTTAAAGAGTCCAGTGTCTGTGTTGCCCTCAGTTAGTAAGGGAGACTGGTCCATAAGCAAAAGGTCTTTAAAGAGTCCAGGGTCTGTGTTGCCCTCATGTGGTCAGGGAGACTGGTCCATAAGCAAAAGGTCTTTAAAGAGTCCAGTCTCTGTGTTGCCCTCATGTGGTCAGGGAGACTGGTCCATAAGCAAAAGGTCTTTAAAGAGTCCAGTCTCTGTGTTGCCCTCATGTGGTCAGGGAGACTGGTCCATAAGCAAAAGGTCTTTAAAGAGTCCAGTCTCTGTGTTGCCCTCAGTTAGTCAGGGAGACTGGTCCATAAGCAAAAGGTCTTTAAAGAGTCCAGGGTCTGTGTTGCCCTCAGGTGGTCAGGGAGACTGGTCCATAAGCAAAAGGTCTTTAAAGAGTCCAGGGTCTGTGTTACCCTTAGGTGGTCAGGGAGACTGTTCCATAAGCAAAAGGTCTTTAAAGAGTCCAGGGTCTGTGTTGCCCTCAGGTGGTCAGGGAGACTGTTCCATAAGCAAAAGGTCTTAACGAGTCCAGGGTCTGTGTTGCCCTCAGGTGGTCAGGGAGACTGTTCCATAAGCAAAAGGTCTTAACGAGTCCAGGGTCTGTGTTGCCCTCAGGTGGTCAGGGAGACTGGTCCATAAGTGGTGTACTGCTGAGCAGAAGGCCGGTCCCCCATGGGACGGAGCTTGGTGTTGGGGACCCGAAGGAGCGAGCTGTTTGTAGATCTGAGGGTATGGGTGGAGGTTTGGGGAGTAATGGGTTCTTGTAGGTAGGGAGGTGCATGTCCATTTATGCATTTATGGGTGAGTAGGACTTTGTAGTCAATCCGGGTTGAGACAGGGAGCCAGTGGAGTGAGTGGAGAACGAGTGTTATGTGCTCATATTTCTGGACTCTCATCAGGATCCTGGCAGCGCTGTTTTGAATGTATTGTAGTTTCTGGATGTTCTTGCCAGTGATCCTAGTGAAGAGTTAATTACAGTAGTCCAGTCTAGAGGAGATGAATGCGTGGACGAGCTTCTCTGCATCTGACAGGGTTAAAGTGGGGCGGAGTTTGGAGATGTTTTTGAGATGATAAAAGGAGGTTTTGCACAGGTGTTTTATATGATCATTAAAGGTCAGGTGAGGATCAAACCTAACTCCTAGATTAGTGACTGTGGAGGAGAGGGGTTTGACCTGACCGTCAAAGGTGAGATGAGTTATGGAGGATGACTGAACCTGGTGTGTTTTGCTACTGTTTAACTGGAGAAAGTTGTCGCTCATCCATGTCTTTATCTTCCCAAGACTGGCGGTGCAACATGAAACGGCTGCAGAGGGGCTTGGGGCAGTTTTTATATAAAGCTGTGTGTCGTCAGCATAACAGTGGAAGGACATCCTATGTCTGCCGATGACATGACCGAGAGGTGCATGTAAATAATGAAGAGGATGGGGCCGAGGACCGACCCTTGGAGAACACCACAGGAGAAGTCTGGACTTGCATCTTCCTAGTGAGACATATTCAGTTCTGACAGAAAGGTAGGACTGAAACCACTTGAGTGCAGAGTCTGATAGTGGTGTAGAGGCGCTCTAGGAGGATAGTGTGATCCACTGTGTCAGGTCCAGGAGGATGAGGAGTGAGGGTGATCCTGCATCGGCTGTCATTAGCAGATCATTCCTAACCCTGAGCAAAGCTGCTTCAGTGCTCTGGGCTGAACGAAATCCTGTTGTTGTGTTTGAGGTGGTTCTGAAGTTGAGAGGCGACTACCTTCTCTAACACCTTGGACAGGAAGGCAAGGTTGGAGATAGGTCTGTAATTGGCTAGAACCTCCGGGTCCAGGGTGGGCTTCTTTTTCACTAGTATTTTGGAATGCCATTTTTATAGTTGGGATCGTCTTTTGTCATTCCACAGTATACATCAGACTGACACATACGGACGGATACTTTGCAAAATGTCAAAGCCAAGTTATGACAAGTTTGTCTGCATGTATTTCTTGTCAAACCATTATTTGTTTAATAGACATTGCGAACCTTAACGGTCACAGTTCTTATAAATCAAGGGCTATTGATCCCCTTTAGTCTTCCCTGTCCATGTGGAGCAATTACCTGTCATAGTGACTGGATATGGCTTCTCCAAAATATGTTCATCAGGGGAGACCAGTCAGATGAAGAAAAGATAGTTTATGATTAACAGATTATGTGATGATGAGTTTTGACCTGCGTCTTTGGCTCTTGGAATCTACAGGGAGATGTGTGTGCAGCACCTGGTGGTGGTGGTGGTGTCTGATGAGGCCAATAGAAATATGAGTTGATGAAGTTAATGACTCTGAGAATACTGGGTAGGGGTGGGGGGTGCAACAGCAGCATGCATGTACTGAAGGTAGAGAGACAATCATTTAGAAGAACAAAGGCCAGCACCCCTCTCCTTTGTCCACCTGCACACTTATAATGGGGAGCAATCACCATTAGCCCCAGGTGAGGCCAATTAGGCCTCCACCTGGTACTGTTCGCTGAGCGCATTCCCCCATTTCCCTCTGCAGCTGAGCCTAACCACACCCCGCCACCACATATGCTATTTCATGAAGCCAAAAAGTCAGATACAATGTTGTCACTGCACCTTCACAACACACAGTAAAAATGCATGAAAAGGTAATTGTGCATACAGGTAGATGGATCTTGCACAAGTTTCCCGACTTGGAATTCAGACTCGAATGACTGTTCAATTGCACTTTTCTTAAGTTCTGAATTTCTCTTCCTGAGTTCTGAGCACAATGGATTGCAGCTCTTCAAAAAAAATTGAGAAACAGATCATCTGAAAATGACTAATTTTTGCAACTATTTCTATAACTTTTTTTGATTCAACATCATTAATGCTTTTGAGGGAAGATTGTCTTAGAGTTTGCGCTATACTGCATTGGTATGATTGACATGCTAACATGACCAGTACCAGAGTGTGGCTTTATGAAAAGCGTTGTCCCACATTTGACACGTACATTCTCACACCAGTCTTAGCACAGGTGGGAGAGGGTTTCATCTCCAGTTGTTATTCTGACTGGCATTAACTTCGAACTAATCTGATTTCACATATGTGTTAGTTCATAGTTAAATAAATCTTGTAAAGCAAATGTATTTATGTTCAGATTCATCAACATCTTTTTAAAATGAATTTCTTTTTTGTTTGTTTGTTTTCTTAACTACTAATAGTGAAAACAATAGACATTGTAAATTGTTTGTATTAAGACTTACACTATCTGTCACATCTTGTGGCAGCAGGGTCAATTTGGGCTTCTGTGTCATTCACTGTATTTCTTGTGGATTTACCTGCCAATGTGTGCAAAAAGCCATATGTGTTTGAGCATCAAGGAGCAGGGTGGGAATAAACCCTGATTGTTTGAAGCAGATAGCTAATAGCCGGCAGAGAGTGGGAGCTATTATTGTGGAAATGAAGCATTGTTAAAGAAACATAAGAATTCCCTCAGCGGATGATAGCCTCGTGAAGGGGTCTCAGATTAGATCTCACAGGTGCACTTGGGAGGGGAGCGCTGATCATTACACTGGGAGAATTATAGCGGCTCATCAAATCTCCTCAGGAAGGAATATTAAGTCTCATTACAAGGAGGATAGGCAGGGAAGAAGCCACTGATGTGAGCAATTTACGAGAATTGTTTGGCTTTTAAGCTTTGGCTTTTTACAAGACATTTTCAGTCTGCCAATTGACTCACAGTAGTGTAACAGCACTAATGCAGTGCTCCACGTAAAAAAGTGGTGAAGGGAAATACGGCTAAAATTCAGCTTTGAAAGATGGAATGGATGCAGAGCTTTGTGAGTGAATGTTCCTGTCTCTGTCCAGAAGCATAAGACAGGTTATCTCTGCCTTGATGTCAGTGTGAAGTACAGCGAAGAAGAGCAGTGAACGGGCAGAGGGTGACTGAACTTTTGATTTATTCTGCGGCTATGAAGTTATACTTTCTGCTGTCAAATTCACTGCAGCTCTGTGAAATAAAACTTCAATTCTCACATTCAAATATATAGTCATAATGTGCATATGGGCACAGCTTATCGTGGCACATTGTTAAACTCAATCAAAATGTCTGGTCAGTTCTTCCGGGTTTCATTTGACAGCGACTGCTGAATTCAACACTAAATAAAAAGTAATGGATTTGTGTACACTGCGACACAATGTACAATTGCACGGTAAACATCTAGTATTAATAGCTTTATTATTTCACTGTTTAAATGAACAACTGGATTGCACCCAGTTGTTCATTTAAAGTGACAGAAATTGTTGAATGCAACTAAATTCTGACATGGGCCGGGTGGAGGTGAGGGACATGCACACACTGTTTAAAGCACCCTAACTCCTTCACTGCCTGTGACAGTTATACTTAGAACTTAGGTATAACAGCATGTTCCTAAAATGACTGTATGTACTGATTCATAATACTCTCTCTGTCATCCATTCTGACCCACGAGAGGTGTGTGGTGGTTTCTGGTTCTACAGAGACCCTGTCCTCTGCCTTGACAAATATCTGATAATAACAACAGGTTGTGAAGCCTGTTCTCAGTCCCAGGTCATCAAATACTTCCTGTTCCAGATATTCTACGTTTCTATTTTGATGTGTGAAAAGTTTGATGATCATTATTATTATTATTTTAGGCTTTGTTTAAAAAAATTTAAAAAAAATACTAAAAGTAATACATACAGGAAAATAAATATATAAAATATTGCTAGAATATGGCTGCTCCATCACTTGGTGTTTTTTGGATTGAAGCTTTCTGCCATTGTTGCAGCGATGTGTTATGGCACAGGCTGTAGCACCATTCTATATAATCTAACAATTTAAAACGGGACTGGCAGTGTGTTAAATGGCAGTGGATGAAATCCAAAGCAAAGAGCAGGCAGGAAAGTGAAAACAGAAATATCTGCATCTGCACAGCCAAGTGATCATTGAGTCTATGGTACGAATCAACATCCCTCCAGCAATATCTGTTATTCTCTTTCATTCTCTGCAGCCTCTGTCTCTGAGGGTGGTGGATCTACCACCCAAGGGAGCCCTCCAGAGAGCGAGGCCCAGGACTCAGGCAGGGGGCCCCCCGTTGTAACCACCGTCTCGCCTGTCAACATCCCAAACCACCACTCACTCTACCGAAAGCCCCTCTACTTTGAAGACGGCGGGTTATCCGGGTCTCAGCGCACCTTGTCCACCCTGCCATCCAGGGGTTCAGATGAGAGTGCTGAAATCTCCAATGTGCAAACAACCCTTGTAATGCATGCAATAGCAGCCACTTCTCACTCCAATAACCCTGTTCCAGTCACCAGCAGGGCTCCACAACATGCTGCCAGCCTTGCATCTGCTGGTCCTGCTGCAAAGGAGAAAGATGTAGTGAGGCCCGGTCAGCCTGGACTGAAGCCCAATGGCAGTGATGAGGAGGAAACAACCACCACCATCATCACCGGCGTGCAGAGTCCAGGTAAGAGTATTTAGCCTTTTTTAAATATATCACTTGGCATAACAATCATATTCCTTCATGATTCGAAAACAACTGTAGGGGAAAACGTTTTCTTTTAGTGGAGTATGAAAGATGAGGTGGGGTTGAGGAGTCTCACAGCCAGAGAACGGAGCTGCTCTGAAGTCTGCTGGTTCATCAGCTGATACGTCTGCATCTCTTTGAAGGAGCAGCAGGTGAACCGGTTGTGGCTCGATGGGTTTGAACCTGAGAGTCCCGGTGCTGTTGAAGACGTTGTGCCTGGTCCCTGTATCAAAGAAGTCAACTCCATCTGACCTCAAGGACTTCCAACCAGTTGCCCTCACATCCCATGTGATGAAGGTGCTGGAGAGGCTGGTCTTGGCTCACCTTGGACGGCGGGTGAAATCATCACTGGACCCTCTGCAGTTTTCTTACGAGCCTCGTGTGGGAGTGGACGACGCCATCATCTACCTGCTGCAACGAGCTCAGTCCACCTGGCTGGAACCGGTGGCTCTGTGAGAATCACTTTCTTTGACTCCTCCAGTGCCTTCAACACCATCCAACCACTGCTGCTGATTGAGAAGCTGCGGGTTGTGGGGTTCAACGCGTCCACCGTCTCCTGGATCACTGACTACCTCACAGGCAGACGGTGGTCAGTGATATTGGAGCCACACAGGGTACTGTTCCGTCTCCCTTCCTGTTCACCCTGTACACCAGTGACTTCCAGTACAACTCAAACTCTGCAGTGGTCGGGTGTATTAAGGATGGACAGGAGGAGGAGTACAGGGCAGTAACGGATGACTTTGTGGAGCGGGCCGGTAGAAATCACCTCCTTCTGAACGTGGCCAAGACCAGAGAGATGGTGGTGGACTTCAGGAGGAAGACGACGGCTCCACAACCGCTGAGAGTTCTGGAAGAGAATGTGGACATGCTTGAGGAGAACAAGTTCCTGGGTGTCTCTATGGACAGCAGACTGAACTGGAAGGCCAACATCAACGCTGTGTACAACAAGGGGATGAGTCGACTCTTTTACAGGGGAAACGGTTGGAGGGAAAAGTGCTGGAAGAACGATCTGGTAGTGAGTGTGTGTGAAGCTGGGGTTTAAATACTGAACGGAGTAGGTCTGAACACATTTAATGATCTGTAAATACATTTTAAAAAACTACTTTTAGACATTTCTCTACACAGGAAGCTTTTCGAAGGCAAACATGATCAGATCTGTGAAGTTGAAGAAAAAAATCTGTATGTAAATTATGAATATTTATTCAGATTGTGATGTGTGTATTTGTCAAAGTGTTCAAATTGCTTAGTATTTGTGTTTAGATTGGAATATGCATTTGTGAGTACCTCAAATTACACACAAATCCTTACATAGAATACATTGTTCACATTTGAAAATCGTATTTTTTATTGTAGATCTTATAATAGACATTTATGACCATTTTGGGACTAATTTCACACCAAAAAAACTAAATAGAATTTGGGTCAGTGCCTTCCAAAATGACTCATATGCTCATTGAACAACTAAAATGGCCTGGTTAAGGTGAGGGAAAGGTCATTTTCATGGTTTAAAGAACTTAACAGCTGGTAGTTTATGTTGTCCCATGGCCTCAGTGCCATGTCTGGACAATAAAAATACAATATTGAGGGTAAATTCACCAGCCAAAACCAGATTGCGTGTGCGTGCATCTCAGTCTCATTGCCATGCTGCTGTTTGTCCTTTCAGTTGCCTGCCAGCTGAACTTGACTGGGCCAGAAGGATACATAGAGGCTCCGCCACAGTCCAGCTCTGCTCTTCACTCCACTGTGGACTGCAGCTATGTCATCACTGTCTATATGGGCTATGGTGTGGAGGTGCAGGTAAGAGCAACATCCATCACTGCATACGTTGGAGTCCTGATTCTCTCCAGCAAGCCAACAATTCCTACTTAAGAAGTGTACTACTGTGATACATTTCATCTACTAAATGGATGGAAAGGTGTGTACTTAATAACTATAGTAGCTACATAGATGTGAAATAATACTTTTTATATTTGAGATTTATGGTATCAATATTAAAAACATGGCAGTCTGATTTGTATAATATTCAAGTGATGGCTTTCATAGAAGAGAAATGCACCTCGAAGGGAATGCTAATTTATCTTATTACTGGTTATAGTCTGGTTATGGACTGGTTCTAGTGGAAAATAAAGACTGAGTGGATTTGTTATACTGGGACAGAGAAACTGAGAGGACTGGTTAAAGTGGGAGAGAGAGGTTGAGAGGACTGGTTAAAGTGGGAGAGAGAGGTTGAGAGGACTGGTTCTAGTGGGACAGAGAGGCTGAGAGGACTGGTGACCACATATATATATATATATATATATATATATATATATATATATATATATATATATATATATATATATTTATTTATTTAAATATTCATTCACTTCACTAATGCCCAGGATCAGGGTCGGGTGAAAGGATGAACTAGGTGCAAAGAAACCATGACAGCACATTAGTCTAATGTTTTTTACATGGACATATACTGAAAGTGCATATACTGTATGTTGACATCATCGTAGGGGTATGTGGTTATTATATCACGGCTATGAACCAATCAAATTTGAAATTATTTAATTGTATACATATTCACGTTGTGTGTGTCATGTTAATGCTGTGACTGATGTTGAAATTGATTGTCTTCCTAGAATGGAGACAGATTTTATCGCTGTTTAATGATTATACAATATCTTAAAACATGTTGAATTCGAAATTCATAGCATATGCCTGTGGCTCTCAGCTAGAGGTGCTTACAGCGCTAACAGTGTTAAGAGGAAACCAGAGGGTGGTTGCTACCCTTCTACCACATTGACATCAGTCAGGACGGCAGTATCAGCTGCTACCTCCGTGTGAGAGCCGTGCAGCGCGGCGGCTGTGAGCTAACCAGTGGGGCACGCTCACATGCACTTTGTCTTTATATAGTATTTGTTTTTTGTTTTCTTCATTATAACCATCATTTCAAAGGTCCCCTGGCCTTAACGAAGTAGTCATTGTAAAACAAACCACAATGTTTTTGAAACCTTAACACAGTTCTTATTTTGCCCAAATTACAATCTTATTGTGTCTAAACGTAAACAAACCTTAACCGTAGAATCATAAATCTGACTTTTCAACACAGATCTGTAACAGTTTTGAAAGTAACCACATGTTGTCCCTGACCAGGGGTCCAGATCAGAAAACTCCTGTCTTTCAAGAGCAGGGGTATTCAACTAAAATTCAGTGAGGTCCAGTTAGAGAGAATTTCCTCATGCAAAGGTCTGGAACATCAAAATAATGTAAATGATGCGCTCTATGATTTTGTGCCATGTATTGAAGGAAGCCAACAGTTGTATTAACGTCTGTTTGTAGTCAACAACTAAATAAAGAACATCTAAACAATATTTATTATCGAAGTAACTGGATTCATTATCAATAATAAACACTCTAATAATAAATGCATGATCTTCTCTTATTTCAAGTAAACTGAAGGCTGGAACTAAAACAGAAAGCTTTTGAAAAATGTGACTCTTCAAATAAAGTACTACAATTTTCCTGCAGCTTTAAATTCAGTTTATTCGGGCGTCAAGTGATGTCAATCAAAAGAGCTAAGATATTATATTCTTGCCATCTACAAATAAAAATGTGTGTTGTTATTAAACCACTTGTTTCAGCTCATTTCTCCTCTCCGTTCACATCATTGTTGGTCAGTTAATTCATGTGTTAGGATTCTGATCATCTTGGGCTCTAAGGTCCGAATAGCATCACTAGAGAGGATGTACAATGTGTGTTATTGGTTGGTGTTTGGTGGTTGATGTTTCCTGGACTGCTGAACGAGAGCCGGAAATGCTGGAAAAGCTGCGCCGGTTAAATAGAAGTGATCTATGAAAATGTAAGAATTCTCCGGACCGCGGTCCGCTTGTTAGTGACCCCTGTTCTTTGATGGACTTGGTATAGCCCACCAGGAAAAGTCATAATTCAGAAAATTTGTATATGAGTCCTTCAGTAACCCTCTGTTAATTCAGCAATTATGCTAATCATTTCAAAACATTCTAGACATTTTGATCTTTTCTGTAATATTTTTGTTATCTATTTCTGTCAGTGTGTGAAATAACACAGCCAGCTTTCACTCACCCTAAGGCCCATGGTGTTAGCATGCAGCACTTTGAGCCAAGACGCTCCAGCAGAAACACAGATGCATCACTTGGCTACACATCGCTACATTTACCTACATTACCTACATTTACCTAGATAAACTAAAAAGATTTTAACACACACGAGTGAAGGAAGAAATATTTTAACCACCTTTCCAAAAAGTGTGACGTATCAACGAAGACTGTACTTGCATACAGTGGCGATGCAAATGCACTGTAGATGTCCAATGTCACCTCCACAAATGTGTTTGGCCCGTAGACAATGGCGAGCGCTCCAAATGGTTACGGCCACTCTATCCACTACAGGGCATTCACAGTCGCTTTGAAGCGTCTGACCTTTTTGGGGAGGCTTATGTGATGATTTAAGTAGCGCCCTTGTCTCTACCTGAAAACCCCCTCCTCCACATGATTAACTCCAAGAGCTTTGCTTCCTGCTGCTCATAAAATATACAATGGCTATTACACTGCTGACCTTCCAGATGCCTGGCCTAATATATTTAGGATAAAAAATGAATATGTGGTTGCAAATCATGGTCAATGACGTCTTCCAGCTGCCGATGTGGGAAGAAAAGGACAGGGATGAGAAATAAATGACATGAAAGGAAGACATGTCAGAAAGCCAGAAAGCAAAAGGAAGAGGAAGAAAAGAAAATGGCTCAGCTCCTTCCTTCTCAATCTTCAATTTTTTAATATACGCATATTTTTTTGACTGTCTGCAATTTAATTATGTTGCTAGTACATGCCATCTTCAGCATAAAACATCTGATCAGTTCCAGCTCAATTAAATTCAATTCAGTTTATTTTATTTTGTATAGCCCAAAATCACAAATTATCCTCAGAGGGCTTTAAAATCTGTACACATACGACATCCCTGACCTTTGACCTCACATCGGATCAGGAAAAACTCCCCAAAAAACCTTTCACAGGGAAAAAAGTGAAGAAACCTTCAGGAGAGCAACAGAGGAGGATCCCTCTCCACAACCATAGATGTCATGTGTACAGATGAACAGCGTTACATAAACACATTCAATGAATATGACTGACTGATTGTGAATAATGAGTAGTAGGCATGGACCACAATACAGATTTCCACAATCCATTAAACAGAAGGAGATAGAGAGGAGGGCATGGCCATGACAGGAGGCAGGGCCACGGAGGCAGGAGGCACAAAGAAGGAGGCCAATCAGGAAGGAGGCCAAGGCATTTTGGCTTCCTCCAGGCACCTGTTCCCTGAGCCACTCCCCCCACTGTGGGAGTCTTGTATTACCCCCATCTCCAGCAAAGCAGCAAATTCCCTTCGTGTTCAGGTAACCTCTAGGGTCGTGACCGCACCGTCACGTGGAGTCTCAATATGATGCGCTATGAGGTTTGTGCCACCTGGCAGGACTGAGAACAAGTCAGCAAACTGCTAATGCAACCGGGCAATGTCTGTTCTCTGGGTCCCGGAGAGATGGTCTTCACAAAGGAGCGAGGCCGGATTAGTAGATTTTGGAGCCTCAGGCCCCAGCTCCTCTCTCTCAGATACCGCAGACACCAGAGAAACAGACTCCGCCTCCCTCCATGCTTTTAGGAGGTTGAGGTGGTAGATCTGTGTAGCTCCGCCCCTGTCAGAACGCACCACCTCATAGTCGACATCCCCCACTCGCCGTGTGACCACAAAGGGCCCTTGCCACTTGGCGAGGAGTTTAGAGCTGGAAGAAGGAAGCAATACAAGTACCTCCTCTCCCAGTGTGAATTGTCTCAGCCTGCCCCCTCTGTCGTACAGTCGTTGTTGACGCCCCTGGGCCTGGAGCAAATTCTCACGTGACATCCTACCCAGTGTGTGGAGTTTTGGTCGCAGGTCCAGGACGTACTGGACCTTGTTTTTACTGGTGCTTGGCCCCTCCCCCCAGCATTTTTTAATCCGGTTGAGCACCCCCCGCGGAGTCTACCGAACAACAGTTCAAAGGGAGAAAATCCTGTGGAGGCCTGGGGGACCTCCCGCACTGCAAACAACAGAGAAGCTAGCCATTTATCCCAATTACGGACTTCAAAGTCTTTTGCAGATGCTCCACCAGACCGTCGGTCTGTGGGTGGTACACACTGGTCCAAATAGATTTAAATTACTTTTTAGTATACTTACTAGACAGAGGAGAGGTTAATGAGGCCAAATAGAATGATATGACAATTCATGATGAAAGCAAGGGCGTATAGGTTTACTTTTAGCAATGGGCAGATTCTACAGTCAACGAAAAGAAAGAAAAAACTAAAAGAACTATGTGAATAGCTGAGATTTGGCCTCGAAAATCTAGGACTTAACAACAGTCCCGGCCGCATGGAGGGGCATTGTGGGTACAGGCCCTCCCGCGTGTATATGTTCTGTTGGTTTTGCTGTTTGCGACGGCTTTCCCAAACCTAATTACGTGGTGTTGTTGCCTTAACCTTTCGTTCCTTATGTTGCCTAAAACTCCTAAAAAGTAGTTATTTTATGCCCAACCATGTCCATCCTATCCTAACCTAACCTAACTAGGTGTTTTTGTTGCCTAAACCTAACTTTCATTTTGTAGCGTAGAGACAGAAACAGAAATTGCTCCAAGTGACACAAAAAACGTTGATACATGTTTGACTCCGAACAAAACCATTTGCATGTTGTGACTATCACAGGAAATGCGGTGAGGTTGTGTTCCATACACACACACACACACACGGCCTGGTTCCTCGGCGAGTTCTGCTGACCTGGTAATTATGGGCGCAGAATTTTTCATTTTAATATAACCTATTGACCGTCATGGTTAACCGGTCAAAAATCTTCTTGATAGTTAACTATTGGCATCCCAAATTAAGAGCCAATTAATTGGAGCAGCTGTGGCTCAGAGGCAGAGTAGGTCATCCACTAATTGGAAGATTGGCGGTTCGATCAATGGCTCCTCCAGTCCGCATGCCGAAGTGTCCTCGATTGAACCCTAAATTGCTCCCGAACGTGCCATTAATGTGTGTAAATGTGAAGTAGTTTAGATCACCTTACATCCGTATATGAATGTTTGTGTGGATGGCACTTTGATTGGTCGGAAGTCTAGAAAGGTGCTGTAAAAATGCAAAAAAACAACAGAGGTCCAAATGTTATGTTTATATTTATGTATCGATCTGATGGTCCAAAATCATGACACATCTTGTCAGAAGATAGCTGTGCTTTGTGTCCTATGCCTAATGTAGATTAGAAGAAATATTCTCCTGATCAGAGCATTTTGTACACATGGCATCTATAGTTCTTCTGTTTATCCTGACAGAGGAATCCTCCTCTGTTTCTTCCCTTTTTCCCCCATTAAAGTTTGTATTGGGAGAGTTTTCCCTGATCCGATGTGAGGTCCCGGGACAGAGGATGTCGTATGTGGACAGATTGTAAAGTCCCCTGAGGGAAATTTCTGATTTCTGATTTTGGGCTAAACAAAATAAATAATTGTCCAGCTAAGCAACAGTAAAGAGGAGAACGACTCCAATGAAGGCTTTACTTGATGGAAAAGTAGTTTTCACTCTTCTCTCAACTGGCTTCGGCAAGAGTTTGATTGACATATGGTTCATCCAATCACCTGCCAAATATCCTCAGATGGTTCTGCGTAACAAACCATCTGGCAGATCAAGTGACTGTTTACGAGAATTCCCACAAAATAAGTTAGGCTGGTATCATCTAGCATTCGTCATCATCATCTTCCTAAATATCTAGGCAGGGACCCAATTACCAGGGACCCAGTTACTCCTGTCAAACGTGACATTGTGGATCATTTGAAGAAAGGGATTGCCCAATGGATATTTGTGGTCTCTAAAGCCCAAGTGCATCATTCGAACTGTTAACCACCCGATGTGTCCAAGAACATCAGCTGCAGCCACCTTGGTTGATTTTGGAAATGTTGTGATTGTCCAGATCTATCTGATAGATAAAATAAAACATGCCAGGGGCTGGATGCAGGCAGCAGGGGCAAGGAGTCAGGACCCAGGACCAGCTTCAGACACAGCCAGGTCCAATGGACCCTATGAGGCGAGAAAGCAAAAAGTAGAGTTAGTAATGTGTAATGAAGAGACGTATCAGGAGAGAGCGAAGAGGAGAGAAGAGCTCAGTGCATCCTAAAACATCCCCCAGCAGCCTATAAGCCTATAGCAGCATATCAAGGGGCTGGACCAGGGCAAACCTGATTCAGCCCTAACTATAAGCACTATTAAACAGGAAAGTCTTAAGTCTACTCTTGAATGAGGTGACTGTGTCTGCCTCCAGGACTGAAAGTGGAAGCTGGTTCCATAAAAGAGGATCTTGATAACTGAAGGCTCTGGCTCCCATCCTACTTTTTAGGACTCTAGGAACCACAAGTAGCCCCGCATTTAGTGAACATTTAGCCAACACCTCTGGATTAAGAGTGGGCTTTTTCAGGAGAGGTTTAATTACAGCTACTTTGAAGGAATGTGGTACATGGCCTGTTAGCAAAGACACATTAACAATATCCAACAGAGAGGTGCCAATTAAAGGCAACACGTCTTTAAGCAGCCTCGTTGGGATGGGGTCCAAGAGACAGGTAGACGGTTTAGAAGTAGAAACCGTTGAAGACAATTGGTCTAGGTTAATGGGAGAAAAGCTATCCAAATATACACCAGGGCATACAGCCGTTTCCAAGGCCACTCCACTTGAGGACAGATCTGCAGTGGCTGAGGGCAAGAGATCATCAATCTTGCCTTCAATAGAATCTTTTCATTGAAGAAGTTCATGAAGTCGTTACTACTGAGGTCTATAGGAATACACGGCTCCACAGAGCTGTGACTCTCTGTCAGCCTGGCTACAGTGCTAAAGAGAACCCTGGGGTTGTTCTTATTTTTCTCTATTACTGATCAGTAATAGGCTGCTCTGGCATTACGGAGAGCCTTTTTATATGTTTTAAGACTATTTAGCCAAACTAAGCGAGATTCTTCCAGATTGGTGGAACGCCATATGCGTTAAAGCTAATACCTGACAACCTGCCCTTTAGTTACCTAAATTAAACCGAGTTGTATAATCCCAGCCAAACCTTCATTAGCTGGGATGGCTGGTGGCTGTTCCTCAGCTACTGTATTATCAGCTACTTAATTTAACCATAATTAATTTGCAGGCACAGAACTGGAGAAAGTATTGAGTGATGTGGTGTTACATTCAGCAGAGGGATTATTTCATACTGAGCCTAATGACTATCTAGACTATACTATAGTAAGAGCCTTGGTTTCTGACTCCCAAGAAAGAATGCGGGTCCTGCAGTGGCTTTACTTGTCTCCTGAGTTAACTTATTCGCTGCATGGTGAAAGCAGGAAACCACTGGTCCTTGGAACGCCTCGGCAATAGTTGCAGTTAACTTAGGTTAACAAATAAATGCACAAAGTACACCAAATTAATTTAGGGATGAGAGTACTCATTCATCGTCCATAACAGCCTCAACGAAACAGTTGCCTGCTACCTGCAACATACCAACGTTCCTGCATTTACGTCCCCCAATCTCCACCTCCAGTTGAAATGATCCATCCATCCATCCATTTTCAATACCGCTTATCCTCATTAGGGTCGCGGGGGCACTGGAGCCTATCCAGTTGAAATGATGCACAAGGATAACAGAAAATGAGTGGGGAAAGGAGAAAAGGAGAAAAATGGAAATGGAGTGTTGAAGATAGGAAAAGGACAGTGACAGTAAAAGCCATCAGATGCAGAGGAGGGGTGGAAGGCAAACATTGGGAGGAGGGGAGAGAGAGCAAAGAACAAGAAAAGAGGAGATGATGAGCATGCACCTGATAAAATACATGCGTTTTCTCTCATCTTCCAATTACTCATTATCAAAAGTGACTCTATTGTCCTGATGTGGCTGAGCTGACGTGGTTAATTAATTACTCATGGATTATCTGTCCTCTCCTTTTATTTGTTTACAGACCTCTTTAAATGTGGCTCTGCTAAAATGTCTTATCAGCTTCTCTTAACTAAATTGAAAAGCCTCCATCCATGGATAGAGAGATGTAAACACAACTGTAATTAAAATACTCTTGGACAAAGATATCAGGTGGACCTGGGAGGTCAGTCAGAACCTTTTATACAACAAGAGGTGACTCCTAATCAAAAAATCACATTCATTAATCTACTTCAGAGGTCTTTATTAGCCCTGGAGGGTTACCACTTCCTAATTTTAATTTGTATTTGTGTACAAGATAAACCAGATTTTCCCCTGATGCAGGACATTGATAAGATTGATTATCGGGTGGAGTTTGATAAGACCCCAAACCTGCAGCAGTAGCAGTACAGTAAAACAATGAAGAAGCAGGTTGTATGTGCTGTTTGATGGTGGTTGGTTTTAAATTCAGAAATGTAAATACTTTTCATTTTGTTGTTTCCAATGTGTAACATGTCAGAATATTTCCTTCACCCAAATGTCCTCCTGTTCTTCCACTTCTTTTGATATGACATGAATAAAACAATGTGTCATAGCATGGAGCATCATGGCTGCTGAGCTGTTCTTTTAATGTTTTTAACAGACATGATGCCCTCCACCTTTACAATTTCAAATAAACAGAAGATGTATAGCTTCATGCTCATCATCTCATAAACTATGTCACCTATAGATTTCCCCAAAAAAGTGATGGCCGTTTAAAAGTGGATTTAGCCATACACTATCTGAGAACCAGCCACTTCTATAATTAATTCAATTCAGTTTATTTTATATAGCCCAATATCACAAATTACGAATTTGCCTCAGAGTGCTTTACAATCTGTACACGTACAACATCCCTGTCCCAGGACCTCACATCGGATCAGGAAAAACTATGAATGGACCTCTACAATCCATGAAACAGAAGGAGGTAGAGAGGAGGGTGGGGGGGGGCATCAGCAGGGCCAACGCGGGAGGCCGGCTCACCAGGCATCAGACACCTCCAGGTCCAATGGACCCTATGAGACGTGAAGTCACAACGACTCCGGGGAGGAAGCAGAGTTAATAAGGTGCAATGGAGAGATGTAAATTCATCCATAAGGAGAGAGAGAAGAGGAGATAGGTGCTCAGTGTATCCTAAAACATCCCCCAGCAGCCTATAAGCCTATAGCAGCATATCAAGGGGCTGGACCAGGGCAAACCTGATTCAACCCTAACTATAAGCACTATTAAAGAGGAAAGTCTTAAGTCTACTCTTGAATGAGGTGACTGTGTCTGCCTCCAGGACTGAAAGTGGAAGCTGGTTCCATAAAAGAGGAGCTTGATAACTGAAGGCTCTGGCTCCCATCCTAATTTTGAAGACTCGCTGAACCACGAGTTCCTGTTTGCTTTCATGCAAACATGAAATAAAAAAGTCTATCGAGAAGTAGTTTTAAAAAGTCTCAAAAGATGTAATTTATGGCTCACTCTCTGAATCTATGACAACCAAGTCAGTGTCTTGAGGAGCAGCTTTTATCCACAAACTCTAAGTAAATTCAACAATTAATGCAATTAAAAAAGATTCAAGTATACATTAACTTTTCTTCTGATTATCTTATTAGTAGGTAAATACTGAAAAACATTAAGCAGCCCTCACTTCAACCTTAGTATACCACTGACATAGACCTGAGTCTGGAGGAATTCCTGGGATGTTTTATCATATCATGTCTTTCAAGCCGTCGCAGGCCACATAAAATGACATAGCGGGCCTTGTGTTTGACACCCATGTGCTATACAATTAACTTATGTAGATCTATCTTATCAATTATTATTGTATCATTTATTTAATGTATAATCTATGTTGATTTTCTAAATTATTGAACTATTGATATTACATTTTTTTGACTGACTGGTCACTAAAGTCTAATATTATGGCAGCTCTTTAATGCCAGTGGTATTGAATTTACTTTATGGAACCAAATCAAGCGAAAATTAGTCAGATTAACCAAAAATAAGCCTGCCTTAACTCTCTTAAATCGCTTCATGGAATGAGCCCCTCCAAAGCTTCTTCTCACTGGTTTCCTCCACAAAAAGCCAATGGGATTTGGGGATTTGGGATTATTGCACTAAGCTCTGTGGCAAACAAACATATATGATACTTACAAATTTTGCTCGGCAGGATCATCTTCATAAATGAATAACAATTGCATGATTTTTGAAGCGTAAAGGCAATCGGCAGCAGTGAAAGACTAGTGTTATAGTAATGAGGTTTAGTCATTTATTGACTAGTTAATAACTACCTGTTTTAAGACAGACAAATGCTTGCCGTGATTTATATGAGAAAACTGATACCACTCTCATGTTTGTGGCTAAATATGAAGTTATTACAGCAGCTAGTTAGCTTAGCATACAGGTCAGGCGGGGTGAACAGCATCACCGTTGTTAATTAGTGCGCTTTAGAGACACTAGTAGACAGATGTTGTTCCTCTGAACAGAGCCAGGCTTTCTGAATGAAAAAAGAGAAAAAAGTTGACAATTTAGGGAGATTGCTTTTCATACAGTTTTTACATGTATATGTGTACGTTGTGTTTCAGTTATTCGTACAGCAATTATTTGTACATTTATTAATTATTACAGCAGTTTTTCCAACGTGTGTGGTGTTTAAGTAAATTGGCCTCACTATTGATACTGCTGTGAGCTGTGACACTGTGTAGTGAGTCTTCTTCTTTAATGAGAGCCTTCCTGGTCTGTGCAGCCCAAGCACAAATCACATCAGACCATATAAAGATGAGAGCCAAGGCCAAATAGCAATCTCCCTGAAGAGAGCTCGAAACAGACACAAACAACAGTCAGCAAAGGTTTGGCCACGGATAGTGGAGGGTATCGACTGACGGATCAATACCCTCAACTGCTTTAGCTCAGCCAAACTCCACCTCCGTTCGATAAAGGACAGTTCTATCTTCAGTCCCTGCCCGGACTGATGGCAGTGATTGATTAGGAAGCATTTGTCAATGCTGAGACAGTTTCCAATAGGAATAGGTTACATTCACGTCTTGTGGAAGCAGCTGCCACATCGCTTTTCGGTATTTTCTTGCTTTTTGTTAAATGTGCAGGTTTCTCACAGGTTGAGTTTCTCTGCTTAGTTGTTAGCCTGTATTAATAAGCCTTGACGGGGTATTATGAGTGGTTGAGCTTGCGTGCTGTTGCTGTAAACCCACCTAACCGTGTTTCTCTGCTGAGGCCTGTAAGTTTATCGTGTTGTCACGTAGACTATCACTCCCATGCATGCTAAATGACAGGAGCTGAGAAGCAAGAAGAAAATGACATACTTAGGAGGGATACCTGAAGCAGAGGATAATTAATTCAACCTAAGCTGCAGGCCAATGCTACATTATGCATGAGCTTCATTACCATAAACATGTGTATCTCTCCTCTTTGCCTCGTTCATTACTTTGTGCACCGTCAGAGAAGGAGAGGTCGACATGGGTTTCCTTATTTCCTTTCCTTAAAGTTAATTGCATGGGTTACACTGAAAAAACAGCAAAGCAGAAATTCACAAGACTGTAGCCACAGGCTAAACTTTGTTTGCAGTACTGTAAAGGGCACACTTTATTGCCTCATTCATTCTGTTGCTGCATGTGTACAGCAGAGCGCCCAGTTGTGAAAGGGAAAGCTGTTAAGTCATTGAAAGCTATTAGTGGCTTTGCCAGTTCTTTTTCAGTTTTCTTTTCCACCAATACCTCTAGAATCTCAACCCAGTCTTCTATCAAATTCAGCCATATGCAGTTATTCTGCACGGGAGATTTACATTAAATGGCAATGCTGAGTGCAGAGATCAGTGTGACCTTCACATAGAGTAGTGTAAAGTGAGAGGGTGGAGGATGGGTACATAAAGTGTTTGCCTTCATCAGCATCCCAGGTTTCTGCCACGTCAGCATTGATATTGGAACATTTACCTATGACCACAATTTCCGTGACCTTACATTACAGTACCTAATCTGAAGCATACCATAATCCTTTGCACAGGAAGTAGTGTGTCTCTGGGACTGAGAATGTGTTGCCGACATCCTGATCTTATTCTCCACTCACTTCAAACTTGTTAAATCCTGCGGCTTGGTCAGTGGCCCTTGGCATTGGAGATTGTTTCTATAGGTACCCCGCAAGCATTGTGTTGAACCTCACTAGCATTGTGTTGTACCTCACAAGCATTGTGTTGAACCTCACTAGCATTGAACTAGCATTGTGTTGAACCTCACTAGCATTGTGTTGAACCTCACAAGCATTGTGTTGAACCTCACAAGCATTGTGTTGAACCTCACTAGCATTGTGTTGAACCTCACAAGCATTGTGTTGAACCTCACTAGCATTGTGTTGAACCTCACTAGCATTGTGTTGAACCTCACTAGCATTGTGTTGAACCTCACTAGCATTGTGTTGAACCTCACTAGCATTGTGTTGAACCTCACAAGCATTGTGTTGAACCTCACAAGCATTGAACTAGCATTGTGTTGAACCTCACTAGCATTGTGTTGAACCTCACAAGCATTGTGTTGAACCTCACTAGCATTGTGTTGAACCTCACTAGCATTGTGTTGAACCTCACAAGCATTGTGTTGAACCTCACAAGCATTGAACTAGCATTGTGTTGAACCTCACTAGCATTGTGTTGAACCTCACAAGCATTGTGTTGAACCTCACTAGCATTGTGTTGAACCTCACTAGCATTGTGTTGAACCTCACTAGCATTGTGTTGAACCTCACAAGCATTGTGTTGAACCTCACTAGCATTGTGTTGAACCTCACTAGCATTGTGTTGAACCTCACAAGCATTGTGTTGAACCTCACAAGCATTGTGTTGAACCTCACAAGCATTGTGTTGAACCTCACTAGCATTGTGTTGAACCTCACTAGCATTGTGTTGAACCTCACTAGCATTGTGTTGAACCTCACAAGCATTGTGTTGAACCTCACTAGCATTGATGAGTCACGTGGCTAACAACTGATGTGATGTAACTCATGAGTCAAGTGACGGGTTAATCTAATGTGACAGAAATATACGTGAACAGTCAACAGTTACTTTTAGTTCCCCATGGGACACAAATATAGCGGTTTCCTGTATTTGTTTGACCCATCCACCACCCCTGCTGCCCACTTTAAGCAGACTATCACACACTTTATCGTGCGTTATGCACTCTTACCAACCAGTAATGCTGCAGGAGGGTTTACATTGAAGTTAGTTGAAACCTTGGTGTGTTGTGTAGAGTCGATATTGTGCATCTGTGAGTCGATCTCCGATGCTGAGGGACAATGACAAAGCGTTGGTGTTTGATGAGCTGGGAGTGAGAACATTTTAAGTTGGGTAGTCATGTGAATGTGTACCACGTCCCGCCTGTACTGCATCAGACTTTCATACTTGAGAATTGAACTACAATTAATGCAGGTCTTTACTTAACCGTAACAATACCTGTGGATGTTGGGACAGATATGGTGGAACATTCTCACCAACCAGAATCATCATGAACTATGAAAGCTGTATGTGAAATTTCAGTAATAAGGCAATGAATAAACAATTATACAACCAAGCATTGGGGCAAACAAAATCATTCAAATGTGAGATAAAACATGTTATGGACAATGGCAGAATGTGTAAATGAGTGACATTTAGAAGTATGTGTTGCTGTAACCAACAGCAGTGCAGTACACATTTGGACCTATAAAAATTGATGATTTCTAATCCTGAATCAATGACAGACACAAATATGTCTATGTGATTATATTCTATGTGATTATATTCTTCTTAGAGAATGTGTCATATCTGAGTCAGTATGAGTTGGGTAGATTGGTTTAGTAGTTGCAGTTATCCATCTGCAGAGATATCATGTAAGCAAGGTCACAGCTCTACCCTCCTCTCCACAGCTCCTCGCCTACCCTAGCAAGTGTGCCATCCAGAGTGCTTCACATGCACGTAAAGATGACAATCTAATGAAAGATCCTTGTACTGAGTTCATGGTGCCTTCAAGTGCATTCTGCCAAATAGCTATTAAAATGCCCTACACCCTGTGATTGCCTTTCAGAGGGGAGGAAATTGGAGAAGGCAATAGATTGGGCCTAAGGATTAAAATGGTGCAGGGGTTGATTAGGTAGCAGCAGCCTGTCAAGGTCTCATTGACCAGAGGAAAAGATACGATGTTAGGCAACACCCCAATGAGTCCCTCACAGGCCCACTGTATGAATATCTACATTTCCTCATCCAATGAAGCTGTTGTCAGAGTGTATCCTGCAGAAGATTGCAGGAGATTTTTTTCTGAATTACTCCAGAGTGCATGGTAAAATGATATAGTGGTGGGAGTAAAATCTATGTGATGACTGATCTATTAAACCATATGCGCATGTGTAGCGCGCGTTCAACTTCAGATCGTGAGTGGAGCCTGATGACCAAGGCCCCTAGAAGCATCACATTGGTGATGCACTCTTTTCCATTAAGGCAAATATGTTTTTGGGAGCTAAAAATGCTTAAACACACCCAAACCTAGCATAAACGTTTAGTGTCTTAAATGTAGTTGTATGATATGATTTTAATCCTTCAAAATGGCAGTTTGGCTCGATAGCACCCCCTACAAAATTTCAATAAACCTTTGACAAATTTCGACAAAGCAGCCCTCGCAGTAGGTTTGAGATACTTAAAAATAACTCTCTATGGATCATGCTCTAAACTGCACCGGAAGTCGGCCATTTTGACTTTAGTATGATTTTTACGTACATTTTTTCATGCTTTAAAATAACAATCTGCTCCTAGGTAAATCATCGGATAGACTTCAAATTTGGTCACTACAACCTTAGTGATTAACAGTTATTAAACAAAGATGCTTTTCCAGCATCACTCCAGCAAGTACCATGCAGGAAAAAAACATCTAACTCGTGGACGCTCGGTCCAACGGTCACAGACACTCACGTGAACCGGCGTCCACCAAGTACCCTCCACGTGCTGAATTTGCGAGGGCCCGATCAATGCTGCTTGCAGCTTTAATTATCATTATTATTCTATTCTATTTTTGGTAGTTTTATATGCCTACTACTCTCATCGTATGAATAATGTATGTCATATTCATTGAATGTGTTGTAACTCTGTTACGTTGTTCATTCTGTACACATGACATGATCTATTGTACTTCTCTGATAGAGAGATCCTCCTCTCTCACAATGAAGTTCTTTTGTGAAGTGCAGAGACAGATGTCGTATGCATACAGATTGTAAAACCCTCTATGGCAAATTTGTAATTTGTGGTTTTGGGCCATATAAAATAAATGTAATTTAATTTAAATTAAATTACTATTGTTAAATAGCTGGACCTGTATGAGCTCCCACAAACATCCTGGTGTCTTATGTTAGTGGGACATCATCTGGGTTGATCTCCAGAGTGTGTTTGTTGATGAATCTGGACTGGTTTGGGGAGATAAGAAAATCTGGTAAATATAGAATAGTGTTGAGGGCTTAAATACATAATCCAACTGCTATATAGGATTACTGAGGCAGTAGGATTAGTGTTTTAAATATGAAATTATTAATTATTATTATTATTATTATTGTTGAAGTAAAAAGATACTAGCCATATAAACTATGCTAACTGTAGTTAACCAGCTAATATTAACAACATTACTGGTGGCAATAAGTACACAGCTCAATAAATCTTGTTGTCATGGTCCTTTCTCATATGTAGATATTATATGCCAGGAGCAGTGCTTCAGTACAGCGGCTGATGCAAACAGGAAGGCATCCATAGACCAGACCGTCTCATAGACCACTCGGTTCAGCCTACGTGGTCTTTGAAGGACTCAGCATTCGTAGAGTGTGAAGGATGCGGGCGCTCAATTCGGACACAGCTAATAATCCCTCTTACTTTGTGTGACCTCATTTTGACCAGCCACAGTAGACCTGTTACATTATCCTGAATGTATAACATCACCCGTTGCTACATAGACCCTCCACTTTCAGAGGCATTGCAGAAGAATACTGTATCAGTTCAAACTCCCACGATCCATAGCCCACAATAAACCAGGCCAATCTTCCTTTCATCTGTAGAAAGCTGCCTGTCCCTCATGGCTCCAGTGTTTACACTCACTGACAGTGAGCCGCTCAATGAACAGCTGTCAAACAGCTCTATAGACAACAGCATTCAATAAAACAACCGCTGCACTCCTCTGCCACTGCCCGGGAACTGCCCGGTCTATTGTAGTGGCAGGTTCATCGCTCTTTTTCTCTCTTACCTTCACAACCAATTACTTATTCAACCTGTTCAACTCTTGTTTGTCATCGGTTCAGTTTAGACTTTAGGCTTTACTAGCATATCAAATAAGTTCAGGAAATGTTTAAAAAGATAGACTCCCAGCCACGCAGCAACCTCCGAGGGTCAACAAAGAAGCCAATGGGGAAGTGCCAATAACTGCAGTTCTGAAACTGGCCGCTTGAGGCCAGTTCCAAAAGTGAGTCAATCCCAATAGAACTTTGTGGTAAAAAATACCCGTATTTACAGGATAAATACAAAAAACCTATTTGGCCTATAGTCCAAATTACAAATGTGCCTCTGAGGGCTTTACAATCTGTACACATACGACATCCCTGACCTTTGACCTCAGATCGGATCAGGAAAAACTCCCCAAAAAACTAAAAGTGAAGAACCCTTCAGGAGAGCAACATGAGGAGGATCCCTCTCCCCGAATGGACAGATGAATAGATGTCATGTGACCAGATGAACAGAGTTACATAAACATTTAATGAATATGACAGAAATGTATGAACAATTAGTAGTAGGCATGGACCATGATCCAGATTTCCACAATCCATGAAACAGAAGGGGGAAGAGAGGAGAGGGGGGATCATCGCGTATTGCAAAATACGTCACAATTGAACTTTCTTTATAAGGAGACCCCAATTACATTTTTTAAACATCCAATATTTGTTTTTATTTGAGAGAATTGTTCATGTGAATGCCACTTTGAGCTTCATGTTGGCTCTTCAGAGACCAATGGGTGACATCACAGAGACTACAACCATGTTTTATACAGTATGCTCCCAGTTTAATATAAAAAATATAACTAGGGAAACAAAAAGAGTGAAAAAGGCTTGTCATTTCATTTTGATTTACTTCAGTCCCATCCATGTGTCTCTTGACTTCAAGCGTTCTTGGTTTTCCTTAGAGGTGTATATTGAGTAGAAAAAGCATTGAGGCACTATTTTGGGCTTGTTTTGAGATTATTTATAACGATTGTTAAAGGCAGATTTTGATGGTGTTGTTGCTCTATTTCAAAGATATACACACTAAATATACAGTAGACACAATTCTTCTCCCTGGGTTTGTTATGTTTGTTTATAGCCAAACACTCCACATCAGATATTAAAAGATGTGAAATAATGCCATATACTGTTAATTGTAGGCCAGCCTATGTTGTGTCGAATACTGTTTCCATGTCAAAGGTGTTTTCCTCTACCTACACCTGAACCGACCCTTATCCCTAACCCTAGCCCCTCAGGGGGGTGCTATCATTTTAACAGAAGGGAATCACTTTAATATAACACCTAATTTGTCTTTTTACCAGCTCTTCAGTTTCTCTTTTATAAATTTCAGCAGGTCTCTTTGTAGTTTTTCTTCCTCATGTATCCACTCCATCTCTTCCAACCATCCATGCTTAGCCAACATACTAAACCAAAATTCACAACCAAACCAGACATTTTGTAACAATTTGTTTGTTCGTGTGTCTTAAAGTGTCAACTCATTTTAGCAACATTGTCCATCAGATACATAATATTGCACAGCAGGTTGGCTCAGCCAAAACTTTCATTATTTTGTCATTTAAAGCATAATCAAAGATCAATTAGCACTGATTCTGTGTGGGGAGAATAGAGATCATCGGATGTTTTTCTCTCCTATTTGGCTGCAACGAAGGATTACCATTGACATAACATATACTGTAAAACAGTAACATATAACCTTTACATATGTATATATATATATATATATATATATATATATATATATATATATATATATATTCATTTTTTGATTATTTTTTTCAAAGCTGTTTAAATAGAGTTTCATACAGTTGAAACAAAGTAATTATAATGCATAGGCCTAATAAACACATACATATATCTATCCATCTATCTATCTATCTATCTATCTATCTATCTATATATATATATATATATATATATATATATATATATATATATATATTTACATTCAGTGTTGCATGTTGAAAGAATGTCCTTCACCATAACCATTTGAAAAGTTGAGTCTTTTGAATTATGTTGTGGACTCAGACCTCAACTGAGCTCTGTCCGTTTCATCTTCACAGATCAGGTACTGTAGTGGGGACTTGGCTCTCTACTCCAGAAAACATACAGTACAAGTGTGTTGCTGACAGGAAGCATACAGCTTGAGTATGAAAGGCTGGAGATTCAGAGTGAAGGGCACAAGTCTGTTGAACCCATCTCCCTCTCCTCCGTCTCTTTGCCCTCAGCTCCACCTTTTGTGAGCACCCATTGTTGGCTGAGGATTTGAGGCATGTGCACAGTGCAGCAGTGCACTTTAGAAATTCCCTCTGCAGGGGCTTTTTCTGATGTGGGTGTTTTTTATTCTGCTTTAGGTTGGCCACGCTTGATGGGTCAGCTATCAGCTCTGTGCAGCCTTGCACATAAGGGCTTTGATTCGCCACTTGAAGACACACACACACACACACACACACACACACACACACCTAATGCTACACAGATTCATATAAACATGTACATCACGCAGGGTGCAGTGCAGGTACGCACACCTTTGTTCACTGTCTCCTTTTTCTTACTATTGACTTTTCACTTGGCGTTGCGTAACTCCAGCCTCTTCCTCAGCCTTTACACAAGTTGCTTTGGGATAGTGGACGCTTTACACATGTAAAGCCTTTTTGAGTAAAATGTATCTGATAATGGTTATAAATGTGTATTACATGATCCACAAGTGAAAAGTAAGATTTAAAATGTGTACAATGATTTGTGCATAATTTGTGGTATGACATGTTTGTTCCAATCTACACACAAATACCAAGTGACATATACAACAGTTGTACAAATGCATTGTTTCGACTGTGTGCACGGCTCAGTTCCACCCGTAGCACGATGGCTAACCTCTCAGAAACACTGAGGAGAATGGGAAACAGCATAACAAATTCCCTGTAAAAGCTCAAGCAAGCTCAAGTTGCTTTGGAATTAATGGAGAAGATGTCAATGTTTTAGAGTTAACACACTGCATATGTTAAATTCAATTCAATTCAGTTTATTTTGTATAGCCGAATATCACAAATTACAAATTTGCCTCAGAGGGCTTTACAATCTGTACACATACGACATCCCTGACCTTTGACCTCACATCGGATCAGGAAATGTTGTACTGTGCTGTTTGGAACCTCTCAGATTTTCTTAATGATACAACGTAACATTTCTTATTAACTTTTGAACAGTTACAAAGGAATTAGTCAGAAACAAATCTGAAACTAACTGAAAATGAATGGTTTACTAATATGTAAAAGAAGTTGACATTCAGAGTCTCATTAATTCAATAACAGAATGTCACAGAATGCAACTATCGTTTCATATACAGGGACACGAGTAGTCAACAAGTGTAGGTCTCGACTATTTCACGACTTGCCATGTTACTGGGCTATATGAGTAACATCAGTACATTTCCTTTGGATGTTGGGCTGTCTTGGCTGACACATGGAGGTCGGGGACAAACCGGGCTGGTTTTAAAAAGGGACCGGAGAGTGTCCTCCAAGTATCGGCTTCACACTGCTCAGCTTCCCCTGTAAAGTTTACTCAAACCACAGATCCAAGAGGACTTGTTGAAGGCCTACGACTTTGTCCCTCGGCGAGTCCAGTGTGGTTTGGAGTGTGAATACAAGGTACCTGGGTCATTGTTAAGCCATCTGATCCTCGTATGACCAAAGTGAGAGGCTGTCCTGATAGTCTGTACACATTCAAACACGTTTCCAGTGTGTGTTGGCCTTTGCCAGGGATGTCCCTTGTCACCAATCTTGTTTTCATGGAAAGGATGTCAAGGCGCAGCCACCAGGAGCAGAGTGTCCGTTTGGGGACTGTAGAATTGCATCCCTGCTTATTGCAGATGATGTGTTTTTGTTTCCTCCTTCAGAATGTGACCTTCAGCACACACTGGGGCTCTTTGCAGTCGACTCTGAAGGGGTCATGATGAGAGTAGGCCATGATTCTCTGCTGGAAAACTGTGGATTGCCCTTTCCGGGTTGGGAGTAAGTCACTGCCTCACGCGGCAGGTCAAGTAACCGGGGATCTTGCTCACGAGTGAGGGTAAAATGGATCGTGAGATGGACAGGCAGTTCGATAAGTTGTCAGTACTGGACTGTTGTGGTGAAGAGGAAGCTGAGCCGAAAGGCAAGGCTCTTGATTTATTAGTCCATCTACATTGGAAGAGCTGGAAAGCGTTGCAGGGGAGAGGGACATTTGGGATACCCTCCTGAGCTGGCTGCCCCCCCAACACGGCTAGACTTGTGACTTCACGTCTCATAGGGTCCATTGGACCTGGCTGTGTCTGATGAACTCCTGCCGGGTGAGCCGGCCTCCTGCCATGGCCCTGATGATGCGCCCCACCCTCCTGTCCTCTCTACCTCCTTCATGGATTTCATGGATTGTGGAGGTCTGGATCGTGGTCTATGCCTACTACTCATGATTCATAATTTCTGTCATAGTCATTGAATGTGTAGTAACTCTGTAGAGAGGGATCCTCCTCTGTTGCTCTACAGAAGGGTTCTTACCTTTTTTCCTGTGAAAGGGTTTTTTCTGTTTTTTTGGGAGTTGTTCCTGATCCGATGTGAGGTCAAAGGTCAGGGATGTCGTATGTGTACAAATTGTAAAGCCCTCTGAGGGGAGTTTGTAATTTGTGAAATTGGGCTCTATAAAATAAACTGAATTGAATTGAATTGTCTGGTGAAAAACTAGACATGAATGTAATCCATAATGTGATGCCTGATGATGTTGAATCTACCAGAGACAAATTGCTATTTGGAAAGACAATGATTAGTGCTTGGTTTAATTTGAATATGGCGTGTACCTTCAGTATCATCTTAACACTATAGTGTTATCATACCATCGTCATGTTTTTCAATTCTTCTTCATATTGATATCCTAGAGCCCAATTTCTGCATGCTGTTCCCTCGAGAAAAATACTTTATATTTTATTTCCCTCTGCAATTTATTCTCTTCAGCACCATTACCGATGACAAAATAGGCCTGAGAATGTAAATTCCATTCTGTTTTTGTTCATACATACAGTACACTGCAATGAGCCCAAAGATATATTTTCATTACACCTTCACCCTACTTGCTCATCACTTCCTTTTCTGTGTGTTTTTTTCAGCCTCTGCAGTGATTCTTTTTGCCTCTGATTCGGGCATGTTGCATAAAAACAATTTTCTGACTGGCGTGTAGGGATTGTGGTGATAATGAAACAGCAATAGGCGAGGTGAATGTTAAAACAAGATAAATGCCGACCCATAAAGTGAGCGGATGTTCCTTAGAAAATTGAGGGGTTTTGTCCTGCTGGTGGAGGAGTATGTTAAATTGGATGTAGTTCTATATGTAAATGTTTATGAAAGATTGTACAGCCCTCCAGACATACAGAATTCTCAGTATATCCACATAAGTCTATCAGTTGGATTGCAGAGCCTTGATCTTAGTTACAGTGTAGGACAGCTTTCTTTATTAATTCCCTAATCGTGTTTTGCACAACCAATTTCAAAATACAATTAGTCATAAACCAAATGATCTACTGTCCATTTCCCTTTTCCCAGGTTCACAAGATATGTGTGATAATCTATGTCTACACATGTAAATAGAAACAAAACCATTTGTATATTTACACACCTAATTAGTATAATTACCATGTTTCTGTACACATTAAAAACAAATTATTGTAGAGAGCTGAGTTGCTGATTTATTCCAAAGTTCATCATCATTAGTGTGATGAGGGATTTCTGGGAAGTTATTCTGGACTGACAGTGATCTACACTGACACGTCAAACCACTACCTTTCTTTTATTGTTATCTGTGGTCATTGTTATGGTGTTTGTTTGTTTAATTAATGTAATCGTTGGTGTCCTTATCTGTGGTGCTTTCATTTAGCCTCTTAGCTTCACACCAGCGTCATCCGTGGCCGGAGACATTATGGTAAATGGACCTGTCTTCTGACCACTCATAGTGCTTTAACACTTCATGACATCATTCACCCATTCACACCCTGGTGGGAGGGGCTAAGGTTCCACCTGTCCATCAGCAGTAACTAACATTCAGAGTTACAACACACACCAGTAGGAAGAACACAAAGACACAAAGGCAAACGTGTTTAGAACTAAAAGATAACTGTGTTGCTGTCGTTGTCAAAGTGGATCAGATAGTGAAGGCCTAGTCTTATCAGTCTGGTCATTAAGGTGCTGCAGAAACACCAACATGGCTCACACTGAGGCTGTGAGAAGATGTCCATGTTTTGAAAATGGCAACATTTGTGCAATGTATTGCGTCAATCACTCTAGGGAAAATGATGAAAGAATTCTGGTGCACTTAATATGCAATAGTAAAGTTTATTCATTATTGATAAGTACCGCACAGTCCACTAGTGTGTAAAATGTGATACTTGCTAGTTGATGGAAGGCCTTTTTTAATAACCAGCGGGGGAAAGTGGAAATGGTCCATTTATGATTGTATATCTGATAATGAATATCATATATGTTTTTGATCAAATCATTGTGATGAGCAAAGTGGTTCTGCTGGTCTCTTAACACCCCAATAATGAATATGATAACGCGTTATTACCAGTATACTGTAATTTAGACACAACATGTTTTATTTACATTTGAAATAGAAGATGCATAAAATGATTCAAACTTTATTTTGTGGATGTCCCCAAATTGTTACATGACAGGGAGAATACTGTTGAACCTGATGTTGAATTAGTGTCTGATTGAAGAGGATCTAACTAAGCTGATGCTGAAGTGCAGTGTTTTGTTCTCCATCAACCAAACTAAATGTTGTTTTAGTTTTGAGACTGAAATGTTGCACTTGCACTTCCCTCCATGTTGCACCCAAAGGCCCCCGTTCATTTACCAGCAAAAACCCTCTATTTTCACCAATAACTAGTTTCTTACTATTTCCTATGAGTAACAGTTGTTTTATTGTGCACCATAGATAACATATGTTTGGACAAAAGACTTGGATAAAGATGAGGGGAGACCCCCAAATTTGTTAAAACCTGGGTCTTATTCTTTGAGTTTTTAACTTCAAGTTTTATACGTGAATTTTTATGTGTAAATATTAACCCAGAGTTAAGCGGTTCTAGATAACAAAGCAAAAGAGAGAGGAAGGTCTCCATGGACTGCACACAAGGATACGGGGGTCTCTATCGGCCGCAGAAGCTAATAGTGCCGATCTACATATACAGCACTAAGTATAGCAGAAAGTGATAGCAGGGTCAGGACTAACTGCAGAAAGATAGGCCTGGGGTCAGGATGGACCGCAGACGACGACAGATTGGGGTCCCAAGTGGACTGCAGAAAAGGATAGTGTGAATCAGAACTCTCATCCTTCAGTTGAATCTCTAAAACGGACCTCTCCTCCATAGTCTCCAGCATGAAGACCTCCAGTCAAGGCCTGCCTCCCCTCACTCTCCCCTCTCGTCACAAACATCACCTCCTCACTGTCCTCTGGTCTCATACCACCCTTTACAGGCCTTTAAAATCTGTACACATACGAAATCCCTGACCTTTGACCTCACATCGGATCAGGAAAAACTCCCCCAAAAAAAGAGACAAAACCCTTTCACAGGGAAAAAAGGGAAGAAACCTTCAGGAGAGCAACAGAGGAGGATCCCTCTCCCCGGATGGACAGATGAATAGATGTCATGTGACCAGATGAACAGAGTTACAGTTACATAAACATTCAATGAACAGACAGAAATGTCTGAATACGGCTCTGTGGACCAGCAGTGCTATGGCAGGGGGCAGGGCCACGGAAGCAGGAGGCCGGCCCACCAGCCAGGAGGCATCGCAAAAGAGGCCGGACCAATGAGGTCGGCCTTTGAGGCAGGAAGCACAGAGAAGGAGGCTATTGGGAAGGAGGCCCGGTCCAGGCCAGATGCTGGATGCAGGAAGCAGGGGCAAGGAGTCAGGACCAGCTTCAGACACAGCCAGGTCCAATGGACCCTCTGAGACGAGAAGTCACAAAGGTTCAACTGATTGCAGTTAACCAACTAGACTTACTCGCTGGTGGAGCTGGAGAGAAGGAGGCCTGATGCTAGAAAGCACTGTGATCTTCCTCCTTGCTCCTTAGTGGATGCTGCTGAGAGGCATTCATATAACAGGTGTATGTTTAAAGTAAGACATCCGGCCGGGCCTTCATTATTCATGCGTAGGCATGGTCTAAGGAAGAACACCAAAGTGAGATAAGAAAATATGAGGCCCAATGGGACCGTATCCATTTTCATTAATTTAGTTACATTATTGGAAGACAGTCTGCTGCAAAGACAAACTCTACCTGTTAATAACATCTTGGCTATGGTCCTGAGGCAGTTTTGACAGTTAGTGAGTAGAAAAAAGCAGCACGTTCATCATCAGTGGCCTTTACTGACAGGCTGTGGGACACCTCAGTCTGTCTCTTCTCTCTCCACTATGAGCCACTTCTCCTGCTGGAACAGATGTTCCCTCAATGCCACTGTATACTCACTTCCCTCATAATTACTGCTGTTAATTTGCGGACACATACATCCCTCTAGAGGAACAAGCGTGGACTGATGGGCACAGTGATATTACTGGTATGTTTACAACACAGTTTAATACATTTAGGAGACAGGTTCAGCAGTTTATAGAACTGTAATAATGGATGAATGGAGGACGTGTATTGTTTTCAAGGAGGCGAGCAATTAGAGGTAAAGTCCTCTCATTCTCTGCTGGGCCTGGCTTTCTATCTGCGTTACACAAAATAAGAAGATGAACAAAGGAGTTCAGAGGAAAAGAGAAGAATATATAATACAGAATTATAGTACACAACATTGTACACGGATTTGCCTTACACTGGATTTCCCCTTCATTTCTCCCCATCTCCTTCTTTGTGTTGCTGCATTTGTTTTCACTTGTCTCTACACACACACACACACACACACACACACACACACACAAACACACACACACACACACACCCACACACACACACACACATCCATGGACTTTGATCCATTAGTCAACAACATATCCCAGGGTTCCATCTGTCCCTGTTTTGCTCTCATCCTCCATGCTGTCCGACCAAAGTTGTCACTTTATATTTAATGAGGGAGTGTCAGTTGAATTATTCAGCTGCCATTTGTTGCTTTTATAAAGTAAATGGATGTCAGAGAGGATTTTCTCTTTAGAGCACAGCAAACAGTGTTCTCTATTCTCCGCTGCATGAGATAAGAGTTTTTTGTGAGGATTCAGTTATTCGGTATGTAAATATGTAAGTTACATGATGTAATAAAGAGAAATATATTTATGTAAAAGAAAAATGTATCTCTCTGTCACTCTCAATTGTTCAAAATCGTCTTAACGGAACTTAAGTATTCCAATATGGGGGCCACAGTCTAGTACTGTTCACAGTTAGCCTGAAGCACTATCGACAAGATGATCAATGTGGGACGGACTAAAGTTAGCACAGGAGTCCTCTATATATTATATATATATATATATATATATACAGTATATTGAGACATTCCATTCCATTCCACTATCTGAACCGCTTAACCTGTTCAGGGTTGGAGCCGATCCCAGCTGACGTTGGGCAAAGGCAGGGTCCACCCTGGACAGGTCGCCAGTTTATCATTTTGAATTATGATATTGAATCAAATGCAGATGGAATCACTTACATTTAGCTACAGCACTGTCAGATAGACATCTAGTGTAAAATCGTTTGCCTAATTGCGTATACTCCGATAGTAAGATTTCAAAAGTTATTAGGTAATGGTAAAAATGGATTCAGTGGACAAACTATTAAATGTTCTATTCTAATGGCATATGCCAGAACAAGGTTGAGGGTGTGGTTTAAGCAGTGAGTACATTTCTGTACACGTTGGTGTGAAAGATTAAAAACAAGGCTTTCAAATAAGTTATAATTTAATTTAGGTTTAGGATTTATTAATAGGCTTGAGTTAAAGATGGCAGCTACTCCACCTCCTCCACCGGTGCCTCGAGCAATGTGAGTATTTATGACTGGGGGAAGTGGATTAATTTAGGCTGACATATTCTTCATGACACAGCCAGGTTTCAGTAAGACAAAATAAATCAATATGATTATCTGGTATTAAATCATACTAAAACAGCTTTAGATGACAGATATCTGATATTTAAGAGTGCATATTTAATTATTATATTTAGTTGCACTGTTGCCTTTGTGGTATTAACTTTAATTATGTTATTTTGAGAGTTAGCACCTCCAAATCTGAGGCCATGGTGCTCTGCCGGAAACCGGCGGATTGCTCCCTCCAGGTGGGGGCAAACTGCCTACCCCAAGCGAAGGAGTTCAAGTATCTCGGGGTCTTGTTCACGAGTGAGGGTAAGGTGGAGCGGGAGATCGACAGGCGGATCGGTGCGGCTGCAGCAGTAAAACAGGCGCTGTACCGGTCCGTCTTGGTGAAGAGGGAGCTGAGCCGGAAGGCAAAGCTCTCCATTTACTGGTCGGTCTACGTTCCAACCCTCACCTATGGTCACGAACTCTGGGTCGTGACCGAAAGAACGAGATCTCGGATACAAGCGGCCGAAATGAGCTTCCTCCGTAGGGTGGCCGGGCTCAGCCTTAGAGATCGGGTAAGGAGCTCGGACATCAGGGGGCAGCTTGGAGTCGAGTCGCTGCTCCTTCGTGTCCAAAGGAGTCAGCTGAGGTGGTTCATCTAGTCAGGATGCCTCCTGGACGCCTCCCATTAGAGGTTTTCCGGGCACGTCCAACTGGTAGGAGGCCCCCGGGGAAGACCGAGGACACGCTGGAGGGATTATATCTCCCGGCTGGCCTTGGAACGCCTCGGGATCCCCCAGAATGAGCTGGAAAGTGTTGCGGGTGAGAGGGAAGCCTGGGTCGGCCTGCTGAACCTGCTGCCACCGCGACCCGACCCCGGATAAGAGGTGATAATGGATGGATGGATGGATGTTATTTTGTATAACTCTATCCAAAGCATTGATCCTAACCATTGCCCCTTGGTGTTCTGTGACAAGAAACAAACATACAAATTGCAATATAATAAAACAGAACATCAACTTAGTGCCCATTGTGCATCTTTAGCCAGACTAGCAGCATGGCTCTTTTGATGGAAGGTTATACATTCCAACACGTTGGTGCTCACTGAAATATCTATTTGAATGTTTTCCCTTGAAATATTGTACAGATATTCATCATCCCCAGACGAGATATGGGGAGGGCTTTGAGGGATGCCCTAACCTTTTAATCCCATCAACTGGGTGATATTTTTTATTACAAATCACTCAACAGCTAATGGATGGGTTGTCATGAAAATTTAGAGCACGCCTGCAGGATGATTTTTAGGTGATGCTCGGATGTTTCATCTAGTTCAATTCAATTTTCAATTCAGTTTATTTTGTATAGCCCAATATCACAAATTACAAACTCCCCTCCCCTTTACAATCTGTACACATACGACATCCCTGACCTTTGACCTCACATTGGATCAGGAAAAACTCCCCAAAAATAACTTTTCACAGGGAAAAAAGGGAAGAAACCTTCAGGAGAGCAACAGAGGAGGATCCCTCTCCCCGGATGTACAGATGCAAGAGAGTTAATAAGGTGCAATGGAGAGATGTAAATTCATCCATAAGGAGAGAGAGAAGAGGAGATAGGTGCTCAGTGTATCCTAAAACATCCCCCAGCAGCCTATAAGCCTATAGCAGCATATCAAGGGGCTGGACCAGGGCAAACCTGATTCAGCCCTAACTATAAGCACTATTAAAGAGGAAAGTGACAACATTAGATGAAGATATCAGTCTGTACAACACTATGGTTTATGACAAAAGTGTTCATAACTAACGACTAATGAACTAATTCCCATCAGCCTCAGCTGTACTGGTTTTGTGCTACTTAGCAAATGTTAGCATGTTTGCACACCACAAGATGGTGAATATGGTTAACATTATACCACCTTAGCAGCAGCTATTTTCAATGTCAGCATGCTAACATTACCAATGACTGCAAAGCCCTACTGTGCCTAAGTACAACCTAAGAAAGCTGTTAATGTGGCTGTTGACTTAGTCTTGTTTCATGCTTCTTCTTCTTCTTCTTCTTCTTCTTTAAATTAAACGTCTGTGTAGCTATTGCTACAGCTTGAGAGGTGCTTAAGAGGTGAAGCTAATGAATTGTAGAAAGTGAAATTGACAATTGCAGAAAAAGAGTTCCAGACTATTAAGTGTAGACAGACATGTCAACTGCTATCTGTTCCCTAATTACACTGTGATCTCAACTAAACTGTAGTACAAAACATTATCAACCACTGATGTATAATGTGATCATATATATTGTCAGAGCAATAACTCTTGTTGCAGACGTGGGTTCACCCCTCATGATTATGTTTGTGAGGTGCAGCTGGACTGGTGCCAAGGCAAATTGGATTACGTCTTCCAATGTTCTCTCAAGTGTTTTATTATCCCTGAGCTGAAGGCATAATGGGATTACTTGGTTATGCCCTTTGTTGAGCGCACTATTATCCTGATGCTGTGTCCATGAGTTCATTAACAGCACATTATGACTTGTTAGACACAAGCACGCTGCAGAGGCCGCTGAGCTCATACAGTATGAGTCATTCATGTTGCGTTGGATAGACTCCTACTGTACGTGGGCTGAAAGTAAAGTTTAATTTAAACAAGTGCACTATAATTGAATAATGGACTGTACGTGCAGAGCATTATATAAGCAGTAATAAGTGGATTTAGGTGATAACAGTCATGATGAATACCTCCCTCATTTTACATTTAAAAACAAAAGGAACATTTTCTAAAAACGGTAACAGTTTGTCATATGAGGATGACTTTATGTGGATAATATGCTGATTAGTTTGAAAAAAAACAATATTAACTCAATGTTTACTTAGTAGCTGTTTCTCTCCAGAGCTTTTAACTGCATCCTATGGTCTTCATTAGTGGTTGGAGTTTGCACACTTGTCACAGAGAGATATTAAGTTAGATCACTGTGTCACTATTAATTTAGAAATGGATTTATATATAGATGACTGCACAAAAATATGTATCATTGTATATGAATGTAGGAAAGATTCATGTTTAATTAATTTTTTCACGGTATTTCATATTTCAAGCATAATTAGTCATGCAGTCCAACACAGTTTTTACAAACACTTGGACGCCATGTAAGGTTTGACCTCTGACCTTTAAGCAGCTGGATGTAGTTAGCTTATAATAATAATAATACATAGCGCTTTTCAAAACTTAGAAAGATAGACACTTTGCAAAAATTAAAATCATCATAAAAGCTTAATGTTCATGTACCTGTTTGCAATGTAATAGTACATGAACATTAAGCTATGTTTTAGTGTATAGCTCTTTTATGATGATCACATGAAGAAATGTATCTTTATCTAACAAAAAGTTCCTCTTACAAAAGCCAGCAACACTTGTCAAACTAGGCTTGTTACATGCATACAGTATTTTCAAAATAAACTTACGTCTTCACAGGAAACTACTCAGTCAGGTATGTCAAATGATTTGTTTTGAAATCAAAAGTGCATCAGCTTCTGTTAGTTGTTAAGCAAATATATAAAAGTTAAGCATGTATAGCCGATGTTACCAGTGCAATCTATTTTGGATACACAAAAGATAAAAAGAAAACATACACCCTTTCTTTTCATACTCTCTCTCAATAATAGTTTGGAAGAAATATGGTGGATTACCTAATCTTTGACATATTTTAGATTAGCCTATATATCCATGTTATTTTATATAGGTTGTATTTAAATGACATTTCTACAGATTGGACTGTAAGAAAATGTGCACAAAATGAAAACCTATTTATGAGATCAAATTAACCCAACATTATAGTCAAACATTATACACAAATACACAATATTTAATCAATACTATATAATACATCAGTATTCTTCATGTTGTTGCACCCTTAACAATAGTCTGACATCTGCTGTTCACTGAGTATTAACAGACTGTTAAATGACACTTGAGTTCTGTCAGTGGATACACATCCATACAGACTGATCTCAGGAGAGCTGGTAAGATAGGAGGCAGATGATTTGATCTGTGGAGGGCCACGTGAAGGCTTGACTCTCCTTTCCTTTTAACGCCTGAATAAAGATACCCCCGCTGTGATAAAAGCTGATGGAAGCAACCAGGCGTCTCACCAGACGTGCTGTCAGAGAAGGTGACACGCTGACAATTATCAGGCCTATCTGCAGTCTAATCATTGAGCTCTACATTGTCCTTTTGGCTTGTTCCATATTTCTTGCTTTTGATTTGTTACGTTATGCAAAGCAGACTTCCAGCGCTGTTTTGTATGATACATGCTGATGTGAAAATGTCCCTTGGCACACTATATTTGTCACAGACATTGCTTAAATCACATAAGGTCAAGAGTGCTGATTATTATGTTTTTTGCTCTCTAGGAAATTACTGCAAGTTTAAGTGCAAACAAGCCCTTGAAGTGTGCAAGAAAGAAAAACGTCATAACAATGTGCAAATTGCTTCAGATGTCGAATTATTCTAAGAAGGCTGGCACTTCCGCCATGAAGCCCTTTTTATACAATAGGAGCATTTCATTATCTTATATGAAGTTAGAACACTCTCCCTGTTTTTGCTTTCTCACTTGCTGACTTTGCACGGTGTGGCAAAAATAATGGCTGCTAATCTGAATGAATAAACTCTGTGCAAAGCTTTTACGCCATTTTTTAAATCATCCAGTATAATGTGGGTAACTGCTGTTGTAAAGTGCTAGCCAGTTGGGTGCAATTTGTTATGTGAATGGCCATGACTGCAAATACACATTATGTAAATATTATTTACATATGTATGACTGTAACAGGCAGAAAGAGGCTGAAGTTTAGCTTAGCCTTCTACAAATTGTGTATGGTTAGTAAACAACATCACTTTCTGATATGTTCATTCGTGGTGTTCTGTTCTTCTATGTAAATCAGATTTCAATTTAGATGTGTATTGGTCAAGTGTGTTCAAGCATACAAGGAAATTAACTTTGGTAAATAAATAAATGAATATATTTATATTTATATTGTGATGTCATGAGAGGGAGTGTCATCAATGGGAGATACATCCCCTCCTAGTGGTTACATCCGAGACTACAACCCATCATTGCATCTGGTTAGCTGACTACAAATCCCATAGTCAGTGGGGTAGCTGGGGCCCAGTTGAGAGCTGGCTGATTACCGTGGAGAGGGAGTGGATAAAGGACAGGAGCGGACGTAAAGAGAAAGAGTTTTATGTTATGTTAAAGACAATGAACCAGAAATAAACTGAAGATACTTATGTTTGTTTTGTGAAGCGTCTTTCTGCTAGAATTAAGTTGACCTTTTACTAAAAGAATCCGAATATAGTATTTTGAGTCAGAAATCACCGTTTGTCGCTTTGATTTGTGCACCCGGATCTCACAAACCGATCCCGACCTCTCAAGATACCTGAATAAACAGAAAGCCTAGATAAAGTATTAAACCTCCTTGGATGTTTCACCCTTTTGTTGCTTTTATACATGAAAATGGTCAATATAATTTGGCTTCTTTAATGTCAAATTGAAAACCGATTTGTACAAACTCATGCCAATTAATTACAAATATATAAGGTAAAGTAAATGATTGCATAGATATTCATCCCATTTAAAGAGACTGACCTAATTCAACAAAGGTCCAGCTAAAACAAAAATGGAGATTACCTGAGTGCAATTGATGCGTGTCAAGTGATTGTAGTATGGTCCTTGCCCCTGCTTCCTGCATCCAGCCCCTGGCCTGGACCTGGCCTCCTTCCCAATGGCCCTGCCTCCTTCTCTGTGCCTCCTGCCTCAAAGACCTGACCTCATTGGTCCGGCCTCTTTTGCGATGCCTCGTGCCTGGTGGGCCGGCCTCCTGCCTCTGTGGCCCTGCCTCCTGCCTCAGAGAAAAGATCATTAAAAAGTATATAAGTCAGGAGATGGCTACAATGATATTTCATTTAAAAGTTCATTCAAATCTATCATTAATTAATGGAAGCAGTATGGCGCTTGTTTAAATCTGCCACGAGCTAGCCTTCCTCAAAAACTGAGTGACCGGACAAGAAGAAGACTGGTGAGGGAGGCCATCAAGACATCTACGACCACTCAATTGTAAGAAGGTTCTTTGGTCTGATGAGACACACATTTAGCTTTTTAGCCATCAGACAAGACGTTATGTTTGGCGAACACCAAACACTTCACCACAAACGCACCATCTCCACAGTAAAGCATGGTGGTGGCAGCTCATGCTCTGGGGATGCTTCACAGCAGAAGGCCCTGGAAGGCCTGGTAAAGGTAGAGAGGAACATGAATGCAGAACAATATTGCCAAATCTTGGAGGATAATCTTACTCAGTCTGCAAGAGAACTACGAATAGGGAGAAGATTTATTTTCCAGCAGGACAACAACCCCAAGCATACACCAAAAGCTAAACAAAAGCTACATACAAATTGTTCTGGAGTCTTTATGACTTCACGTCTCATAGGGTCCATTGGACCTGGCCTGGTGGGCCTGCTTCCTGCTATGGGACAGGGATGTCGTATGTGTACAGATTGTAAAGCCCTCTGAGGCAAATTTCTCAGGATTTACAGAGCTCATGCAGTTTGCAATAATTCTCTGCCTCTGAAGACTCTGAAACTTCCATCCATCCATTTTCAGCCACTTATGGGGTCGGGTCGCCATGGCAGCAGACCCAGCAGGCTGACCCAGGCTTCCTTCTCAACCGAAACATTCGCAAGCTCATTCTGGGGGATCCCGATATAATCCCTCCAGCATGTCCTGGGTCTTCCCTGGGATATCCTATCAGATGGACGTTCCCAGAAAACCTCTAATGGGAGGCATCAAAATTAGACGCCCGCACCAACTCAGCTGACTCTTTCGACACGAAGGAGTAGCGGCTCAACTCCAAGTTCCCTCCTGATGTGCAAGCTCCTTACCCTATCTCTAAGGCTGAGCCCGGCCACCCTACGGAGGAAACTCATCTCCTTACCTTATCTCTAAGGCTGAGCCCGGCCCCCCTACGGAGGAAACTCATCTCCTTACCTTATCTCTAAGGCTGAGCCCGGCCACCCTACGGAGGAAACTCATCTCCTTACCCTATCTCTAAGGCTGAGCCCGGCCCCCCTACGGAGGAAACTCATCTCCTTACCCTATCTCTAAGGCTGAGCCCGGCCACCCTATGGAGGAAACTCATCTCCTTACCCTATCTCTAAGGCTGAGCCCGGCCACCCTACGGAGGAAACTCATCTCCTTACCCTATCTCTAAGGCTGAGCCCGGCCACCCTACGGAGGAAACTCATCTCCTTACCTTATCTCTAAGGCTGAGCCCGGCCACCTTACGGAGGAAACTCATCTCCTTACCCTATCTCTAAGGCTGAGCCCGGCCACCCCACGGAGGAAACTCATCTCCTTACCCTATCTCTAAGGCTGAGCCCGGCCACCCCACGGAGGAAACTCATCTCCTTACCCTATCTCTAAGGCTGAGCCCGGCCACCCTATGGAGGAAACTCATCTCTTTACCCTATCTCTAAGGCTGAGCCCGGCCACCCTACGGAGGAAACTCATCTCTTTACCCTATCTCTAAGGCTGAGCCCGGCCCCCCTACGGAGGAAACTCATCTCTTTACCCAATCTCTAAGGCTGAGCCCGGCCCCCCTACGGAGGAAACTCATCTCTTTACCCTATCTCTAAGGCTGAGCCCGGCCCCCCTACGGAGGAAACTCATCTCTTTACCCAATCTCTAAGGCTGAGCCCGGCCCCCCTACGGAGGAAACTCATCTCTTTACCCTATCTCTAAGGCTGAGCCCGGCCCCCCTACGGAGGAAACTCATCTCTTTACCCTATCTCTAAGGCTGAGCCCGGCCACCCTACGGAGGAAACTCATCTCTTTACCCTATCTCTAAGGCTGAGCCCGGCCACCCTATGGAGGAAACTCATCTCTTTACCCTATCTCTAAGGCTGAGCCCGGCCCCCCTACGGAGGAAACTCATGTCCTTACCCTATCTCTAAGGCTGAGCCCGGCCACCCCACGGAGGAAACTCATCTCTTTACCCTATCTCTAAGGCTGAGCCCGGCCCCCCTACGGAGGAAACTCATCTCTTTACCCTATCTCTAAGGCTGAGCCCGGCCCCCCTACGGAGGAAACTCATGTCCTTACCCTATCTCTAAGGCTGAGCCCGGCCACCCCACGGAGGAAACTCATCTCTTTACCCTATCTCTAAGGCTGAGCCCGGCCACCCTACGGAGGAAACTCATCTCTTTACCCTATCTCTAAGGCTGAGCCCGGCCACCCTATGGAGGAAACTCATCTCTTTACCCTATCTCTAAGGCTGAGCCCGGCCACCCTATGGAGGAAACTCATCTCTTTACCTAGCAAACTGTGTTGCAGATTAACTTGTGTGGGGTTTTCAGCTAAGTGCGTCCGTGGTTGTTCAAAGTAACTTATGTAAATAGTGCCGCAGATAAACACATATGAGTATGTATTTAAAATTGATTGACGGCTTTTATGTTCTGTTTGTGTTCTCAACAGCTGCCGTCACTACAAGCAACCACAGATGTGGTGAACACAGTCACTTGTTAAACTGAAACACCAGCAAGCTTTTAAAAATGTTGACTGCCATTTGACTTATCAGAAGTGTTATTGTAAAACTCAATAAAGTCAAATCTTAGCATCTGTCATGGTATTTGATGTTCTGTACATGATCACAGATAATGTAGTTGGAAGCATCTATAAACTCTTGTGCTATGTTTCTACTTGTGTAAATCTGGCCACTTAGTACTGGGCTACTTGCTAATGTATTTTACCCCCTCACAGAGCTGGAAAGTAAATTAGTTTGGGTTGCATTCGCCATCTTTGGTTTTTAACTCCCTTTCAGAACTTGACAAACAATAGCACTCAGCAGTACTTCTGTTGCCAGTGTGTGTGCACACTGCCGTACATCATCATTGATACACATTTTAAAAGGGTCTATAGTAGTAACAGTTTTTCTCATGTGTTGGTCAAAGGAAGTACGCATTTTGCACATTATCATCTTCTCTGAGCTTGATGATCTCATCTTGGAGGTCAGTACCAGGCGTCCAGGAGCTGACTGTCTAATGAAATGTTGTCTTGCTTTAAACAGCGCTGAATACATGCAGATTGTGGTTACAAACACAATTAAAACCACAACAGCATTTTAAATCTGGCTCTTGGTGATTGTTGTGCTGAATCAGCTCCTATGTCAGGTTGAGCATCCTCAACTGGCATAAGATGCTGCTGAGCCTTTTGTGATTTTAGAGTTAATGAATGTTGGTCTCCTTCAGGTCCTCGGATACTTTGAATCTTTCAGAATCTTCATCGATTGCTGTTTTGTTTTTACGATGCAAAGATGGTCTAATCCTGTTCTGTTTTCTGTCAGGTGTTGAATGTGAATCTATCTGAGGGAGACAAGGTGGTGTTTGAAGATGTGGGCCACGGGGAGAACACCATGCTGGCCAATGAGTCCATTCTGATGAGGGGGTTGGTAGTGAGAAGCCACAGCAATCAGATCTCTATCCGCTTCCACAACCAGAGGTCTCGGGTTGGATCAGTGCTGCTCAGATACCAAGGTAAGTTTGACTTGCATGGAGCATGACATGTGAATACACCAGCTCAAACATCCTGCAGAGATGACATGAGGAAATCACATGATAAACTGATGTTAAATACCACCGTCGTGCCATATACACAATGGAAATTAGAAGTATGTAAATGGTAATGGACAGTACTTGTATCATGCTTTTCTAGTCTTTCGAGCACTTCCTCTTTAACACTACTTGTCATCATTCACCCATTCACACACTGATGGGATGTGCTACCATGCGAGGTGCCACCAGTCCATCAGGACTAACTAACATTCATACACAGTATGCACAGCTACGGGACATGAACGAGTAGAGCCGGGCGTTATTGCCTTTAGCAGAATTTATCATTAATAAATAACATATCAACATTTATAATGATAATTCATTTAAACGTATTAATCATAAGCCCATGAATTGGTAATGAATTGAACTGATGGCACTCAGCTTTGGCTATCAGACACAATTAGTTTAAAGTAATTGCATTTAACCTTCAGAACACTAATATATGATCAAACACCTATTGTCTATGTAAAGATATAGTGCAGTAATGTCTACCTGAGCAGAGGAAGAAGTCTCTCTCCCTCTGTGTGCTGTTATCAGAGCTTCTCCTTGCTTTGTTTATCAATCAAATTGTGTTTAAATAGATTCATGCAGCGTTTAGCATTTGAGAGAAGATTGTGAAGCTTATAAAATTAGTTATATTATAAGGGAGATACTACTTTAGGTCTAAAGCTTATTGATTTCTCATTTAGTCTAGCAACTAGTATTTGAAGTTAACTTATTAAGTAAATAATTCTAACGGTTTCCTCCGTTACTCCGTGAGTCTCGGACGGAACAGAGGCAGCACCACTGATTGTATGGTTCACAAAGCCCTTTTATTCATCAGAATCAGAATCAGAAACTGTTTTTAGCCAAGTAGGCTTACACCTACAACAACAACAAGCAACAACAGTAGACAATAAATAAACAATCAACAAAGTGCAGAAGACATAGAGTAAAATGTACAGTGTATGATAAAGTGCAATTCTAAAGTGCATAGGTAACACTTCACAGCTGTATGGCAACTAACCGCGAACTCTCGCCTCCTACTCCTCTCGCCTCCTACTCCTCTCGCCTCCTACTCCTCTCGCCTCCTACTCCTCTCGCCTCCTACTCCTTTCGTTTATCCTCGTGGATAAACGTGGTTTAAAGGCCCGCTTTTGAAAACTTCCTCCGGCCGTTTTGAGCACTGTCCCCGGCTCTAAAATTCGGCGTACTGCTCAAAAGTGTGGCCCCCGGATTTCGGTCACTTTGGCTCGGTTGAAAAACCGCAGAAACCGCTTAGAATTGGGTTTTCGACCATCGATAAAAGTGGTTTCCCTGACCGGATTTGAACACTTTTTGGCCGAATGGAGCTCCGTCTCTGGCTCTACAAATCGGCATGCTGGACGAAAGTGTGGCCCCCGGTTTTCGGTCACTTTGGCCTGGTTGAAAAACCGTAGAAACCGGTAAAAATTGGGTTTTCGACTATCAATAAAAGTGGTTTCCCTACCCGGATTTGAACACTTTTTTCGGCCAAATGGAGCTCTGTCCCCGGGAGGGCCTATCGCAGGGGGCGTCCCTTGCACACGTCCCTGGGTGAACCATTGTAGCAAGACCAAGACGTGAGAGGGACAAGTAAATATGGGAAGGTTTCCCATATCTGCATTTCGTTCCTTGTCCCTGTGTCTTGAGTTGATGAGGCACACTGGAGCATGGTACATACCGTTTTCATGTATCCCACATCCGAGTCAAGATGTTCCTGAACCTTGGCTGCCTCGACCTCAGCCACTCTCATGTTAGTGAGGACCCCGGGCCGATGCCCATAGATGGAGCAAACGAATACCGAAAGATACCCGTAGAAATCGTTCCTTAAGCCCGGTTCCTCCTGGTCCTCCATTCTTTCTGAAATGAGCATATTGCAAGAGAAACAGTGAACAAAAAGAGCAAGGTCCAGGGTGTGAGAGTGGGTCCTGGGTCCTAGAGGACCAGGGTCCTGGAGAACCAGGGTCCTGCTGTCTGCTCTTATGCCCGTGATGATGAGTGCATGTGGGGGTGAGAGTATGTGAAAGTGGGTCCTGGGTCCTACAGGACCAGGGTCCTGGAGGACCAGGGTCCTGGAGAACCAGGGTCCTGCTGTCTGCTGTTATGCCCGTGATGATGAGTGCATGTGGGGGTGAGAGTGTGTGGGAGTGGGTCCTGGGTCCTACAGGACCAGGGTCCTGGAGGACCAGGGTCCTGGAGAACCAGGGTCCTGCTGTCTGCTGTTATGCCCGTGATGATGAGTGCATGTGGGGGTGAGAGTATGTGAAAGTGGGTCCTGGGTCCTACAGGACCAGGGTCCTGGAGAACCAGGGTCCTGCTGTCTGCTGTTATGCCCGTGATGATGAGTGCATGTGGGGGTGAGAGTATGTGAAAGTGGGTCCTGGGTCCTACAGGACCAGGGTCCTGGAGGACCAGGGTCCTGGAGAACCAGGGTCCTGCTGTCTGCTGTTATGCCCGTGATGATGAGTGCATGTGGGGGTGAGAGTGTGTGGGAGTGGGTCCTGGATCCTACAGGACCAGGGTCCTACTCTCTGAGTAGGATGTGAGTCAATATCTTCTTTTGAAAAGCCCAGAAAAAAACTAATTAGAATGCTATTGATGTAGATGATGTAAAGTGAATTTAACTGCATGCTTCATGTAATCACTTGATAGTCTTCCATTTGGAGAGTGAGGCTGGGAGAGTGTGCATGTTGAGTGGCAGAAGGACCAGCTCATTCTGCTCCTTGGATAATTATAAACCATTGACATGCTGACAAATTAATTTAAAATGGGCATGTAGCTAATATTCTTTGGGTTATTATGAAGATGTAATTGCAACAGGACTTCATTATGGGGGGGATTACTTTTTACCCGCATTAATTACTGCCATATCGGAAAGTAGGAATAACAGCATACATTAATAGGTTTGGCATTCAGTTGAGTCCGTCAAGCATAAAACAAACATGGGATGAAATGTACACAGTGTTCAGTGGCAGGGGAAGAAAGAGAGAAAGTGTTTGTATCACTCTACATCACACTTTGTGTTCCAACTTGTACTTTCTGTCAGCACATTCATGCCTCTCATCTTGACCTGGTGGTACAACATGTGTGGGAGACGGACTGCTCTCAAAGCACCTGACTTCACAATAAGGTTGAAGATCTAGTACAGGTGTGCTTTGACACCTTCCTGTGGATATTTACTTTCAGCCAAACTCAAATTGTTCATATTAATATACAATGAATTATCAGGTCATATTCTAGCATCCTTTTTATATTCATCCTTAATAATAGGGTAAAAACAGATATCACAATGAAACGTTCCCAGTTGATTCCAAATACAGCTTTAGATTACAGAGATCTAATATTTAGGTTACACTGCTGAAATAGTGGTGTTAACCTTTATGAGGTTATTTTGTATAACTCCTCTTCTGGTTACTTTTGATGTAATTAATTGAAGTGGCCGTGGGACAGACAGAGTTGTGGGGGGTAACTGCTCGAATGGAAGTTCAATTCAATTCAATTCAGTTTATTTTGTATAGCCCAATATCACAAATTACAAATTATCCTCAGAGGGCTTTACAATCTGTACACATACGACATCCCTGACCTTTGACCTCACATCGGATCAGGAAAAACTCCCCAAAAAATAACCTTTGACAGGGAAAAAAGTGAAGAAACCTTCAGGAGAGCAACAGAGGAGGATCCCTCTCCCCGGATGGACAGAAGCAATAGATGTCATGTGACCAGATGAACAGAGTTACATAAACACATTCAATGAATATGAATAAATACATTTTCTGCATGTTCTAGAAGTAAAATGTTGTATAAATACGGCTTTGGGTGATATCTGAACAAACCGCTCTGTAAAATCCTTCAGAATAGAGGAATTAAACTGGAATGCGTGTTCTATGTGAGAGTGACTCACAAAGAAATCCGTACATTGTCCATACCATGAAAAGACGATGGATTTAGTTTCTTATTTAAATTGTTGGGGTTAAAGAAAAAGCTATGAACACTAACACGATAAAAAACAGTGCAGCCCGTAGAATTAGATGCCACACAGTTACAGATACTTACTTTTTTTACCGAATTTGCCACCGGTCCTACAAACTACAACAACACGGTGTAGCTTTATGAATGCTTATATTATTATTAAAAGAAAAATGGATCTGAGTGTCTAAATCAGACCATCCCATTAAGATATTGACAGATAACGTCCTTTGCGTATTTGTACAGGGATATTTCACAAGATAAGTGTGTATTATACGACGGGGTCAAAGCACCATCTCTAGATTGTTTGCACTTAAATGGGAAGAATACAGTTAAGACTGTTTTGATTCAATGTTTCAGTACACTTTACATTACATTTAGCTTTTATCCAAAGTGTCTAACAATCATACACCGTAGAACAGCTACGGCGAGCAGTTCAGGGTTTAAGTGCCTTGCTCAAGGACACATCAACTAGGGCGGGACTCGAACTACATCGACCTGCTAACCACTGACCCACATTTCAGGCCCTCTGTGCTCCTCCGTGTTTTCCCTTCATTGTGTGTCATTGTCCTCCATCTAACTGTGACTCAGACAAGCTGTCATGGCACCAGGATGATGCAGAATCTCTCAGAAGAATGACACATTTCAATTTAAGACATCAAATGCATGTTCAATATAAGCGGTCCAGAAAGGTCTGATAATACTCAGCAGATTTTTGCAGTCCAGAGTTGACTGCACAGTAAAGCATCTCTCCATAGAGACAAGGCCCAGTCCCACAGAGGTTATGACATTCTGTGAAATTGAATCTCATCACTGAAGGATAGTTCCCACCCACAGTGATACAAGCCTGTCACACTCAATTATGCTCAATGAGCTCTGATGAGCGAGGCGTAAACGTATCTCCTCTGTCACTTTCTTTATTGATGTCCAGGGACAGAGGAAAACACATGTATTTTTTATCAGTCCATGCAGAATGCAAGACAGCTAATAGACCATTTATCTTTGTTAGAAGAAGGAAATGTCATTGTGCTACAAATATAGAACATCAGCAGGGCTGTCAGTAAGCAGGGTGGTAACCTGATTGAAGAGACTAGTACTGGTAACTGGGGCAATGTCTGTGTTAGAAACTCACTTGTACTCTGTATCATGAGAGCATTTCAATGTGTTAAGATTAAAGACAATATGTTGGACCAGCATATAACCTTTCAGCTTGACTGTTGAAATTGGAGTGAAAAGAAAGAAATAGAATACTGATATGTATGTATGCATACATTTTAACAAGACCATGGGTCTGATTCAATTCCCTTGCATCGGAAAGGGCCAAAAACATTGGATCCTAACATCGTTCAATATTTCCTCTTTGCCGTGGAACATACCCACATCTTTCAAATGCCACATATCCAGTTTAACAAAACAACTTCCATCCATCCATTTCCAGCCGCTTAGTCTGGGGTTGGGTCGCGGAGGCTAAAACTCGGACACGGGAGGAGTTCGGGGAGGTAATGGAGAAGGACTTTCGGTTGGCCTCAAGGAGGTACTGGCAAACCATCCGACGGCTCAGGAAGGGAAAGCAGGGCCTACCCCATGCTGTTCTCAGCAGGGGGGGGGGGGGTCCTGTGGCCGTTGGAGGTCTGAAAAGTGCGCAACTGCAGAACCCCCAATGGTGGACTGCAGTAACGACTTAAGCATCATCTGCTGATGTTACACCATCATGATATCTCATGAGTTCCTTTATGGTTCCTGTCATTACAAACCTCATGTGACCCAGTATAGCCAGTCAGAGAAAGAGAGCTCTACTGGGTGATTCACCTCTGAGCGGAGGTCTGATGCTCCACACCATGTTAGGTTAATTGAAAGAGAAACAGCAGGGTGATCTTGCTATGACAACGTGTCCACATACTGCAGCCACACGCCACCTCTGCTGAGCTGAGAGGCTGCTGCAATAAAGCACAGATGAAATGGATGGCCGGGGTGGAGGCTGGGTGTGGGGGTTCTACTGCACGTCTATGGCTCATTGACTCACAGGGAGTGGGGGAATACAGAAGAGAGCTGCATTTCCAAAGCCACACAGATTAGACCCTAGTCTGCCTTGTTCTGTTCTAGTCAGCTCATCCTGCATCATCTGTGGACCCCTACTTTATGTATGATCTGGGTGTTTCTGTGCCTTCATCTTCTCTTTCCTGCTGGCTATTTGTCATTGTTGATGGCCTCTTGAGGATGGAGAGAAGAGGAGTGCCGCCCCAGTGGATTCTCCTTGGAGCAGCTACTGCAGGTCTTCTCTATCTCTCTCTTGTTTTGCTCTGACGTTCTCTCTGTCAAGACTTTTCTCCCAGCGGATCACAGGGAAATTAGGGCAGTGCATAATCTGGATTAGTGTTGAAACATCATATGTTTTCTTTAAAACTACCAATGGTATGATGGCAGCTGCTTGAACAAATCTAGTCATTATTAATATAAATATTTTGATGTCACATGTCAGAGCCGAGAAATGATTTCAGAATATTGCGAGGGAGTAAATCAATACTCGCTAATCTAAAATAGATTGTGAATTTAGAACAACATGCCATGTTTACAGGAATAAATTGTTCGAGATAAGAAGAATGGTTATTGCATTCAGGAGGTCAGTGAAGGTCTCATGACCTGTGTAGCCTGTAAAACCTGCCAATCATCCTATCAACCTATGGAGGTGGGTGACACACATGAACGTACCTGGGATTGGAAGGGAGTGAAGTGGGATGCTCGTGTTGCTAGCTGTTGAGAGTTAGTCTGTGATGTCCGGTAGCAGAGTGTGAAGCATGTTACGAGAACGTTAAAGGTGTTGACTGTTGTCTGGTGTAGGCTATGGTCCATATATATATAGATATAGATATATAGATATAGATATATATATATAGATATAGATATATAGATATAGATATAGATATATATATATATATATATATATATCTATATAGATATAGATATATAGATATATAGATATAGATATATAGATATAGATATATAGTTAAAATGACTTTAATTTTTACGTAATTTTACGTTACACTTAAATTTCATATTTGTGGTCGCTAAAGCCATTAGGAACTATATGCACTGAATATGCACATATCTTGTTGAGGGTATTAGTATTAGACTAAGACATTCTAAGAGTTATTGAAGAGCTATTTTTCTACAACCTTCACTATCCGTGTTAACACTGATGTCTTTTTACACTCACCAAACCTAACGAAAGGATTTTACTTTACGTCCCACTGCTCTGAAAAGAGCGCGGTTGACATTAACTTGAATAAAGACTCATGTGACTAGCGAGGGACAAACAAGGTCACGTGGAAAATGTTCCCGGCAGAAATGAAGCGTTAATTGCATCCATACACGTCTGTGCATTGACTTTGTATTAAACTACATCCCCAGTTCTCCCATTGGGAATTCCTCCATCAGGTCTATGTCAGTGTTACCTAAGGTTGAAGTGAGTGCTGCTTATTGTTTTTCAGTATTTAGTTGTTTTTTTTCCGTATTGGCACACTGTGATATTCTTTACTATCTCAGGTTCAAAATGCACAATCTTTTCATTAAATCAATTTGAGAATTTGAAAATGTTCCTCGATTTGGGTCTCGGCTTGTCATTCAGGGGTGATGGTGGGTCCCAGCCAGACCAGTGGAGAACCACTAACGTAGACCAGTTGAGAACTTATTAATCTGTTAACTACACTACTAAACGGACATAATTTACTGTATTTTTATAAAACAAATAATTAGTTAGTTATAAATTGTATTAATGTTCAATAATTGAATATGTTGTTTGACATTCATCAATAACATTTAGTTCAGACGGTTAAAGCAGCACCATGGAAGATGGTGAAGACGTTTCATATTAGTTCTAATTTAAGGGAGATCCTGAAACGTGTTCATTTATATTCATTAATTTCTAAAGATCTAGTACACAAACTCATTGACATTTAGAACAGTGTTGGTTTCACCTGGGCGACTGTGGCTCAGTGGTAGAGCAGGTTTGTCCTTCAATCAGAGGGATCGGAGGTTCGATCCCCGGCTCCGCTAGCCAACGTCGATGTGTCCTTGGATCAGACACTTAACCCCAAACTTGCAGAGCCAAGGTCTGAGTGTCGGTTCGAGCTTGTGCATGTGTGACTGGTTATATTAGCCTGAGAATATTGTCTCCAAAATGTATACTTTGCACAGATTTTGATATTTCTCATGTACAACAGGGAGATTTAGATTGCAAGCGGTGCAAAAGGAAAGGTCAGATGTTACCAACATCTGCAGGATTCATCCTCCTGCTCCTGCTCAGATGGTGTTGATATATCCTGTTTAGGGCTCAAGTGTGTTTTGAGTGCGATGTTGTGCCAACCCCAAATCAGATTGCTTTAAATGTGAAAGAATGTCTGGAGAATGTTTATGGCTGGCATTTGCCTCTTTGACTAAGTGACCTTTTCAGACAATCATCCCATAAATGAACCTTGATACACAGAAAGACCACGGTGGCCTGTGGCAACGAGAGTCCTGACGACTGAAGCCTGGACACAGAGCTGCCAGATGCATTCATCTCTGCAGAGTTTCTCACAGTAATGTGAAGCCAATGGCCAACAGAAATAAATGACCTGGGGGAGCAAACAAGATTGGAGATACGGTTTGATCTGAGCGGAGCCAATCTACATCAAAGCACAATGTGGCCGGAAGAAATAAATACATTTAATTTACATTGGCTAGCTACAGGGAACTAATAAACCTCTCAAATGATTGCTCTTCTCCTGTGATCTACTGATTCGATACAGTGGAGGCCAACAGAGGTTATATAGAGCCGGCGTATGGACAGTCTGGGCTCATGAGTTGGTTAAGCAGCTCAGGAGCAGCAGAGGAAACAATAATAAAGCTTACTGAAGTAGGAAAATACATATTTACCATAATTAATCAGTAATAAGGTTCTGAAATGAATGTGTACATTACAGTAAACGTTTCAGTGTCCATTTAAACATTAAGGAGTTTGCTTGTAGTCTTTGGACATGGCACCCGCCCTTATTTTCAACCTTTTAGAAAAAGTTTAGGTTTGTACATTTGTAAATATCTAGATGGAACGAATGAAACCAACCTTTCTGTCTGACTAGGAGCACTCACGTGGCACTCATCGTACAGAGTGCCACGTGCCCGCGGGTCCACAGGCTAAAAGCAATCTCCTTGCTGATAGTTACTATTGCATTCCTGTGGAATAACAGTATGGTCTGGAACAAAGGTTCTCGTGGGTTTGAAGTACTCTCAGCCGCTGGGCTTATGGCCTTCCATTGGTTCATTTTTCCGGTAACATGCAAATAACCGTCAATAACACTGCATGCTAATGGATTAATGGCTTCACGGGGGCGAGTCCTTCCCTGAAGTAAACAGTCCTACTCAGAAATAGTTCCCCGACTTCCGGTAACTTCTCTACTTCCTGTGAAGCAACAAATAGTTCCTCCTGGAACAGAAGTTATTTTTCTGACCTCTCTACATGCAGCCTCCATTTTGACTATGTCCTCTATGATCAATACATTCCATTCATACCTGAATCAATACGTTCTTCATAATATTCTTCATAATACCCCTTATTAATTATCATATCCTTCTTGTGTATTGTAATTTGAACATAGACATTCTTTATATACATGTGTAAGTCAAAATAAAACTATTACAACCCAAACTAAGATACGTTGAACTGTAGGTCAACTTGTACCCTCTTGTGATTATCAATAACCTTTCATTACAACCAAAAGATGATGTATGGCCTTAAGGTCTACAAAGACAAGACAAAGTGATGTAGCATTCAGCTGGCATTTTACTGCTGCAAGGCCATTTGTCTCAGTGAAAGCTCCCTGTTAGCACCAGTGTTATGATGCCACAATGCTACCATGATGGCTCTTTTATCTCTTCTATTCTCCAGTGAGCCTATGAGCTTCGTAGTTTTGGTTGGCCTGGATATTAATAGCTGCAGCTGACCATGGTAATGATAGGACACAGCTCCACAGCTGCTGCTATGGCTGCACTACTCTGGGATGTTGCTCTAATGAGAAATACTATAAAGACCAACTTCTCTTCTTATCTCTATTTCTTTGAGACACCATAGAGCTGGCCAACATCCCTCAGCTCTAACAGAGTGTTGGAGACGGCTGAGGTCGTAGGATGTCATTTATTGGCCTATTTAATCTCCCTACATATTTCCTCGCCTGAGGCACAGCGCTGTCTCCAACAGACAGAATCAATAGCAGCACTACTGCCATCCAAGGGATAACAATAAAACTAGGACAATTACAGTGAGATGGATCAGAGTCTTTAGCAGAAATATATTATTAATATGTTTGGCAGAATGCCAGAAGCCTGAAGGGAGACAAATCAGTGGCAATAAAAAAGACCAGTTAACTGGTCACCTGAGAACCAGCTTGCACACGATCCCCACATATTGGCATGATGTGACAGGTATGTGTGTGTGTGCGTGTGTGTGTGTGTTGTGTTTGTATGTATGTGTGTGTGTGTGCGGGTGGGTGGGTGTAAATGCTACCTACCGGCAGGTGGTAGCCACAAGGACACTAAATGTCACTGTGGTAGTGTTGCTGTATATTTTCCATTGGATATTTATTGTTTTATTTACTTCTCTTTAAGCAGACAGCTTAATTAAAATTCAATTGGACTGTGGCAGTTTGGAAAGTCAGGGCCTTTGAGGTTTCTATCACAATTACAAAAGGGCCTATGAATACAGTATCATAAGTCAAGTAGATAAGCTAGAGTTTGTATGTCTTTGGGTAAATAAATAATACCTACAACTGTTCTCATACACTCGTCTTTTCAGAGCTGCCAGCAATGAAACAATACTTGTTTAGGGAGTGTTTGTTGAGCTGACAATAGCTATACACCCGATCACGTAAGCAATTTAAGTTCATTAGTGAATGAAAACAGTATTTGTGTTTTAGTCAATCAGAGCAGCAGAGCAGTGAGTTTTCTTGACCAGGAATTATATACAGCTTTATTTTTCTATTTCTTTGGCTATTTTTTGAGACTCAGAAATTATTCTGGACCCATCTCCATCTCCATCTCTATTATTCAGCTCTTGTAACTAAAATGGAGCTGTTGGCCCTCCTACTTTCACATGAATCTCATGAATTAGCTCGGTACACTCTCAAAGCCCGGACACATTGATAAACATCCAGTTTCCTTTCAGCTGTACACGTGACTTTATCAAAACCTTCAGAGGTTTCAGGGTTTTTCTTTCGATTTGTATTGCCCTGGGTTCAGTTACTCCTGCTTCAAAGAATCGCAACACAACCCCTAACCAAAGCTTCAATAGCCTAAGAACATTTCATTCTTGGAGCTCATTGAGGGCTGGATGTATGGAACTTTGCAGGAAACTCTTTTTGCTGTGACACCCGAGCCGCTTGCTCAAACTAACTTGAGTCCTTTCAACTTGTGAAACTAAACCTCAGCTCTTGCTGAAATTTCACTTTCTCTCACAGCTTAATTCCCTCTCCCTTTGTATCTCAAATCTCTCCGTCTCATTTCTTCATCTGTCTGTCTCTCTGCAGCCTTTGTGTTGAGCTGTGTCTTCCCCCAGAGGCCTCTCTACGGTGACGTATCAGTGAGCAGTCTCCACTCTGGAGGTGAGGCTTTCTTCTCCTGCTTGACCGGCTACCAGCTGCAAGGCTCCAGTGTGCTGACCTGCCGCAATGCTAGCACCCCCTATTGGTGTGGCAAGGAACCACACTGCCTAGGTAAGGCAACCAGAACCAGAAGGATACACAATCACAGCGCATACTACATTTCCTCAGTTATTATCAGATATTATTTCACGGTGGTGTAGTGATTGACACTAACAGGGGATCAATGGATATTTGATGAATGCAATTATTATTTAATTAATAAATGAATGGATATAAAAAATACATAATATAACAAGATGTTTAAGTTTATAATTATTTAGAATTCATTTAAACATTCATTACGTAACCATTATTATTAGCATGACATTGTTTGCATAATTAGCATCTTTGCTTCAATCGTCCCCCGCCAGCCTTTTAATTCCCTGTCACAGCATTTTGGGTTATTTTTTAAGAGTCATCTGTTGGACCTTCTGCCACACCTGGACTCTCACAGGAGTGTGTGGATGATGAATGTTTTTCTTTCTTTGCTCCTATGAGGCTGGCTGATGAATAAGAAGTGACCATTTTACTCCTGATCCCACTGATCGACTCTGAAGCACTGCTCAGGGAACGTGTCTCTGAAAGCAACTTCAAACAGACAGTTTGTGTGACTATACATCTGGATCTCTGCCATCTTGATTGGTGTGTGTGTGTGTGTGTGTGTGTGTGTGTGTGTGTGTGTGTGTGTGTGCATGCGTGTGTGTGTGTGTGTGTGTGTGCGTGTGTGTGTGCATGCGTGCGTGTGTGCGTGCGCCACAGCATAAAGCAGGTGTCTCGAGGTGTGATTACTGAAGGCTGGGCAGGATGCCAATGGGTTTATTCTTCCTGCTCTGCCTTAATTAAGCTTTGTCTGCATGAGTAACCTTGACCTAAACAGCTGGGACCCAAAACACACATGCACACACACACACACACACACACACACACACACATTTTCCCATAGCTGGAGATGGATTCTCTGTGAGTGTTGATATCTGATTGTATCTCTGACGCTGTTATCTGTCTCACATCATTTCTCTCCTAACAAGAAGCTCTTGAATTTAAAATCAAAGGTGATGGAAAAGTGAGGAATCTGATTCACTTTCCTACTAATTACAGAATAAGTATTTGGTCAGTTCAAATGTTTGATACATCCAAATGATATGACCATGCACCTATCTGGTATCGAGCCACACTGTCAACAGTCTTCATAGGTACTTGGTAGTGAAACACAGTTTGAGTGAAAGCTGTTGAGGTCTGTGGTTTCTGAGTAACAGGATCTTTTTTTACATTCTAAGAAGGTTTTTAAAGGAGCAGTGCGTCGGATTTCGGAGGGATCTCGTGGCAGAACTGGAATATAATATTGATTATTTTTCATTAGTGTTTGATCAAAACTAATTAAATCTAAGAATGGTTGTGTTTTCGTAAGCTCTGAATGAGCCCTTCGTATCTACATAGTGAGCAGGTCCTTCTCATGGATGTATAGAGAACTGGATACAGCGAAAGTCGCTCAGTGTGCATGAAGCCAAAATGGCTTCGGGAGTATAAAATTACCAAACTTTCACATTTTAATCTTTGTTTATGATCAAGCTGGCTTCTGTTGCAGTATTCTACGCCAGGGGGCGAACAAACAAAACATTCTGTGAGGCAGGAAGTCCACAAATGTTACCAGCAGAACGCCAACAGCTCCTAAATAGCTAGTCTTGAGGTTGACACTTAAAACAACTTCCCCATAGCATTAATTCCTTTATTTACACTACAACATTGAGTTTAGTTTTTTTAAAGACAAATACTGTTTTCATGCTCTCGGTTCTACTTGATCACATTTTTTAGGTGCTGTAAAGTTACTATTAACAAAACACAACACTTCTTACATTATGTACATTATAGGGAATTCCAGCCTTTAGTGGTCTATGCGTATAGTTTTCTTGTAATTTTCTTTGATCAAACAACCTTTCAACAATAATTGAACAGCTCATATGAAAAGAGCTTTCTGGTGCAATCATGAAAAAGAAAAGCATTCATGTTTGTCTCTAAAACCAAAATTTAATTTGGTGAAATAAGGTTATCTTCTGATTATCTCAGGACCAGCTTATGAATTTGAAGTTGACATTAAACACATGCAGTTTGGCATTTCATCTTCACATTCCCTCTCTTTCCTCTCAGCTGCTTGTGGTGGTTTGATCAGGAACATCACAGTTGGCCGCATCGTCTCTCCTGGTTTTCCCAGCAACTATAGCAACAACTTGACCTGCCACTGGCAGCTGGAGGCCCCTCGGGGCCACAGAATACATGTCCACTTTGAGAAGGTGGCGCTGGCTGAGGATGATGATCGGTAAGCAAGACCTTCAGCATTTTCACGAGGATGGTTGAACATTGCAAACAGTAAAACTGTATTTTCTTTATACTAAGGTCATCTGTGCATAAGATTAATTGGTGTCAGCTTACACTGACAAAATCTGGGTATTTTTTTAAATGAGAATCAAAAGGGAAACGCAGTTTAAAGTGATTTCCTGTTGCATTATAAATTTGCCGTCAGACGATGCCGTTCAGTGCATTTTATAGTTAATAGGCTCCTTTGATGGTGGAAAGGACAGCTCAGAATCTGATTCAGCTATTACATGTGAAAATGAAAGAGCCAATGAAAACAATTACAAATACGATACAAAGTGACCCTGTGAAGATATTGACCATAAGTAGTGCTATAGAGCTGTCTGTTCATGGCCTTTGCACAAGCTTGGACGTGCAACTATCACACATCCACTCATGAGAAGAAGAGTGCAAACTAGTAATCATGGGAATTAACAACGCAGGATTTAAAATGTTCCAGAATGTTTCATCGGGAAGGAAATGTGTGTTCAGCACATTTGTTAGACATCGAGGATACACAGATCAAGTTGTAATGAGCACTAAATGTAAAATAAATCCAGCATGCATCTGTAGTTTTGCATTGATAAGGATTAATTAAATATAATCTTATTTTAAATTAGAAGGAAATATCGATAACGTCCTGTAAAATTCTGTCTTCTGTATTGTCTTTTTTATTGTTTCCCTTTGAAGGTTTTTTGGAGAGTTTTTCTCTTATCTAAGAATATATCAAATACTGGTATTTCACTTTCCCTTTACAGACTGTGCAGAGATTTATGGACTCCCCCACTGCCTCATTCAGCTCTTTATCTAACTACCTCCAGTCATTTCAAGTACCAGGAAGTTTGTTTAAAGGTATTCCCATGGCAACCAAACAATAGAGAGATAAAAGCTCTGGTTAATAATGTTAAGACATACAGTGCATCCGGAAAGTATTCACAGCGCTTCACTTTTTCCACATTTTGTTATGTTACAGCCTTATTCCAAAATGGATTAAATTCATTATTTTCCTCAACATTCTACACACAACAACCCATAATGACAAAGTGAAAACTGTTTTTTGCAAATTTTTGAAAATCTATTAAAAATAAAGAACGAAAACATAACATGTACATAAGTATTCACAGCCTTTGCCATGACGCTCAACATGTAGCTCAGGTGCATCCTGTTTCCACAACTTGATTGGAGTCCACTTGTGCTAAAGTTGATTGGACATGATTTAGAAAGGCACACACCTGTATATATAAGGTACCACAGCATATCAGAGCATAAACCAAGCCATGAAGTCCAAGGAATTATCTGTAGACCTCCGAGACAGAATTGTATCGAGGCACAGATCTGGCGAAGGGTACAGAAAAATGTCTGCAGCATTGAAAGTCCCAATGAGCACAATGGCCTCCATCATCTGGAAATGGAAGAAGTTTGGAACCACCAGGACTCTTCCTAGAGTTGGACGCCCAGCCAGACTGAGCGATCAGGGGAGAAGGGCCTTAGTCAGGGAGGTGACCAGGAACCCGATGGTCACTCTGACAGAGCTCCAGTGTTGTTCTATGAAGAGAGGAGAACCTTCCAGAAGGACAACCATCTCTGCAGCACTCCACAAATCAGGCCTGTTTGGTAGAGTGGCCAGACGGAGGCTACTCCTCAGTAAAAAGCACATGACAGCTCGCCTGGAGCTGTGGGGATGTTCTTCAGCAGGAGGAACTGGGAGACTAGTCAGGATTGAGGGAAAGATGAATGCAGCAATGTACAGAGACATCCTGGATGAAAACATGCTCCAGAGCGCTCTGGACCTCAGACTGGGGCGACGGTTCATCTTCCAACAGGACAACGAACCGAAGCACACAGCCAAGATAACAAAGGAGTGGCTTCGGGGCAACTCTGTGAATGTCCTGGAGTGGCCCAGCCAGAGCCCTGACTTGAACCCGATTGAACATCTCTGGAGAGATCTGAAAGTGGCTGTGCACCGACGCTGCCCATCCAACCTGATGGACATTGAGAGGTTCTGCAAAGAAGAATGGGAGAAACTGCCCAGAAATAGGTGTGCCGAGCTTGTGGAATCATACCCAAGAAGACTTGAGGCTGTAATTGCTGCCAAAGGTGCTTCAACAAAGTATTGAGCAAAGGCTGTGAATACTTATGTACATGTTATGTTTTCGTTCTTTATTTTTAATAAATTTGCGAAAAAACAGTTTTCACTTTGTCATAATGAGTTGTTGTTTGTAGAATGTTGAGGAAAATAATGAATTTAATCCATTTTGGAATAAGGCTGTAACATAACAAAATGTGGAAAAAGTGAAGCGCTGTGAATACTTTCCGGATGCACTGTATGCTCTAAGTTACAGGCCTGTGTCACTTGTTCCATCACGTATGTTCAAAGAGGCCTCTCTTGCCTCCGATTCTCTCTTGCCTCCGATTCTCTGCTTTGTCCCTGTAAGAACATCATTTCTAAGCACCCTTCAAGGGAAAAACTGGCTCACAGTGCAGCTCATATAGCGGTGACATTGCAGTGTCATTTCAGCTGCATGGGGCTCCTGTTACAGAGGACAGAAAGGAATAGCCACAGGGGGGGAAATTAGCTGAATAATCTATTGTGTATACCTCCTGCAAATATAGACCTCATCGATATGAAGAGCCATCTGGACCATGAGGAAACTCAAAAGATTGGAGAGAAGTGTTTAGAATAACTTCATTTTTTTGTTAAAGGCCATCTGCTTTTTTGGTCATTCTCTACAATACCACTTCAATGACTTTGGAGATGTAGATACCAAGCTTGACCACATATCCATCCCCAGAAGATGCCAACATAATTTGATGTATCTGGATCCACAAATAGAAGAACTACTCTACCAATCACTGCTTCTTTCAAGTTACCAATTCCAGTCTCTGAACTTCCACATCATGAACCAATTAACCAAACCACGCACCCAATAAACCAAACAGGTGAGGTGTGAAAGCACCCTGAAGCTGCACTAACTGGGCTGTTGTGTGTTTGGGCATTCCAGGCAGCCATTTGGGTTTATTTATTGGCCTGACACCTCAATTGGGTGTCATTAATGGTAGTAAATGGATTCATCAAAGGATGGGTCCCTTTTATATTTTCCATTGGGTCCCATTTTTCTGTGGTTTTGGTGTTGGGTATCACTACCTGCAATAACAACAATGTATTCATCAACATCAATGCTGTCATCTGAAAACAGATTATAAAGAAACATGCAGGTTAGTCAAATGTGCATATGTAGAGGAGAAAACCAAGGTGAATGTTGTGTCAGTCATTAACATCAATCATAGTTTACACGCCAAACTCTCTAAAAGAAAAATGTCCAACGCAAACAAAACTAACAGAGCAGGGAAGTCCAAAAATGAGTAACTGATCAAATCCAAAAAGCCATAACCCGGCAGGAAGTGAAGTGCACATGGAACACAAGAGGCAGGAAACTTCAAAATAAAACTAAATCAAAACCAAGCCAATGACAAGTTGTACTTAAATAGTTTTCTCATATGCAATGAGTTATAGATTATGTGTTTGTTTACAACTAGTTGGATGATTTGACAGCTTGTGTTCAAGAATCCTGCCATGTACGAAGTGTGGTGAACCAGAATGTCCTGTTAAAGTCTTCGTCATCATTTAAACAGGGTATATTTGGAGTGGTTCCTTAACAAGTGAAGCCACTTTCTAACCATCGTTAATAGTGCATTTTCAGCAAATATACAGTTTTCTATACATAGAAACAAACAAACATGCACAATTATAAAGCAGGTCTTGGTGCTTTAAAATACTGTTCAGTATCAAATCCATGAGAAATGCACACAGTGATCTCTGGCTGCATCGATGCCTTGAAGGCGGTGAGGGCTTAAAGAGACAGTACACAGTATATGTAACCCTAACCCTGGGTAAATAAAGTGTTTTTGAACATTAAAGCATGTTAACATGTTCCAGAAGAAACCCAACATACAAAATGAGCATAATATGACTCCAAGGTAGCCCATGTACTGATTACATCTGCAGGAAGAGCCCAGACAAATGATGTTGTGTTCTTCATTCTCAGGTTGCTGATAAAAAATGGTAACAACATAGATGCAGCTGCCCTGTATGACTCATATGAGGTGGAGTATCTTCCCAATGAAGGTCTACTTAGCACGTCCAGGCATCTCTTCACCGAACTGACTACAGACGCTACAGGCACATCCACTGGCATTGCCATCAGGTACCAAGGTAAGCACCAGAGCAATGGATAATCCAAGTATAGCATGGCATTTGTCATGTGGGCTTCATGTCAAAAATTGGAGAAACATGGAGAAAACATGGCAGCAACCCCCATCAGAAAGCATTCATGATAACAACACACAAAGGCACTGTACATAAGAGGATGTAAGCTCACTATTTGTTTCAGGCCCAGAACAGATCAGCATCAGTGAGAAACTTTGGCCTGCTTCTCTGTTATTTATTGATTTAAAGAAAATAATGAACAAAGACCTTCAACAGAATAATTACATTACATTTATTTTGTATACCACGAGGTCTCCGGTTCCATCCCCGCTCTCCCCATAGCTGCATGTCGAAGTGTCCTTGAGCAAGGCACTGAACCTCCAGTTGCTCCCGGGGCGCTTCACTGCAGCCCACTTAATAACTAAAGATGGGTCAATTGCAGAGAAGAATTTCCCCACAGGGATAAATACAAGTGTACATTTCTTTCTTTGTCATTTCTTCCTTAACCACGTGTTTACGTTGTGACCTTAATCTGGCAGAGAAGGTTTCCTTTGATACTTATTTGAGAATTAAATTTAGTGTGGGGGATGTCATTTTGTAGGTCATTCAGCAGATTCTCCTACATTTTTTACATCAAACCTATTACACACCGAGGAAAAGTTATTTAATGAAAATAATCACATCACTAATATGTACCCTTTGTACAGGAGGACTTGTGGGGTCTTTCATGCACATGGTTTGGTTTTGGAAAGATGTAACTCTTTTCTGGAAAATGGTTTATTTGCTTTTGACAAAGATCTTGAACTATGTAATTCATGCACTCCTGCTGTGCTGCTTCTAAATGATTCTTCCACACTGGAATTATCACAAACCCAAAAAACCATTTTATTAACCGGCCTGACAGCCCCCCACACACTCACGAAACCCCAGTGGTTAGCTAGCTATCTTGATGTTGTGAACATGGAACTTTCAATAGCCAGAATACATGGTGCTTATCCTGGTCCTCAACTTTAAACAAAATCCAATAATATATGTAATTGTATCAAATATAATAGAATATCTGGAGATGTATGAAGGGGGTGGGAATCGCTAATAGTGGGAGGTGGGGTAATCAATAATATGTATGTTTAAATGAGGGTATATATGAATGTACTATACTAAATTGCATGGCAACCAGACTGGGCTTCCTCCTACAGTCCAAAGACTGGTTGGGTTCATTGTTGACTCTAAATAGCCCCAAGGTGTACCCTTCCTCTCTGGGATTGGCTCCAGCTTCTCAATGGACTTTGATAAGTGCAGGAGAGACGAAAAAACACTTTTGTGAGTAAAGGCCCCATTTCATAAATACTCTATAGGACATTATTCACCATCATTTCTGCCTTAATTGCAGCTTTTTCAATAAACATATTATTGGATGCATCTAAACACATCCATAACGTGTGAAAAGTACAAACAATGTACGGCTCGAGAAGGTATTTAATAAATGATTCCTAAATGATGGATAGCGCTCGTATAGGAAGTCATCATCACGTGATATAATTGTATCTTGGCGAGAAATAGGGCCCTGTTGTAATACAGGACAATTCTTTATATCCACTTTAGTAACTTCATGATTGGATTAGAAGCCAAACATAAATCCACAGTTTGACAACATCTGTACCCTCTGCATGTGTTGACATCACCACTCTTGTTAAATAAATGTAAAACATAATGGTAAAGTCTCAGTCCAAATCTCTGTCTTTGTACCACAGCCTTCGCAGCAGGCCACTGCTACGAACCCTTCGTGAAGTATGGTAACCTGACCAGTAGCGACAACACCTGGGCAGTGGGAGCTGTGGTGGAGTTTGCCTGTAACCATGGCTATACCCTTGAACAGGGATCTGTCACTATTGAATGCATGGACCCCAAGAATCCCCAGTGGAACGAGACCGAGCCTGCCTGCAGAGGTCTGTATGTCTGTATTGTTGAAATAAAGTGACTCATCTAATGATTAAAAACGAGATGTATTTAAAAATAATTTACATTATCATTTTATTTTAGGCAATAAGCCTTTGTTTGTCTGTAAACACACAAAATCCCAGTATGATTTGATTGAATTAGACGGGACCCAAGAACAACTCATGCTGCCATGTTAGTCAGTCAACAAACAAACAAGAAATTACTGTATTGTAAAACAATGACAACAACCAATATTAAGCTAAATAAAAAATGTTTCACTCCTCAGAGTTTTAGTACAACATAGTTCACACTAGGGCTGTCAGAATTGACCAAAAATGGTATTTAAATATTTCCTCCATAAAAACAACTCTATTGACCGTGTCCTAACTGAGTGTGGTACAAGCAACGTCAGCTACGTTGCCTGATTGCCTTGTTTTCTATTAGAATGTCCAAACCGGCAAAGCACTGCACAGTGCGACACAGTGCGTCATTTTAAGATGAATGTTTGTCAGATGCCCTGTTTCTATATATTTCTACCGCTTTCTTTGAAATAACCACAGTAGATGAAAATGGCTGATTGTTAGAAATTAGCCCTGGCTTGGATCTGAACACGGGTCTCTGGGTCACAGGGAAAACTCTTATGATGTTGCGCCACCGATCAGATGAAAAACTTGATGCCTTCACCGACTAAGAAGATAACATTAGTATAAGTAGAAGACTTTATTGTCTGAAACCTGTCTCTTTTTTTTTTTAGTAGGTGTTCCTATGACAAATTCTAATGTTTCTTCATGTCAATGTGTTCAGGCCTTGATTGACATCATGCATGATTATTTTTGGAAGGATTGGATCAGTTAAAGCATCAGTCTATAACATGACAAAACACAGAAAGTGGGCGTTTATTGGGGTCCACATAACGACAAGTGAAATGCGGTGAAAAAGTCAAAATGTTTCTAACTAATCATCTTTAAGGCCTTCTGATCATCCTGGAAACAAAATTTAAGTCGATCGGATAATTTTTGTGGGAGAAAACCTTAAATGTATAACGGCAAAAAGTGACAAAAACAAGCGAAAAACGCCCAAGTGACAAATTTGGTGAACTATTGTAGCGCCTCCTAGTGTTCAAATCGCACACGTTTTACTTTACGGCGTTAGGCTACGCCTGCGTAACGCCTGCGTAACGCCTGCGCGACGGCCAAAATTCTTGGCGACTCGCCAGGTCATACCTCTAAGATCTTTCTGCTGTTGCCCTTCAAAACAAAAGCTCAACATTGAGCATGAATTGGGGGCGTATCAAGCCTCGAAGCTCCTCCTTCTCAGTGCCCATCTGCCTGTTCCCGAATACACATTCACAAAGCTCACTCCTCCTATCGTTCCCTTCCTAAGACGACCTTTAATAATACAGTATATTGTCAAACAATAATCTACACATATATTCTTCAATAATAAAGTAAACCATTCAAATAATAATCTACACATAGATATTCTTCAATAACCAGTGTGAAGTTATAGCAAATTATTAAATCCATTTATAAATAGCTTTAGTAAATTATCTAATTCTACAGTTTCCTACTTGCTGTTTCTTCTTACAATTGTATTTCAGCAGAACTATTCTCTGGCTGCTTCTTGTGTTTATTTCAACATTCAAGAATGTGTCCTTCTTTTATTTAATAAAGATCAAAACTGAAGTATTGAATTTTTGAAAATGTATTGTTTTGGCATTGAACTTAGACATTGACCACCAACCCTTTTGTTGTATGTGTTCTGATGAAATAAATCTCACCATCGTCTTAATGTCGATGGTTGTGTATGTGCATATGTTCCAGCTGTGTGTAGCGGCGAGATCACAGACTCAGCTGGAGTGGTGCTGTCTCCTAACTGGCCTGAAGCCTACGATAAAGGCCAGGACTGTATCTGGGGAATCCACGTTGAGGAGGACAAGAGGATCATGGTGGACATTCAAGTGTAGGTATTCCACATGTGCAGTTTGATCCGCCTCCTCACCCGTTACCCTTTGATATGCATACAGTATGTGACCACGCCTCCTCACCCGTTACCCTTTGATATGCATACAGTATGTGACCACGCCTCCTCACCCGTTACCCTTTGATATGCATACAGTATGTGACCACGCCTCCTCACCCGTTACCCTTTGATATGCATACAGTATGTGACCACGCCTCCTCACCCGTTAGCCTTTGATATGCATACAGTATGTGACCACGCCTCCTCACCCGTTACCCTTTGATATGCATACAGTATGTGACCACGCCTCCTCACCCGTTACCCTTTGATATGCATACAGTATGTGACCACGCCTCCTCACCCGTTACCCTTTGATATGCATACAGTATGTGACCGCGCTAGTACGCCTTCCTTGGCCTCCTCGAATGAGAATCATTACCAAACCCACATCATCATCTCCTGTGCTCCGTACACCAATCCTCGACTTCTAACAGCGGCGCAGAAACAGTTTGAAGATTACGAAGAACTACCTCACCATGACTGATAACACGTATTGAAAACACAACACGCTGCTAATAAAAGAGCACTCAGCTTGTGAATGAGATGCGTAAAGTGCCACACAGACAAAGGTTAATTAAGTGCGGCAGAGAAAACTAATTATATCAAGGAGGGTTTGTTTGGCAGTCCCCCCCCCCCCACACACACACACACACACACACACACACACACACACACACACACACAGTAACAAAAACACTCCTGTGGCGGCTGCTGTGTGGAGTAGAGGAAGTGTGGAAGTGTGTATTTTCTGTGATTGCGGTGTCGAGGTGAAGACACCCCGCCATTGAACACACAACTCTGCCAGTTAGCTTCAATTCAATGTCGTATGACAGATTATACTAGATTTGTTTGTTTACAGTTGTTTGTGAACTTCGCCATAGTTGTGCATAACAAAATAAGCAAAGATAATAAAGGGAAAGTATGATGTCATAGGGGTGTGATGAATCAGGGAATCAGGGACTTTAAGACCCAATCAACAAGTCAACATGGATGTCCGTTTCTGCCCATCCAGACTAAAATGCAACCACTGAGTTTTAAACCTCAAATGGCTGCAATGCAACCACGGAGTCTCTCAACATGCACCAGATGTCTGAGCATTTACATGAAGCTTATCAAGAGCAGCTGATCTCCCAGAGCTCTCTGGGTTAGACTGTGTACAGAGATATCTGCTCCATCTGTGTGGATGCAGGAGGAACATTATCACAAGGGTGTATCAATGAACTTTTATGGATGGTCTTCAAATTAAAGAGGAGGGAATGAACGATTTGATTAAAGTGAAAGTAAGTGCAGTAAAATAAATGAAAACCCCCTTGCCCCTACACAATTGAGACTACTGTCCACTGCTTCTTGATGGAAATCAAAAACTTTGGCTTTTTAAATTACAGTGGCGTAGTACGAGTCTTTTTGTGCCCTATCTCCGTTGCCTTGCTGCTAGAGTGCATTTGAGAATCGTTAATTGATATAATGTAACAATTCTCAATTGCACTCTAGCATGATGATTAATGAAAAGCGGCAGCTTAATGTGGATTCAATTCATTTTGTATAGTCCAAAATCACACATTACAAACTCCCCTCTTTACCATCTGTACACATACAACATCCCTGTCCCAGGACCTCACATTGGATCAGGAAAAACTCCCAAAAAAACTGAAAAAATGGAAGAAACCTTCAGGAGAGCAACTGAGGAGGATCCCTCTCCCCGGATGGACAGAAGAATAGATGTCATGTGTACAGAATGAAAAGATTGTTCCCCAAAACGGAGGTCTCAAACTAGTGAGTGACTTTACGGCCCCACATAACAACAAATGGCAATCGCAATATTCTTTTGACCTATAGTGACCACAGTAAACAGTTCAAAGTGCATTCTACTCTAATGCTATTTGGTTCAAACCATTCTCTTCCTCTATTTCTTACTTGTGGAAGGATGGAAATAGAAGATCAAATGAATACTTGGGGTAAATGTGTTGGCAGCTGGTCCCATGGGTCAAATTGAACTAAATCAAATTAGTGTCAGGGAATGAAGGCTGTGATTGATTTTTCTCTACAGACGCACTGCAAAGCCTTGTTTAGCTTAATCAAAACAAATATGAAGCCAGCCGACAATACTTCTCAATCTTTTTCGCTCTCTGAGCAGGTGAGAGGCTTTATCCTTTAGCAATCAAATACACATGGAACGCAATGAGTTTAGAAGACTGCACACCCATTTTACTTTGCTTGTGAGGATTGTGTAGATCTTCAGATGAACACAACCCTTATCAAGGGGAAGTCACCTTTCCAGGTCTCACCTCTCATGATGTTTTCAAGTAGGATTTAAGTTTAGCATTATGTTTAAGTTGTTTAGGTGAAATCCTTTTTGTAGGATTATAATTTGAGTTTATGGGGTCATGATTTTCAGAGACTGCATGCATCAAGCATCAAGGCTGCACTGATATTTTGAGGTGGGAATATATTTAGTCAGTTGTTATTATGACATCACCTCTATTAAAACTGACAGACTGAGGTGATTCATTTGATAGAGAGAAAACTAAATAAGATAGGTGAAGTAAGCCTGACCGTTGGCTGTTTGACATTATTTTAGCAGGAAAAGTACATTTTGTATTAGCAGGAAATGATATGGACTTTAAAATGACTTTGTAACAATATGCAGCCAGCGTCAACATTGAATATGTCACAATTATCAGGAAAAAATGTGATTTCCTTTTTGACATTTTTCAGCTGTAGGCGGTTCCTGAATGATTGTTTTTTGGAAAAGATAACATAATCACAACACAGTTGCAATTAGCATGTGGTATGCATTGGTATATTTTGTCACGTACTAGTATGTGTGTAAATGTTTAATGTATCATTTCACACCAGCTGGGACCACCTGAAGACAGTCAGTCAACATTTAAGAATACAAATTAGGACCAATTATCTTCCCTGAGAGACATTAAATACTGGCCCTGGTTTACAACTGGAACAGGTCATGTTCACATCAGAGGTTTACAGTTAGAGTTTGAGAATTACGTATTCCATGGAAAATCCTTGCAAGTGTAGGAATACAAATGCTACTGTGTGTGTGTGTGTGTGTGTGTGTGTGTGTGTGTGTGTGTGTGTGTGTGTGTGTGTGTGTGTGTGTGTGTGTGTGTGTGTGTGTGTGTGTGTGTGATAAACGTGCATCTACAGCTGACAGAGGATTAATGGTTCGGCCAGTGGAAAGACAAACACTCCCCACTCAAGATCTCGTCTGTTCACTACCTCACAGTTATTTCCTACAGTTTTTGTTAAATAAAAAGTCAAAAATAAACATGTCATCCTTTGTCAGGCTTTGCGATGTGTTAACTCAGTCCATGCCTCTTGAACCTTTGATTTTTCTGGCATTCCCATAGTGATAAATAGCTCAATCTCAGGGTGGCTAATGAGTTTAATCAGGAGCCTGCTGGTGATTAATTAGCGACGGCACAGAGCATGTCACTGCTTTATTCTGGTTAAGCCATTTCTTCCATGCTCTAAATCTTCTATGTTATGCCTTTCCAGTCTTCCATAACTAATTCACTTTTACAGATTCATACATCAAAGGAACAGGGTTCAGGGTCTTTCCCAAGGAACTGCCAATCTTACGATTTGGCCTTAGCCACCCATGTAACGGTCTGTCTCAGTAATAAGTACCTTGGTTTGACCTGGAGTTGTCGTTGCCCTCTTTACTGTCATTTAAAAAATGCAAGAACGGACTGTGAGGTGTACTATTAACATTATGTTGTGTCAGACATCTGTCAGGGGGTAAAAAAGGTCAGAATTTGTAAGGTGTGAACCTAGGTGGTGTTTGACCAGTAGGTTGCGACCACGCCATTCACTGGGGGAGAGAGTTTAAAGTCGGGGCCAGAGGGAGCAGAGAGGGACATGTATCTATATCCACCAGTTTTTTTTATGCACATAAAAAGAATAGAATAAAATATTACTAAAGCTGTTTGAGATGGACACTAAAGAGATGTGATTTTGTGTGTCTGCTGTTTCAGGTTGAACATTGGGAAGAATGATCTGTTGACCTTTTATGACGGAGATGACCTTACAGCTAAAGTACTGGGTCAGTATGGAGGATCAAAGTCCATATTTAAGCTCTACACCTCCACAGCAGACCTCACCCTCCAGTTCCAGTCTGACCCTGCCACCAACGTCTACGGCTATGGAAATGGCTTCATAGTCCACTTCTTTGGTAAGCCTTAGAAGCAGTGCCCATAGTTAACTCAATCACATGGACTAAGCTAGGCCACCCACATCATGCCTCCAGCTCTGTACTTCTACTGTCCATCTTCTCATCTCACTTTGGTGTAGTATATTTCTTAGAATGCTGAAGTATTCTTTAATGCCATTTTTTGAATACAATCTAATATTATTCTGGTGTATCAGAAATGTATTAGTGAGTTATACCCAGAGGAAGAGGGAATTTATTTTTGCATTCCTAAAAGATTTGAAGCAATAAGAGGCTGTGCATTGTGTTGGTGGGGCCCTCCCATCAGCATACTATATCTGATAAGAATAATGAATTCAGAAGGAGAGGCAGGTTGTTCAATACAGATGATGGACAACAAAGAATAAAGGGGAAAGCTTACAGTATCCTTGTGAATCTCATTGGTGGAATGTAAACACAAGACATCAACATGGGCAGGTGTCAGAGAATGTTGCTTTTCTATAGTTTTCACATGCAATTATTTTGATGTGTTTGTCTGATTAGACTCCCAGGGGCCTGTGCCTGCTGCTGCTAGAGGTGAACCTAGAGCATCATAGTTTGAAGCTTAGGGCCACTGACCGAGTGTTGTTATTTGATGATGAGTTGGGAATAATAATGTGTTGATAGAGAGGCAGGACCGGCTCCAGACATGATCCATGGAAACCCTGTGAGACGAGGACAAAGCTCAAAGACTCCGGGGAAGAAGTAGAGTTAGTAATGTGCATTAATGGGACATGAATTTATACAGGAGAGAGAGAGAAGCTCAGTGTATCATAAGATGTCCCCAAGCAGTCTAGGTATATAGCAGCATATCTAGGGGCTGGACCATAGCAAACCTGAGTCAGCCCAAATGCTATCAAAGACGAAATTCTTAGGCCTACTCTTAAATGTGGTGACTGCGTATGCCCCCCGGATGGAAAGTGAAAGGACTGAAGGCTCTGGCTCCCATCCTACTATTTAAGACTCTTGGAACCACAAGTAGCCCCACATTTAGTGAGCACAGCTCTCTGGTGGGGCAATATGGTGCTATGAGCTCTCTAGAGCGGTAATATAGTACTATAAGCTCCTTAAGATATGATATTGCCTCACCAATTAAGGCTTTGTAGGTGAGGAGAAGTGTTTTAAATTTGATTCTGGATTTTACAGGGAGCCAGTGCAGAGCAGCTAATACAGGAGTCATGTGATCTCTTTTTAGTTTTAGTTAGTACTTCGTTAGTTAGTAGAGATCGATCTGATAAATAGGATTTAAACCAACTTAGTGCGGTACCTGAAATGCCAATCGACTGATCTAGTCTCTGTAATAGGATGTCATGATCAATGGTGTCGAACGCAGCACTAAGGTCTAATAATACCAGTTATCTGATGCAATTAGGAGGTCATTTGTAATTTTCACCAGTGCTGTCTCTGTGCTGTGGTGTTTTCTAAATCCTGACTGAAACTCCTCAAATAAACTATTCTGATGTAGGAAGTCGCACAACTGATTAGCGACTACTTTCTCAAGGATCTTAGAGAGGAAGGGAAGGTTAGAGATCGGTCTGTAGTTAGCCAACACCTCTGGATTAAGAGTGGGCTTTTTCAGGAGAGGTTTAATTACAGCTACTTTGAAGGAATGTGGTACATGGCCTGTTAGCAAAGACACATTAACAATATCCAACAGAGAGGTGCCAATTAAAGGCAACACGTCTTTAAGCAGCCTCGTTGGGATGGGGTCTAAGAGACAGGTAGACGGTTTAGAAGTAGAAACCGTTGAGGACAATTGGTCTAGGTTAATGGGAGAAAAGCTATCCAAATATACACCAGGGCATACAGCCGTTTCCAAGGCCAATCCTCTTGATGACAGATCGGCAGTAGTTGAGGGCAAGAGATCATCAATCTTGCCTCTAATAGTTAAAATCTTTTCATTGAAGAAGTTCATGAAGTCATTACTACTGAGGTCTATAGGAATACACGGCTCCACAGAGCTGTGACTCTCTGTCAGCCGGGCTACAGTGCTAAAGTGAACCCTGGGGTTGTTCTTATTTTTCTCTATTACTGATGAGTAATAGGCTGATCTGGCATTACGGAGGGCCTTTTTATATGTTTTAAGACTATCTCGCCAAACTAAGTGTGATTCTTCCAGATTGGTGGAACGCCATATGCTTTCGAGCTTTCGTGAAGTTTGCTTTAGGTCGCGGGTCTGAGGGTTATACCAGGGAGCAAACCTCCTTTGCCTCACTGTCTTTTTCTTCAGTGGGGCCATCGAGTCTAGTGTCATTCTCAGTGAGCCTGAAGCACTATCGACAATATGATCAATCTGGGACGGACTAAAGTTAGCACAGGAGTCCTCCGTCACATTGAGACGTGGTATTGAATCAAATGCAGAAGGAATCGCTTCTTTAAATTTAGCTACGGCCTTGTGGCCGGTACAGTATAACAAATATAATTGGCTGCAATGTTTTCCAGGTTGGATGTGAAAGACTAAGAACAAGGCTTTCAAATGAGTTGTAGTTTAATTTAGGTTAAAGATTTATTAATAGGCTTTAGTAAAAAAATGGCTGCTACTCCACCTCCTCGGCCGGTGCCTCGAGGAATGTGAGTATTAATATGACTTAGAGGAGTTGATTCACTTAGACTGACATATTCTTCATGACTCAGCCAGGTTTCAGTAAGACACAATAAATCAATGTGATTGTCTGATATTAAATAATTTCCAAATACAGCTTTAGATTACAGAGATCTAATATTTAGGTTACACTGCTGAAATAGTGGTGTTAACCTTTATGAGGTTATTTTGTATAACTCCTCTTCTGGTTACTTTTGATGTAATTAATTGAAGTGGCCGTGGGACAGACAGAGTTGTGGGGGGTAACTGCTCGAATGGAAGTTCAATTCAATTCAATTCAGTTTATTTTGTATAGCCCAATATCACAAATTACAAATTATCCTCAGAGGGCTTTACAATCTGTACACATACGACATCCCTGACCTTTGACCTCAAATCGGATCAGGAAAAACTCCCCAAAAATAACCTTTGACAGGGAAAAAAGGGAAGACACCTTCAGGAGAGCAACAGAGGAGGATCCCTCTCCCCAGATGGACAGATGAATATATGTCATGTGTACAGAATGAACAGCATTTACAAAGTTACATAAACACATTACATGAATATGACAATGTATGAATGGAACTCCAATCCATGAAACAGAAGGAGGTAGAGAGGAGGGGGCGGGGCATCAGCAGGGCCAAGGTGGGAGGCCGGCTCACCAGGCATCAGACACCTCCAGGTCCAATGGACCCTCTGAGATGTGAAGTCACAACGACTCCGGGGAGGAAGCAGAGTTAATAAGGTGCAATGGAGGGATGTAAATTCATCCATAAGGAGAGAGAGAAGAGGAGATAGGTGCTCAGTGTATCCTAAAACATCCCCCAGCAGCCTATAAGCCTATAGCAGCATATCAAGGGGCTGGACCAGGGCAAACCTGATTCAGCCCTAACTATAAGCACTATTAAAGAGGAAAGTCTTAAGTCTATTCTTGAATGAGGTGACTGTGTCTGCCTCCCGGACTGAAAGTGGAAGCTGGTTCCATAAAAGAGGAGCTTGATAACTGAAGGCTCTGGCTCCCATCCTACTTTTTAGGACTCTAGGAACCACAAGTAGCCCCGCAGTACAGAGAAGGGTGTAGACTCCAACTCTGCTTCTGCTTCCTGATCTGAATGGATATATATGTGGATCTAGGGTATCTGGGTGGTCCTTAGAGAAAGACCATTGGATCATAAATTTCACAAAGTTTCATCTTCTTGAGAACACGAGTGTACGGCAGTCTGCCTATTTCACCAAAGATACTTAGTTTGTAAAATTGATATGGCATGAAGGTGGCTCAAGAAGCGTTCAAAGTGGCAAGGGTTGATCCTATGAGCAGCATGAATGTCCCACCTGAATTTCATGACAGTGTGACACTTCCATTTAGGTATTTCGTCAGTGCAAAAGTAGAAGAGGACAGAAAGTAATTTAGTCTTCAGGGGATCAGGAATACGTTGAAATGTCCTGACAAATTAGCCAGAAGTAAAATTTCTTGCGATGAACCAAAGCGTTCAAAGTGCAGACAGAGACTGACTGATTGACATTAGTATCTTTATGTCACTCAAACCTTTCATTTTTCCTAATGTCCTGCCTTTCTCGCTTCCTTGCTGTCTCTCTCTCTGACCCCTCCCTCCCCCCACATATACCTGCAGAAGTAGCTCGTAATGACACCTGCCCCGAGCTTCCAGAGATCTCTAATGGCTGGAAGAGTTCATCTCATCCTGAGCTGGTTCAGGGCACCGTGGTGACCTACCAGTGTTACCCTAGTTATCAGGTGGTGGGCGCTGAGCTTCTCATGTGCCAATGGGACCTCACCTGGAGCGGCGACCTACCAAGCTGTGAAAGAGGTTGGTAGACAAAATCTTCAGCTGCCACTGAATCATCCACTTGAGAGCATACAATATTTTTTCATATTGTATTGCACCAGAGTGTCCATTGAGCTTGTATCACCAACAAGGAAACATATGTAGGAGATGATATTGGTAGATCATGTTTTTCAAACCACCTTGCAGGTAAATGTATAACGCTGGCTAGAACCAGAACAGGCCTGACTGGATGCTGGGACAGACACAACTCATCTGCAACGCAAAACTAATCTCAACAAAAATGAGGAACATTTAAAAGAACTGCTTGCAAGACAGTTAAAGCAAAATGAATCAATCAAGCAGTTATTTTACCAGCTACAGGCCTATAAGGATTATGGTTTTATTACAAACAAAAAAAAATAAGAGGGGACTTTGTAGATATCTACAAATTAGGAGCTGCATTAAGAGTTTGGGGGTTATTTCAGTGAAAAGTGAAAAAACAAGCAACCTTTTCAAATTTGAACAATTGGCCTCAGTTTTTATAAAATGCAAATACTCTGGTAACTGTTTTGAAAAATCTAGGAAAGAGATCTTTATACAAACAGGAAATATGGAAAAAACATAGTGGCTGATGTCAGGTGGTCAGTTTGATATGCAGAGTGCATATTTACACGGGACTAAATTATTCACAGCTCTTATTATATTTTACACCAGCTAAACGTGAGTTGCAAAATCTGACTCATGGATGATGATTACTGATGGACAGAAGGATGCAGGTATTATGAGTAGTATAGGAGAGAGGTTGCAAAAAGCATTGCCAGAATCTCTCCAGTTGTGTTCATCAAGAGATGGTCTCTCCTAACAATTAGGTATTGTCAAACTAAAAACTAGACCTGCATTGGCATGCGTGTTGGAGGGTCAGTCATGGCCTGTTTTGGATGAATGGTTAAAATAAATGTCTCTTTTGTAGCTTTATTGATGGTTGGTCTAATGACCAAATGCGGTCTGGTCTTATTTTTGGTTTTAGAAAAGGAAAAACATTATAGAATGAAAATATTCCTACCTTTGTTTAATCGAAAATGTGGTACTTCATTTATGTATACTTAGGTGTTATCGACATGTTGTGTTCCTCTTTTTGTCTGCTACTTACCAATGATTATGTATATATGGCAAATATATTACTGTTTATTGTTTTAATGTATTCACTTACTGCAAATGTTTCATCATGGCCCTGTTTACACACCGATGCTCATCGACCACCAAGGCTCATCGTGATCTGACGACCTGGCCCACTTGTTGAAGGTGGTCAGGGACAGAGTTCTCCACATATCTTTTATAGTGACACTTACACTTTAACGTCCTGTTGTGTCCCCCGACAAGCACGTAACATGAAAATACCAAAGCTTCGGCTCTCTGCTTCTGTTCCTGCTTTTTCTAAACTCCATTTACTTTTCAAACAGCGTATGCGGTTGTAGCTGAGGGTTAGGAGTTTGTGCTGATACTTATGGTAATAAAATAAAAACACAAAGGCTCTATAGTCTGAACCAACACAGCCAACTCTGTATTGCTCCAACATTGACAATGGCAACATATTGCACCCACACTTTTTCTGTTCTTATTTTTCATAATAAATGCCCGAGACATATACACCTGCTTACCAGAGGGAACTTAAATTCACTCAGCTAAGAGGCAAGTCAACAGAATGACTTACAGTGGCTTCGTCCGTGACGTCTGAGTGATGTCTTGAAAATCTCATAGAGATATATTACAAGTGCGTGACATATCTTAGGCCTTACGTATTTCTTCTTTTAATTTCCAGCAGACATGGCACAGGAAGTGCATTGCTGTTGGTCTTTGCAAACAGAGTTTATGTACATGTTTATTTCATACAGATCAGGAAGTGGAATCTGATCACAAGTAGTCACTAGAGACGCATGTGGAGACGCATGATAATGCCGGTTGGGAACCTTTGTGTTTGATTATATATAGTTTATTCTGTCTTGTACACCTTCATAATGCTCAATGTGTTTATCATACATCTTTACCTCTCTAATCCCCTTTTCACTACGAACAGTGTTACAGACCAGCTGCTTTGGTAAACATGAATGTGAAGTGTACAATTTGCTGGTGTTGAGTTAAAGTAATATCGCTGTTGAGGGGAGACAAAGAAAGACAGAACATGTTGGTTGACAATAACCAACCCTCTTACCCTGTTTGTCCATCCAGTGTTGTCTTGCGCTGACCCTGGCAAGGTGGAGCACAGCAGGCGGGTGCTGTCAGGTCCCCATTTCACCGTGGCTTCAACCATCCAGTATATTTGTAACAAGGGCTTCACTCTGTCTGGAAACAGCCTGCTCACCTGCTTCAACCGAGGGTCCATGGGCCCCAAGTGGAACCAGAAGCTGCCGGGATGCCTGCGTACGTACAAGTTAGTGTTTCTATGGGCTTTTGTGGTTAGACTAGAAACTGAATTCGAACGATAAGACAGAAATTCCATTTAATTTAGATAGCCAGTGCTTGTCTGGGCTATGGTGCACACTTTATGGATTGATTGGCCTAGGTGTGTGAAAGTATTGTAAATATGGTGTTTGCAGATGAGAGACAAACAATATCATACTCTGTAGACTAAAGGTTAAAAGCTGTTTTTATGCACTATGGCACCTTAATTTCAGTTTTATTAATTTAAAAAGTGAAATGTGTACTTCTAAAAAATAGTTTAGTTGTTAGTAATTAGTATTAGCATGGCATTTATATGGCACATTTATAGCCGAGAGTTAGATGTATTTGTTAACATTAGTTCAAAGGGTTCTGTCTGCCTTCCTCCCTCTCCATCATCATCTGCTGCTGTCTCTCTAGCAACAGTCTTTTGTTTTGGAGCCACATCTTAATGTAAAGTAATATTATGCAACGTGAGGTTTATAAAAATAATTCAAAGGATTTCTTTTTATGAAATTGTATTCATTTATGAGAAGATATACCCCGCTAAAGGGTCAGATGATTATGGCAATCATGATGAAGAGAAATGTATTTATAGGCTAACTTCTTACTCGTCCTTGTATTGAATTAGTTTATGTTTGTTTTTTCTGGATCAGTTGAGAGTTGTTTAAGTAAAGACTCAGACATTCTTCTCATAGGCCGGGTTTCAAAATCATATCTCGGGCTACAGTCAAAACGTTCAGAGCTCAAGCCCCGTCGATGCATGAATCCTTCCAGTCATGGAAGAAAATCATCATGTTTGTTGTTTGTTGGTATACTTATCATTGCACCCTCCTTAATCTGGTTTTGGTATAATGCTGTCTATCACATAGTTTTACTCCCTTAAAGAGCTTCTATTATTAAGAGAAGTTAATTTGTCTGGTTTTGAATTAGCTTTAATGTCAACTTCAAACTGAAAAGATTGAACTAATACAAGTATAAAGTTTCAAGATATTGAATATAAGCCCAAAATATGAGCTGAAGATTAAAGGTTGTATGATATTAGTAGTTGTGTAATTGTTCTTGTTTGCTTATTTAGGTTAGATTGATACATTATAGGATAGCTTTTTCTTTTGATATATTTTAATTTAGTTTAATTCTTTGTTGTTGGTGTTGTCTAGATATACTTAGTCTTTCTGTTGTTCATTTGTTCATTAATTGGGTAACGCTGTGGGCACCTGGGGTTATATGTAAGAGTAGGCAGGTACAGGACCAGCATGCACCTGGGTAGGCCTATGGATTTTTACCAGCGCAGGATTAGGCAGCATTAGGAGTTCCTTTGTTCTTTTGTTGGTCTGCTTGTTTTGTTTAATTAAATACATTACCAGAAAAACTGAATCGTGAATGAACAATAGGTTCATTTGGCTGGCTAAACCACAAACCCATGGTGAGTCAGTGGCAATTTGATTTATGTTTGTTTTTTATTTATTGGACAAATGGCCACTGCAATATTACTAGACACATTTCTTATGTATCAGGTAAGGCTTCTGTAATTAGTTTATTTCTTTAATAAGTAATTGTAATAGAAATGTGTTTGGTCTTCTTGTGATTTTAACGTACTTCTGCTACTCCTCTGTTTCTGATTCAGCTGGCAAGCTAAAGGTGTGTCAGTCTGATTAAAATGTAATTTCCTCTTCAAACAGCCATGAAGGAATTAACCTCATTTGCATGAACGTCTCATACTCTGCCTCACCTACTTAATAGGTTGAGACATAAGGTTTGATGGTCCTGACTAATAATTAATTTAACCGGACAACGGAAATTATTTTGGAGAAGATAAGCCAGTTCATTGTTATGCATGAGCTGGAGATCATGAGCAAGAGAAAATTGTAATGTAAGAAAAGTGAAACATTTTACAAGAATCTTCATGATCAAACAACTGCAGAGAAAAGACGTTTTTTTTTTTCTTAGTTTGGCCTCAGTATCCTTCTCAGATTGTAGAACCTGAAACCTCTTTCAGATGGCAGATGCTGTTTTTTGTAACTTTTTTAAAGAGACAATCACTGTATGCAGAGATTGATGTGGGAAGGAGTGTAAGTGGGAACACATACAATCAAAGTACAGTTTCTGCCCTTGACAAAACTATAACTAGATTAGATTAGATTAGATTTCAACTTGATTGTCATTGCACATGTACTAGTATAGAGCAAATGCAGTGTGGCATCTAACCAGAAGTGCAACAGAGAGTATAACGATATATACAGATTATAAAATACAAATACAGATGAAATTAACATTAAATAGTGCAGAATATAAACGGGGACTACTATAAATGGAAACTATCTAGGGTTACTATCAGATAGAGTGGTGTAATGTAATGGGGGTCAGAGGGGGGTAGAGTTCAGAGTCCAAAGTGACTACAGTGCAGATAGAGTGGTGTAATGTAATGGGGGTCAGAGGGGGGTAGAGTTCAGAAGGGTTAGGGTCTGGGGAAAAAGCTGTTCCTCAGACGGCTGGTCCTTGACCGCAAGCTCCTGAAGCACCTTACTGAGGGCAGGAGGAGGAACAGTCAGTGAGCAGGGTGACAAGAGTCCTTCAGGATGCTGCGGGCTCGACGCAGGCAGCGTTTCTTCTGGACCTCCTCAATGCTTGGGATCGGAGTACCTAGGAGTTTAACGGGATTTTTAACATACCAGGGGCTGGATGCAGGATGCAGGGGCAAGGTTGTCATGACCCAGGACCAGCTTCAGACACAGCCAGGTCCAATGAACCCTATGAGACCTGAAGTCACAAAGACTAGGGGGAAGAAGTGGAGTTAGTAATGTGCAATTTAGAGACGTAAATTAGTCCATAAGGAGAGAGAGAAGAGGAGCTCAGTGTATCCTAAAACATCCCCCAGCAGCCAATAAGCCTATAGCAGCAAATCTAGGGGCTGGACCAGGGCAAACCTGAGAAATATAGGCGCTGTTAAAGTGGAAAGTCTTAAGTCTTTAGTAATTTTTCATACATAATTTGATGGCAGTCTGGACAGAAAGATTATTGTTAAGAAATATCAATAGTGATTATTGTATCTGGTTCCAATGCACATTTCCTACATGGTCAATCTAAAATGTTTCTCCTCGTTAACTCCAGCTGAGGTGTTTGAGCCCTGCGGTCACCCAGGAACACCGACCTATGGGATCCCCAGCTCCAACAAGCTCCACTTCCAGGCTGGAGAGACTCTCCACTACTCCTGTCTGCCTGGCCACCAACTGCTGGGCGAGCCTGTACTTCACTGTGTCCCTGGACACCCTTCCCAGTGGAGTGGGCTGCCTCCTGTCTGCAAGGGTACAGAACTGCAGCCTAATATTTGCACTGCATTGTCAGTTATATATAATGTCAAAGTGTCTGCTTCCTAAAATACATGATCTAATTTGATGCCATGATCTAATTTACCATGAAAATCATCCTTATACAACAATTAAAAGTATACATACTACGTAATAAAACATACATGCTCAGCTCAGCTCAGATGGACTGATCCAGTCTATACAAATAAAAACTGGAGGTAAACTGAAACCGTAATGAAAAATATAGAAACCCCTCCATATCAACTAAAACCTAAAATTCAAATCCTTTTGGCCTTTCTTTAATAGTGCTGATGCAAACTAAAAAACTATTTAGAAAAACAACTTTTAAATTGAAAGCTACATTCATTACTTTGGTTGAATTGAATTGGTTCATTAATTTCATTATGTGCCGCAGTATCATTAGAAAATGAGAATTAAACACGTGTCTAGTCTGTTGCAGCACTATTAGGAAATTGAGCAGATAACAGTTGTGAACTGTTAAATGTATGGACAGATCAACCTGCAAGGAGGTTCTGTGGCTCTTGGTTACTGAGGTCTGGACTGAATGTGTTCAAAACACACATTCTCCTCAGCTGTTTTCTCGCCCTGCTAGTTGCACAGACTATTGATGCACAGCAGTGCACGTCATGGTGTCAAGTTTTTACAACATCCCATTTATTTCACTTTATTTCTTTATAAAGGGCTGCCAGTGTTAACTGTTGCAGTGGCTACTCGCCTAACACAAGAACCACGAGCGAGACCAGTTCTCCTTGATTCCTTTTACTTCCTGGCAGCCTCCAAGCAGCTTTTTTCCGAAACTTTTAATAGTAACACACTAATGATGGCATTAGTCTTTTGCAGGAAGTAGCCATTATCTTGTGTACTTGTTCGCACACTGACTCAAAAATTCTTTACATTCTGGTGTGGGCATTTGGACAGTCAAATCCTCTATTATTTAGTGTCTATATCAGAAAACTTTGAAAGTTATACTGGCTATAGAGGGAGGGTTCCTTGTAATGTTTTTTTTACCAGTCATAAACATCTTCAAAATGTATGTGTCCCTTTTACTGAGACTTTTAGGAATATTCCCATTATTCAGCAGGGATCTCTCCAAAACAAGGAGTCACATGTAGACTGGATTTCCCATTCACGAAGCCTCGATCTGCTCACGTGGAGAAACCCACTCGGTGGAACAACAACCCGTCAAGGGAGAAGGCAGACAGAAAGCAGAGGAAGCAGAGGCTATTCTCGTGTTCGGGGACAGAAGGCTATGGCGGTTTACTGGGGCAGAGACAAGGCGGAAAAGTGCAAACAGGCAGGGTTGGCTACGGGACAACAGTCGGAGGGAAAACGCTGGAAAGTCTGGCATAATGTGGAGAGCAATCTGTCAGTGAGTATGTGTGAGACCTCCTCAGTACTCCGCTGAGGCCACAGAGTTAGAATCCTCAGCGGGATGGGTGGAGGGGGTCTGGAGGTAGAGTTCCTTGGAACCGGAAGAAAAAAGCCCTAATTGTCCAAACAGGGAGCCTGTTGGGTACTGCCGACAGGCGTTTTAGTTCTGGAAGGCTTGTCAGGGTGCTGTCGATGAAACCTGGCGATGAGTCAGGGGTTGAAAATGTTACGAGCCGGAACCCATTGCCTCTCTTCCGGACCGTATCCCTCCCAGTCGACCAGGTACTGAAGACCTCGCCCCCAGCGGTGAAAGAGAAGCAGCCGATTAACCGATTAGACAGGACCGTCTAGGATAAGGCAAGGGGGGCGGAGGAGGAGAAGACCTCAGTTGGCAACTACGTCGACTGGAATCAATTCAGGCAGAAGATATGCAGATAAATTAGTTCTGCCATATCCTTAGCAGATGGGAGTTTGGGCAGAGGAATAAAATGTGCACACTTTTTAAACTTGTCGACCACTGTCAAGATGGCAGTGTGGCCCTCAAATGGTGGTCAGTGAAGTCCAGGGAAATGTGGGACCATGGACGATAAGGCACTGGGAAAGGCTGAAGGAGGCTGGCCAGAGCTTGGAGACACCAGAGCCAGCGGATCATTTAAAAAGTCCTGCCGACATCAGGCTGTTCTCGGCGGCCACACTGAGCGCTGACCAATTGAAAATCCACCAATTGATCGACCAAGCTCGATCAATTGGTGGATTTTCCTGAACGCATCGCTCTCTCTCTTCCGGTAAGCGTATTGCATCACTTTCGGTTGCCAGCTTAGCAGCTCGCGATGTCTTCCTCTCCCCCTCCCGCTCCCTCTTGCTCAGAGTGTCTCATGTATAGCTATTCCTCTGCCTCTCTTAAAGATAACGGTACATGCAACAAGTGTAGTTGATTTGCTGGTTGGAGGCAGTTCTAAGTGGGTTAGATGCACGGCTCCGCACCATCGAAGCTCAGACAGTTACGCTAGTTAGCCCGCCTCCCCCCATAGCCGGTGCGGAGCCTTTAGCGTTAGCCTCTGTTAGCTGTCCCCCGGCAGCCCCCGAGCAGCCGGATGGCTGGGTGACTGTTCGAAGGGGTTTTAAGTCTGAACAGAAGCCCACTGAGCACCGCCAACCTCTTCACGTTTCGAACCAGTTTTCCCCACTCAGTGACGCACCCGCTGAGAAACCCACTCTGGTTATAGGTAGCTCCATAGTCAGAAACGTGAAGCCAGGGACCAAAGTCATATGCATCCCGGGGGCCAGAGCGGGCGACATTGAATCTTGTTTAAAACTGCTGGCTAAAGATGAGCGTAGTTACAGTACGATTATAATACACGCCGGCGGTAATGACCCACCCTTAACCTTAACTCGATAGAGACTGTGTCTGTCCCACGGCCACTTAAATTAATTAAATCAAAAGTAACCAGAAGAGGAGTCATACAAAATAACCTCATACAGGTTAACATCACTACTGCAACAGTGCAACAAAACAGGATAGTTAAATGTGGACTCCTAAATATTAGATCTGTCATCTGCCAGAGCAGCCTATTACTCATCAGTAATAGAGAAAAATAAGAACAACCCCAGGTTTCTCTTTAGCACTGTAGCCAGGCTGACAGAGAGTCACAGCTCTGTGGAGCCGTGTATTCCTATAGACCTCAGTAGTAATGACTTCATGAACTTCTTCAATGAAAAGATTTTAACTATTAGAGGCAAGATTGATGATCTCTTGCCCTCAACTACTGCCGATCCGTCATCAAGAGGATTGGCCTTGGAAACGGCTGTATGCCCTGGTGTATATTTGGATAGCTTTTCTCCCATTAACCTAGACCAATTGTCCTCAACGGTTTCTACTTCTAAACCGTCTACCTGTCTCTTAGACCCCATCCCAACGAGGCTGCTTAAAGACGTGTTGCCTTTAATTGGCACCTCTCTGTTGGATATTGTTAATGTGTCTTTGCTAACAGGCCATGTACCACATTCCTTCAAAGTAGCTGTAATTAAACCTCTCCTGAAAAAGCCCACTCTTAATCCAGAGGTGTTGGCTAACTACAGACCGATCTCTAACCTTCCCTTCCTCTCTAAGATCCTTGAGAAAGTAGTCGCTAATCAGTTGTGCGACTTCCTACATCAGAATAGTTTATTTGAGGAGTTTCAGTCAGGATTTAGAAAACACCACAGCACTGGTGAAAATTACAAATGACCTCCTAATTGCATCAGATAACTGGTATTATTAGACCTTAGTGCTGCGTTCGACACCATTGATCATGACATCCTATTACAGAGACTAGATCAGTCGATTGGCATTTCAGGTACCGCACTAAGTTGGTTTAAATCCTATTTATCAGATCGATCTCTACTAACTAACGAAGTACTAACTAAAACTAAAAAGAGATCACATGACTCCTGTATTAGCTGCTCTGCACTGGCTCCCTGTAAAATCCAGAATCAAATTTAAAACACTTCTCCTCACCTACAAAGCCTTAATTGGTGAGGCAATATCATATCTTAAGGAGCTTATAGTACTATATTACCGCTCTAGAGAGCTCATAGCACCATATTGCCCCACCAGAGAGCTGTGCTCACTAAATGTGGGGCTACTTGTGGTTCCAAGAGTCTTAAATAGTAGGATGGGAGCCAGAGCCTTCAGTCCTTTCACTTTCCATCCGGGGGGCATACGCAGTCACCACATTTAAGAGTAGGCCTAAGAATTTCGTCTTTGATAGCATTAGGGCTGACTCAGGTTTGCTATGGTCCAGCCCCTAGATATGCTGCTATATACCTAGACTGCTTGGGGACATCTTATGATACACTGAGCTTCTCTCTCTCTCCTGTATAAATTCATGTCCCATTAATGCACATTACTAACTCTACTTCTTCCCCGGAGTCTTTGATCAGTTGTGTGACTTTCTACATCAGAATAGTTTATTTGAGGAGTTTCAGTCAGTATTTAGAAAACACCACAGCACAGAGACAGCACTGGTGAAAATTACAAATGACCTCCTAATTGCATCAGATAAAGGACTCATCTACGTACTGGTATTATTAGACCTTAGTGCTGCGTTCGACACTATTGATCATGACATCCTATTACAGAGACTGGATCAGTTGATTGGCATTTCAGGTACCGCACTAAGTTGGTTTAAATCCTATTTATCAGATCAATCTCAATTTGTATTTGTAAACGATGAAGCCTCAATGACCACCAACGTTAATCACGGAGTTCCACAAGGTTCTGTGCTTGGACCAATTTTATTTACCTTATATATGCTTCCTTTAGGGGCTGCACGGTGGTGTAGTGGCTAGCACTGTCGCCTCACAGCAAGAGGGCCGCGGGTTCGATTCCCGGTCGGAGCGGTCCTTCTGTGTGGAGTTTGCATGTTCTCCCCGTGGCAGCGTGGGTTCTCTCCGGGCTCTCCGGCTTCCTCCCACAGTCCAAAGACATGCTGCAGGTTAATTGATCTCTAAATTGCCCATAGGTGTGAATGTGAGAGTGAATGGTTGTATGTCCCTACATGTGCCCTCGATGGACTGGCGGCCTGTCCAGGGTGTCCCCTGCCTTCGCCCTATGTCAGCTGGGATAGGCTCCAGCACCCCCGCGACCCTAATGAGGATAAGCGGTATTGAAAATGGATGGGTGGATGGATGCTTCCTTTGGGCAACATTATCAGGAAACACTCCATAAACTTTCATTGCTATGCAGATGATACTCAATTATATCTATCGATCAAACCAGAGGAGACCAACCAGCTCGCTAAAATTCAAGGATGTCTTAAAGACATAAAAACATGGATGACCTGCAACTTCCTGATGTTAAACTCAGACAAAACTGAAGTTATTTTACTGGGCCCTGAACACCTCAGAGATCAATTATCTGGTGATGTGGTTTCTGTAGATGGCATTGCCCTGGCATCCAACACCACTGTAAAGAATCTCGGCGTTATCTTTGACCGAGAATTGTCCTTTAACTCCCACGTTAAGCAAATCTCAAGGACTGCATTTTTTCATCTACGTAACATTTCAAAAATCTGGCACATCTTGTCCCAAAAAGATGCAGAAAAGCGGGTTCACGCGTTTGTTACTTCCAGACTAGATTACTGCAACTCCTTATTATCAGGCTGCTCTAATAAGTCTCTTAAGCCCCTCCAGTTAATCCAGAATGCTGCAGGTTGTGTACTCATAAAAACTAAGAAAAAAGATCACATTACTCCTGTATTAGCTGCTCTGCACTGGCTCCCTGTAAAATCATGGATCACATTTAAAATTCTTCTCCTCACCTACAAAGCCTTGATTGGTGATGCACCATCATATCTTAAGGAGCTTGTAGTACCATATTGCCCCACTAGAGAGCTGCGCTCACTAAATGCGGGGCTACTTGTGGTTCCTAGAGTCCTAAAAAGTAGGATGGGAGCCAGAGCCTTCAGTTATCAAGCTCCTCTTTTATGGAACCAGCTTCCACTTTCAGTCCGGGAGGCAGACACAGTCACCTCATTCAGGAATAGACTTAAGACTTTCCTCTTTAATAGTGCTTATAGTTAGGGCTGAATCAGGTTTGCCCTGGTCGAGCACCTTGATATGCTGCTATAGGCTTATAGGCTGCTGGGGGATGTTTTAGGATACACTGAGCACCTATCTCCTCTTCTCTCTCTCCTTATGGATGAATTTACATCCCTCCATTCCTCCCCGGAGTCTTTGTGACTTCACGTCTCATAGGATCCATTGGACCTGGCGGTGCCTGATGCCTAGTCATATTCATGTAATGTGTTTATGTAACTCTGTAACTCTGTTCATTCTGTACACATGACATCTATTGCTTCTGTCCATTCGGGGAGAGGGATCCTCCTCTGTTGCTCTCCTGAAGGTTTCTTCCCTTTTTTCCCTGTCAAAGGTTATTTTTGGGGAGTTTTTCCTGATTCGATGTGAGGTCAAAGGTCAGGGATGTCGTATGTGTACAGATTGTAAAGCCCTCCGAGGCAAATTTGTAATTTGTGATATTGGGCTATACAAATTAAACTGAATTGAATTGAATTGACCACCTGGCGCTGCAGGCTCACCGGTCCCGTGAGCCGGAACTCAAATCTCCGAAACTGTCGGCTGAATCTCGACAAACCAACAAAAGATTTGATGATTAAACTAATAACCTCTCGTCTGAAAACATCCTAAAATTACATTCCATGACTCAACAACAGTAGTATTTAGAAAAAGTCAACTTTCAGTTGAGTATTTTCTCCTTCGCCCCCCGTCGCTGGTGCGAAATGCATTGTGGGATATTGGCTGGCCAAAGTACGCACAAGACTCCTCTGATGCATCCTTTGGGAACTGGGCGGATCAAGTCACATCCGGGCATTTTTACCGTGCTTTGCGAGAAGCGGACTTTTAAATTGGAACAGTACTTGGGCCGCGACTGATGACGTTTCACAAGTCCACGAGAACACAAGTACGGACAAGAACGCATATTGAGAAACGGCCTGTGTCTCTTCCCGACTGAGGAAGCGGAAACCAGAGGCGATGGAGCGGAAACAGCCAAAGCCACCGAAGCAACCGGGGAAAGGACAAGTTGCAATGATAAAGAGCACTAAGAACTAAATCATGCATGTTGCCCTCTTTGTGCCTGCTCCAGACAAACGGGGATAATGGAGGAGCATTACAGTGGCGCCCAACGTGTGGCGGGCACATCAATTGCCAAGAGCAGCAATCAGAGATGCCACTGCAACAAGAAAAGGCGGAGACGAACCAGCAGTTCCTGGGGGCTCTCCAGGACCAGGCCGAGAGGCAGGCCTTCGCCCTGGACAGCTGCAGCTCCGCCGGCGCCGGCCCCCTCTGCGCTGGCAGGGGTGGCCATACACAGGATGACTGCAGCGGACGACGCGCAGTCATTCCTGGACTCATTCGATACTCTACGTACAGCCTCTGACCAAGTGATAAGAATTGATGTTCAGTGGGTGCGCCTCGACGCACCACCATTGTACCCGCACTTTTCATTCATTAGGGACAGGTTGTATAGAGTGAGTCGGGACAGGGCAGGAAAAAACCCAGTTGCTGTTGCCGAAGCTTCGCCGGGAAATTATATTCCAGGTGGCTCACTATAACCCCATTTCGAGCAAATCGGCATGGACGGAATGGCTCAGCTGCAGAGGGGACGGAGCGAGGGGGTGGTTCAGAGAACGGAGCCGGGCTGAGGTGTAATCAGCCTCAGCTGGGGTCAATCTGTGTTTCAATACAATTTATTTTGTATAGCCCAAAATCACAAATTTGCCTCTGAGAGCTTTACAATCTGTACGCATACAACAACCCTGTCCCAGGACCTCACATCGGATCAGGAACAACTCCCCAAAAATAAACAGAAGAAACCCTTTCACAGGGAAAAAAGTGAAGAAACAGAGCAACAGAGGAGGATCCCTCTCCCCGGATGGACAGACGCAATAGATGTCATGTGTACAGAATGAACAGAGTTACAACACATTCAATGAATACGACAGAAGTTTATGAATAATGAATAGTAGGCATGGACCATGATACAGATGTCCACAATCCATGATAGAGAAGGAGGAAGAGTGGAGAAAATGTCACATTGTGCACATGGAAATGGGGTACAAATACAATATTCATTGACTTTACGGAAGAAACCTTTAACTCTTATGGATTAAAGTTGAGCAGTTTGGTTTATCTTGTGTTACGGTGGGTTTAGGCAGAACCCAAGAGCAGACAGAGATGGCAGGGTAGGTGAAGGAATGTTGTTTTTTATTGAATGACAGCTTGTGATTTGAAGGGCAGGAGGTGAACGCAGTTAGGGAGCGGCGGCGGCGTGAGCGGCCATGGATATCCTGGGCACAGGGAAAAGAGTCACACTACCACTGAGCTGACAAAACAATCTGGCGATGAGTGGGATGGAAGCCGGGGTATTTCACTGGATGAGTTTGATGAACAGATTACAGGCAGGTGTTGAGATGAGCCCAGGTGCCGGGTGATGGAAGCCACGCCACATGCCACACTCACAGAGAGAGAGAGAGCAGACAGGGACACAGCAGAAGTGGAAGACGTTTGTGAATTTTCTTTAGTAAATAAAAAGGTCAGCCAGAATGAGTCGAGCTGATAACTATTAACTTTTTTTATAATTTAATTCATTATTCCCTTTTTCCCCCTTGTTTCGCATTGTTACTGTAATACTCTCAGCACATCCGGCGGAGTATGATGAGCACAGATTAGATGGTAAGTTATGCCAAGAAAATCATTTTACCTTAAGTTTTCATGAGCATAGACGATCCTAACAGATATTTGTGTGAACAAAAGTTTTCAGCAATTATAATAAACAACTTTGAATCCCTGGAACTCTGCAGCAAAAGGGAATTCATAAGCAAAATACATTTTGCTAATGTATTACCTTCTGTTGCAGAGTTCCAAAACATGACATACAAATGCACTTGAAATGTTTGTTCTAAACAAAAGGGAATGTTAACACTACCTGTCAGGCTGTAAGGTAATTCAATGTTCTTTCTGTCTCCAATAGTGTCTGCAAACCTAAGAATGGAGGGGGCCCAAGTAGCATTTGCTGTCTTCATCCCTATCACCTTCCTCCTCATCCTCATCATTGGGATCTACCTCTACTTCTCAAAGTATGTTCAAATGATCAGTGAAGAAGGAAAGATATGTTGACATGTTTATAAATGTGGCTTTAGCTACTCACTGGCAACAACAGTTAATGATTTAGTCGTGATTTGTCAATTATATAGTTCCCTTTGTATTACGCTTCAATTAAGTGCAGGTCTCCAGAGGGAATTAGTTAGATGTGTATTATCTAATAGCACAAGTAAGAAAACATTAAAATAAATAATACATTAATGGATAGAAAAAGGACTGGGCTTGTGGTATAAGAAAGAAGGTAACATAGACAACAGGAGGCGGCAGCTGGAACCTTACGCCACCGTGGCCCAGAAGTGGCAGCTCAAACTTGACGGCGACATGGTCCAGAGGTTTGGGCCCCCCAACTCCAGGGCTGGGAAGGCGTGAACCTTGGCTACGAGGCCCCCCATAAGCCAGGCGGGTCCCCTCGAAGGGGTTAGGAGCTGGGTCCACCTCGTATTTAGAATATCCCCTTCTAAGGCCACAAGGTCCACCAGAACAGGCGGGATCCAACACGAAAGGGAATAAAAGGGTTGATGGTTGGGTCCATGATGGTTGGTCCGTTCTGTCATGCGTACCACCGAGAGACAGGACCCAAACACCGACAATGTTGAAAAGAAACTTTATTCTTCACTTGTGGAATTATTTGAATTGCAGAATCACAAAAACCGACAGGTCTCCAACAAGCGATCTCTAGGGATCTGACCAGGACGGACCAACACTGGGGAATGAGACAAGCAGGGTTTAAATACACAGGGGAGGGGCAGGTGATCGGACACAGGAGGAAACAATCAGGGGCATGGCAGACAATCACAGGGACAGGAAGTGAAGGGAAACAGAGGACACGAGAGACGGGGACTTCAAAATAAAACAGGAAACAAGACACAAAAACTCCAGATCCTGACATATTTGGGTGGAGATGGAAAAACAACGCAACATAATCACATTGTGTTGGGTTTCACACGGGATACACTGGTCCCGGATTAAAAGTCCTGTGTTTGATCCACCACCCCTTCTACCCACCGTTATGGTGTGTTCAAATAATTGCCAAAACCAGCTAGACCACAAAAAAGAAGAAACCTTATGGAAAGCAAAGGAGGAGGATCCCTCTATCCGGATGGATATAGATGTCATGTGTACAGAATGAACAACATAACACAGTTACAACACATCCCATGCATGTGACATTATTCATAAAAAACTTGAATCAAGGATTTCAGTACACAATGACAACAAATAGAGCAGTGTGTTACCCAAACAGAACATACTGTATGACAGAGAAAGGAAAAATAATTAAATATATAGTCCATGATTTGTCCTTCAGTATTAAAAAGGTGTATTCACTTTATTTATGTTGCTGTTATTATTCCAGGATGGTAATTACTTCCTACATAGGATTAAAACAATGTATATTTTTCCTTCTTTGTCATGTATTCCCCGTCTGTGCTCAGGGTTCAGAAGAAGTCACTGCAGCTCTCCCTGTCCTCCGACCTACCATATGAAAACATCACTGGAGAATCTACATTTGACAACTCAGTTTATGAGACAACAGTAAGTCAACATATGTCAAGCTTTCAAAGGGTTGGTGCATTATTCTACGGGCAATTTGTCCATCTCCAGTGTTCCCCTGTTCCCCATTGCTTCTCTCTCCCATTGCCCATCATCACTGGACCCTTGGTTTGAGACCAGAGAGAAGGTCTTTCAGCATGGCTGGATTAACCTGCTGTACTGACCAAGGACTAATAATGAGTTGTTGGGAACCCATTCCTCTGGCTCTTTGAATAATGTGGACAGTTTTTCTAGACTACTTCCTGGCTCTAGACTAGCTTTGGTAATCTGAATGTGGTATAATGCAACACTTTTGCACAACACTGACATGTAAATCTTAAAAATTACGTAGTTTAAAAGTTGTATCTGTCTTATCTCACAACTTTAAGCCTTTCACTTTTCAGTTTATTAAAGTTAATTGCAAAATATTGGTTTATTAAAGTTAATTGCAACATATTGGTCGCCTAAAATGTTTCATTCCGAGTTCGGCTGTACTTAGCTCCACCGTCCTGTGTCACTTCTGGTTCCAAACAACCAAAATGACAAAAGCCCAAAAATAAGATTTCAGTGGTCTCAAAATGCCGAACTTAAAGCTTCAAACTCAAAGTCCACGTACAAATTGATGGCGTCGCAATGATTACGACCACTTTGTATACACAGTCTATGAGCAGAACCAACTTAAAGGCCCTAAATGTTACTTGTAATTTATTGGTGTGTATTGCTTAAAACAATTTCAATTAAATTAGCATAGAAGAGTTGGCTCACATAAGAGGTTCAGGGGCCTGGACATTACCAACCAGGCAAAGTGGGCAATTGTCCACGGACAGCGTACAATATTGGGGTTCATTAGATAGGGTTGTGTTTAGGATCTCCATCATTCTCTGACGTTGTGGCCCCGTCTTGTTGATACGTCTGATTCCCTTGTCTCAAAGTCAATAGATCATTTCAATGGGTTTTTAGTTAGCTGAGAGTTTTACCTCAAATCTTCTCAGGTCAAGAGCAGAACACAGGATATTTTACTGAGGATCTCCTTAACCCAACAAATTCCTCCATAAAGCACATTTATGTATTTATAATTAATAACTGAATATTTTAAATGTGTAGTGCATTTTACCAATATAGTAGTATATCCCCTTGGACTATATATACTTTATATAATTATTTATAGGGTTCAGCGTCATTCCATCTAGTTAAATTATTACTTGGTGTTGAGTTATTCTTTTTCTTCTTCTTCCATGCTGGCAATCCTGAAGACTAATGAGGTGAGTTAGTTCTGTTACGGCCAGTGAACCACAGAGAGGAACAGGACTTAAATACACAACCAAAAACACAGGATAATGTATAGGTAAAACAGTCTTTATTTGTAGGCAGGGGGAAAACAGGCAGAAATCAGAAAAAACATGAACATGAACCCATGCAGGGTACCGGATTCAGAAAGAATTGATTGAAAAATGGACCAACACACGGTCTTTTCATGGGAATTTGTTGACAATAAGAACAAAATAACACTGCCTTATACTTTAATTAGAATTTTAGAAAATGTGAGGCTTTAAGTGATGTTGCTCTGTGTTGTATTAGCAGCTCCCTCTGTGACCTTATGTGCTTATTCTCTCCACAGGAAGCAAGAGAATACGAAGTTTCGATCTGAAGATGCTAGTGTGTGTCTTTCACTATGGACAGATAAGAAGCCTGCTGGCCTTTTCTTTCTGTCAGACTCACACCTTTAGTGACTCCCTCGACAACTCCTCCCTACACTGAATGTGAGCCTCCCTTTATTTACCCAACAGAGACATCACACTCCCCATGGAAAGGCTGGGACACCGGATTATTTTTCTAGCTCTTCAACAGTTCAGCAGCAGCAGCAGTTTGTACAGTTTTTAATCCTGTGCTTGCATCCTGAGGACTTTCAGTGAAAAGTACCATCTTGGAAAGCAGAGGGAAACAATGCAGGGCTCGTGCCATTAAGTGCAGATATTGATGTTACATTGTGTTATGTACATTATACTCGATATGTATCCCACTACCATTTTGCTTGGATTCATGGGATGTCTCCTAAAAGTAAAATCTCACAGTTGAATGTCAGCAAAAAATAGCATGCTTCTATCAGAGTATGCCAAAAGAAAGTTGCTCCTTGAAATTGATGAAACCTTAAGAAATCAGTATGTGCTTTGAATAAATGGCCCTTGAAGGAATATATTTCTCTTCCTGATATTAAGACGATTAATTAATATTGATATCTCCCTCATGTCTGTGTATCAAGTACAAAGTTGTCGTTAGTCTACCTCAGCATGAAGACGCAATTCAATTCAATTCAGTTTATTTTGTACAGCCCAATATCACAAATTACAAATTGTCCTCAGAGGGCTTTACAATCTGTACACATACGACATCCCTGACCTTTGACCTCACATCAGATCAGGAAAAACTCCCCAAAAATAACCTTTCACAGGGAAAAAAGGGAAGAAACCTTAAGGAGAGCAACAGAGGAGGATCCCTCTCCCCGGATGGACAGAAGCAAGTACTTCTAGTAGACTGGATGCAGGGGGAACAGCTAGCTAGGCTTTAAAACCCAACCAATACCTCTAAGGCTCAAAACAATGTGATCTCATCCCCAGTGTTTCCCATTAATTACCTAGACTCTGGCCCACCAAAGTCTATTCTGCCCTGCCACGGTTTTTATAATTAAGCAAAACTATTCCTCCACTTATTGGGTTGGCTGGCTTGGCCCTCTCTGTGCGCATTTCCCTCACAGCAATGCTCATCAACCGGCTATAGTGCGGCTCTGAAGGTGAGAGTGAAAGTGGCCTGCGCCTCCAGCTGTGTCAGCTTCACAGCACCTCACGCTGCAGTGACGGAGGCCCCAGTTTCCTAGCGCAACTGTTAACTATTGCATAATATATCATTGGTTTATAATTATTGGTAAAGGTTAAGCTAATTGTAACTAACTTGGCTATATACTACTTAATAATGCAGTAAATCCTAGTTTATTGGTTAAGTAGTTTTTTGTATTAAGAATCTGAATCTACAAAGTAGCCTAACTAGTAACTAACATTGTCAATGTAGTGAAGTTTAAAGGACAATATTTGGGTGGAGATGGAAAAACAACACAACATAATCACATTGTGTTGGGTTTCACACGGGAGACACCGGTCCCCGGGTTAAAGGTCGTGTTTGATCCACCACCCCTTCGACCCACCGTTATGGTGTGTTCCAATAATTGCCAAAACCAGCTTTTTATGTTCTGATTGTCCAAAGTGGGAGGGATTTGTAGCTGCCAGGAATATTATTATTAATATACATGCTTTCCAAATGTAGGTCAAACAGATCTGAGGTTTGGTTGATTATAGTGACCAGATATATAATATAATATTATTCTTTTTAATTTGCATTGGTAGGAATGTAAACAGCATGAACAAAAACACTGATGGATTCTCAATATGGAGAACATCTTAGCTTTAATTCAACATCAAGGAAACATTGTCCATCAGCTTTGAATAATTTTGAACACCAAGCATCATTTATGTCAACGCACAGCTTGACTCTTCTTACCAGAGTCCTCCCTTCTGTGGGCACGGTATGAAGTCGGGCCATCAAATTCAATAACTTTATTCGGGATGTGATGAAAACATAATAGCATGGCAGAACAGGGGTTTAGAAAATATCTGTGGACAAGATCTTTGTAGTTTCTCTGTTTCCTATTTCCTTCATTGCTTGGCTCAAAGTCATGTAAATTGTTGGAGAACAATGTTAGCTAATGATGCTACGCATTAGCGTCCGAGCAGAGACAGGCTCACAGCAACAAGGAAGAACTGGCAAAGGCAATGTTGCACAATTAGTGTGTTTTGAGTGGGCTGTTGACATTTCTTTTTCAATTTGAACAGAGCCTAACTAGCTATTTCCCCCTTGCGCCCCGTGTTTATCACTAGCTAGGCTACCCACAAGCCCTGACTCCAGCTCTGTGCTGAACACTAATTGGTATCAATGTTCCCATCTCACTCTCAGAACGAAGGCAATTAGGCATATTTCTCAGGATGTTACTGAACCATAAACAACATCCAATTCCCATGGGGAAGTTTTCATTTATATTTTAGAATGACAATTTGGATTTCATACATTCACATGTCCCATGCAGAGTTGCAGACAAAACTGACCATTACTGACCATTACTGATATGTATCCACATTGGTTTGATGAAAATAATATTAATTAACCTATTTTTGATTCATGTACATACAGTACTTATTAAGCTACTTCACAAACATCTTCAATAAAGGTTGCTGTTCAGATAAAACAATGGATACTTTGACACTGTGTCTCATTTGAATCACTTGTCTCCTTCTTAGCATTGTAGGAGAGTACATAGTTGTTTGGTTCTTTCTATTGTTTTGGGGTCAAATAGATCCAATGTTGTGAATGATTTGTTTAATAAGTTGATTTTTAAGAAACAAGTATTAATCTGTTCGAGAAGAGTTATAGACATCTGGAGAAAAGAAAGCTAATTTACTGACTCCGTATCGCCTACCTGAGAGCAGAAAATAGACTCTACTTGTATGGTGCTTGTCTAGTCTGCCAATCACTCAAAGCTTTAACATTACATTCACACTGATGACAGGGGCTACCATGCAAGGTGCCACCTGCCCATCAGGACTGTCAACCCATTCATACCCCTTCATACATGTTTAATATGTTGGTAGGGTGAGGGTTAAAGGGGCCCTTCAATTATGAAGATATGGGTCAAGTTTATCTGCACCAATGCTTTGCATGATTTTGATCTCAGCAGAAAGTTGTGAACATCTGCACTGATTACCAAGCTCAAATAAACTTTGTGGAATTTGGGGCTCCTCTGCTGGACAGATATGGTAACTGTCTACAGGTAAATTACAGTTTTTTCTCAATTATCGATTTTCTAAAAGCATACCTCATATTCTATGAACTCAACACACAAATATGAACACACGCACACACATAAAATGCAAAACTCCATGAATCTGCTAAATGAAAGTCTGCAATCAAAGTGATGCTATGTGTTAACATTGTAACATTGTAAAAATAACACACACAGAGAAACAAACAAAAAAAGGCCAAACTCCTCAAATGTCCTGCAAAATTAAACTCTGAATTAAAAGCAATGCTCAGTCTGAAATGACACATCATATAAATATAAATGTTTAAAAACACAATAATTATGTGAATTAATGATGAATGTGAATGTAAACCCTAGTATTAATGTTAACACAGGTATGAATACACTAGACACAATATATTACATTAGTAATCTTGAAACTCTACATTCAAAGCTTGTATTTTGTGCTCAAATGATGCAGAGACAAGATGTGCTCAGTGTAAAACAGTAATATAAATGTTAAACACGAGAATAAATGTAAAACAATGGTGAATTTAAACATGAATATAAACACTAGTATGATTGTAAAACACTGGTGTAGAACTTGAATGTTAACACCATATGAATGAAAAACCCTGTTATGAAACTAGTATTATAGTGATTATTAACACTAGTGAGAATGGAAAAAAACTCTGAAACAAGTATAAATGTAAACACCAAAGGATACCACTTGTATAATAATAATAATAATAATAATAATAATAAATTGTATATATAGTGCTTTACAAGATAATCAAGGCACTTTACATGTTTTAAAGATCAAAGAAGACGTTTTTTGTGATGTGCTTGACGTGGTGTTCAAAGGAGAAGGTTGGACCAAAGATGACACCAAGGTTACAGATGTGTGTGGAAGCAGGAACAGTGGGGCCATCAATGGAGAGGGAGAAGCTGTGCTGCAATTTGTTTAGTGATTTGGGTCCGATGATGAGAATTTCGTATTTGTTGGCTTGCATCCAGGTCTTTATATGTGTGAGGCAGTTGGTAGCGGGTGTGATGGAGTTGGTGAAGATGTAAGGCTGTGTGTCGTTGACGTAGCACTGGAAATGGAGACAGTGGTGGCGTATATGACGTTGAGGGAGCAAGTAGAGGATGAAGAGGAGGGGACGGGAAACTTTGAGGGACTGGGGCTCTGTCAGACTCGGATTTATTGATGCTAATAATAACTGTTGGCAGCCGGAGAGGTATGACTTGAACCAGACCTTCCTGCCACTGCAACCCCCATCATCCGCACCCCCTGTGGATTGCTCCACCTCCACCTCCCTCAGCCCCGTTTCAACAACACTCTCTCCCCTCCACACTCCTCATACACAGCACTCCCACCCCTCTACTTGTCCCTTAACAAGGTGAGGAAGGAACTGAGGAAGATCAAGGGGGTGGAAGGCCACGGGGTCAAGAGGGCATCGGCTCAAGGCTCCTCAAATCCTGCGCAGACCAGCTGTGCAAGATAGTGGAGCACCTCTTCAACTTAAGCTTGAGCCTGGGGAAAGTACCACAGCTATGGAAGACCTCCTGTGGTACCAGTTCCAAAGACTTTAACAACTACAGGTCTGTGGCTTTAACATTCCACCTGACGAAGACCCTGAAGAGGTTGGTCCTTGTGCTTCTCCGCCCACTGGTGAGCTCATCTATGGACCCACTTCAGTTGACTTACCAATCTGGCTTCTGGGTGGATGACGCACCTCCTTCACAGATGCCTTTTGCACTGTGAAAGTCATGTTTTTTTTACTTCTTCAGTGCCTTCAACACCATCTAGCCTTTGCTTCTGAGGGACAAGCTGGAGCAGACCGGGATGGACCACCACCTCACTGCATGGATGTTATAAGTACCTGGGTGTTCACTTGAACTATAAACTGGACTGGACTGACCATACACAGGCACTTTATAAAAAGGAACAGAGCATACTCTCTCTGCTGAGGAGACTGAGGTCTTTTGGAGCACTCCTGAAGACCTGCTATGACCCTGTGGTGGCATCAGCCATCTTCTATGGAGTGGTCTGCTGGAGCAGCAGCATCTCGACAGCTGACAGGAAGAGACTGAACAAACTGGTAAAGAAGGCCAGCAGTGTGCTGGGGTGTCCACTTGATGCACTTTGAAAACTCACAGACAGGAGGATGATGGCTAAGCTATCATCCCTGGTGGACAACAGCTCCCACCACATGCAGGACACCCTGGTAGTGCTGTACAGCTCCTTCAGCCACCGGCTGATTCAACCGCGGTGTGTGGAGGAGAGGCACCACAAGTCCTTCCTACCAGCTGAACTCCCACCACAAAAACACTTAAAACACTTTAACCTGTGCAATATTATTACACTGTTGAAAATGTTTATATTTGCTCTGTCTGTATATATATATAATATTCAGTTATTGTAGAGTGTTTTACTGATTTATTAGTTTGTTTATGGTTTATTATTTATATTACTTGTTCTTGATTACTGGTTACTGTCTCTTGTGTGCACTTTACCAGTTTGCTGCTGTAATCCTGCACATTTTCTTACCTTACCTTATCTAATTTACTAGTGACTGTGTTTAAGGTGTTATATATATGATGTTATATATAAGGGTTCATAAAGGGCTCAAAATCAAACTCAAAAAGATTTGATAGTGGGACAGCCCTTAACCCTCACGGATGGAGATCGGAAACTAGTTTATCTTTTTGAAACCCAGTCACCATTGAATCCCTAGATTTCATTGGATACAATCCTCGTTTTTGGATTGGCCAGATATCACTCCCGACACAGACTCTAGGTGGCGGTATAAAGGTGGCACTAAAAAATACTCTACATCTCAGAGGTAAATTATCTACGTTTTACTCCACTACATCCTAGAGATAAATATTGTACTTTTTACTCCACTACATCTCAGAGCTCAGCCAGATATAGGTTTGTAGCGGCTAAATTAATCCTGTAAATATTAGAATTATGAAGTTTTCTATCTAAAAGCTATCCTGAGGCAATCATATGTTGCCCATTTGGCCAAACTAGAGAATGACAACAGATCACTGCTTCCCTCTGCTGGCAAGGGCTACAAATTACCCACCAGTCACAAGGCAGGGAGGTGTCTCATGTTCCTTTAAGCAACCTGGCATTACACTTTGACTCCTGCCTAGGCTCCACAATGTTGTAACTGTTTTGCTCTCGCTGTGATGCAAACAACCAGGAATTACATGTTTGTATTCTAATTAGTAGAAAGAAAACCCTTTTTCTGAAACAATTCAATTCAATTCAGTTTATTTTGTATAGCCCAAAATCACAAATTATCCTCAGAAGGCTTTACAATCTGTACACATACAACATCCCTGTCCCAGGACCTCACATCGGATCAGGAACAACTCCCCCAATTCGCCTTTGAGGCAGGAGGCACAGAGAAGGAGGCAGGCCCATTGGAAATGAGGCCAGGTCTAGGACAGAGGCTGGATGCAGGAAACAGGGTCAAGGACCCAGGACCAGCTTCAGACACCTCCAGGTCCAATGGACCCTATGAGACGTGAAGTCACAACGACTCCGGGGAGGAAGCAGAGTTAATAAGGTGCAATGGAGAGATGTAAATTCATCCATAAGGAGAGAGAGAAGAGGAGATAGGAGCTCAGTGTATCCTAAAACATCCCCCAGCAGCCTATAAGCCTATAGCAGCATATCAAGGGGCTGGACCAGGGCAAACCTGATTCCTGCATCTGTCTGTCTACAACCACCTACTGTCAGTCTGTCAGATTTGCCTCTACTTAACACAGCTATTTGGGTTTGTTGAGATGTACTTATACCCACTGTTTGAGCCTGTGTATTCTTCAAATAAATGTTATATTTTTTGAACAGAAGTAAGAATTATGGGTCATTTCTTTCACAAAACTTATCTTATCTTATATTAGCAATTATCAGTCAAGTCACGTTTGTATGCAAGTTGAAACAAATTTGGAATTAAAATCCTTTTAACTTGAAATAGCAAGTTGTAGACACATGGTTAAGTTATTTTAACTTGAAACTGAGTTAAAATAAGGCAGAAATGTGCGTTTGTTCGACTAGGTAAGGAAAAGTTTTCTTGAACTGATAATGTAAAAGAATTCTTTGTTTTAACTCGGTGGATCAAGTTTAAACAACAAGGGACAAAAAGTTAAATCAACTCTGACAACTTAAAAAATTACGTTTCCAAACCAGAACATTGTAGTTCAATCCACTTAATCAACTTTTGTTTCTTAGTTGAATCAAAGGAGTTGAGTTAACTTGCAGGTGAACTTTCATTTGCAAGTTAACTGGCTTGAAATGTTTTACAGTGTACACGAGCTGCAGCACTCTGGATTAACTGGAGGGACTTAAGAGACTTTTTTTCTGAAACAATTCAACACAATTCTTTTTAGTTATAGTGCATAAAGAACTGTTACAATTTGACAGAGTGGGCCCTGCTGCTATTGGGTCAGCAGTGCTCTTAATGGTTCACCTCACTGATATAGGTTTGTTATTAGTGTTGACTAAAAACCCATAGGCTCTGTTTTTTAATACAAATAGTGAAAATACACATACACCATTTACCAATACCTAAAACTAAGTACACATACTCAAGTACTATACAAATGTGAGGTATTTCTACTTTCTTCTCGTGTCACTTTCTACTCTGTTGGACATTTCTGCACATAAAATGTGAAAATGTACATCATAAATGATAAGTTGACTATTTTGCTAATCGTTTCGATATTTTCAATGCAAAAGAATTCCCCTTAAAAAATTGTTTATGTATATCTGTATTTAATATTTTTGAGGTTTTAAGAAAACAAAAACAAAACATATATATATTGTAAAGGTGTGACTTCTGGCTCAGTAATTGTGATGGCATTTTTCATTATTTTGTGATTATTTACAACCCAAACAATCAATTGATTAATAATCATATACTCATTTTCTTTATTATTTAATTATCTTAAATTGTTTAATATGTCCTGCTCTGCTATTTTATTTATATTGTAACCTTGTTTGCTGCTGCTACAAAGAAATGTACCCCTTGGGATGAATAAAATATATCTATCTATCTATAAGATTGATCTGAAAATAATCATTTGTTGCAGACCGACGCAAAATGTTAAAACAATTTGCTACAAATCACTAATAATCTAATGATATTATATATTATATTATGTAGTATCACTCACATGGGGCATTTTTCTGCATTGAGTACTTTTACTGTCTCTCTGTACACCAACTCTCTCTCTCTGTCATTCGCTCGCATGGCTTCACCTACCACAGCTATGCTGACGACACCCAACTGATCCTCTCGTTTCCCCAATCTGAAACACAGGTAGCAGCACGAATCTCTGCCTGTCTGACCGACATAAGATAAGATAAAATAAGATAATCCTTTATTAGTCCCTCAGTGGGGAAATTACAGGATTACAGCAGCATTGCTCACAGTAATAAGTAAAACAAGTATAATAACAGAATTAAGATAAAAGAGTAAAAAAAACAAGAAGAATATTATATATACAGACGGAGTAGAAATAGAATAAAGTGGATAAAGTGTATAAAATAAATTTAAAAATTAAAAAGTACTTAAACGTATTAGTATTGCACAACTGGGCTAAAGTGCTGTTCAGTGCGAAGTCCAAAGTGTTCAAGTGTTTGTGGCCTACTGGGAGCTCAGTTTGTTGTGTAGCCTGACAGCAGCGGGGAGAAAGGACCTGCGGTACCTCTCCCCCAGACACCGGGGATGAATCAGCCGGTGGCTGAAGGAGAAAGGACCTGCGGTACCTCTCCCCCAGACACCGGGGATGAATCAGCCGGTGGCTGAAGGAGAAAGGACCTGTGGTACCTCTCCCCCAGACACCGGGGATGAATCAGCCGGTGGCTGAAGGAGAAAGGACCTGCGGTACCTCTCCCCCAGACACCGGGGATGAATCAGCCGGTGGCTGAAGGAGAAAGGACCTGCGGTACCTCTCCCCCAGACACCGGGGATGAATCAGCCGGTGGCTGAAGGAGAAAGGCCCTGCGGTACCTCTCCCCCAGACACCGGGGATGAATCAGCCGGTGGCTGAAGGAGAAAGGACCTGCGGTACCTCTCCCCCAGACACCGGGGATGAATCAGCCGGTGGCTGAAGGAGAAAGTACCTGCGGTACCTCTCCCCCAGACACCGGGGATGAATCAGCCGGTGGCTGAAGGAGAAAGGACCTGCGGTACCTCTCCCCCAGACACCGGGGATGAATCAGCCGGTGGCTGAAGGAGAAAGGACCTGCGGTACCTCTCCCCCAGATACCGGGGATGAATCAGCCGGTGGCTGAAGGAGAAAGTACCTGCGGTACCTCTCCCCCAGACACCGGGGATGAATCAGCCGGTGGCTGAAGGAGAAAGGACCTGCGGTACCTCTCCCCCAGACACCGGGGATGAATCAGCCGGTGGCTGAAGGAGAAAGGACCTGCGGTACCTCTCCCCCAGACACCGGGGATGAATCAGCCGGTGGCTGAAGGAGCTGTGCAGCGCTGCCAGAGTACCCTGCATGGGGTGGGAGGTGTTTTCCATCAGGGACGATAGCTTGGCCAAGATCCTCCTGTCCCCCGCCACCTCCACAGTATCCAGAGGACACCGCAGCACGCTGCTGGCCTTCCCCACCAGTTTGTCCAGTCTCCTCCTGTCAGCTGCTGTGATGCCGCTGCACCAGAAGACCACTCCATAAAAGATGGCTGATGCCACCACCGAGTCGAAGAAGGTCTTCAGGAGTGCTCCCTGCACCCCAAAGGACCTCAGTCTCCTCAGCAGAAAGAGTCTGCTCTGTCCCTTCTTGTAGAGTGCATGAGCGTGGTCAGACCAGTCCTGGATGTACATCTCTCAGTGGATGTCCGCTCACCACCTGAAAATTAACCCGGACAAGACTGAACTTCTCCTCCTTCCAGGAAAAGGCTCTCCCACCCACGACCTGACTATTAACTTCAACAACTCAGTGCTGGCTCCGACTCCGACTGCCAGGAACCTCGGTGTGACACTCGACAGTCAACTCTCCCTGACTGCCAACATTACCAACAACAACACGCTCCTGTAGGTACATGCTGTACAACATCAGGAGAATACGACCTCTTCTCACTCAGAAGGCGGCACAGGTTCTGGTCCAGGCTCTGGTCCAGGTTCTGGTCCAGGCTCTGGTCATCTCACGCCTAGACTACTGTAACTCCCTCCTTCAGGTCTACCTGCTAATGCCATTCGACCTCTACAGCTCATCCAGAATGCAGCTGCTCGACTGGTCTTCAACCTAAATGTACCCACACTACTCCGCTCCTCCGCAACCTTCACTGGTTACCGGTGGCCGCCCGCATCCGCTTCAAAACATTGGTACTTGCGTACCGTGCTGCGAACAGATCGGGTCCGGTCTACATCCAGGACATGGTCTAACCTTACACCCAGGACATGGTCTAACCTCACATCCAGGACATGGTCTAACATCACATCCAGGACATGGTCTAACCTCACATCCAGGACATGGTCTAACCTCACACCCAGGACATGGTCTAACCTTACATCCAGGACATGGTCTAACATCACATCCAGGACATGGTCTAACCTCACATCCAGGACATGGTGTAACCTCACACCCAGGACATGGTTTAACCTTACACCCAGGACATGGTCTAACCTCACATCCAGGACATGGTCTAACCTCACATCCAGGACATGGTCTAACCTCACACCCAGGACATGGTCTAACCTCACATCCAGGACATGGTCTAACCTCACATCCAGGACATGGTCTAACCTCACACCCAGGACATGGTCTAACCTCACATCCAGGACATGGTCTAACCTCACATCCAGGACATGGTCTAACCTCACACCCAGGACATGGTCTAACCTCACATCCAGGACATGGTCTAACCTCACACCCAGGACATGGTCTAACCTTACATCCAGGACATGGTCTAACCTCACATCCAGGACATGGTCTAACCTCACATCCAGGACATGGTCTAACCTCACATCCAGGACATGGTCTAACCTCACACCCAGGACATGGTCTAACCTCACATCCAGGACATGGTCTAACCTCACACCCAGGACATGGTCTAACCTCACATCCAGGACATGGTCTAACCTCACATCCAGGACATGGTCTAACCTCACACCCAGGACATGGTCTAACCTCACATCCAGGACATGGTCTAACCTCACATCCAGGACATGGTCTAACCTCACATCCAGGACATGGTCTAACCTCACATCCAGGACATGGTCTAACCTGTCACGACTGTTTGCTGTGCTGGCTCCTCATTGGTGGAACGAGCTCCCCATTGACATCAGGATAGCAGAAAGTCTCTACATCTTCCATCGCAAACTAAAAACACATCTTAGTGACTACACCTTGAATATGGAAGGTAGAGCCGTAGTAGCACTTTGGTAGCACTTAAATGTCTCTTACTGATAGCACTTTGTAGTTTAACACTTTGGTAGCACTTAAATGTATCTTACTGATAGCACTTTGTAGTTTAACTTTATTGAAGAAATTGTACTTGCTTGATTCTTGTTGTTCTGAGTTTGGACTCATGGTTTTATGCACTTATTGTAAGTCGCTTTGGATAAAAGCGTCAGCTAAATGACATGTAATGGAATGTAATGGAATGTAATGTAATGTACTGTACTTATTTTTTCAGAGGGTTTCAGGTTCTGGTCTTTGTGTCTCAAGTGCAGTGTTAGTGTGTAAATAATTAAGAATAACTGTAAATAAAGGATCTGACTTCCTTCATCACTGCCACTGACACCCTGCATAGGCATACGCATATGGTAAAATTATTTAAGATAAGATATTCCTTTATTAGTCCCACAGTGGGTACATTTACCCAAGATGTAAGAGTCTGGCAGGCGTCAGTAGAGTGTCAGGACAGCGGGAAGCGAACGGCACTGGAATGTTAGTTTAAATGCATTCAAATATATTTTTGACACTTTATTTAATTGTACATGTGCAATTGTTGATTAAATAATGGAAAATAAAAAAAGAAGAAGCGGCTGAGCTGAGTGGAGCAACATTTCCTGGGAACACCCATTGTTGTTACGACAGGTCATGCCGTAAATCATATCTATGCTTTTAGTTGAGTCAACTGTTCTCTGTATGCATCCTTCCAGCAACCTCGTTGTACTTTTTTGTTTATGATTCAGCCATTAAAATGTGCAGCTCCTTCAGGAGAGGGGTGACCTTTCATATGTCAAACTTTTAAACTTTTTGTATTATTAAGCTTTTTATGAAAACATTTTTTTATAGGATCCTATGAAGAAAATCTTGAAATCCTTTTCAACTTTAAAAGCTTAAAGGTTCTGCATACTTTCAGCTACAGACACCATTTACACTTCAAACCTTCATCCGTTATTGTATTATTTTATCTTTTCAACTTTTTGAATTATTATTATTAAGCTTTTTATGAAAAATAAATTAATGGGATCCTATGGAGAACATCTTCAAATCCGCTTAAACGTCTTCAACTTTACAGACACACAGACAGGCATATCGGCACACAGGCACACACACACACACGCACACACACACACACACGCACACAAAGACAGACAGACACACAGACAATTTCTTTCTCTTTCTCTCTCTCTGTCTGTCTCCCTCTCTCTTTCTCCCTCTCTCTTATCCTGGATTGTAAATCATCTCTCGGATTAGATGATGCAGTTGTGCTTCCAACCTTTCCAGTTATACATTTAATCAACCAGGATGTTCAGCTCCAACACTATTTCAGCGTTAAGCAGGAAACGCATGTTCTATTTATTATTATTAAGCCCAGGAGAACAAACGGTGTGACGTTGTCCTTGTTGCGCATCGCCACACCGAACTAGTCGCAATGTCCGTCACAGCACACCGCGTTATGAATGGTAAGGATGAATGTTTCAGTCCGGCAGATACAATGTGTCAATCTATTCGCTCCTTGTTACAGTGTATGCTCGCCATGATCTATATCCGTTCCGATGCGCATGCGCGTCCGGCGGTTCGCGGTTGCGCCAACTGATGTTGCTAGCAGCCTGTGTAGATGCACAGCCTTTTTCACAACAATAACATCAACCGAATTTGCATCTCCACTACCCTGATTTGAGGATTATACGTTACGAAGGCTACCGGAAACCGTGCACTGGACCGCGCCACGCCGAGTATCCTGTCGTTGTTTCGGCTTTGTTGACAATGGGAGCGGAGGGGTTTGCAGATTTACAAGGCTCCTTTTTGCAGGAGCAGAAACAAGAATCATGGCTGGCCAGCTAGGCCGCAGATGGATTTTTTAGCTAACAGCAACAATCTGTTGATACAAAATACTGCATGCACGCTCGTAAAAAGTGGTGCTAAGAAGCCCGTGTCACAATTATACGATTATCGTTGATTTGTGTTGTCTTTTTGGGCCCACAACACCAGCTCGGGAGACCGTTAGCTTCACAACCTTGACTGGTTTGCGTCTTGCCTTCGTAGGTAGCTCCTTTAGCCAGCTAGCGATAGCCTGCACCGCTCGGCTAGCCATCCTCTGCTTAAACACGTTTGGTAAAATACATTTACTCCGGGATTTGCTCGAATCGGTTTGTGTTGGGAAGGCATTTGTATCGCAAATTCCTTTTGGCGACGTCTGCACCTGGATGAATGTGGGACAAAATGGAGACCCCGACGATTGTGTACGATTTGGATACCTCTGGGGGCTTAATGGAGGTGAGGTCGCTTTGCTCGAAAGCCTTAATAGAGTGAAATGCTCCCTTTTTGCTGGTGCATGGATGTGTTTCCCCATCATATTGAGTGTTATCATTAGACCGCTAAAGCCGGCTGTCAGGCGCCTCCCGGTGAGCTAACTTAATACAGCGGGTTGATAATGAAGGCCTCACGGAAACGGTAACGTTAGCGCTCTCCGCAGGCTTAGCATTGCATGGGCATAGCTGCACATTTGGCAACTCCTTTGCAATGCCGTCGGTCTGGGAACCATGATTATTTTTTTTACTGAAGATTTGAACCACTTTTACAGCAAATCCAAACACTGTTGGCGCCCCCGAAGTCCGAGGAGGTCGAGAAGAGGAGTCGGAAGTTGGTGAGAGACGTCCGGAGGAGCGGCAGGGCCACCAACCACGACACCTGCGACAGTTGCCGGGAGGGGGGCGACTTGCTGTGCTGTGACCACTGTCCTGCAGCCTTCCACCTCCAGTGCTGGTAAGCGAGAGCTATTGGAACAAAAGACGGATGCGGGGTGCGGGTCTGTGGCTGCATGCACATGCTACAGGCTGAATGCTAACTCCATTTCCCCGATGTCGTGTGTGCTGCGGGGTGATTGCCATGTGACATGCCACTGGAAACGGGTGGATTGTGGTCGGTATCGCGTCTGTTTCAATGACATTTCAACGGTACCCGTACCGGCGGGTCCTCTCATATTCACTCTGAAGCCCTGCGACTGCGAGCCCTGGGTAGCCTTTTGTAAAGTTGGATTTAAATCGATCGTGCTGCAGAGATAATCACCTGTATGCTGAATTCAGCAGCAACTATACATACATGTACACGTACTCACGGGATATATTTCCGGTAAACCGGATGGCGAGGTAATTAAGTGAGGTTTATTGAATTCGGTGAGCTAGTTTGATGTGGCGTTGTGTCGGTATGGGCGGCTTTAGGGGGCTAGCGGTGCCTCGCTGCTCGGGGAACGGGTGCCGTGCATGTGGCTGCTCGGACAAGCAGAGCGTCGTTTCAGTCCTTATTGTCTGAAATGAAAAGGCGTGTAAATACGACGTGAGGGAAGCAGCGGCTCCAGCTAGCTCGCCGTCAGTCCTGCAGCCAGTGGAGCTGCTACAAATGGAGTCGAGGCTGCCTCTGTTTACAATATGGCGACCTGCCTGCTCTTTTTTTCGATTCCACCGCCATCTTACCAACCTTTAAACCCAACGTTTACAGGCGAGTTTTGTTTCCATTTTCTGTGAGGCTGTACGTCCGGGCTACGGCTGTATTGGCTGTGGACGTGTTACAAAGCTCGTCCCGGTGTCACGCGGCTCCGGTTCATCGCATGCACGGTTATTTTACCTTTGACATTTGGAAAGGTTTCGCTGTTTCTGCTGGACGTGACGAGCATAAACGTGTGAATGACTTCATCTTCTCAACGTGGAGTTGAGTCATATCTCCGTGTCAGGGGAGAGCATGCTGCCTCAATGAGGGGGTCTGACCTGGTCTACACGGGTAACGGTGTTAGGCTGTAGTTCAGACCTGGTGATGACATGCAAATGTCAGTCCAGTAGATGTGACACTGTAACATTGGAGAACTGTGTGTTGAATAGTAATACATTAAATGTAATTTTTTCTCACAGGATTGTATTCAAAATCATGGTTAAGATCTAAATGTTCTAAATGTATATTGATTTTTCTGCATTGGTTATGAACCAGGTCACTGATTATTGTGTTTTACCTTCTTACCTCAGCAATCCACCTCTAAGTGAAGAAATGCTTCCCCCAGGGGAATGGATGTGTCACCGCTGCAATGTTCGAAAAAAGGTGAGTGGCAGGTCGTCTCTCTCTGGTTCCCCCACCAATGTTACTGTTATGCTGCTGGAATACATGTAGAGAAAAGGGTTTGCTTGTGTGCTACTTGGACTGATACATCTGTCTTTTGGTCTTTCATTGTTGCCATCAGAAGAGAGAGCAGAAGACGGAGCAGACCAACGGCCTTCCAGAGAAGTCCTCCTCTAAGCGCTCCGTGTCCCCGGCCGTAGAGCTGGAGCTCAATGCCGGACCACTGCGGCTCGACGGCCTGCCTCCGGGGGCCGGGGCAGCAGGGCCCGGTCTACGAGTGGCCCAGGTCCGCCTCTTGGATCGCAGGACCAGCAGCCGGCCGAGCAGCCGGCCCGGAACGCCCACTTCCAACACTTCGTCCACCCCAACCCCCTCAGAGGAGCAGAACGACGGGGAGGAGGAGGCAGCTGAGCCCGAGGATGAAGTTCAGGGCTCAGAGCTTGAGGGTGCTACGCTATCTGCGCCTACTCCACGCCTCCTCAAGAGGCCCTTTCAGCTGCTAATAGCAGCCGCTATGGAGAGAAACCCTACGCAGTTTCAGTTGCCCAGTGAGCTCACCTGCACCACTGCACTACCAGGTCAGTCATAGTGACTTCCTAAACATTTACTGTAAAATGATGTTGCATTTATTTTAACACGTTTTCAAATGATACGGTGAAAGAGAAAAAAACCAGTAAAATGTCATTTTATGTGGCCCGCGACAGCTTGAAAAGGCATATTCTTAAAATTAAAGTCTACGCTCCTTTACAGTGTACAGTGACCATGGACTACATCTCCCACAATGCATGTCGATTTTGTGACCCGTGAATGAACTGCATCCTACCGCGAGAAAGCAGTGTTTCCATATTGGCGTTTAACTGAACTAAATCTCTAACACATGATCTTAGCAGCTATTTACCAGTTATGTCCTTCTTAACCGTGACAAAGAAGCTTTGAACAAAGTTAATGTAATGACGTGCGTTTGATCTTTGTCTTTGTTATTTTAAAGTAGATAGAGTAATGTGGTTTTCTTAACCCTAAATTAAATGGATTTATGTTATAATAACAGACATATTTGCTGTATTTGTACTGTATCGAGAATTTAATTTTAATCTGTTTTTTAATGGAATCGCGACCCCGAGAATTTAATTGTGAAATACTGAAATATTCACACCCCTAATAATAACAAAGTAGAGCACCTTGATTAGAAAGTGAGTCTGGATTGTGTTGAGCACGTCAGATGTCTGATATGGTATAAATGCATGACGGCATAAAGGTATCTGGATTGAATCGTTTGGATTTCTAGGCAGCAGTAAACGGAGGAGAAAAGAGGAGCTACTAGGGAAGCCATTCAGGAGGCCTCAGCATGAGCTGGATCCCAATGGTCTGGTCCCTCTACCAGTCAAAGTCTGTTTTTCATGCAACAGGTTAGTACCAGATTACACGATTTGCATTATTATTTGCATTACTTGCACATACCTGAAATGTCTCATGTCTTATACTTATTTCCTTATATTTCCTCTCACAGGAGTTGCAGGTTGGCTCCACTGATCCAGTGTGACTATTGTCCTCTTCTGTTCCACATGGACTGTCTTGACCCTCCACTCACAGCTTTACCTGCTGGCAAATGGATGTGTCCAAACCATATTGAGCACTTAGTGGTAAGACGCAGTCTTGGCTCAGAGCTGAAACAACTTTGTTGTCTTCCCAACCGAATGCTTAGTTTTCCCTTTCTGTTTGTCTGATGTGCAGCTGAATCAGAGGAGCTTGAGCCTGTCAAGCCGCTGTCAGCTGTTTGACCATTTCCAGGACAGGATGTCCCAGCACGCTGTCAAGTTGGACTTCCTGCGTAGAGTCCATCGGCAGAACGCACCCAACCGGCGCACAACCCACCAGCCCAATAAGAAGACCATCAAGGTAGACTGACTGCTTCAGTGTGGTGGTGTAGACAGCCTAGTGGTTGTGGATTGTTGCGGTCTTCAGTGTTTCTCTGTGGGTCGGGGTGAGGCTAGTAAGTGTTGGTGTGATCAGCTCTGAAGCCAATGGTGCACAGATGGTGACACTGCTACAAATAGTTTATTTAAAGGAATTATATCACAGCATTTTAAGTTGAAATGTGAGCAAGAATGTACTTGGGTGTCAATCTACTGAGGCACGGTATCCAAACCCAATCGATACGTGAGATACCCTGTTAGTTCAGAGACAATGTCAGGAAAAGTTTAGTCCAAGCACTTAACGTTATTTCTTCCAATCACTGTTTGGACTCAGGTGCCAGATGCCATCAAGTCCCAGTACCAGAATCCTCCCCCCATGCTAAGTCCTGCGGGGGTGCGCCAGTTGGAGCTGGTTTGTAGCGGTGTGTCTGATAACCAGCCCTCAAAGCACCCCACCTCAGAGGCTGAGCAGCAGGAGGTAAGCGGACTACAACGTGGCACAGTTTGTCATTTTTAAATCAGTTGAACAAGAGCAGCAACAGCTTGTATCTTTTCTGCTCTGTGTATAAAAAAAGCCTCTTCATGATTTTGAGTGTTGCTGGTATGTGGAATGATCATTGTCCATGCAGGCATTCATTGCTTATTTGATTTCTGTGAATGAATCAAATTCTAATACTAACAGCAATACGGCTTGACGGTGATATTTGCATTGATTGTGGACGTCCGTGGATTCGGGACTCTTCACATGCACTTTTTAAAAGTCTGAAAAACCTCTGTTTTTAAAAGGTATGGAAGTCAAGCTAACCTTGCAGTTCAACATACAAGCCTTTCAAACATCAATGTAAAAAGGCCCAAAGTTGAGGAAAAATCTATTTAGCGTGACCTTTTTTCTAAATCAGGATGTTGATTTCTTCCTATGGCATACATGTCTATATTAGATAGGACGGGGTTGTAAAAAGACTTGATGGTGGTTTCCTCTGTTATAACCTGGTTCTGGTGTGTTAAACAGTGGCTTCAGGACGTCATCGCCCTCCAGTGCAGCATCATGCGACACCTATCCATTAAGCAGAAGGCTTCATCCACAGCAACCACCCTGTCATCAGTACCAGCGTCTGCAGACTGGGTTTCTGAGCAGAAAACCTCTGCTAAATCATGTGTAATGTCTGAGGACATGAAAACTTCCTTTGAAAGGACTTCTTCCCCCGACTCCTGCTCTAAACACTGCAGTACACCTGATGACCCCCAGGGGGCCTCTCTTTCAAGGGACAAGCTTGCAGAGCTGGGCATTTGTAAATGCAACACACCACCATGTCAAAACTGTAGGAAACCCAATGGACCTCGAGCAGAGGAGTGTCAGCCAACCAAAGCCAACGGACCTGTAGACTGTAACAGTACATCAGACCCATGCAGGCAGGCTGAGCTGCAGCACAGACTAACGCCCACCACAACACCCCCAGTCCCAGCTCCTGTCACTGGGCTGGTGAACCACATAGGAACAGAAATGGTTAAAAAGGAGCTTGAGAGTACCACGAAGGCCTGTGTGCAGAAAAACTGTCCTACTGCCCTGACAATATGGCCCCACAGTGGGCAGCAGAACCACATGAGCCAGGCAGAGCTCCAGGAGGAGTGTATGAGCAGCGATGAAAAGCCCACCTACTCCATCACCAGCAGCGCCCACTCATACACTCCAACTAAAAGCAACCAGGAGCGCGACCCAACCAAGCTGGGGTCGTCGTCATCATCATCCCCCACTCCAGGTACAGACTCCTGAACCAATACACCGCTCAGTCATGATTGGCTTCTCAGGTTCACTTTCAGGTTCTGTAGGGATCATTACAAAAAATAACATATCTTTAATTTCACTTATGTTGAACGTTTTCAATAATTCCAGTCAGTAGCTATAGCTACATAACTTGGAAGTGTGCCGTTCTCCTCTGTAAGAAACACATTGGCACTCGGTCTACAGTGGCGGCTCCACGAGTCTCCCAAACCCAAGAAAGTCAGAGGATGTTTGAGGAAACCAGTGAAATGATCCATGGTCCAGACCACTATGCTTCTGATATCATGAAATATCTCAAGAACAAATTTCCCTTAGCTGTGTCTATTGTCATTCTTGTTCATTACTTTATTTTAATGTTATTTAGGATAGTTGGCAAAGGTAGAGTCAGTCACAGGAACCATCAGACTATTTAAAGAATGTAGTCTGGTGACATACTTCATCTGCCTAGTTAAAACATGGAAAGCCAATGCATGTAGGGCAAATAAGAAAACGCCTCAAACTACACATTAATGTCAGCATCTACTCTTTTGATTTCTTCTGTTCTTTGTGATAGTAGTTGATGTTCTTGAGGTCATTTGCGTCTGTTGGAAAGTTAGTCTAGCCACAGCAGTAAGGGCCAGACTAAAGCATGTGGAGCTCCAGGCATTATGTATCTGCAGCAATGAAACACATTATCCTTTTGTAGAGTGTTGCTTCAAGTCTGTGGTCATTTTTGCAGCCTGTTAGCTTCACTGAGATACTTTATAGCCGACAGGCTCCCTCTTGTGGTCAGTGGCAAACATTTCACAGCTGTTTCAGATGTCCACAAAACATCAGTGTGATATGCCTAGGAATAGGTTTTCTTTTGTACACAAATGCATTTAAATAGCATAATATGTAGCTTGAAATAGGTGGTTCTACATGTGTGAATACAGTTCACATCCAATCAGATGTCTCCAGACCCGCCTCAGCTGTTTGATCACACGCCGTCCCGTCATGTTTCTCCTCTGCAGACATTAAGGCCGGTCCTGCACTGGTGGGCTCGCTGCTGCCCAGCACTCTCTCCATCGCCAACCTGTCCAGCTGCATGAAAGATCGGAAGGATGAGGACAGAGGTGAGTGTGCTCACTCAATACTGACGTCTGACCAGACTGAGCCGTGGTGGTGTTGTATAAATGTCATGCAAATTAAGTGTTACGCTTGTTATCTATACTGTTATTTCTTTTATTGTTTGTTTTGACCATGTAAAGTGCCTTGAGTACCTTCTTTAAAACGCCATAAAATCGTGTGTGTGTGTGTGTGTGTGTGTGTGTGTGTGTGTGTGTGTGTGTGTGTGTGTGTGTGTGTGTGTGTGTGTGTGTGTGTGTGTGTGTGTGTGTGTGTGTGTGTGTGTGTGTGTGTGTGTGTGTGTGTGTGTGTGTGTGTGTGTGTGTGTGTGTGTGTGTGTGTGTGTGTGTGTGTGTGTGTGTGTGTGTGTGTGTGTGTGTGTGTGTGTGTGTGTGTGTGTGTGTGTGTAGGGATTGAGCTGGACAAACTGGATGCAGAGATGATCAAGCTCCTGGCCTGGCAGAGGATCCAGCAGCTTTTCCCACCCAAGGTGCCGAGCACTCCGCCTCCCCCGGCCACCGGCGCTGCCCCCAAAACCCCGTTGCCCTGCACCGACAGTAAGACACTAACTTAGCGCTGACACTGTTTGTTTTTCAGATCTCATTTCCTGACTGGGTCGGAGTTGATTTTATTAGGCTGCCAAATAATTTTGTATAACTGCTTCCATAGTATTTTATTTAAGATTTGTATCTGCAGTACACCGTTGAGCCTGGCTGTTAATATTTTGATAATTGTAGCCTGCTCATAACCCAAAACATGTGAACGGCTTGTGTATATTCTGTTTGTCTTAAGGGCTTTTCACACCAAGGACAAAAAACTAAATGAAAATGTGGAATTTTGGCTCGATTTTTTGTTCATACCTTTCATGTTTTTTTACTATGACAAACCTACACTCAACTCTACACACTGGAGATGTGCTCGTTATTGCATGTGAGCAAGACTGTGTAGAAAAGTTACTTTAATCATTCACGACTGGACTGAATCATATGTAGCCTGTGTTTATCAATATGTTGTACATGGCCAATACGAGGCTGAATGGTCACTTTGTAATTGTCATCTTATAACCTCCATGGCTCCATAGACGGTGACCGCAATTGCCTACATTGCTTGTAAGATCATAAATATGGAATAGTTCGAAGCTGCATTCATCAAACATGGCATGCAATAATCCTCCTATTCGCTTTTTTTCACCTGTATGATAATCTGTCTTTTGTAGATTCAACGACTTCCCAGTCGCTATTTTATCAAAGAAGACACTAATTTATGAAATAAATGTCCATATTGCTGTGTAATGGAATCAACAGAATTACATTGGCTGGCTGCAAGATATGAACGTTTTAGATTGGATAGGCTCAGAGATGGATGGTCTTGAATGTTATTTCATACAAATGATCTCAGCTTGAGGACAAAACCAGAGCCTGTTAACTCTAAATATATTTCTTTGGTCTCGGTCATAAATGATTTAACGTATTTTCAATAACAGTAAAATCAGTCAGCAGTTTGCTCTTCTCACAATTAATATATAAGCCCTAGAATGATTTGGGTTGTGATGCTTTCTCATTTTGGGTCCCCTGAAAAATAACACCGGAAACACTGGATGAGAGTTTAATGACTAATGTACAGACTTGTTTTGAGAGTATTTCCAAAGTTCACAAGCTGAATGTCTTCCTACCAGGTCAGAAGAAGGTGCAGGCCCGAGCAGTCTTCTACCCCCTGACAGGAAAAGGAGGAGCTGTCAGCATGTGCTATAGGACGTTATACATCGGATCAGGTGAGACCTGATCACAGTGCTCCTGCAACACACTGATATGTTGTCTTTAGCCCGGGGCCTGAATGGTGAGTAGGGTTGACTATCAAATCTTCAAATACTTTGATACCAACTGAAATTAATCTGTAGCACCAGATATAGAAAACTGTCAAGAATAAAACTAAGTAAGCACTTGAGGCCAGTTTCATTTTTTTTTTTTTTATTATTATTAATAATTTTCTAGCATGTTATTTTTGGAGGTGCTTGTATGTGGCTCTGAGGTTCCCAACCTTCATGGCTTGTTAACCCTCTGATTCACAACATGGGTCAAAAGTAACCTGTGTGAATAATTTAGTTTCATATAATTCAATATTTACATGAATTCCTCAACTGAGTTGTTTTTTAACATCACAAACTGGTGATGCACCCATGAGCAGCTAGTCAGTCTCATATTTCATAAAGCTTGTTGTAATGGAACTTAACCTCAATCTCCTTTAGAGAAAACAAGTGTGATGTCGAAACACTTATGTCTTATCATTTATTAAACAGAAACTTTGAATAATTCAATTAAATGACCAGAGGTCTGACCCAAAAAGAGTGTAAGTCAAACACACCGTGGAAAAACAACTTAACCAGACACTAGATTTCAAATCATGCTTTTCAGAGAATTCATTTTTATCATAGCAAATATTTGAATACAAGTACAATCTGTGTATCTCTATTACAGACACTTTTTATAATAATGCTCAACATTGGTCAAAAATGATATGTATCTATTCTCAATGGAAGTTCATATATTTGCATTAAGAAACACATTTTGGACGACTAGCAGAGCTCACGGTCACTATTTTCCTTTTCTACAAGACTGCCTTGTTTTTAAGAATACACCATGTTCACACATCATTTTGTGTTGTTGTTGTTTATCAGTATTGTTCATACCATTCATAATAATAGAAATTGACAACCAGATCCAGTGGTGGGGGTCTGAGGGGCAGGGGCAAAAAAACAGGGCAACAGCTGCATGCGGTGGGGCAGAAATGTACAGAACTCAATAGGAAGGGCACCTAGACAGCCCTGCATCAAGTGTTCTCCACTAGAAGGGCACCTAGACAGCCCTGCATCAAGTGTTCTCCACTAGAAGGGCACCTAGAAGGCCCTGCATCAAGTGTTCTCCACTAGAAGGGCACCTAGACAGCCCTGCATCAAGTGTTCTCCACTAGAAGGGCACCTAGACAGCCCTGCATCATGTGTTCTCCACTAGAAGGGCACCTAGAAGGCCCTGCATCAAGTGTTCTCCACTAGAAGGGCACCTAGAAGGCCCTGCATCAAGTGTTCTCCACTAGAAGGGCACCTAGACAGCCCTGCATCAAGTGTTCTCCACTAGAAGGGCACCTAGACAGCCCTGCATCATGTGTTCTCCACTAGAAGGGCACCTAGAAGGCCCTGCATCAAGTGTTCTCCACTAGAAGGGCACCTAGACAGCCCTGCATCATGTGTTCTCCACTAGAAGGGCACCTAGACAGCCCTGCATCAAGTGTTCTCCACTAGAAGGGCACCTAGAAGGCCCTGCATCAAGTGTTCTCCACTAGAAGGGCACCTAGACGGCCCTGCATCAAGTGTTCTCCACTAGAAGGGCACCTAGACGGCCCTGCATCATGTTTTCTCCATTGGATAGACACCCTATTTCCTGTCCTCGGAATTACTTTATGAACTCTTAGAGAGAGCTTGTGACCTTGTGGGGGTACCGACCCACACTTGTCTACAACTATGACTTTCTTTTTTTGATAGAAAGAAAGCGCTTTGTTGAAAATGTAGTTAAACCAAAACCTGGGTAATGTATTAGCAAAAATATCAGACATGCCCATCCGTGGCTACTGAACTACTGACAGTTCATACGAAGATATGATGATACGGCAAAATAAATATCTCCTTTTCTCAGTGGAATTATTATTATTGGAATTGACACAAGACTAAAACTGGAAACAATTCAATTAAATTCAAACAATCACTTTCACTTTGTCTTAGATGAGCATTATTGATTTATCCACAAAACTGTACTAATATTCGTATGTTTTTGTAAAGGTGCTGACATGGACGTGTGCCTTACAAACTACGGTCGCTGCAACTACATATCGGGGAAACACGCCTGTATTTTCTATGATGAGGTATGGGCTTCTGAACTGTTGTACTGCCTACATGTAGACGTCTGTTATTGTAATTCTCTGCCTATTGGACACGTTAGGTTCTGTTGTTGGATATAGTGTAAATGGGTTCTGTGTGTGTCCTTTATAGAATACCAAGCATTATGAGTTGCTCAACTACAGTGAGCACGGCACCACAGTGGACAACGTCCTCTACTCATGTGACTTCTCAGAGAAGGCCTCTCCATCTCCACCGAGCGGGCTGGTGGCCAAAGTCCAAGGCATCATACGTTAGTACATCTCATCTTCACACTCTCTCCAGTGTTCATAGAATGTGCAGTTTGGAGGGTCATCAGTGATGCTGTCAGAACAATTGTGCTCCAGAGAAGATTTGAACTGTGCTCTTTCAGTGTCGCAAAGCACAGCTAAATATATGATACTGGTGTTGCAAATGTTACACACACACACACACACACACACACACACACACACACACACACACACACACACACACCAAAGTGGTAACATTTTTGGTAAGGCGGGAGTGAACCAACTAGAATCAAGGCTCCAAACAAGCAGAGCTGGTATGAAAAGATGTTAAACATCGAGCAAATATGGAACATCCTACACAGACCTGCCATTTTTAAAAAGCCAATCTTTCGTCAATAGTGAGCCCACGTACTCGACCCATGTTTTCAAAAAACTACATTGTGGTCAATTGACAAAGTATAGCATATAAGAGGATCCAGCAAGACGCAGTGTTGCTATGATCAGCTAAAAATCGTGGCTTCATTGAGGCTATCAGCAGTGTAAAATGAAATCTAGAAAAGTACTCGGTACTGAAAGCCAGTTCTCCCTGTGTTCTTCTCTGTCCAGGTCGCAGTAAGAAGCGTGAGGATGACAAGGCTCCCTGCTCCGTGGTAGGTTTGTTGCCGGCTGGTGGAGTGATGAGCAGCCAGCCTCTGGGCAGCTCCGAGCTGTCGTGCAGCTGTAAGGCGAGCAGCTCCAGCCTGATCGGAGGCAGCGGGGCGGGTTGGGAGGGCACGGCCCTGCTTCACCATGGCAGCTACATCAAACTGGGATGCCTCCAGTTTGTCTTCAGCATCACAGAGTTCGCCAGTAAGCAGCCCAAAGAGGAGCAGACCACAGCGCCTGCCGCCAGCTGCTCCAGCAGCAGTGTGGCCAGCACCGTCCCCCCCACCCCCATCACACAACCCCCTAACACTGCCACAGGGAGTACCCCCTCCAGCCGGGATGAGACCGACACTGAGGCTGTCCCTCCCCACCAAGTGCCCGTACTGCGCTCCGACTCTATTCCATAACCTGCACAGGAAAACCCACCCTTCTTTTGTTTTGCACCTTCCGAGTCACATTGAAGGGAAAGTTGCACAGCTGGTTGGTCAACAGGGGAAAAGTTTATTTTTTCATTTGTAATGGTTTATATCTTTGCATGAACTTGAAGTATTATTGACAATCTCTTCTGTTATTGAATGACTGGCCAGTAACCCTCTGTTCACTTCAGACTGTTAGACTTTGAGCAAACATTATTTACCAATGCTCAACTTTTTCTTTTGCCAGTATATTGGTCATGCATGGTGTAACATTATTTTGTCAGCTTATTTAGCACAAACCTTTTATTTTGTAGTAATGAATTCCATACATTCTACTTTCTTTTGCTGCTTTTGCACCATAGGTAGCTATATATGTATGAAAATATACATGCTTACACACTATATAATATGTATATATAATGTAAATATATATAATTCAGTGCTTCTCAATTGGAGAAACATTGGATTTCATGTAGATTTACCATTGTTTGGTTTTTAACTGTACAGTTCATGGAATTTGTGATACTGTGTAGAGTACCAGAAGTTTTGTGATAAAGCTTGTTCTTAGTCTGTACTTTCCGCTGTAGTCCATCTGTAAATACCATCTCGTTTTAGCACTCATTTTAACATCTTGTGCGGCTCTGTATATAAGCACTCTTTGTCTGTACCTGCTTGTCTGTTCAAACATGTAAATACAGAAAGATTTTCTAAGAACAAACCTAAAGGATTTGTGTCCTGTTATTTTTATGGACTTGAGTTACTAATAAAGGTTACAATGGGGTATTGAAAGTGTTTTGGGAAAGGCTGGCGATTAATGACATGATTGAAAAGATCAGGTAAGGAGAAAGTAGATTGCAGAAGGTATGGCTGGGAGTGCTTTGTGACACCTATTTAGAAAGTTGAGTAGAATTTTGTCCTTTACTGCATCAAATTTCAAAAAGACTTCACTTTAAGAACAAACAAAAATGAACGGGTCGAATGCATACGAGTTCATCCTGGACCTTATTTTACTGCGACATTTGTATGTCTAAGTGACTAATAAAACAACAATTTTCTAAACTGGTTCAATATTGGTCTGCAATGTATGTCCACTAAAAGGTCTCGTTTCTGCCACTGAGCGGCTCAGATTGTTCTAAGTGTCTAACAACTTTATTGAGAAGACCCGACAGAAATAAAACATTTTTTTTACCTTTCGCTTGTTTATTGTGTTACGTGACTTGTAGCCAGAAGACCACAGTTCTGGGAAGAGTTTGTCTTGGACTAAGAAAATGTAGCTTAGTGTTATATACGTACTATAGAAGATTTTCATGGCTGATTTCTGCAACAATTTCTCACAACATTTCAGAATGAGATGAAACTTGTTCAGAAGTTTAATTGATTGGAAATCTAAAACAGAATGGTAGAATTATGTTCATTTTCACCTGTGCCCCTTGTCTTTGCTCCAGTTTAGATAAGTCAACATCTCTTAATTGAGCCGACGTCATGCATGTGTTATGACAGTGCCCATCCTGTCAAAGTTACATACTCCCCAACGCCCACAGCGTGAGCGCCTTCTACACCACTAGAGGTTGAAGGAGGAGCAGCTCTAGCAATGAGCCAGTCACCCCAAACAACACAGGAAGGAGATTATCCACAATAATCTCCAAAGGTGACTCATGTACCAGGCCCTTCTCCAGAGTAGGCTGTAAAGCTATGGTCGCTTCAACAAGAAAAACTGACAACCCTTTGCGCAATCCATGGTCAACACAGTTGGACAGATTATGACAGCAGTGTCCAAAATCCCTGGGGCTCCGCCCTATCAAGTGCTCTAGTGTTGCAGACTCAGACTCAATATGCAAATCATGGCAATCAACAAAGCAAAAGCCTTGGGACACACACCACCTAGGTTACTATTATTAATAAGAAGCCATTCTCACACAAGTACACTGACCTGCAACAGAATCCAGAGCACACACACTTCTCACGTGCACACTGACACACACTCTAGAACCCGAAGAATTCACTCTTGTACAACTTTTCACCTTTTGCATAGCAGTTCAATCCCAATTTAGTCACCGCAAACATACTAAAAGAAGAGAACAATTCTAAGCTTAAAAAAGAATGGACTACAAGTAATCAACTTTCTCTTTTGATGCGTACTGAGTCCCTATTTCAAAAATAAATGAATGTGATACTAAGCACCTGGCTCAGTGATATAAGAGTCGTCCTTCAATCAGAGGATCGGTGGTTTGATCCCCCTCTCCACTAGCCCATGTCAATGTGTCCTTGGTCAAGACAATTCAATTCAGTTTATTGTGTATCACCCCACATCACAAATGAACCCCGTGTTTCTCCAGTGGCTGTGCCTACGATGTAGCCGGCCGTCAGTGTGTGAATGGCTGAATGACGACATGTAGTGTTAAAGAGCTTTGAGTTGTCGCTTACTGTCCTTGCTTTCTTTACAATTATGGAACTAAATGAGTTTGTAATTTTTATATTACTATTTATATATAATATACAATTTACTAAAGGTTATACATGGTGAACATATCACTGGTGAGTTCAGTCTGCAAGAACATTTTTTTTAACCTCATTATTTATAAATTACACAAATTTTAGGACCAACATCTTTCTGATCTTGTGTTAAAAAATATCTACCGGCCTCTGAGATGGTTAGCAATGATCTGCTGTTTTATCAAAGCATTACATATAAAGATGGAAACAAGATGAAAATAATGTGGCACAGAAGGGGAACAAACTACCATAAGATATGGGACTCTTAAAATTATTATTTAATTAAATCTATCATTACCTAAGATCAAGATCTGCACACTATTTTTAACCACTTTTTAAAATTCCATTTCATGTAATCAAATGTTTTATTCTCAACTCATATGCAAACTTTATGATGGCAGGATATATATAAAAATACATAGGCAACTTCTCTTTGATATCATTGTTTTATTTTATTATCCTGCCAAATAATTTATGAAATGAAAGCAGTTATTCAAAAATAATTCCCCTTGTAATCATTTTATGAAAAAAAATGCAATCCTTTAGGTAATAAATGTTGATATATTTCAGGCACCAAAAACCATGTCTATAAAATTATTTATTATATGGTGGTAAATTATGATTAGTCAATAACTTCACTAAATTGTAATTGTCTCAATTGTTATATTAACAACAATAACAATCTAATAAAAATGCTAAAAGAAATTAAATAGTTTAAATGTGGTTAATCCTTTGACAGTTCAACTGCACCCAAAATCAAAAAACTGTCCAAAAACATACCTCAAGCAAAAAGGACAGCACTCTACTGCTATAGAGATCATTATTAGGAAAACAAAGTTAAACATTCACAAAATATCAATCTTCAAGGTTTTGCTTAAAATGAAAAAGGATATCCATACAAATACTCAATAGTACTATCATACGTGTGTCCAAATATGCACCTTTATGGTTGAAGATTGAGGGTTGAATATTTTCAGATTGACAATGAGAAATAAGCATTTCTTAAACCAAGGATAAAATAATGCATAAATAATTGGGTTTAATGTTGAATTAAAGTAACCCAACCAAACAAATGCTTCAAAGACAGAAGCAGATGTACTGAAGCCAGTGTTTGCGTCAATTATAGAATTGATAAAAAAGGGCATCCAACAAAAGATGAATGCACCAAGCACAATACCCAGAGTCTTTGCAGCTTTATGCTCAGACTGTTTAATCAACCCACCTCTTCCTCCGTTATTTGAACTTTTGCTCATATCTTCAATTTGTCTTACATGCTCTTTAGCCACAATAAATATTTTTGTGTAAAGACAAACCATCAAAGTACAAGGAAAGAAAAAGCAGAATACATTGTCCAAGAGTCCCCAAAGGGGGTTAAAGACAAGGTTACAGCTACCAAGGCAATGTATTGATGCCATATAATCTTCTATCCCTGCTATGTTGGCCTTTGAGTAAAGCAGTCCATAAGAGTAGACAGCAGCCACTGCCCAACAAGTACATACCATAATCCAGGCCACTGACATTGTGAAATTCATAGAATAATGCAGAGGATTACATATTGCTTGCTGCCTGTCTATAGCAATGCAAATTAGGTGGAAAATAGAGACAGTGGTGAGAAACATATCAAAACTAGAGTGCAGCAGACAGATTTCATCCCCATAGAACCAGCAGCCATGAATGGTCCGGATGGCGCTGAAGGGCATCACAATAACACCCACAAGAAGGTCCGCAAGAGCAAGAGATAAAATGAGCACATTGGTAGGATTGTGCAACTGTTTGAAATGACCTATTGACACTATGACAACAGAGTTCCCTAAAATGGTTACAAGCATTCCTAAAGAAAACAACAAATAGAGCGAAACTTTGGTGGCCACACTGAACTGTGCTCTAACACATGAGACATTTGAGCCTAAAAAACAGTATTGCTCTTGAGAAAAGCCAAGAGACATCATTAACAAAGATCTATGCCAAAACGTCTACAGAGATACACAGGTTTGTTCTGGGGTGGGACACATCTCTGTCCTTATAACAAAAGACAGCATAGCCGTCACCTACAAATATGACACACTGAGCCATCCAATCAGTGGGTCTTTTAAAAATATACGCAAAACAGTGCTTTGGCAAAACGGAGTATTTTATACTTTCAGGAAAAATGATTTTTTGTTGAAGTCATTAACAGCTGTGATATGGCAATATTACAACATTTGTAAATTAATTACAGAATAAATGATAACTATGAACCACGACCATATCACTTGAAAAAAGTGTTGACAAAACAATCACTATGGCGCATGAGTGCATAACCTCTCATAAGCTGTATGTGTCCCCTTAACATGGCGGGTGAGTTTGTGTGCCCCCAGTGACCTGTTGGAGGTAATAACTTCTGGTAGTGTCTCAAGGCAAAGTAGGCCAAGGGATGGGACTATACCAAGAGCGTTCCTAGAGTCCTAAAAAGTAGGATGGGAGCCAGAGCCTTCAGTTATCAAGCTCCTCTTTTATGGAACCAGCTTCCACTTTTAGTCCGGGAGCTTAAAAGAATCCCAAAAAATCCGCCACCACAGGCGCAACAAAAGCCTATATATATCATGTTTACAAAATACACTGATCGGAAATCATGTTGTTAAAACAATCCTGTAAAAATCTAGTTAGTTTTGTCACTTCATTTTTAGAGGCTTTTGGTTGAATATGGGAACGTGCTCAAGCAGAAGTGTCTCTGCGCATAAACTGTCTGAACTCATTGGCGGCACGCAGACGCAGCGCTTCAACGCGCACTGACATCCGCATAATGGGGAGAGCACGGGTCCATGGGGAACCGTCCTGACTGGCTAGTGGCTCTCAGAGCTATAATGGCCAGTTTAAATGCTACTGATGCCCAGTGTCCCGTCGGACGGTTACCCCTATACGGTCTTTCTTACTTTCTTATCCCCCTATGTGAGTTATCCCGTTCTGGCCTGATGAGTGACACACTTGTTATGAACAATTCGATTTAATAATTTGTGACAAACCCTGCAAGGAGATTTAACAGCTATGAATCTCTCTCCCAGCCTGCAGACGAAGGGGTCCGGCCAGGAGCCAGGGGTCTCCCAGTAATATTGCTTATCCAAGCCAATATGTGTATACACTCAAGTGAATTCTTGCTACCGTTGTGGTGAGGAGGGGCATTTTGCCACAAAATGTCGGGCTCCAGAAAACTACCAAAAAGTTATACAGAAATTAAACCGTGCTCAGCAACAACTGAGAATAAGCCGTAGAGAAAGAAATGCTGCTACCACTGGAACAAACCCCCATAACGCCAATGTGAGGAGGAGTGCTGTAAAAGTACAGACTAGCCATCTACCAGAAGGACTCATAGGGCCACCCTCCATCGCCTGGGCAAACGTTGATGGAAAACCATGTACTTCTCTTCTGGATAGTGGATCACAAGTGACAACAATCTTTGACAGCTGGTATGCCAAACACTTAGCCCGTGTACCCTTAGTGAATCAGAGAGCAGCTATCCCTATAGGAGGCTACATCCAAGTTGATTTAGAGCTTCCAGAAAAGTCCCCTAGCAACACCACGTCAGTCCCTGTTCTTGCCTTAGTGTGCCCAGATCCTCGTTGTTCAGACAACATTCCTATTCTGGTTGCCACCAATGTCCGCAAGATCAGACCTTTTACATCAACGAGGAAGTCGCAGGCAACCTCTGATCCGTGAGAGTATGTGTACCCGAGCCCAACCTTTACCTGTCACCATGCCTCCGGAATCCAAACCGGATGAAAGCCCGGTAGCTGAGGTGAAGTGGTCCGGCCCTGGCTCGTCAGCCATGTTAACGCAAAACCCCATTTGGCAGATAGTATTATTATTATTATCATCACAGAACGTGCTTCCTCACCTGCTCTCCCTCAAAGTGTGTTTGTGCAGCTCACTGTCTAATTCTCAAAAATGATGGACAAAAACAAGTTCCTTGTGTTGTTGTGGAATGAGACAAGAAAAGCCACACCATCCCTCAAGGTACAGTCATTGCCCACCTACATGTAGCAGATATGGTGACAAAGATACCAAGTCCAAAATCCGAGACGGCCCCAAAGATTGATGAGTCCCCGTTTGATTTTGGAGATTCCCCCATTACCACCAAGTATGAAGTCAGAATAAGACAGAAAGTCTCTGAGAAGTCCAACGTTTTCTCAACTGCCGAATGGGATGTTGGCTTAGCCAAGAGTGGAACATTGTAAAAGGCTGAAATATGATACCCCATTCAGGGAAAGGTCTCGCTGCATATTGCTCACTGACCTAGACAACCGCCACGTTCAAGGACTTCTGGCAGCAGGGCTAATAAAGGAATCTAGAAGCCCTTATGCTTCGCCCATTGTCCTGGCACAAAAGTCCAGGAAACTGCACTTGTGTGTGGACTATCAAAAGCTGAATTGAAGAACCATCCCTGATCAGTACACTGTGCCACGCATTGATGATGCACTGGACTGTCTGATTGGAAGCAAGTGGTTTTCACTGTTGGACTTGTGCAGTGGTTACTACCAGATCCTGATGGCAGAGGAGGATAAAGAAACTGCTTTCATATGTCCACTAGGATTTTATCAGTTTGAGAGGATGCCTCAGATGATCACCAGAGCCCCGGCGACTTTCCAAAGACTTATGAAGAAGGTGGTCGAGGACATGCACCTGCCTGAGGTCATAGTGTACCTGGACGATCTGACCGTCTTCAAGAAAACCCTGGATGAACACGAACAAAGACTATTCAAGATGATAGACCGACTTCAAGAGGCTGGGCTAAAGTTGTCAATAGACAAATGCCAGTTCTGTCGGTCACAAGTAACCTACACATTGGCCGTTTCTCAATACAAAGAACGCTGAGTAGACCAAGTCCAAACTCCAAAAGTAGACTACTTTTGGAGTTTGGACTTGGGAGATCGGACGGGAGGACGCAGGATGGTCTTTCTGCAATTGGAACAGCAGCGAACTTTATGACGTCACCACGTCGTCCGGTCTCATGCATGCACACATCCGTATATAAATAGCCAATGGCAGGAAAAGGGTTGTGGAAGTTTGTACGTTATTTATAGAAGAGAGCCAACAACTGCTTGTTACGCTAGTTAGCTCGCCACCCCCCATAGCCGGCACGGAGCCTTTAGCATTAGCCTCTGTTAGCTGTCCCCCGGCAGCCCCCGAGCAGCCGGATGGCTGGGTAACTGTTCGAAAGAGTTTTAAGTCTAAACAGAATCCCACTGAGCACCGCCAACCTCTTCACGTTTCAAACCAGTTTTCCCCACTCAGCGACGCACCCGCTGAGAAACCCACTCTGGTTATAGGTAGCTCCATAGTCAGAAACGTGAAGATAGGGAAGCCAGGGACCAAAGTCATATGCATCCCGGGGGCCAGAGCAAACCTTGTTTAAAACTGCTGGCTAAAGATGAGCGTAGTTACAGTAAGATTATAAAACACGCCAGCGGTAATGACTCCCGACTGCGGCGGTCGGAGGTCACTAAAATTAATGTGGAATCGGTGTGTACTTATGCCAAGACAATGTCGGACACCGTAGTTTTCTCTGGCCCTCTCCCCAATCTGATCAATGATGACATGTATAGCCGCATGTCGTCATTCAACCGCTGGTTGTCCAGATGGTGCCCAGCAAACAACGTGGGCTACATAGATAACTGGCAGACTTTCTGGGGAAAGCCTGATCTGATGAGCCGAGACGGCATTCATCCCACTTGGGATGGAGCGCGTCTCATTTCTGCGAACATGGCCAAGTTGATTAACGGACTTAATCCATGACCCAGAGTTCAGATCAGGAAGCAGAAGCAGAGTTGTAGTCTTCCACCCTTCTCTGCACTTCCATTGGAGCAGTTACCCACTCTTAACCTTAACTCTATAGAGACTGTGTCTGTCCCACGGCCACTTAAATTAATTAAATCAAAAGTAACCAGAAGAGGAGTCATACTAAATAACCTCATACAGGTTAACATCACTACTGCCATAGTGCAACAAAAGAAGATAATTAAATGTGGACTCCTAAATATTAGATCTCTGTCATCTAAAGCTGTATTAGTAAATGATTTATTATGTCTTACTGAAACCTGGCTGAGTCATGAAGAATATGTCAGCCTAAATGAATCAACTCCTCCAAGTCATATTAATACTCACATTCCTCGAGGCACCGGCCGAGGAGGTGGAGTAGCAGCCATGTTTGACTCAAGCCTATTAATGAATCCTAAACCTAAATTAAACTACAACTCATTTGAAAGCCTTGTTCTTAGTCTTTCACATCCAACCTGAAAAACATTACAGCCAATCCTATTTGTTATACTGTACCGACCACCAGGTCCATATTCTGAATTTCAGAGTTTTTATCAAGTTTAGTCCCTAAAACTGATAAGGTTATTATTGTAGGAGATTTTAATATTCATGTGGATATTGATAATGATTGCCTTAGTGCTGCATTTATCTCATTGTTGGACTCGATTGGCTTCTGTCAGAGTACAGAAACCCACTCACTGCTTTGGCCACACCCTCCACCTTGTTCTTGCATGTGGCATTGACATTGAGCATTTGGAGGTCTTCCCACAGAACCCTCTTCTGTCAGACCATTACCTCATAACTTTTGAGTTTATACTCCCGGAGTGTACACCGTTAGTCAAAAGTTTCTACACCAGATGTCTAACTGACAGTGCTGTAGCTAAATTTATAGAAGCGATTCCTTCTGCATTTGATTCAATACCACGTCTCAATGTGACGGAGGACTCCTGTGCTAACTTTAGTCCGTCCCAGATTGATCATATTGTCGATAGTGCTACAGGCTCACTGAGAATGACACTAGACTCGATAGCCCCACTGAAGAAAAAGACAGTGAGGCAAAGGAGGTTTGCTCCCTGGTAGAACCCTCAGACCCGCGACCTAAAGCAAACTTCACGAAAGCTCGAAAGTATATGGCGTTCCACCAATCTGGAAGAATCACGCTTAGTTTGGCGAGATAATCTTAAAACATATAAAAAGGCTCTCCGTAATGCCAGAGCAGCCTATTACTCATCAGTAATAGAGAAAAATAAGAACAACCCCAGGGTTCACTTTAGCACTGTAGCGAGGCTGACAGAGAGTCACAGCTCTGTGGAGCCGTGTATTCCTATAGACCTCAGTAGTAATGACTTCATGAACTTCTTCAATGAAAAGATTTTAACTATTAGAGGCAAGATTGATGATCTCTTGCCCTCAACTACTGCCGATCTGTCATCAAGAGGATTGGCCTTGGAAACGGCTGTATGCCCTGGTGTATATTTGGTGTCTTTTCTCCCATCAACCTAGACCAATTTTCCTCAACGGTTTCTACTTCTAAACCGTCTACCTGTCTCTTAGACCCCATCCCAACGAGGCTGCTTAAAGACGTGTTGCCTTTAATTGGCCCCACTCTTTATTTTTCAGAAAGAGTACAATCAAATGTGGAGAGAACATGATGCCACACAAAGAAAAGGCCAAGTGTTGCTCCACAATGTGGCATCATGCCACTACGTTTCTTACAATCTCTAAAGTTCTATCTTACTTATTGAAAATATCATATTACAATAAAAAGTTACTTTGTGTCTAGAGTAATTATTATTAACATAAACACCAATTAGAAGTGTGAATGACGGCCTGTTGGGGATACAGGCAGATGTCAGACTTCTCACACCTCCAAGAACTGGGAACTCATTACCACTGTCTGCATTCTGGCACCTCCTCAACCAGGGAGCTCATTATTTTCATAAGTTGGGGAGACTGACTGACTCATAGGGCAAACAAATTAATGACCTGTCAATAAAATAAATACATAACAGAAGGAAATATTATTGACAAGCCAACCTAACTTTAGTTTTGTTTATTCTGAGCAGCCCTTTTGTTTAACTTAGTTGTTTTAACTCAACATTAGTTAAGAAATTGTGTATGTACGTATGCATTTCTGCATGTATTTGTGACCTGTGAGACGTCTACTGGCTAAATGAATCTTCGGGAGCTGGTCAGGTTCAGGTAACCGCAGGTTTATTCCACATATAGTAGAATGGTCATCTCTTGTGGAAAACAGTGCAGGCTCTGTCTAGTGGCGATGAATCCTCCGTTGCTTTTAGGGTTAGGGTGTTTATATTTTTGAAAATCCATACCCTTTTTTTAAGTACACTGGTACAATGATTGGTTAGTGGGTTTAAATTCCGGAGAAATACAAAAAATATTATCATACTGATTTCTCACACTGGGCCTTTAACAAAAAAATAGTTTTTATTGTATGATAACAATTATGTAATTTAGTAAACAAGTAGACTATATATAATACTCCATCTGCTCACAGGACCGCATTTGTGAGCATGCACAGAGCAAAAATGATCCCTTGTAAGGATGCTGTCCTTCTGCTCAGACTGTTCTATGCGGTCATGTCACATGCATGTGCTTGGTTTTTATGTGATTGTGTGTGAGACTAGTTTCAAGTTCATCTTTTTCATATGCAACTATTACAATAAAGCAGTTGTTGGCAATGACATTTTTGAATCTCAGGCCCCCCCTTCAACATTAGGGATTACAATATTAGATTAAATATGAAATGTATATTTAAAAAAAATGGTAGTGAACTGAACTTTGAGCTAGCTCTAGTGAAGGGTGAACTTGCACATTGTTGGGTTCTACTGCCACCATCACCACCATTTTCAACTGAAAACGCCAATGAGTCTGTGGTCATGAATGTTTATAGAAGCATCAAAGCGGATAGTTTTTTTTCAACTTTTCAGGACAAACTTTTTATTCACCCACATATGCCATGATGTCCCACATTTTTTTATTATTCACTAATAGCCCAATCAAGTTCCAACGGTTTTCTACTAGCTATATGCAGCTGTTATAATGTATATATCAGATATAATTCATCACTTATATTATCTTAAAATACATCCATTGGCTGTGTGCTTTAATGCCTGTTTAGTGGATTTATTAACATCTCAAACAACCAGCTATCATAGCTATTTAGGATGACGTTATTGTACGTAGTATTGGTTATAGGCTGTTTATGAACACACAGGGCAAAAGCACAGGACACAACCTCTAATATTATTAGGGTCCGAGCGGCTGACAAAGTCAGTCCGAGAGGACCCTATTGTATTTGCTCTCGTTTTTATTATTCTGATTTGTGGGGTACTTGCCATGCTCAAACTCACCAAATTTGACAAGCTTGTGAGGCTTGGTGAAAATAGCTATCTGATATAGATGTCAAATTTGGGTTTTAAAAAATTTCTCTCTAGCGCCCCCTCAAATTTTGACTGGCGACGCCCCTCATATCCATCTCCACCTGCTCTACAAAAAAGCCTCAGACCCCTAAGCTCCGCCTACTTAAGATTATTTCGCCATTTTGAATTTGGTGAAAAACACATAATTGGCCATTTGTCCTAAGACGCTGGGTCCGAATCATACAAAAATGTATATTGTAAGATTCGTGTTCAAAGCTCCGGGTCCCGTGGCCGCAGGAAATTCAGGATTCGAGTTAAAGTTTAACAATATTTAATGGCAAAGATAATACTCATGTAGCGTTCACGATCGTGGGGCCAGAAAGGAGGATCTCTCCACAGACGGAGTGCAGCTGCCAGGGAGCCACAGACCGGGGCTGTCTCGAGTCTCCAGACCAGTAGAACCATGTCCCCAGAACAAATGCTTGGTCGTTAGTATGGTCATGCAAATGAATTCACACCTAAAGGTTAGTTCCATTGGTCAGTTCAAAGGATGCCGCCGTTCTGTTCGCTAAGCCAATTGATAAATTAGCGGGGTCAAAGCTCACTCTTCTGGTCAAGGACAGGAAGTTCCCCCTATTATCCTGCCTTCAGAATAAAAGCAACACATTAGGTTTCAATTGGCATCCATTTAAACTATTGTCTAAACAATAAAACATTCATTCATTCTCATGCATCATACAGTTAATCATTACATTTGTCATTAAAACAGAATAATAAAACAGTGATCCTCTCTTATGTTTCATAATACATTCCTCCAGAATATTCCTCATAATATCCCAAATTAATTATCATATCTTTCTTTATGTATTAATTTCAAACATAAACTTCTTTTATCTACATGTGCAAATATATATAAAATCCACTACAACCTAACAATATCAATCAGATAATTGAAGACAGATGACCTAGAATATGTCAACTGTTTTTTGATATCTCATTGTCTCATTAGGGGCGTGTCTTGTTTTTCAATGCTCATAACTTTAACACTATGGGGACTACCCCATGTCTTGTTTTTCAATGCTCATAACTTTAACACTATGGGGACTAATCACTCAAAGCTTGCAGGATATGTGCACATTGCATCCTGTAACATGCAAAAAAACATCTTGTGAGATTTGAACACTAGGGGGTGCTACAATAATTCGCAGAATTTGGCCGTATTTGGAAATTTGTACTTGTTTTTGTCATTTTTCGCCGTTATACATTTAAGGTGAAATTCTCCCACAAAAATTATCCAATCGACTTCAATCTTCTTTCCAGAATGATCTGAAGGCCTTAAAGATGATTAGTTAGAAAAAAAGTGACTTTTCACCATATTTCAATTGTCGTTATGTGGACCCCAATAAACGCCCACTTTCTGTGTTTTGTTATGTTATAGACCAAGGGTGGGCAAACTACGGCCCGCGAGCCAATCCGGCCCGTTGGGCGTTTTGATCCGGCTCGCCGAGTATTATGAATTATAAATTATAGTAAAGACCGCTGTAACGCTTTGTACCCTCGGGGCTGCGTGTGCACGCTCCTGCAGCAGAACACGGCAGGTTAAAGAGCGCCGTCACGCTTTCTGCTGCACAAACAGCCTGAAAGAGATGAGCAAGAGATGAGCAATAAATGAGCATTAAGAAACATCGATGCTGGTCTGTTGCCGTCATCGTGCTTCAGGAAATTCAAGTAGGGAACGGAGAAGCGTCACCGCGCTGCATGCCGTGCTATCTGCTGCGTATCCAGGCTGCTGCTCGCTGCTCACGTCCACGTTAGAGTTGTAACATTTTTCCTCGGCATAACAACGCACATCAAACCCACGGGACTGCAACGCGCTGGACCAACAACACTGTTCCACTGAAACGGTTTCTTTACATTTTAGTTATTGAATTGATTTCCATTGAATGGTATATTTGACACCGAACTAGTTCATCTTTATCTCAGTGATAGTGTCCAAATGAGCATAAAATATCACTATGACCCTGAAATTCTGTTTCTTGTGTTATCATATACTGAATACAAGCAAAACTACAGAGCAAAATCACACTATTTCTGATTGAACCAATCTATGAACTGTCAGAAACAATGGATATCAGGGGACCCAAGAAAAATTTGCTGCGCGCTATGCGCACACACATTCACCAGGGTGACACTCTCCTTGGGGCTTAGCCCCCCCTTGCTTGGAATCCTACAAACGCCCCTGCTCTCCATCCATCTGATACTGGCCCGGCCCGTTTGTCAGATTTCAAAAGTCAATGTGGACCCTGAGCCCAAAAGTTTGCCCACCCCTGTTATAGACTGTTGCTTTAGCTGATCCAATCCTTCCAAAAATAATCATGCATGGTGCCAGTCAATGCCTGAACATTCAAAATTATCATAGGAGCACCTACTAAAAAAATAAAATGACAAGTTTTAGACAGTAATGTCTTCTCCTTAGACTGTAATGCTATCTTCCTAGTTGGTAAAACAATGAGGGTTTTTCATCTGATTGGCTAGCTCAACTTGATAAGTGTTCAGGAACCTGAGGTTCCGCATCGCTCTCTCTCTTCCGGTAAGCGCATTGCATCACTTCCGGTTGCCAGCTTAGCAGCTCGCAATGTCTTCCTCTCCCCCTCCCTCTTGCTCAGTGTCTCATGTATAGCTGTATATGGAGGCAGTTCTAAGTGGGTTAGATGCACGGCTCCGCACCATCGAAGCTCAGACAGTTACGCTAGTTAGCCCGCCTCCCCCCATAGCCGGCGAAGAGCCTCTAGCATTAGCCTCTGTTAGCTGTCCCCCGGCAGCCCCCGAGCAGCCGGATGGCTGGGTGACTGTTCGAAGGGGTTTTAAGTCTAAACAAAAGCCCACTGAGCACCGCCAACCTCTTCGCGTTTCGAACCAGTTTTCCCCACTCAGTGACGCACCCGCTGAGAAACCCACTCTGGTTATAGGTAGCTCCATAGTCAGAAACGTGAAGCCAGGGACCAAAGTCATATGCATCCCGGGGGCCAGAGCGGGCGACATTGAATCTTGTTTAAAACTGCTGGCTAAAGATGAGCGTAGTTACAGTAAGATTATAATACACGCCAGCGGTAATGACTCCCGACTGCGGCGGTCGGAGGTCACTAAAATTAATGTGGAATCGGTGTGTACTTATGCCAAGACAATGTCGGACACCGTAGTTTTCTTTGGCCCTCTCCCCAATCTGATCAATGATGACATGTATAGCCGCATGTCGTCATTCAACCGCTGGTTGTCCAGGTGGTGCCCAGCAAACAATGTGGGCTACATAGATAACTGGCAGACTTTCTGGGGAAAGCCTGATCTGATGAGTCGAGACGGCATTCATCCCACTTGGGATGGAGCGCGTCTCATTTCTACGAACATGGCCAAGTTAATTAAGAGACTTAATCCATGACCCAGAGTTCAGATCAGGAAGCAGAAGCAGAGTTGTAGTCTTCCACCCTTCTCTGCACTTCCATTCGAGCAGTTACCCACCCTTAACCTTAACTCTATAGAGACTGTGTCTGTCCCACGGCCACTTAAATTAATTAAATCAAAAGTCACCAGAAGAGGAGTCATACAAAATAACCTCGTACAGGTTAACATCACTACTGCAACAGTGCAACACAACAGGATAATTAAATGTGGACTAAATATTAGATCTCTGTCATCTAAAGCTGTATTAGTAAATGATTTAATATCAGACAATCACATTAATTTATTATGTCTTACTGAAACCTGGCTGAGGCATGAAGAATATGTCAGCCTAAATGAATCAACTCCTCCAAGTCATATTAATACTCACATTCCTCGAGGCACCGGCCGAGGAGGTGGAGTAGCAGCCATCTTTGACTCAAGCCTATTAATGAATCCTAAACCTAAATTAAACTACAACTCATTTGAAAGCCTTGTTCTTAGTCTTTCACATCCAACCTGGAAAACATTACAGCCAATCCTATTTGTTATACTGTACCGGCCACCAGGTCCGTATTCAGAATTTATATCAGAATTTTCAGAGTTTTTATTAAGTTTAGTCCTTAAAAGTGATAAGGTTATTATTGTAGGATATTTTAATATTCATGTGGATGTTGATAATGATTGCCTTAGTGCTGCATTTATCTCATTGTTGGACTCGATTGGCTTCTGTCTGTCAGGATCTGTAGTGTCGTGTTTCCTGTTTTATTTTGAAGTCCTTTTCTCTCGTGTCCTCTGTTTCTCTGCACTTCCTGTCCCTGATTGTTTCCTCCTGTGTCCAATCACCTGCACCAGCCCTCTGTATTTAAGTCCTGTTCGTGTCATTCCCCTTTGTCGGTTCGTCTTGTGTAGATCATTGAAGATCGATCGTCCGTCCGTCCGTCCGTCCGTCCGTCCGAGCAATAAAGTTGCCTTTTCAAGTGTTGACGGCGTTTGGGTCCAGTTACCTGCAGCTGCACATAACACTGTCAGAGAGTACAGAAACCCACTCACTGCTTTGGCCACACCCTCCACCTTGTTTGTGCATATGGCATTGAGCATTTGGAGGTCTTCCCACAGAACCCTCTTCTGTCAGACCATTACCTCATAACTTTTGAGTTTATACTCCCAGAGTGTACACCGTTAGTCAAAAGTTTCTACACCAGATGTCTAACTGACAGTGCTGTAGCTAAATTTAAAGAAGCGATTCCTTCTGCATTTGATTCAATACCACGTCTCAATGTGACGGAGGACTCCTGTGCTAACTTTAGTCCGTCCCAGATTGATCATATTGTCGATAGTGCTACAGACTCACTGAGAATGACACTAGACTCGATAGCCCCACTGAAGAAAAAGACAGTGAGGCAAAGGAGGTTTGCTCCCTGGTATAACCCTCAGTCCCGCGAACTAAAGCAAACTTCACGAAAGCATATGGCGTTCCACCAATCTGGAAGAATCACGCTTAGTTTGGCGAGACAGCCTTAAAACATATAAAACGGCTCTCCGTAATGCCAGAGCAGCCTATTACTCATCAGTAATAGAGAACAATAAGAACAACCCCAGGGTTCTCTTTAGCACTGTAGCCAGGCTGACAGAGAGTCACAGCTCTGTGGAGCCGTGTATTCCTATAGACCTCAGTAGTAATGACTTCATGAACTTCTTCAATGAAAAGATTTTAACTATTAGAGGCAAGATTGATGCTCTCTTGCCCTCAACTACTGCTGATCTGTCATCAAGAGGATTGGCCTTGGAAACGGCTGTATGCCCTGGTGTATATTTGGATGTATTTCTCCCATCAACCTAGACCAATTTTCCTCAACGGTTTCTACTTCTAAACCGTCTACCTGTCTCTTAGACCCCATCCCAACGAGGCTGCTTAAAGACGTGTTGCCTTTAATTGGCACCTCTCTGTTGGATATTGTTAATGTGTCTTTGCTAACAGGCCATGTACCACATTCCTTCAAAGTAGCTGTAATTAAACCTCTCCTGAAAAAGCCCACTCTTAATCCAGAGGTGTTGGCTAACTACAGACCCATCTCTAACCTTCCCTTCCTCTCTAAGATCCTTGAGAAAGTAGTCGCAAATCAGTTGGGTGACTTTCTACATCAGAATAGTTTATTTGAGGAGTTTGTCAGGATTTAGGAAAACACCACAGCACTGGTGAAAATTACAAATGACCTCCTAATTGCATCAGATAAAGGACTCTTCTTCGTACTGGTATTATTAGACCTTAGTGCTGCGTTCGACACCATTGATCATGACATCCTATTACAGAGACTGGATCAGTCGATTGGCATTTCAGGTACCGCACTAAGTTGGTTTAAATCCTAATTATCAGATCAATCTCAATTTGTATTTGTAAATATTGAATCCTCAATGACCACCAACGTTAATCACGGAGTTCCACAAGGTTCTGTGCTTGAACCAATTTTATTTACCTTTTTATATATGCTTCCTTTGGGCAATATTATCAGGAAACACTGCATAAACTTTCATTGCTATGCAGACGATACTCAATTATATCTATCGATCAAACCAGAGGAGACCAACCAGCTCGCTAAAATTCAAGAATGTCTTAAAGACATAAAAACATGGATGACCTGCAACTTCCTGATGTTAAACTCAGACAAAACTGAAGTTATTTTACTGGGCCCTGAACACCTCAGAGATCAATTATCTGGTGATGTGGTTTCTGTAGATGGCATTTCCCTGGCATCCAACACCACTGTAAAGAATGTCGGCGTTATCTTTGACCGAGACTTGTCCTTTAACTCCCACGTTAAGCAAATCTCAAGGATTGCATTTTTTCATCTACGTAACATTTCCAAAATCAGGCACATCTAGTCTCAAAAAGATGCAGAAAAGCTGGTTCACGCGTTTGTTACTTCCAGACTAGATTACTGCAACTCCTTATTAGGCTGCTATAATAAGTCTCTTAAATCCCTCCAGTTGATCCAGAATGCTGCAGCTAAGAAAACTAAGAAAATAGATCACATTACTCCTGTATTAGCTGCTCTGCACTGGCTCCCTGTAAAATCAAGAATCACATTTAAAATTCTTCTCCTCACTTACAAAGCCTTGATTGGTGATGCACCTTCATATCTTAAGGAGCTTGTAGTACCATATTGCCCCACTAGAGAGCTGCGCTCACTAAATGCGGGGCTACTTGTGGTTCCTAGAGTCCTAACAAGTAGGATGGGAGCAAGAGCCTTCAGTTATCAAGCTCCTCTTTTATGGAACCAGCTTCCACTTTCAGTCCTGGAGGCAGACACAGTCACCTCATTCAAGAATAGACTTAAGCCGTTCCTGTTTGATAGTGCTTATAGTTAGGGCTGAATCAGGTTTGCCCTGATCCAGCCCCTTGATATGCTGCTATAGGCTTATAGGCTGCTGGGGATTGTTTTAGGATACACTGAGCACCTAGCTCCTCTTCTCTCTCCCCTTATGGATGAATTTACATCCCTCCATTGCACCTTAATAACTCTGCTTCCTCCCCGGAGTCTTTGTGACTTCACGTCTCATAGGGTCCATTGGACCTGGAGGTGTCTGATGCCTGGTGAACCGGCCTCCCGCGTGGGCCCTGCTGATGCGCCCCGCTCCCCCTCCTCTCTACCTCCTTCCGTTTCATGGATTGGAGTTCCATTCATACATTGTCATATTCATGTTATGTGTTTATGTAACTTTGTAAATGCTGTTCATTCTGAACACATGACATCTATTGCACCTGTCCATCCGGGGAAAGGGATCCTCCTCTGTTGCTCTTCTGAAGGTTTCTTCCCTTTTTTCCCTGTGAAAGGTTATTTTTGGGGAGTTTTTCCTGATCCGATGTGAGGTCCTGGGACAGGGATGTCGTATGTGTACAGATTGTAAAGCCCTCTGAGGCAAATTTGTGATATTGGGCTCGTTCCTGCACAGATTTCCGGAGAGTTAATGCAGTAACTGTGCCAGACTTGTTCCCTCTGCCTCGAATGAACGACTGTATTGACAGCATTGGTCCCGCCGTGTATCCACGCTGGATGTGCTTAATGGGTACTGGTAGGTGTCTTTAACCTCAAGAGCATCAGACATGTCTGCATTCGTGACACCAGACAATGTTATGCAGTACATGTGTATGGCATTTTGGCATGGGAAATGTTATGCATGCAATAATGTGAACCTGGATGATGTTGTGGTGCATTTAGATGACTGGGCAAACCACATGGGAGTTCTGAGACTGGTGTTCCAGCGCCTTGCTGAGGCGTCGTTAACCCTAAACCATGCCTATGTGTGAGTTTGGTAAAGACACAGTTACCCACTTGAGGAAACAGATTGGGCAGGTCAAAAGTTAAGGCTGTGTTGACTTGCCTAGATTCCACCACTTTGGCGTTTTGTAGGTATTGCTGGATATTACCAATGTTTTTGTAATTTCTCTGTGGTAGTTACTACTCTTACCAACAGCTGTTCCATTTGTGTGGACAGATGGCTTTGATGCTGTTAAGTCTCTTTTCTGCAGTGCTCCAGTGTTATCTGCTCTCAACTTCTCGATTCCCTTTAAGCTGGAAGTCAACGGTAGTGCTTCTGGAGCCGGAGTGGTACTGTTGCAAGAGGGCGTAGGAGATGTGGGCCATCTTGTGTGTACTTGTCTGAAGTTCAAGTGCCACCAACTGAACTATTCCACCTTTGAGAAGGAGACTGGCCATACTTCTCGCCCTGCAGCATGGGTGAGATGGTTATTTATTTTTAATGTGTGTGTGTTTAGGTAGATGCCTAATAGGGGTTGTTAATGGGGGTTTGTTGTCGCCAAATGGTGGTTTGGGTCTTATGGGAGGGGGTGTTACGTGTCTCGTTGCTGTGCTCTGTCTCTCTCACACTCCACCCCCAGGATCTATGCAGGTGGTGCCTGTGATCTTGCCTGCAGATGAGCCTACAGCTGAGGTAAATTGGCTGATTAGAGCTGCAGGTGGACAACCCGTGACCCCCATAGCAGATCACAAACTGTGTCAGTGCTGTTGCTGCTTCAGCGTGGTTGCTAGTGTGTTATTGTTGTAGTGTTTATTTTATTGTATTATTTCTATATCGATCACTAATGTTGAATAGTGTCACGTCCTCACTTTCAGGAAGTCGTTTTTTGTTTGTGTTTATGGTTAGTAAATTTCCTCACTGCGGGACTAATAAAAGGATTATCTTATCTCATCTCTTAAACCACTTTTGTTTATCTATTCGTGGCCCGTAAGTCTTTCTCCGTGGGTCACATGTATTGTTACTCCCCACCTCCCCTAGACTTCAGTTGGGAAACGCAACAATAATCATCACAGACAGTGCCATAAATGCACTTCTACAGCATAAAGCAATTCAAAGATTCATCGATTTATCAAGAGAAGCCAAAATAAATAAACAGCAACAAACTCATTTTTACCAATCTTTTTTATTTTTGAATAACATTTTATTTTGATTCTGATTTACGTTTTTAAAGTGTTGTGCACAGTACACAGTGTACTTCTCCCGCTCGAGTTCAGTTTACAGTATAGTCCTCGTCGTATTTACAAGACTGCCACATTTTCTACCTCAGCCAATGTTTACCAATTTGTCAAATTGTAAATGCACATAAAAGGTGAATATAAAGGTACCTTGTGATGTCTGGAGTAATGTTACCCGATTGTAAAACTGTTTTATCCAAGCCAGGTAGAGAGGGGCTCTATTTATAATGAATGTATTCTGATGTCAACAAATGGATTGCCCTTATCTCCTGTAGGGCCATATAGTGACCAGCACCACATTACAATAAACTAGAGTTTAACCTGGCTGACTGGTACACTTAGCTAAAATTAGCATTGATTTGATTTTAAATAAAGAAATGTATTAACCATCAATCATTCTCGCCTCCCTCTAAACAGATGGAGCCAGTGCTCTGCTACGAGACCAGAAACAGATCATGTCTGAGGACCATCTATCCTTTGCCCATACGAATCACTGTCTACACAATTCTAGGAGTCACTGTCATTCTAACAGTGTGTGGAAACCTTTTGGTCACCGTTTCAATTGCCTATTTTAAGCAGCTCCATACTCCAACCAATTACTTGATTGCGTCTCTGGCTATGTCCGACTTTCTTTTAGGGCTTTTAGTCATGTTCCCCAGTATGGTTCAAAGTGTAGAGACCTGCTGGTATTTTGGTGACATCTTCTGTCAAATTTACATGAGTTCTGATGTCATGTTGTGTACAACATCGATTCTAAATTTGTCATTTATATCACTTGACCGCCACTATGCTGTTTGCCAACCTCTACAATACAGAAGAAAAATGTCTGTTAATGTTGTGTTGATCATGATTCTGCTCAGTTGGAGTATTTCAGCTCTCATTGGCTTTGGAATGATTTTTCTCAAGATAAATCTTTGGGGGATTGAGGAATTCTACTATAACCACATTGTGTGTGAAGGGGAATGTGTTTTGTTTCAGAGTGGTCTGTCAAGTACAGTCACATCAGTACTTTCCTTTTATATTCCAGGAATAATAATGCTTGGCATTTACCTTAAGATTTTCTTCGTGGCACGGAGACAGTTGCGCAGCATACAGAACTCAAGCTGTATGAGGGCAGAAAGAATATCAAATACAAGCCAGACAAAAGCCACTACAACACTTGCTATCATAATGGGGGCATTTCTTTCTTTTTGGACTCCTTTTTTTGTCTGTAACATAATTGATCCGTTTATCAGTTACTCAACACCACCAGCATTGTTTAAAACACTTGTATGGGTGGGCTACTTGAATTCTACTGTGAATCCTTTAATATATGCATTCTTTTATAGTTGGTTCAGGAAGGCACTTCGATTATTTACTTCTGGTAACATATTTAAAGCTGATCTATCAGAAACAACCCTTTTCACGGGATAAATTGAAGCAAAGCAAAAAAAAAGAAAGTGGATGCAGACAAAACTATTAAATTAGGTTGGAGGAAAAAAAAGCCCTTTTTATTATTTGACTTCATTTTGAGACTTTTAAAGATAGACGTTATCTTGAATATGGTAGGCAACAGCAGTCAGTTGTTTATTTGAATTGCAGTGCATGTAAATGTATAACATGTTGACTGGAATACTGTGTTAAACATACAATATTAAAAAGGATGACCTGACAAACCTGGATTTATACAGGAAGCCTGAATTTTACCGGGCTGGAAAGTTCAGTTTCCATTGTAATTAAAGTCAGACAAGCCTGCTCCATCATCAAACTATGACTTGTTGATAATTCCTGAACTAGGTTTTAGCTTATGCTCGTTTATAGAAGGCAGGTACAATGCACAGACTTATACATAAGAATAGATATTGTTGTTGGGCTCAAGCACTTTAATAATATGCTGTAAATCTCTTTTCTATGATCGAGTGTTGTCTCATATGCGCACTGATACTCTATAGCATTAGCTCTACTTTAGCTGAGTTCTGAACACTGGAGAGAGACTCGCTGTCCATTTCTTTAGTTCCACTAATCCACACATTCTGGTGATGCCTTTTAAAAAATATTTTTTTTAACCCATTCTACTTAACTACTTATTGCAGTACAGTGAAGGAAAGCACAGCTGTTCATGAACATTACAGAATATTGGTAAATCAGTGAGTAACTAGGTGAAAAGCACTTACTCTGTGTAATATTTCACTTTTTCTCCATATTTTCCTGTTTTGGGAGCTCAAAATGAGAAATAATGGCTTCATGAAGTTCAGTGACGGAAACTGCAGTTCATGAAAAGTACAAGAATTTAGGCAATCGGCTGTTTGGAGTGAGTAACTAGATGAACATTCTGTGTATTATTCATGTTATCCATATTAGACTTTACCGGCTTATACTGCGTTCACACCAAAAGATGGCGGAAATGATAAAGCAATGGTTATCATTTCCGCCATGGCAGAAATAACCACAAACGTAGGAACATTTAATGCTCTCGTGTTTGGGTTCTTAACGTCATCCGTAGGCTCACACAGCTCGGTGAATTTCACCGACTACGTCTCGATAACTGTCAGGCAAATTTTTCGCCAAAGTTGATGTAAAGCCTTTAGCAGAACAGTGATTGAAAGTTTAGTGTGTAACTAGAGGAAACGCATTTATTCTGTGTATGGTTTCATGTTACCCATTTGTATGACTGTTTCCACCTGCTGTAATGTGTTTTGGAGCTTAAAGTGAGATATGGTGCCTTTTACTGGTACAGTGGAAACTAGAGTTGTTCATGAAAGGTACATAATATTGGTAAATCTGCCGTTTTGAGTGACTAGTTACTGATTTCCACGACATGGAAAGTTAGGGAATCTGCTGTTTGGATGAGCTAGATGACTGTGATATCAACCCTACTTTTACTTGGGTCAAATGATTTTCCCCAATAAAGTGTCTAAAGAACACAGGACTAAAAAGTTTCATGATATTTTTTCACTTTACTGGCTAAAGGTGCGTTACCACCTTTCATGCTCCCATCGGACGTTACAGGCTGGGAGAGGCCCAAAATGGATTTAGTTGAAGAATACATAGTGTCTTGATTTTCCTCAGTTAAGTGTCTCAGAACACCAGACTTAAAGGTCTACCTCATTATATAAAGGTTTCTGTCCATACTAACAATTTAACCATTTTCTTCGTAATTTTAAAAACGTAAATCATATTAATGTTTACATTCAAACTCTAATTCTGGATCTGAATTTAGCTAACTTTTTTCCCTACCTCAAACATAATGCAGTCTTTTTAAAGAGTAAAAAGTAGAAGCAAGAATGATACGTTTTAGAGGAGCAACTTAGGGCGACGGTGGCCCAGTGAGTAGAGAAGGTCCTCTGGTAACCGCATGTGTCGTAGTGTTTCTGAGCAAGACGCCTAACCTTTAACTGCTCATTGTAAGTCGCTTTGGATAAAAGCATTAGCTAAATGGTATGTAGCATGCTTGAAAGTTTCAACCTCAAGAGAGCAGTACCCTGTTGGAAAATTTTTCTTTTAAACATAAGACATTCAGTGACATTTAATGATGGCATTAAAAAAACAGTAAAAGAGCATCTTTAGCTACAAAGTTAAACAATTAGTTTTCTTGCAAGCAGCTTTTAAGGAAGTTTTTCTTTCGCTGCAAACAGAGGCACTCGCACCACTGATCTGAAATTTGGAAAAGTTTATCTGCAGAATGTGACGTTTCAGAGACGCTGACGCTTTGAATGAAGTTGAAGCGTCAAAGGGGCAAGGAGGAGCTTGTTGTCCAGTGACTTCTGGGACTTCCTGTATCTTGCATATATAGTATATTCTTTAAAGAGGTTTTTGCTATATTACTACTGTATCTGCTGTATTTAGGTATACTAGAATGCTAGTCTGTACTGTCTTTCTAATTTGAACATTTTGAGCTGCGATTTCGTGCTTTTTTACACAAGTGACTGAAAAGTCAACCAAACCAGCTAGGATTTAAGTATTTGTTCTGTAATCCAAATCTACTAGGGACTAAACTATATTCTACTTTCTACCTTGAGGTAAAACTGACCTTTGTCCTTAATCAGTTTGGCACAGAATTTCACATTCTAGCAAACCGAGATTTCACTGGTGGAAAGGTATCCCCTGCCTGAGTGCCGACTCATATCAGTATCGATCGATAAGTGGGCAATTCCTTCAACGACCTGTGGGCGGGCTCATCACAGCTGTAACTAATTATCGCCAACTCAGGTGTATAACCAGGTTGGGGCTTGTAGCGTCAGCTGAAGCGTCAGGGAAGACTCGGAGGATAAAGACCTAGGAGTCTTTCGTTGTGGCTGAGGGCGGCTGAGTATAAACATTTATTTCCCTGTGATAATGTGTTTTCTTTCCATACCTGTGTGCACATCTACTCGTAGACCCACTCTTATTTATCCCACCCGCTCCACACAGACCCAGCGCCTTGTCACAGGAGGCCTCTGGAACTACCAGTCAGCTAAACGCAAAGCGGACTTCATCTCTGGCTTCGCTGTCTCTCACTGAGACTTGGATCACACCAGACAACACATCAACCCCTGCTGCTCTCTCCTCTGCCTTCTCCTTCAGCCACACACCCAGACCCTCTGGTCGGGGTGGGGGCACAGGTCTACTCATCTCACCTAAATGGAGTTTTTCTCTCTACCTGCTTCCATTATTCACCCCACTGTCTTTTGAATTTCATGCAGTGACGGTTACTCATCGGTTCAACTAACCATTGTTGTTCTCTACCGCCCACCTGGCTCCTTGGGAGACTTCTTGGAAGAACTAGACGTCCTCCTATCAAACTTTCCAGAAATTGCCCCCCCCGCTCATCCTTCTGGGTGACTTAAACATCCGGACAGAGAAGTCATCAGACCTGCTACTCTTACGGTCTTCCTTTGCTCTCTCGCTCAGTCCTTCCCCTCTTACTCACAAAGCTGGCAACCACCTTGACTATATTTTCACCAGAAACTGCTCTATATCTGACCTCACTGTAACTCCACTTCATGTCTCTGACCACTTCATCTCTTACACTCTCTGGAACTGACAACCCTTCCACAACGAAATCTGCACCTGTCCGTCGCAACATCTGCACCCTCTCACCCTCCTCTCTGGCCTCGTCTGTTCTGTCAGCCCTCCCTTCAACTGACTCCTTCACACTCATGCAGCCTAACTCTGCCACTGACACTCTCCTCTCTACGCTGTCGTCCTCTCTTGATTCTCTCTGTCCTCTTACGACTCGGAAGGTCCGCAAGTCCTCTCCGGCTCCGTGGCTATACGAACCGGTGCGCGCCGAGAGAGCCACTATGCGAGCATCGGAAAGGAAATGGCGAAAATCCAAACACGCTGACGACCTGCTCGCCTATCAATCTCTTCTCTCCTCCTTCTCTGCCTCTATCTCTGCAGCCAAAAGTCTGTTCTACCAATCCAGAATCAAATCCTCTTTGTCTAACCCCAAAAAGCTCTTTATTTTTTCCAACCTCCTTGACCCCCCTGGTCCACCCCCTCCCAAGCCACTTTGTTGACTACTTCACAAAAAAGATAGACAACATACGCTCCTCATTCACTAATCCATTAACTTCATCTTCTTCCCCCTCGTTTTCCTCTTATTCCCCTGTCTCCCATTCAAATTCTTACCTTGGTAACCTCTGCCCGCCCAACCACATGCCCCCTTGACCCATCCCGTCTCACATTCTTCAGTCTATTGACCTTCTTCCCTTTCTCACCCATCTTATTAACACCTCCCTCTCAACCGGCTGTTTCCCTAACTCTCTGAAGGAGGCAAGAGTCAACCCTCTCCTGAAGAAACCCACTCTCGACCCGTCTGAAGTCAATAACTACAGACCTGTCTCTCTCCTCCCCTTCCTTTACAAAACTCTAGAGCGAGCTATCTTTAACCAAGTCTCCTCCTTTCTCCACAGTAACAACCTTCTAGACCCCCACCAGTCTGGATTCAAGGCAGGCCACTCAACAGAGACTGCCCTCCTTGCTGTCTCTGAGCAGCTTCACACTGCTAGAGCAGCTTCTCTCTCCTCTGTCCTTATCCTTCTAGACCTTTCCGCTGCCTTTGACACAGTGAACCACAAGATCCTTATTTCCTCCCTCCAGGACCTGGGTATCTCAGGCACTCAGGCTCTCACTCTTTTCATCCTACCTCACTTACCGGGTAACCTGGAGAGGATCTGTGTCTGAGCCTTGTCCTCTAACTACTGGGGTCCCCCAGGGCTCAGTCCTTGGTCCTCTTCTCTTCTCTCTGTACACCAACTCTCTCGGCTCTGTCATTCGCTCGCATGGCTTCTCCTACCATAGCTACGCTGATGACACCCAATTGATCCTCTCGTTTCCCCAATCTGAAACACAGGTAGCAGCACGAATCTCTGCCTGTCTGACTGACATCTCTCAGTGGATGTCTGCACACCACCTGAAAATTAACCCGGACAAGACTGAACTTCTCCTCCTTCCAGGAAAAGGCTCTCCCACCCACGACCTGACTATTAACTTTAACAACTCAAGTGTTGGCTCCGACTGCCAGGGACCTCGGTGTGACGCTCGACAGTCAACTCTCCCTGACTGCCAACATTACCACAACAACACACTCCTGTAGGTACATGCTGTACAACATCAGGAGAATATGACCTCTTCTCACTCAGAAGGCGGCACAGGTTCTGGTTCTGGTCCAGGCTCTGGTCATCTCACGGATGGACTACTGTTCATCTCACGGATGGACTACTGTAACTCCCTCCTGGCAGGTCTACCTGGTAATGCCATTCGAACTCTACAGCTCATCCAGAATGCAGCTGCTCGACTGGTCTTCAACCTCCCGAAATTTACCCACACTACTCCGCGACCTTCACTGGTTACCGGTGGCCGCCCGCATCCGCTTCAAAACATTGGTACTTGCGTACCGTGCTGCAAACAGATCGGTCAAACCATACACCCCAGCTCGTTCACTTCGCTCGGCTTCTGCCAATCAGCTTGTAGCTCCTTCACTTCGAGCTAAACACTCAACAGAGTCACGACTGTTTGCTGTGCTGGCTCCTGATTGGTGGAATGAGCTCCCCATTGACATCAGGACAGCAGAAAGTTTCTACACCTTCCATTGCAAACTAAAAACACATCTTTTTCGACTATACCTTGAATAGGGAAGGTAGCGCCGTAGTAGCACTTTGGTAGCACTTAAATGGCTCTTACCGATAGCACTTTGTAGTTTAACTTTATTGAAGAAATTGTACTCTCTTGATTCTTGTTGTTCTGAGTTTGGACTCATGGTTTAATGCACTTATTGTAAGTCGCTTTGGATAAAAGCGTCAGCTAAATGACATGTAATGTAATGTTTGGGCCGTTACAGAAATTTAGCTACAGGGTGGCTGTAAATTGTATGGTGGAAAGAAGACTGCAACGGTTTCCTCTTTTACCCCCGTGAGTCTCTGACAGTACGGAGGCAGCAACACTGATGGTTAGGGTTCTTATAACCTTTTATTCTCATATGACACAGTATAAACAGCTGTATGGCGACCGACCACACCAGACCATCAGTCTGTGGGTGGGACACACTGGTCCGAATAGATTTGATGCCCAGTAACCCATAAAGTTCTCTCAGTTTACGTGTCATGAGCCTTGGTCAGTCAGAATCTCTTTCGGGATTCCAACTTGGGAGATGACCTGAAAGCGCCCGCAGAAATGTTGCGCAACGGCACTGCATCCGGATATCGTGTTGCGTAATCCACAAGAAACAAAGCGATCGCCGCGTGCGCTCTGGTGAAATGGCCCGATGAGGTCCATGCCGATTCGCTGCAATGATGCCTCCATTAATGGCAGAGGATGCAAAGGCGCCCTCGGAATGGCTAGGTGTTTTACCAATTGACACTCCAATAAAATTGGGTCATTATCCGGTACAGTGTTTTTTCATATCCCATATCAGCCATCGGGTTATCGTGAGTTGCCTGGAAAATCATTTCTCGAATTTTCGGCACCAGCAATTGGGTGTTTTCCTGTAATGTTACATAATTTCTATAGCTCTAAGGATGTTTGTTTTTACAGTGTACGGTGCACTCCTCCTGACCTGTGTAAAGATAAAAATGTTAAAATAGGTAACCACAATCCTAATAACCTCCCTTCTCTCTGCTGCAGACGCTCTCGTCTCAGTATCCAATAACCTTATTGTACTTGAGGGCATCTTACTCCAGGGTACGTCAAAGCTGTAATGCCAGCCATTATCTCCTCTGGCTGAAGGTGAGGACACATTCTCTGATGTAGTGGGGGAGGTTTGACTTTGCACAATGGGTGAGACTTGACTTCTGTGTGGAGTGATCGCTGTTGACGGAATCATCAATGTCACTAATGAATGAATCTTCGCCAGTGCTTGACTCTTCAATTAGGCTAGTTCGCCATTGAGGAGGAATTATCTTCTACACATCACTGAGGGTGAACCTAAATACAAAGACTCAATTATGTCAGTCAATATCATTCACATATCATTTGTATTCTGTCAAATATTACTGGGTCTATTCCATATTTCCAATTTGTATTTATTTTTGTATACTTTTTTTTTTATGGCTCAAGGTGGGGCCAGGCCCCTTGGCCATCTATTGGCCAGCCGCAATAATAAGTGTAGCGTTACCCTAGGGACAATAACCCACAGGCAATGAAGGGATAAACGAAAGGGTGATTTATTAATCAAAGGCAAAACAAGAACTACTTCCTCAAAGTGAGGACGGGACAATACTCAGGAAATATTTACAACAGTATGAACTCTACAACGACAGCTCCCGGGCGACCACATGCAAACGCACCGACACACACAGGTGGTAGTCATCTCTGGTTGGGGAACCAACCTCTTATTCACCTGAAGTTCCAATCAGCCAATTGCCCTCAGCTGTTGGCTCATCTGCAGGCAATGGGCGTCACCTGTATGTATCCTGGGTGGAGCAAGAGAGAGAGCGCAGCAACAACACACGTAACACTTGCACTGAATGGAATCAACCAGGGTTGCACAGTATCTGCGGGTAGCCAGCTTCAGGCAGACTTCCAAATGGTCATCAGTCATCGTGGACTTAATATTTTTCATGTTACAAAAGGCTGACTCATAAATAAGTAGAGCCAAATAATGCAATCAAGAAGGTAGCACATTTCCTCATGTGTGGGTACTTTTACTCTGTGAGTAAGTTCCAAAACTGCCATGAGGTTGGGTTACTCACCCATCCATTCATGATTACAAGAGTGGGTAAATGATGAGTTATCGTTTCGTGGATATCAGATTGTGGATTACACCACAATTATCATGTTACCTTGGCTAATATACTTTTTTACCCTAGTTAAAAAAATTGGAAAACCTCGATACTGATCAACAACACTGTGCTTAAGATATTACTTAATTTACATTCTGACTGTACGGAGGCAATGGGTAGAAATTCAGACAGTTTTCTGCATTCATGCAGTGCATTCCTCAGCTGCTTGTTTGACTTCATAGAGTACATACTCTGACAAATACAATGGTGTGTGGTGTCACCAGAAAACACTCATAATACAGGTGAGAATGATATGGAGTTGAGTTTTTTCCCTTAGCATTGGTGCAAAAAAATGGGTCACTGTTGAAGCTGGAGAGCCAACAATATAAACATAAATAATGTTAACTATGTACACTCAACAGAAGCATTACTGCACATGCCATCGCTAGTTTCATTAACATTACACTGACTTGCAGGTAGCCGTTTGCTAGTAGCTAGCTACGGTAGGCTAGCTGGCTTAAACATGGTTATAATGCCTAATTTTATCATTTGTTGTTATTAGGCCTACTTTTATAAATGTAAGACTTGCTATCAACGTTACGGTACTAACCTGAGTTAAGGCTGCGGTTGTCGTCATCGGTCTCCACGTTTTCAGGGGGACCATTCTCCCCATCGCCGGTGCCAGGGAGCTCCCAGACTGCCCGCTGCTGTGATTGGCATGGGCTCACGCAGGCAGTCGAACACGGTGCATGCCTCTGCTTTCAAGTGGATGTTATGCGTTGCCAGATGTTTCATTACATTTTACGTGTTCCCCCTTTACACGCAATTATTTTGATGCATTTTGCGAAATACAGCCACTCTTTTGACCGTTTACCTTTCGGCATTTTCTACTGCTACTGTAGCTATATAACCGATAGGCTATCGTTACCTGCTGTCAAGGCGGAGTCATCAAAGGAGTATAAAATAAGCATTTCAATCAGCTCCGAAAGGAAGCACCGAAATCTGCGTTTCGGTTTTCAGTACCCAACCCTACTCCTCACACACCTCTTGAAGTAGGAGTGTTTACTCTCGAATATCACTGTCCATAGCCGTATTAGGGGGCCCAGTTTGAGGATCAATGATGCGTAGTGGAGAAGATAGTGATGCTTGGGATTTAGATGATCAGAAGTAAACTTTCCTTGTTTCTAGATATTCAACCACAACAATGTTGAGGTAAGCGACCTGGGCAGTAGTGATCGCAAAAACGAATTGATGAAATTCGATTATTAAAAAAGTTGGCAACGATTATCAATTTGTTGTGTGTAACAGCTTCGTGTTACCCTCCCCCCTAACACAGAGACACCCGAACTCGGTTTACGGATCTTTATTTGTCCGGGACACAGTCGTGCTCTTCGGCCTTGCCCCTGAGCGCCCTCCTGTGTCCGTACTCGGCTTCCGTCACAGCAACGTCCAACACCTCCTCCTTCCGTCCTACAGGGAAAGCACATCATTAGACCCAGCTGAGGCCAATTAGGTCTCCACCTGGTACCGTTCCCTGAGCGCACTCCCCCAATTCCCCTCTGCAGCTGAGCTTAACCACGCCCCACCACCACATTGTGTTTTGCGAATATTATGGCACTCCAAAGTTGTTTTAAATTGTTGAGCGCAGAGCCGAGAAGAGCGAAGGTAGAGGAAAGACCATCGGAGAGACCCGTAACGTTTTTCAGAAACGCATGATGGAGAAATCAGGACGACCTAAGTCATCCAAGGTGTGGGAGCATTTCACACTAAATAAATCGAAAAAGTGTGTTAATTGCAAGATATGCAAAAGCGACATGGCATGGCACGAGAGCACCACGGTGATGATTCATTACTTAAAACGTAAACATGTTGAAGTCCTTGATGAAGAGGAAGGGAGTTCCACAGCAGGCTAAGTTAATACAGAATCCTACTTTTGTTCAGTTTTGAAGTGAGGAACGTAACACCCCTCCAGTAGCTCTTCTGGTGCTGCTGTTTACTCGTTATCCAGCTTCACAAGCATGATGAGTTAGCGTTGGCTCGTTAATAACAGTAGTAAAGCAGAGGTTGTATAGTTTGCAAAATTAAAGACATTTTTTCATTCACTGGCCTTTTTTGGTCCATTTATTTTTCAATCTGTCATGTATTCTGTGCTTTGTCTCATATTTGTTATTGTTGACATAGATTTGTGTGTTGTACTTTTTAATTTAATTTTAAAGTTCTTTTATAGCACTTGGTCATCTTAAGCTGTGTTTAAATGTGGTGTATAAATTAACTTAACTTACACTTATTACAATGATGGTAATCATTTAATGAATAAGCTTCAGGTGAACTTGAGTGTGTGCGTGTGAGAGTTTGTGCGTCTAAGTGTAGAGAACAAGTTCTGACGTTCAAACAAATCCTGTTTTGTATTTTTCATGAATTATTTATTGTTCTGACAACTCGGGTCCCTTTAAACAAATATATACATCTTTTTGTGCACTTCATTTTAAAAAAGCCTATATATTTGGCAGATGTAAAGCATACATGTGCATGTTTATTAATACTTTCACAGCACAAGGAGCAACTTGTTTGTGCACGTTCTAAAGATTTGGCAGTTCTGTTTTTGAATAAAGCGTTGGAAATTACTGCTTTTGTTTTTTTTATCCGATTCATCAACTAATCGAAAAGATAACCGACAGATTAATCGTTAGTTGCAGCCAGGGTTGCAAAATTCCGGGAATATTCTAAGTTGGAAACTTTCCATGGGAATTAACAGGAATAAACTGGAAATGTTGAGGTAATTTAACTGTATTTACCTTGTCATAAGCAGACATGCATGCAAACATTTATAATACAACTTTTAAAAATGACATTTTGGACTTTTTTGACATTTTGTGAGTAGAACTTTATTCTAAACAACAAAAACATGAACGTTGAATAAAAAAGGTGTATTCCCTATGATCACCACCCCCCAACCCATATTGTTTTCCCTGAATCTAAATGCTTTCTTCCTGGACCTCATCAACGTCCTCCTCACTGCTGTAGAAAGTTAGTCTACTGTATACAAATAAACTTGGTATTAAAATGAACATGGCTTCAGTTTACCAAGTAATCAATATGCTAGGTAATGACAAACAGTGTTGGGAAAGTTCACTTTCTACATGAAATAGTTCAGTTCATAGTTCACACATTTTAAAATGGACTAGTTCAGTTCATAATTCAACATTTTGAACTAAGTTCACAGCTCCAAAAAATGAACTAGTTCAATATGTTGCAAGCTATGATTGAAATCTCTATCTGTCTGCAATACCACTCTTGGCCTCTACGCCACTCGGCGCTGTCACACTTGCCAGACAAAGGGCTGAAACGTTCAGACAACACTGATGACAAAGACGTTCAAAAACAACAGAACGTTTTATGTTTATGTTTCTGGCAGACAATGTTCCCAACCAGCTGCATTCAGGGTCCAGCTGAGCTCGGCGTGCATAGTCTTGTTCTCAACTACATTTAAGTTCCCTGTTATATGCTTTTGCAAAAAAAAATTTTTTTTTCAAAATTCCCGAGCCAAAGTTCCCGTGGAAACTTTCCGCCCCTTTGCAGCCCTAGTCACAAGTCTGTGTTCTTCAAGCTAATAATCATTGTGTTACATAAAACTGGAATAGGCCTATATCTAATGTTCAGAATATTGAAAATGCTATGAAAAACCATTCGATTTTCACATTCCGGAAATTAAGAAATAGAGGGTGAGTTTGGCCCGTAGCAGATCCTGCTTCACACCTGATCATCTCTCATTCCATTCACCTGGTCCTCTGCCCGTCTCACCTGCAGCCCGTTCCCTCGTTAGTCCTTCACTACTTAGGTCTCTCACTTCCATTTGTCCTCTGCCATTGTCTTGTGTTTTTCTGACCAAGCGCTCCAGCGTTCTGTAGTGTGTTTCCCTGTTTCTGAATGTTCTGTTCCTGCCGGTACTCCAGTAAAGTACTATTATTTGGGTCTCTGGTTATCGCCCTGTGACTCAATGTTCAGGCAGCTTCTGCAGAGAGACACATCTGCCTGAGCCCATTCCCAAATTCAACCAAAAGTCTCTATGGATTAACTTACAAAACTAACTATAGATTTTCACAGGATCGTTTTAACATCAGGTGTCAGAACTGAGGCTCACACCGTTCTCGTAATACAAGACACACAGGAAGCATTAAACATTGAGCTGCCATATCCGCTGACTTAACTAACTTATTTACAGAACTTTTTGAGCACAAATCACCAAACATGGGTTCAAACTTTGGAGAAAATAAGCTATGTGTCAAACGAACATCTAATGGGAACATGCCAGCTACTACCTGGTCTGCCGTCTGGATCAACAGCAAAAAAGCCTGGGCTGGGTTTCATGGTGCACTTTTTGGACTACTGCTGATTTTAACTGCAGTAAATTCAATTCAGTTTATTTTGTATAGCCCAATATTACAAATTTGCCTCAGAGGGCTTTACAATCTGTACACATACGACATCCCTGTCCCAGGACCTCACATCAGATCAGGAAAAACTCCCCAAAAATAACCTTTCACAGGGAAAAAAGGGAAGAAACCTTCAGGAGAGCAACAGAGGAGGATCCCTCTCCCCGGATGGACAGATGCATAGATGTAATGTGTACAGAATGAACAGAGTTACAGAGTTACACACATGCAATGAATATGACAATGTATGAATGGAGCTCCAATCCATGAAACAGAAGGAGGTAGAGAGGAGGGGGGGCGCATCAGCAGGGCCAATGCGGGAGGCCGGCTCACCAGGCAGGAGGCATCAGACACCTCCAGGTCCAATGGACCCTATGAGACGTGAAGTCACAACGACTCCGGGGAGGAAGCAGAGTTAATAAGGTGCAATGGAGAGATGTAAATTCATCCATAAGGAGAGAGAGAGAAGAGGAGAGAGGTGCTCAGTGTATCCTAAATGTCCTTTTGGGGACATTAAGAGGCTTGAATTATATTTTGGGAGGGGTTAATTGTTGTTGTGCATGTTCTTTTTCCATTTGCCGTTCTTGGTGGTTTTCAAACATATTACACATAACACTCAATACCAGATCCGCCCATTCCCTTACAATAGCGTATGTACTTTTCACTTGAGGTTTGATTTGTGAGGGTTGTTACAAAGTGTTTCCTTTTATTAAAACCAAAATTATTTAAATTGCCCTTGTGGTAGAAGAGATACACTCTGTTTAGTATGGGTATGCAAACCTTTGCAATTTTTGAGAAACCACGACCGGGGGCCAAAATGTTTAATACAAGCTACTAAAAGCAACTTACATTTTTTGTTGATTTGCCAATCCCTGTGACCAGATTTCCTTCAGAAAACCTGTCTATTAACTGCAGCAGGGTCTGACAGTCTGCCACAAGCAGCCCTGGTTTGGGGTCTCCTGTGTTTCCCTATATTTCAGCGGGTCCAGCAACACAGCCTGAGACAAAGCTCTGCTCTTGGCTGGAGTGGTGCCGCCGAGCTCTCCACCTTACGCTGGAGCACCGACTGCATGTTGAAGATGTCATCGAAGCCCGATCTGGGTCTGCCTGGTCTGGTGGCCCTGCTGGAGTATGAGCTGAAGGAGTTTCTAGTCAACCAGCATGATTTCTTCTGATTTCTCTGACCACGGTGGCAACAATGACACGCATTAACAGGAACTATATAGAAATAGCCAATTTTCTTGCTGATGGTTTTGTTTACTTGTGACCATAGGGGGGCATCAGTATTTAATACAGACTGTTTCATAACAAGTTAAAGGTTCCTCACAGTAACTTTAAGGAAAACCTTTACATTTACAGCTTCAACAATATGTTGTTTGTTCCATTTTAAAAGGTTAATTTATTGGGTTACAATGGACACTGTAATGGCGGAAAATGAGTAATAGACAGAAAAGCTGATCATCATGTCTGGTTTTGATGTTTGCTTCTGTATGTGTTAACAGAGCACTTGTGGAAGCCTTTTGGTTCTTGAGATTTAAGAATGTGCGTGTGATGGGCTTCCCTGGTCCAGGCTATTCCCGTATACCGGTTTCTGCCACTGTAGAGCAACAACTCTAGTTTATTTTGGATGCTTAGAAGCTAGCTCTAGGAACTGCTGTGTGTAGAGACGCTCCGTGTACTGCAATTCTGGAGTAATAAGTCTTTGACATTTTATTTTGGTTTGTCTGTCTATGTGTGGGTTTAGGTTATAGCCCTCAATTACAGCTGCTCCATACTGGAATGGCTTCAGCCCGGCATCTTTTATCTTGGAAGGGTCAACTGCCCTGCCATCTTTCAGGCAGCTGTTTGCAAGCTTGGCCTGTAGCTCTCTCAAATGATATACTTCCTTCTTCATCTGCTCTTGCCCAACAAGACTATCTATTTTGTGCCAGAAGGTGGTGTTAAAGTACAGGTATATCCTCCAATCCAAAGCATTCCACCTCTTGATTTTCTCTGCAGTGTTTGGTAAAAGTGGGTGACGGGTTTGTTCACTGCGCCTGTTGAGCTTAAAGGAAACCACATCTTCCAGGGACCAGCAGAGGGCATGCTTGAGCAAAATCATGGACTCATCAAAGTATTCTGAAATAAGAATAAGGTGGAAGTCACGTTTAATGGCTGCAATAGCCATGCTAGCTCTCTCCTCTAGGTCTACAGCACCAGCTGCAACGTTGTTGTCAAAGCCAAAGTCAAAAGCCAGAATATTGTGAGCGTAGTGATTGTTAGTCAATGATGAGTTGTAGTTTCTCGAGCTGTTGTCTAGGAAGTTGTCCAGGCTGTGAGTCTTGTGGAAAGCCTGGATGCTCTTGTAGTAAATAAAGATGGACTCCATCATGGCCACAGGATGCCTCAGGATGGAAAAATAGAAGGTATCCTCAGGCATCACTTTTGCCACCTGGGACACAACATGGGAAGATAAGTATTGAGACATGACATGTTACCATGTCTTAAAATTCAACTTAGTTAAAAATACATTAGATGAAACATATTGGGCAAAAGAAATTAAATCTAAAGGTAGACAAACTCTAAAGCCAATATTTCTGTTGAGCACTAAGTGGTGAGTTCTCTGGCATTTGAGTCGTCTTTGGACAACTACGGTGGGGCTCTTATAGTTTTTTCAGACATAATTTTTAACATGTATTGATACCATACAAGTTGTACCATACCTACAATGTCTTATTTGTACCATACATTTATACTACAGGTTTTTTTTCTGTGCCTCAATAATAATTTGTATATTTCTTTACTAATCTTGATAATAAATCAGCACGCCACTAATTCCATGCCTTGGCCCAAACATCAGCAGAAATATCATGGGCTCCAAATATTGCCAATCTTGGTCCCATTAGCAACCCCCATGTACAGGCCTTGTGGGCATTTGGGCCCACATTGATCTAATTGACAAATTGTTGGACCAAACTTAGGTTGGAAAAATGGGGCCCAAGTGGTAGCCAGTCACTAATGTGGAATATGTCAGCTGGGCTTAAGGGTAAAGGGGCTTTATCAGATTTCTTCTGGATTGTTTTTCATTTGTGTTGACTAACATCTTCAGAGAATAATATTAACGAGAATAATTGAGTAGTTGACAAAATGTCTTTATGGGACAATATATGGAGATGGTATGGAAATGTAAACTGGGCTGTAAAGCCCTCCATTAAAGTACAAAACAGACATGGCAACAGTTAAACTACACAAATGGAAAAGGTTTCTGATGAAGCTTACCTCAGACTTTCTAAACCTCATGTGGTTGCACATGATGTGGAACTCCCTCACACTTTGGCTGCTAACTCCTTCCACAAAATGTGAAGCAAAAAAGAATGGATAAAACAATTGGCTCTGCTTGTTTAGAGGGAAAGCAAAGGTCAAGTTTCTGCTTTCACCATATCGATATAGGATGTTTAAGACGGTGCTGCTCGCTGTTTTGTGTGTCTTGAGGAAAACAATGTGAGACTTTGGGTGACAGGTTGCTTTGGTATGGACACTGTTGCTGTGAGCCTTTAAAAAACGTGATGGAGTGCCAGTGTCTGCAGTTGAACTTTTCAGAGTACTGTGGGGAGTCAAATAACCTAAATGTCCAAGGCTTCTTCCAGATTTACATAGAAACAGCTTCCCAGATGAAACGGTTCTTGCCTCCATCTGAGAGTTTGTAGCAAGGTGATCCACATGTCTTGATTGCTTTTGATATCCCTCATTCTGATGATGAAGATCTGATGTTCTTTCAGTCTGGAGTGACCTCACGTCTGTCTTTGCTGTAAATGAAAACTCAAAATGGAGGCCTTCCCAGAAATTCTGCACAGTAGGAAACGGGTGCTGTTTGTTGACAGTGAATCTTTGTTGTGGGCTTCCAGTCAGCGTGTCATTCCTGGGAGAAGTCAGTCAAATATTTTACAACATAGTCTTTTTTTAGGCACACACATACTCATTACCCCAGCACATAAACTCATTATATCACATGCATTGTAATGTACAGAAAAGATGACACAACACACTAAACACACTACAAGAAACAAACAAAACCAGAAGATGCCCCATGAAACATGACCATCAGAAAGATGCTAAATCTAAATCTAAAAACACTTAAAGGTGTTCATTAAACAATCGAACTGCTGCCGGAACAAAGGACCTTCTGAGTGGTTCAGTAGAACACTGAGCCATCCTTCTTTTCTTTTTTTTTCCCAAGTTTAATTTTTATTTTCGTACAAACAAATACAACGTTAACTCCCGTATACTCCGCTACCACACTTGTATTCTGAAAAGACAGCGATCGGAACACTTGGCAGTTGTTTCCGGAACGCGAGTGTGATTGCAGTGAACCCACGCTGCTCCTTTTTAAAAAAAATGTATGTGTGGTGTTATGTTTGTAAAAACAAAGTAAAGGATAACCAGATGGAGTGGTGTTCTGTTGTGTTATGAATGATGGAGGAGGTTAGGTTTTCCATTTGGATGTATTCTGGCATGAGGTTTCTCCAGTGTGTGATATGTATGTTATTCCTAAATTTCCAGTTCATGAGGATAGTTTTTTTGGCGATAGTTAGGGCCACGAGGAGTAATCGGCGGTTAGTTTTGTTTAGATTTATAGATGTAATGTCTCCCAGTAGGCACAGTGAAGGGGATAAAGGGATGAGGTAACCCAGAAAGACAGTGACTCAGTTATTTTTCTCAAAGTGTTGAACTGGTGTGCAGTGCCAGGCGGTGTGAAAGTAGCTATCTGGACTATTTTGGGTGCAATGTAGACAGATGTCTGAAGTGAATCCAGTTTAAACATTTTTTGCCCAGTATAGTGAATTCTGTGAAGTATTTTATATTGTATTAGTTGTAAATTTGTATTTTTAGTCATGAAGTAGATGTTATTGCAGATTTGGATCCAGAAATCCGCATCGGGAGTGATAGATAAATCTAATTCCCATTTTATTGATGGTATGGATGATGTTTGGTCAGACTGTGATATTATCTTGCATATTTTTGAGATTGAATTAATTGTGAAGTTGAAGGGGGTAATTCTAGATTAGTGGCCTTAATGTTAAGTTTGGATTGAATAGATTTGATTTGCAGGTATTCCAGAAAGTGATTGTTCCCGATGCCGTACTTCTGAACCAAATGGGGGAATGAAACCAGGGTGTTGTTAGTGAAGATGTGTTTCAAATGAGTGATACCTTTAGCAGACCATGTGTGGAGATAAAGAAGTTTATTGTGGCTTAGAAAGTCTGGATTGTTCCATATAGGAGTACAATTTGAATAAAAAGTGATATTTGTGATTTTGTGGAGTTTCTGCTATTGTTAATGTTTTGAAACAAAGATGGCGTTTGATTGATTGGCTGAGCAATCTGAAATCTGAATGTCCTTACAAAATGTCTGTTCTATATGTAACCATGTGTAATCTGATTGGTCGGGGTGAATCCATTTAATAATATATTGTAGTTGATTTGCTAATGAGTAGTGGAAAAAATGAGGGTGTTCAAGTCCTCCTTGATTTTTGTTTTTTTGTAAAGTTGCCAGTTTAATTCTTGGTGTTTTATTTTTCCAGTAGAATTGTGTGATGATTGAGTCAAGAGATTTGAACCAGGAGTGGGTGGGTTGAGATGGGATCATTGTAAATAAGTAATTTATTTTAGGAAGTATTGTCATTTTAACTGTAGCTATTCTGCCCATAAGTGATAGTGGAAGGTTCATCCATCGGTGGAGCTCGTCAGTTATTGTTTTAAGTAGGGGGGTGAAGTTGAGAGTGAACAGCTCTGACAGCCTTGGGGAAATATGTATTCATAAATAAGTGATGACACCGGTGCAAAAAGGGATAGGTGGTGCATGGGCAGCCCCATCCCAACTATTATTTTCTATTTCCTTGCTTTGTTTGGCGTAAAGGTTTAGGCTTTGTCACTCCCAGCAATGAGTGTTGAATAAGGATACTAACTTCACGCCTAAGAAAAGACTCGGAGCCAACATGTGGTACATGGAGGTGGGCGGGGCAGATCGTACATGGAGGTGGGCGGGGCAGATCGTACATGGAGGTGGGCGGGGCAGATCGTACATGAGGTGGGCGGGGCAGATCGTACATGGAGGTGGGCGGGGCAGATCGTACATGGAGGTGGGCGGGGCAGATCGTACCTGGCCTGGCGGGCGACAAAGGTCTGAATGGCAATACAGACCACGAGCAGGGTGAGTAATATCCACAGAGAGTAACGCCTGCTGCACAGCCCTCTCCTCACACACCTGCAGGTAGCGCATACACGTATTAGGATACAATGAAATTACGAGCTGGTACAGTTGTACAGTTGGTCAAGTCCAAAAAAACAACTGTGAATGAGAATTTTAAATTATTAAAACATTTCATTCCATTATCTTGGAACCGATCCCGGCTGACATTGGATGAAGGCAGGTTACTGCCTGGACAGGTCGCCAGTTGATCACAGAGCACATATAGAAAGAGACAACCATTCACGCTCATATGCACTGCTACGGGCAATTTTAGAGTCTCCAATGGACCTGAGCTGCATGTCTTTGTGGGAGGAAGCCAGAGAACCCAGAGGGAACCCACGCTCCCACAGGGAGAAAGTGCTCTAGTAATGGGAACAGATTTATACCACATGAGACCAGACAGGTTTTAGGTTGTGTCCAAGCTGCCCCAGCAAGCCCAACCAAATCTAGCTGCTGTGTAACAAAAGCCATAACCACACCTCAGCAGAATTCAGGTTAAGTTTTGGCATATTGTCAGTATCTGCCTTCCATCCAACCCAACCTTTTTAAACCTAAAAAGGAATAGTTGGTGGCCGTTTCATATCATGTCTGTTTCCACACAGCAGAGAGTTGCTACTGGCTTCAGCATATTTTGTTGGTTGGATGTTTTAGCAGCCACAACTCCAACCACAGCTCCAGATGGAAAAGAAGTAAGTGGCTCTCAGCAAGACTGTCTGCATTGTATCCTCATACAACAGTTCATATGATATCTTACGAAAAGTTACTAAGTAACGTTTCCAAATGCCATTAAATTCAATTAAATTTATTTTGTGTAGCCCAAAATCACAAATTAGCCTCATTGGTTTTCTGTACATCCACCTCACATCGGATCAGGAAAACCCCCAAAAGAAACCTTTTAACGGGGAGAAAAAAGGGAAGGAAGCTTCAGGAGAGCAGCAGAGGGAGATCCCTCTATCGGACAGAAGTGCAATCTGTCATGTGGACAGAATGAACAACATAACAGAGTTACAACACATTAAATGCATATGACAGAAATTATTTATACATTTGGTGCATGAATTCATACAGAAGGAAATAGAGAACCGTGGGCGGCAGCAGGACCAGCTCAAGACATAAACACGATTCATGGAAACCTGCAGGCGAGACTATGGGGAAGAAGTAGAGTTAGTAATGTGTCATAAATTCATACAAAAGTACATTTCATCACACATGTTACTCAAGCTGGAATGTTTTTATCACTAGTGTTATTATTATTATTAGTTTACTTTAATTCAACTAAAATTGGATTACAGTGTCTTGCAAAAGTATTCACCCCCTGAGCCTTTTTCATATTTTGTTTTAATTCCCGGAATTATAACAGTTTTGTATTGGATTGTATGCAAGTACCTAAAGTCAAAGAATACCAACAAATAAAAAAAACTCTTTATTCTCCCCCTTTGTTATGAAGTCCCTAAATAAATTCAGTCACACAATTGGTTACATTCCACAGTTTCATTATGTCACTTATTGTCACATTATGTAACAAAGCTCATTAAACCGGAGGATAATCAGAGGCAACAAAAAGAGATTTTAGTATTTGTTTAAAGAACCACTTTAAACCATAGTCCACATATGGAAGTGGCCGGGAAAGAGACATGCGTAAAGAAAAAACTCCCAATGTGTTTTCTTATATTATCTTTGAAAGCAATATGAAGCTGAAGCCCGTGGTTGTCCAACGGCTGTTGAGATAATTCAGTTATGCCTTTCAAGTTGCAAAACCAATGTTTGGGGTCAGCCCTGTCTGACCTTCGAGGTAACCAATCCACACAACCTGGAGTAATGTTACTCGTATCAGATCTAGTCAGCTGACTGTAATCTGATACTGAAAAGCTAACATTTCACAGTGGCTGGAGCCTGATACCGAGCTGACTGACGGTAGCCAGACACTGATTTAGGCTTTTGGTGTGGGTGCTGTTCAAATAACAGTTTGTTGTTCCTTTATAACAACTGTATGAATTCTATATATTTAAAAAAACCAAGAAAGCGAACAACATTTCAACATAGATGGTTATGCAAATAGTTTTAGTTTCACAGGAAAATACCCTAATTACTCTGATCGAGTCAGAATCTATTGTTAGAGGAATAAAATACTTTACTTTCCTGTTGTTAGTCAACTTTAAACCATTTAAATATCAGAAATAGGATTTTCTTTCATCTAATTGCCCAAAATAAAATGGATGGTTTCATACTACGCTTTTTGCTAAATAAACTGATGATAATAATGCTGACTTTCATTGAATTGTGGTTGTTATATTTTAAGTAATGGCATCAGTCTCAGCTTCACATACAACCTGATTGTGCAATGGAGCATGGGGTCACACTATTGTGCTTTCCAGCTGATGAACACACACACACACACACACACGTTCAGACTGTCAGCAGGAATCTGGGTTTTCTGTTATTTGCGTTTCCATATCCATTGATTGATTCATTTTAGAATGTCTTGACCGAAGAAATTAGATTTTTAACAGTTTAACAAACCACATCTGGAGGTGGTTTGAACTCCAAACAGATCTCTACAGATCTGTCTCAGTCCGGATGCTTTGATCAAATTGCATTTTAAAATGTGAGCGTGCTGAGCAGAATCAACAGAATTGTTCACATGCTTGCCTATTACAAAAAAATTACTCTGCATGTTACTGGAGAATACAACAGATCTCAGAGGTTTAGCACTTTAGGATTTGCATGGTCTAATTAATAAAAGGGATGAAACTCAAGAAGGTTACTATTGTTAATACTGAGATCTAAAATGGTACTGAGCAGCTATTTCGACAAACGTTTTTTTTAGGTTAAAACCTGATCAGGTCAATCAAAAGTTGCACGGTCGACGAGAAGACAATATAAGGTTAAAAAAGAAAGATAGTCAAGTACTGTAGCTCAGTCTGGGTTGGTAGATCTTTACATGTCTACCGGCAGTCTCCTGAGTGGCTGACCTGTCAGGGCTGCAACTATTTTCATTATTGATAAGTTTGCCTATTTTTATTATTGACGAATCATTCATTCTAATCTAACCCTATTCCACTCCAAGGTTCAAATTACTTGTTTGTCGGACTAGATGAGAAAAGCACTAAATCCTCACACAAGATAAATGATTTGATTAGAAATCCTTATTCATATGGTAATTAATTAACTAAGTCAATTAAGTTACTATTAAGTTCAACGCCAGAGTGGATGTCTCATTATTTTTTTACTCTTGTACCTGCATGTTTGAATCTAAAAATGATAGAAATCACATTATTTTTTTATTTGGATTTTATATTTTCTCCAATTATTAAGTACCTATGGAACATAGAATGTATTGTTATAAAATTATCACAAAAGCTGACTGTTGTTCTGTACACATGACATCTTTTGCACTTCATGGCCATCCATGGAGACGGACCAAGAATGTCGTGTTCTGTTCAGATTTAAAAGCCCTCCGAGGTAGATTGATTTGAAAAATGATTATACAAACACAATTTTACTGAATAAGACAAACAGACTTTTAACTACTTTTTTCGGATAGGTTCTAATGCTGATTTAAACCTTTGGAAGATCCTTGATGAATAACATTTAAATTTAGTTTAAATCCTTTCTCAGCAAAAGGATTATAGAAATCAAGTTCTTCCAAGTGTTGCACTTATGAGAGCGGTCCAGTTGACTTTGGACCTTAAGCCGAGTTCTCTGTTAGCTATACAGGAGGAGCGGTGTTCTCTTACAGTGTGTAGTGGATACTCTGAGCAGGCTGTCGCTCTTTGTTACAAGGAAAGGATAACTTCCTGAGATATTAGTAGACTGTCTGTACTACTGACTACTGTTAAGTTGGAGAAAAGAGGCAAAAGTAAGCAGAACTTACGAGGTTATAGAGATCAGAGACTGGTCTTGGATCCATCTTCTTGATGGGGACAACATCTCCCGAAACCCTCAAACTCCACTTCATATAAACTTTGTTGACTGTCTCCACAATCCCTTTGTGCCTGCCTGCCGTTCTCTCTCTCTCTCTCTCTCTCTCTCTCTCTCTCTCTCTCTCTCTCTGTGTGGCAGGCTCTCCTGACTCCTCCTGCTAGGCTTTCATCTGCTGAACATGCTATTACCAAAGGGAGGTGACCTTATGATGACCTTATTTTATCGTGCTTTTATTGAATCAATTTTATCTTTTTCTTTGGTGTCATTGTTTGGAGGCCTGTCTTTAAAGAACAGAAACTCTGCATCAGATTGTGAAATGGTCCCGCAGTCTGATTGGTGAGACACGTCTTAGTCCAGAGTCCCTGTAGACCAGACATTTTAAGGGACGAGTACTTTGAACTTGTGTAATATGTGAAGTTCTCAAGTCTTTCTGCATTTCCTCCTGCGCCCCACCTGTAATAATACTGCGCCCCACTAGGGGCGCGCCCCACAGTTGAGTCCACTCTCATACATATTGAGAAAAAAAAATCTTACATATTTTAGCATACTTTCCTGTTTTTAAGGTATTTGTGGGACCTTAAGACATTGTGTGAGGCCTTCCGTGTAAGATAGCGGTCCCCAACCTATTTTGCACTACGGACCGATCGAGTGTCTTGATAACTCTTCAAGTGAAGGCATGGATTTACAAATCCACTCTGATCAGCAGTGCATCGGTGAGTGATCACAAAATGGCATATCTCAATGTTGAGACAAGTTATCCAAGCAGGATGGCAAACAAACGATGAGTATTGGAATCATCGGGACGAGATATCAGAGACAAACGGAGCTCTGCTCAAAGGTGAAAAAATCATTGTGCCGCACTCACTCAGAGCTGAAAGACTCATTGTTCTGGCCCGGAATGTGCAAACGTGCAAAATCCAAATCCATAACTGTCATCCAAAAGCTGAAATCCATGTTCACCAGATTTGGAATACCCCAGACAGTAATCGGTGACAATGGACCGTGTTACAGTTCACAAGAGTTCAGAGGTATTTTGAGCATACCACCAGCATCCTGCTGTACCTGCAGAGTCACGGTTTGGCTGCCAAAGCACTCATGAACAAAGCACATGCACAGCGGATAGACCCGTACCTCCGTTTACTGGAAACACACCAGTTGATGGACTGAAGTCGCCAGCGCAGCTGCTAATGAGGAGGCGTTTGCCTCAATTCTACCAATCAAGGAGAAACAGCTGCAACCTGAACTGGTCTGTCGCAGTGCAGTTCACAGCAGAAGGCAAATGTGCCAACGGAGCTAAAAACAATACTACGACAGCAACGCTAGGACACTACCGGCACTACCAGAAGGAGCTATGGTCCGTTTCCAGCTGCCCACAGGAACATGGAAAGCAGGTACCCAGAAGTCCTACAACATTCACACTGATGGAGGTCACGTGCTCAGGCGTAACCGGCAGATGTGTGAAAGTGGCGCAGACCAGGTGCCTCCACCAGATGGAGCCAGAGGACGCTGAGTCTCAAACAGTACAGCAGGACCCTGCAGGTCATACAGGTTCCAAAAAACCACCAGACTGTCCTACCACTAGATCAGGCCGCATAGTGAAGCCTAGAGACATATTGGACTTGTGATACCCAACAGGAGAATAACTGAAGAATATGTTCATGAAAATAAAGATGTTACGTTTGAAATGCTGCGTAGCAGAAAACTGTTAATACCTGATAACTGATAATGGTTTTCATTTTCCTTCAGTAATACAGTGTTCTTGCAGATTTGGCATACATAACTGCCTCTATACAGTTTCTTCTGGAATGTTTAAGTGGATAATGTTTACTATTCCAGTTGTCAGCTATAGCCATGTTTTGTTCCAAAAGAAGGGGGATGTAGTATCTTGACTACTTCCTGTTCAGGTAACTGTATTGTTGTGATGACATCACCAAATTACTAGAACGTGAAACAATAAAGATAATAAGACGAGCTGGTATCAAGTGTTTTACTGAAACAATTAACTGTCAGTATACACAGAAATACTAGTTATCTTGTGATGAAGTGTAATATCTTTTGGAAAATGACTTTCTGTCACACCTAATTCCTTTGAGGTCTACCTGTCAGTACACCTGGACTGACGACCTAATACCAGGTGTTGACTTGTAAAGGTGAATACCAGTTTGTCAAGTGAATTTGGGATCATAACACATTGAATGAATTGACATCGGTCAGATTAATAAGATTGTGAGTAGCATTTATGAGCAATGCTCATTGACAAAAGAGCCAAAACAGTGAATGGGTGGCTGTATTAAAACAGTGTAGCTGGTCACACACCAGGATACAGACCCAGCGTACGCCTTAATGCTGCCAGGTTCTGTCACTTGACAACGAAAGAGGATGAACAAGAAGATGAGCTTCTCTGCTGCATTTCAGTGTCCAAAGAGATCTTCACAAAGTCGTTTACAAAGTGTGTGATGGATGTTTACAGGAACCAGTATGAGAAACATCCTTACTGTTCACTTTCCTTTGACAAATAAGTCGGTCTAACCTGGGGAACAAAAGTACATTACTTGAATGAATTTAGAATAAAGCATGAAAAAAGCATCCGTATGACCTAGTGTTATATAGGACCAATAGGAATGATGACCAAAATGATTATAACAAACCAAAGGTATCTTTCTTTGGGGACCATGGAAAATCCACAGTGGATTTGATGTGATGTCAAGTATTGGACAGACTGACACACATGGAGGCCAACATTGCTGTCCTGCTGCTCAACGGTCAAAAACCAGGGTTGACCTTTAACCTACAGTCATGTGGCTCTGCTATTGTTTTGTGAAGCAAAGAAGCACTCTGTGACTCTTTGGTTAATATGTTAACTATTCTGAGATCACGCAGTGAAAGAGTAATATGTCAGTTATCAATGAATGAGTCTAAACCAGTACGACTTATTTTACATGCTGTGTAGCCGAGCATAATTCACACCCACAGTTCATTTGAGATTCAAGTGCAGATACCAAATGTTTCCAAAGACACCAAATGCCAGTCTGAAGACATGAAATTATATGTAAAACGTTGGCAATATTAAAAATACAATTATAATTCTCTCAAAAAGGTTTATCTGCCTGGTTTAGGTTACTTTTTGATAAGATAGGACACACAGATGCACCACCCTAACCCTATCCGTCTCAATTTATTGCAGCAGCAGCTGCAGGAGACCAACCAGCAACAAGCAGCTCTTTGAATGAACTGTGACAAGGTGTTGTTCTTTCCCCCCCTCCCTCGTTCTTTTGTCTTCCGGGAACACTAATAGGCTCCATGCAGGGTAAAGTGACCAATTGAATCATCCTCGCCCTGGAGCTGGAAGCTGCAGATCGGAGGAGCTGAGAGCGCTGCGCTCAGTCTGGCTCCTACACAAGAATATTTTCTTTGGGGTGACACTACCAGTTTCTGCTCGGGATTCCTCTGGAATTTTACACACCGTACTCCAAGGAACTAGTGGCAGTCTGCCCATCTGCCTCGGCCCCACTTTGCCCACTTGGGAGACCTCAGACCAGCTTTAAGGTGAAAAAGGTCAGAGGGCCCCTGTTTAGCCCACACTGCAGCGTGAGGTGAGTTCAAACTCCAGCATGTGATGTTGGGCTGAGGCACTGATACCAGGAGAATGAGGGAACGGTCAACCTTGATCTGATGGTGTTGGGATATCTTAAGGAGCCTAAGCAATGTAACGTGGTGGATCCTTGGATTTGTCAGGATTTGGATCGATTCATCAATTATGTGCTTTTTATGGACTTTGTTAATTACAATAAATGCAGTAAAGAAATTGTTTCCTAACTTATTTTATCAGCTAAAACTATTCTACAAACCAGAGGTGGTAAACGGACTGTTAACGTGCAAGCATGGTCACAAGGGCATTTGAAAGTCATGGCAACAAACGTATATATTTGTATTACTATAATCACAATTGTATTCAACACATAATCAAACTGATTTGTTTTCTTTTTCAGACATTTACGTTGTGCAATATAGTGGCATTCTTATTGCAAACGTAATGTTACATAAACCCCTCTGCACCCCTCGGAGTGACAAAGAGACATTTCCACTAACTTGCTCTCTTAACTTTTACGTTAACACAGATATCTTAGAGAGAGGAAAATGGCTGACTAGGCATCGTCACGCGTAGCCATCATTGTGACTTCAGTAAGTCCAAGTGTTCCACCAGCTTCAAGGACTTTATCCTACAGCTACACAGAGTTGTTGGTTTGCATTGTCGACAACTCACAGGGACGAATGTCAAACTTAAAGGATTTAAAATGCTACTTTTTTAAAAGTGTGGATGTGTTCACAGTTGCACATAATAAAATCTAAAATAATATGTTAAAAAAGTTATACTTTAGTACAGCACTTTTGTCTGACTGAAATCATTTATAAACTTCAATGGTGTATTAGTTGAAAAATAACATACTTAATTCAGCAAGACGGATATTATTTAAGATGCTTAATTCACACTCTGCAACTTAATCTGCTGTGTATGCAAAACCAAGGTATAACATGTGTGATAGGTCTGCTTTTGAAGCTTAAATAACAAGCAACCACCCCGGTCATACACTACTGATTTGCATCTGCAAATTTGTTTACAATAAATGACAATAAAATTACAAATATATACTTTTTTTCTTTTGATTAAACCTTTTGCATTGGTTAAGGTCATAGATAGATGGTGGCCTTGGTTACATATTCAAGAAATGACTGAATTACTACACATTTGACTGACAAACATAGCACTCTACTATTGCTTCAGCTTATAGATCAGAAAAGTAATATGTTGGTTATGCTGTCCTTAGTTAATAACAACTACTGAACCTACTAAAGTTGCTTTTTTCTCATTTCTTTTAGTCAGGGAAGACCCAAAGCAAGTAACTTTTTTATTTGTGTTTTTAAACTTTAATTTAGTTGAAACATGCTTTTGAAACTATCCAATATTTGAACCCATTCCATCATTTTTTACGGGTGCGTAGTTTCCTAACAACGCTAATCTATGATGTCATCAAACTTCATTTTTTTTTATTCAAACATCACTCCTCTTGCCCTCACATTGGATTTATGCTTTAGTTTGAACCTTAAATCTCATACTTTCCCCCCTTTTTGTATTTGAAACCTATGCAAAGTTCTTAGCAAATGCATCATAAGAAGATACCAGTGCATAATAAATGCATGGGTAAAATAATACTGAATGCATATTGTAATTGGGGAACAAGATGAGTGGAGAGCCACGCAGTGCAGTAAGTTTAAAGCTCCCTGCAGATGAAAGACGCATTCCTACTCTGCATGTTGCTGTGTTCTTCAGACGGATTCCCAGCTGGGACCTGCTCTAATCTCCTGGCAACAATATTGACATAGAAATAGAAACTCTGACGAGTGCAGCGCTCTAGCTGTCTGCCTGTCAGGGCTGCCTTCACATGCATCTGCTGCTCACAGTTCCTCCACACACATGTCCCGTCTACATGAGACAAATGGTGATTTTGTATATACAGCTTAACCTCAGGATTTAAAGGGACAGTTCCACATACGATGTGTATTGCTTTACCCAAACTTAAAAACCAAAAGATGGTTATCAGTTTGATTTGTTTGTAGCCTGGCTAATAATAGTAACTGCTGCTAACCTAGAGCCATTATTAATTACATATTGTTTAAAAATATTTTAAACTTTATTTGAAAATAATAAATATACATAAGTATACATTGTGTCTAAATATTTTTTAAGAAAAGTTATTAGCACTTTTGTTTGGGATTAAAGTTGACAAATGAGACATTGGACTCTTGCTTCACTGCCTAGACTCAACACTTATTCCCACCTCTGCAATAATGTGCATAGAACATATCATGCAATCCTCCGAATAGATTATAGGTTTTATTGTGTGCAACATTTAAATATCCTGGTGATGTCAAAGGAAAGCTGAAGTCTAAATGGGAAGCATCAATGCTTTGTGTAGCATGCATTTATGCAATCTGCTCAATTTATTTTAGATTCTGCAGTTGGTTCTTATTTTGTGTGGTGATTAGGTTTATGAGAATATGTTGGAGCCAATGCAATGCTGATATCAGTGTGCTAACATCTCAAAGAATAGGCTAACATGTTGTTGTTTATCAGCTCATGTTTACCACGTTAACATGCATTCAAAGTACAGCTCAAACTGATGGAAGTTATTTTTTGCAGATATTTGGTCATAAAACAATGTATTGTCACATTACAATTTTGAATGAATATAAGCATAACATTCCATCAGAATCTATCCAATAGTTGTTGAGACATTTCTGTCTGGACCACATTTAGATAACGAAGGCTGGTTGTCGATATAGTTTTGGGAGGTAACATTGGAGCTTACTGCAGATACGGACTCAATCTATTTCAGATTTCCTTTGAACTGGACACAGAGATGAAACCGATATTGACTGATACATTCTCATGAAATATCTCTTCGTCTTTTTCCTTTTAGGATAATCCTGACTGCTTAAGAACCACCTGCAACCATGACAACCAAATCCAACAGCAGCGTTCTGGGTGGCAAGGCTTCCTCCTCTCCTCTTCTGTCTTCTCCACCCTGCCAACGCCTGGTTACAAAAGACGGACACTGTGCCCTTCGTCCACCTCTGTGCTCTTCAAGGTCATGGCGCGGGACCTTGGGAAGAGCATGGTTGCTCGCCCTGCAGGACCTGTGGGGACTGTTGGTGGGTCTGCGCTGGAGATGGGTCCTGCTGGCCTTCTGTGCATCCTTTCTGGCTCACTGGCTGCTGTTTGCCTGCATGTGGTACTTGCTCGCCCACCTCAACGGAGACCTGGCTGTGCAGGACCATGATGCCCCCCCACAGGGGCATGTGGTTTGTGTGAAGCACATAACCAGTTTCACTGCTGCTTTTTCTTTCTCCCTGGAGACACAGCTTACCATCGGCTATGGCACCATGTTCCCCAGTGGGGACTGTCCCAGTGCCATAGCACTGCTGGCTGTGCAGATGCTGCTAGGGCTCATGCTGGAAGCATTCATCACAGGTACGACGCTCCTATTTCTAAAGCCTTGTCACCACAAAAATGTCCTCTGAGGAGTCTCAATTACAAGTTTAATGCACAGATTGGGAGCCAAAACTGAAGCTAATTACCGTTCAGGTCAAATGTGATTGTGTATAAAATATATTTTTCAGGACATATGTGTGGGTTGTTTTCACAGTCTGTTTCCTCATCAATGTGTCGTAACGCTAACATCAATCTTATCACAAACCTCTACCAGTTGAGTTATCTCTTAACACCAAGTCATATCTTGACCCGAAAGCTTTTGAAGAGGAAACCAACATCTTACATCATAGTAAGATCTGCCCCTATGTATCAGAGTGTTGTACTGTAACCTTAAAACTGTATGAATGAATTGGGAAGGCAGAAAATCTAACGGAATACTGAGCCACTTTGAATACTTCATAGTAATACATATTTTAAACAAAATGGGACATCTGCTGGGCAACCCATGGAATTGCATTTATATGGAAGGATCAAATCAAAGTCTGATTGAACAGTGAGTTATTTTAGAAGCTCAAAGCTGTCACTTAATATTTTGTTCAGTAAATACTGTATTTAAAACCAGTCCATAAAAGAGGAAGCACTGCTTTTTAACAGTGTTGCTCAGGGAAGTCAGATTGTCTAATATTTCAGAAAAGTCAACTATTTGTGCATGATTTAGTTTTTTCTTCTGAGATAAACTATTTCCCCCTCAAGCAGCTACTACATTAAAATGCTGCTTACATAGTGAGGGCACATTTTATTTTCTTGAGAAAAAGTCATTTAAATAATAGCTCTGTACTTTTACTTGTGTAATTTCTGAATTGTGGTGTTGGCACTTAAATCATCTACAATGAGTTTTAATTTTGTGTTGATTTTGGCGTTCCCGATGCACAAAAGCAGTAGTGATGTCAACCACTGGATCTCTTTAGAAAACCTCATTCATTCACGAATGCCAGGTCTCAGTCTGCCCTGTGCAGTCCTAATTACAATTGGCCTGATTTATTGTACAAATATTTTTGCAGCATCAAAGTCCAAACATCATATTATATTGTTCCAACCTTCAGGTGCATTCGTTGCCAAGATTGCACGTCCCCAGAAGAGAGCAGGAGCGATCCAATTCAGCCCTCAGGCAGTGGTGGGCCAACACCAGGGCCAGATGTGCCTCATGCTACGAGCCACTAACCTGCTGCAGCGACCTCTGGTGGATGTAAAAGTGAGTGCTGTGCTTTACAAGGAACATGAAGGTCAGGCCCTGCACCAGACCTCTCTAGACTTCCACTTGGATCATCTAGGCCAGCAGCCCTGTCCCTTCTTCATCTTCCCACTCACCTTTTACCACCCCCTAGACCGTCAAAGCCCACTCTATCCCACCCTGTGCGAGGGCACGTCCAACCACTTTGAGTTGGTGGTCTTCCTTTCAGCTTTGCAGGAGGGAACTGGTGACTCCTGTCAGAAGAGGACCTCTTACCTGCGCCAAGAAATCCAGTTTGACCGCCGCTTTGTCCCTGCCTTGGGGATGGATGCTCGGGGGAGATACATGGTGAGCACCCAGCACTTTGACACAGCCCACTCAAAGGAGTCTTTGAACAAGGAGTGTGTGGTGCAGATCAATGGGGACGGCAGCGACAAGATGGAGTAGGAATGGGTGTGGGTTTGGAGTGATAACTGGGGATAACAATGGGGTAGATATCTTTGTCAGGAGGTACTTGATTAAATTTGATATATCTGAATCTATGTCTTAAGATTTAAAATGTAAATGTATATCTGATATGGGTGCTGCTTCAGTTTCTTCCTCCATTTAATTGGAATCCCTAGTGCAACAACCAGGGTAGTATTCCTGTCAATCATTAATGTAAATCGGACGGCCTGGCCAGGGGACACAGCTTCTGGGAATTTAGTGTGAACAAATATAGTTTATTACAAGTTTGGTTTCTCTTTGTGTTGCTCTGGTCATCGGTACTCTGGCTTATGTATGATAATATTGCACTCAGCACAGTGGCCAGAGCTACAAAAATAAAATCTAACTTGTAAATAAACCACAATTTTCTTATAATTGTAATCAAAATTCATGATACTTACTTTTCATGTAAGGTGTTGTAACTGGATTGGGTTATATTGGAGGTGGCATAGTTTACTTTGGTTTATTTGATAAGGGACAGTGCACATTAATAAAAACATTTCTCTAAATGTGCCAGAGTTAGCCAAGAGGCTATTTTTCATCTGTAGTCCCGAGAGGCAGATGTCACAAAACAAACCTAAAAACAAATCTTATTCCAGTGATCAACTTCGGATCATGAACACTGACTTTAAAGCCAATGACAGTTGACATTTACAGTGATGGACCAACAGAGGTTCATCAGCAACTCTTTCTGAACGATTAGATTAGATCCTGATGAGCAGGTGGCACCTTGTATGGCAGCCTGTGAATGTGACATGTAGTGTAAACTATTTGACAGTATGTATCTGTCAGCTTGTTTTTCTGCCGCAAATTGACGGTAAAAAAAGAATTATAAATATAACTTCAAGAAAAATGTTCATCTAAAGCCCCCTTGTATATTTCAACATGTCTGATTTGAACAACCATTTGAAAGATGCCATGATCTAATGTTGCACACAGGGATTTTTAGAAAAGATTTAGAAAGATCTTTTTCATACACAATTTATCACTTTGATGAGCATTTGCATGCTTTTCTCAGTCCCTGGGAGTAATTAAATAAGTAACGTTTATTTGTATTGCACTTATCACAGACAAAGGTAAAAAAAAGTGCTTTACAGGGCTCGAGAAAAAAAACTTAACTTAAACCAAAGTAACCATAACTGGGGCCAAAAATATTACAACAGGTGAGAAAGCATAATGAAATACACATTAAAAAGACGACGCAATAAAATAAACAATAAAAACGATCAATAAATAAAAACGGATAAAAAGCAGGCCATAGCGCGTTAGTTTGAGCCAAGCGGCAGAGTTAACAGGTAAGTCTGTAGTCGGTTTCTAAATGACGTCACAGAATCAGCGAACCGTAGAGCATCCCAGAACTTTGGTGCTACCGCCTCAAAAGCTCGGTCACCACGGGTCTTAAGGCCAAAGTTTGTGGGACGGAAGAAGATGAGCAGGTTGGACCTGAGACGGCTGGTAAATAAAGGAGTGAAGGAGTCTGACAGAGAGGATTGTTAAAGTGACACCTTTCTGTATGGACATCGTCACCCTGTGCCTGCGTGGCTTTCCGGTTTCGTCCCACAAACTGAAGACATGCAACTTTAAATTGCTCAGAGGGTTGAATATGAGTGAATGGTTGTCTGTCTTCATACGTCATTGACTGGAAACCTGTCCAGAGGTACCTGACCCCCCCACCACCTGTAGCTAATAGATGCTCCACAGTTCCTTCACTCCAGACCAACTCTGGTCACATGTCAAGGGCCATAACACTATACCAGTGTTTTCATACCTTACAGACAGACCCTAATTTCAGTTAATTTCACTACACTGTGAAAATCATGTTATGTGTGATAATGCAGTGCTACATGCTCATTTTCATAGAAAAGGGCCCACTTCCATATTGGTACCTTTTGCAATGACAACTATAAAAACCTTGACATTTTCTATAAAGGCACTATACAATGAACTGCCCCCAAGGACAGTTATGCATGTGAACAATAGGAACATATCCTGACCAATATTTTGAGAGGACAGAATTGTCCCATCCAAACGTGTTTGCATTATTTTAAGTGAACAGACACGCGCTCTGAAGCAAAGCAGAGAAATGGGATTCTGGTGTGATCTGCATATTGAATGTGCAGAATGTTTTGGACATTAACAGAAATTAAAGTGATTTCATGCATCATTGATGTGAATTGGTGACACATGCACATTTAAAGAGTTATTTCCAAAAGAGGACCAACGAGTAAATTACATTAAAATAAGTTGATCTACAGGAGAATACATTTTAAAAGAAATATAGAAGGTTAAGAGCCTTTACTGCAATACATTTTCATATTTAGAATAGTCACTTGCCGTCTGATTTTTGTCTTTTCCTTTACATAGGAATTGCCACCCAAGAGAATTATTTTTGACACATGTCATTTTAGGTTGACAAGCATCAGCGCGTAAACGGAACTAGTAGTAATGGCAGGTATAATGAAAGTGTTGAAGCAAGTACCAACAAGGAAGGGACAGAGTTTAAATGACATCTGTCATCTGTATGTATTCGTATTGCTGAACAATGATGTTCACCACTGGTGTTGTGGACTAGCATAACATATGGATTACAGAGTAGACTGTCAACATGCGCTGACTATCCCAACAAACCAGCAGATGTGTGTAATTCCCCTGTCAATGTTAAGCTGCTAAGGTTTAGGCATTTTAAGCCTATTTGAACAATGACGTGTTTTAAAGTGTAGTGACTGATAAAATGATACCGACTGCTGATTTGTAGATTAATGTCTTTATTTTAGAAAAATCATTGCCTAAATCATTACACAAAGTGAAAATCTTTGTATTATGTTCATTTTGTACAACAATAATGGTTCTAGATTTAGCAAAGAAATTTAGGAAGCAGCCCAAAAGTGTGTTTCTATTTGGAGAATGTTCCCTTTGTGAAGAGAAGTGTGTTATCTACATTGTTTAAAAGAAATCATGTAGGAACTTCAGACGTGAGAAAGGAAATGTTCCACAAAATGTGATGGTGCAAGATGAGATCTCAGTGTATCTCACATGCTTTAGTGCCTTTGTACAGTGTACATTCCATTAAATAAATATTTTCTAAACAAGCTTGGAAGTGACTATTATTTGATTTAGCTTCCAGACTCCATGACCACCTACAAATGTATGAGCAGGTTATTGGCTTTCAAAGATTAGGAATGAAGGCAAACTAATACAATTATCAATAAATAACAATAAAACAAATGATGTAGGTTCTCTAGCGCAAAAATGTAATATTAATAATATTGAACAATATAATTTACATCGGGGCACCGCCCTTAAAGAGAAAATGAACCTATCAATTTGGTAAGCTAATAAACACTGAAAATAATAATGGGAAAATGCATTTTGTGCTAAAAATGCGTTGGCATTCTGAAATATTTGAAATAAAATGCTTAACAGCATCACCATAATAAAGATTGGAATAACTTTCAGTTTTAAAAAGGTACAATATCAATAGCTACACAAGATTGAAGGATTTTGATAGTACATAGCAGAGGTTTGCAGAATTCCCCCTAATGCAAATTTAAACATGCCAGGTATTGAACAAACTGGATCAGATAATATTGGGAAAGCAGGACAGATACATCCAGAATATCAGGGAACATACCAGGAAGTGTAGTAAGGAGAACAGGGCAGAACCAACACAAACAGGGGGGTGCAGATGATTAGACACAAAAGGATCCAATCAGGGGCAAACCATTACAAAGTTGGGAAAACATACAAAGGCAGGAAGTGAAGTGAACACAAGAGGCAGGGAACTTTAAAAGACCATGACACAAACATGTATCAAGAGAATTAAGGTGAAACACACAATGTTAATCCGACTAAAGATCCTAACAAAACAAAGTGTGTGTGTTTGTCTTCCTGAAAAAACTGGAACTGAAAGACGTCCTCGAGACAGAAATCAAGACGGGCCAGGAACAGCCATTCCAAGGTACCTTCTCACTGGGCCAACGTCTTGGTCAAAGGGACAACACATGGACACAGCACTGAAATCATCACTATGTCACATGGAACCAACAAATGAGAATACCAGCACATTCAGACACACACACACAGACACACACACACACTCAGAGACAAGACAGGGGCCAGGAACAGCCATTCCAAGGTACCTTCTCACTGGGCCAACGTCTTGGTCAAAGGGACAACACATGGACACAACACTGAAATCATCACTATGTCACATGTAAACATACAAATGAGAATACCAGCACATTCAGACACACACACAGACACACACACACACTCAGAGACAAGACAGGGGCCAGGAACAGCCATTCCAAGGTACCTTCTCACTGGGCCAACGTCTTGGTCAAAGGGACAACACATGGACACAACACTGAAATCATCACTATGTCACATGTAAACATACAAATGAGAATACCAGCACATTCAGACACACACACACAGACACACACACACACTCAGAGACAAGACAGGGGCCAGGAACAGCCATTCCAAGGTACCTTCTCACTGGGCCAACGTCTTGGTCAAAGGGACAACACATGGACACAGCACTGAAATCATCACTATGTCACATGGAACCAACAAATGAGAATACCAGCACATTCAGACACACACACACAGACACACACACACACTCAGAGACAAGACAGGGGCCAGGAACAGCCATTCCAAGGTACCTTCTCACTGGGCCAACGTCTTGGTCAAAGGGACAACACATGGACACAACACTGAAATCATCACTATGTCACATGTAAACATACAAATGAGAATACCAGCACATTCAGACACACACACACAGACACACACACACACTCAGAGACAAGACAGGGGCCAGGAACAGCCATTCCAAGGTACCTTCTCACTGGGCCAACGTCTTGGTCAAAGGGACAACACATGGACACAGCACTGAAATCATCACTATGTCACATGGAACCAACAAATGAGAATACCAGCACATTCAGACACACACACACAGACACACACACACACTCAGAGACAAGACAGGGGCCAGGAACAGCCATTCCAAGGTACCTTCTCACTGGGCCAACGTCTTGGTCAAAGGGACAACACATGGACACAACACTGAAATCATCACTATGTCACATGTAAACATACAAATGAGAATACCAGCACATTCAGACACACACACACAGACACACACACACACTCAGAGACAAGACAGGGGCCAGGAACAGCCATTCCAAGGTACCTTCTCACTGGGCCAACGTCTTGGTCAAAGGGACAACACATGGACACAGCACTGAAATCATCACTATGTCACATGGAACCAACAAATGAGAATACCAGCACATTCAGACACACACACACAGACACACACACACTCAGAGACAAGACAGGGGCCAGGAACAGCCATTCCAAGGTACCTTCTCACTGGGCCAACGTCTTGGTCAAAGGGACAACACATGGACACAACACTGAAATCATCACTATGTCACATGTAAACATACAAATGAGAATACCAGCACATTCTCGCTCAGGGCAAAAGGAGCAGGACTTTTCCAAGCTCTCTCTCCAGTCTCACTGCAGTGTCTTGACATCCATCGTATAGTTTCAAGATGATCACACACACACACACAGACACACACACAGACACACACACACACACACACACACACTCAGACACACACACACACAAAGACACACACACACACAAAGACACACACACACACTCAGACACACACACACTCAGACACTCAGACACAGACACACACACTCAGACACACACACACACAGACACACACACTCAGACACACACACACACACACACTCAGACACACACACACTCAGACACACACACACACTCAGACACACACACTCAGACACACACACACTCAGACACTCAGACACAGACACACACACTCAGACACACACACTCAGACACACACACACACACACAGACACACACTCAGACACACACACTCAGACACACACACACACTCAGACACACACACACACACACTCAGACACACACACACTCAGACACACACACACACTCAGACACACACACACAGACACACACACACACTCAGACACACACACACAGACACACACACACAGACACACACACTCAGACACACACACACACTCAGACACACACACACAGACACACACACACACTCAGACACACACACACACACACAGACACACACACACACACTCAGACACACACACACACTCAGACACACACACACTCAGACACACACACACACATACACACACACTCAGACACACACACTCAGACACACACACACACTCAGACACACACACACTCAGACACACACACACTCAGACACACACACACACTCAGACACACACACACACTCAGACACACACTCAGACACACACACACACACTCAGACACACACACACTCAGACACACACACACACTCAGACACACACACAGACACACACACACACTCAGACACACACACACACACAGACACACACACACACACTCAGACACACACACACTCAGACACACACACACTCAGACACACACACACTCAGACACACACACACACACACACAGACACACACACACACACTCAGACACACACACACACACTCAGACACACACACACACACTCAGACACACACACTCAGACACACACACACTCAGACACACACACACTCAGACACACACACACACACACACTCAGACACACACACACACTCAGACACACACACACACTCAGACACACACACTCAGACACACACACACTCAGACACACACACACTCAGACACACACACACTCAGACACACACACACACAGACCATCTCCATCAGGTGAAGAAAACCTTTGTATTCCTGTTCTGTTCCTTTCGTTCCTTTTGTTTTACAATCTTGTCAATTATAACATCTGGTTTCTCAGGGTGAACAACACTTTCATATTAAACATTCATCACTCCATTTGGATGTCAAAGAAATGAAGAAGCCTTCAACACGACATGGGAGCTCCCACACACTACAATGTGACTCAAGTCTGCAGCCACATTGACGTGAACACATGCAGCCACATTGACGTGAACACATGCAGCCACATTGACGTGAACACATGCAGCCACATTGATGTGAACACATGCAGCCACATTGACGTGAACACATGCAGCCACATTGACGTGAACACATGCAGCCACATTGACGTGAACACATGCAGCCACATTGACGTGAACACATGCAGCCACATTGACGTGAACACATGCAGCCACATTGATGTGAACACATGCAGCCACATTGACGTGAACACATGCAGCCACATTGACGTGAACACATGCAGCCACATTGACGTGAACACATGCAGCCACATTGACGTGAACACATGCAGCCACATTGACGTGAACACATGCAGCCACATTGACGTGAACACATGCAGCCACATTGACGTGAACACATGCAGCCACTTTCCCAGTAAGTCAGCAGGAATGTTTCCGCTATGAATGAAGAAGTGCAGCGTGTTTGATATTTTGAAATTCGTGATTTTGGGCTGTACAAAATAAATTGAATTGAATTGGTCAGTAAAGCCTCCTCTGCCTTTACTGGTCATGTGTTGCTGGGCAGAGTTAGAGAGCTGCTCTTTATCAGAGAAGTAATCCTCCACTCCTTCATGTTCTATATTCTGTACCAACTCTTTCATGTCCCCACCCTGTACCTCTTGTGATCCTGTGGCTGCCAGCCGGGGACTTCCTGTCAACATCTTTGACATGTGTTCTTCTTTGTTGTACTGTTTCCTGTCTCCTACCTTTCTCCCCCTGTCTCCACTCCAGTATCTGACTGTCCTCCTGTCCTCTATCACCTACCAGCTGGACCCCCTGTCTCCACTCCAGTATCTGACTGTCCTCCTGTCCTCTATCACCTACCAGCTGGACCCCCTGTCTCCCCCTGCCCTTCTCCACTGTCCTGGTGGTGCCCTCACACCTTCTCAGTGTCTTTCTGGTTCTGCGCTTCACTTTTCTTTCCTCGGCAGCTGAAGTGTTCTGCTCAGTAGAGTTTTTCTCTGGACGTGCTCTCATCAGATATCCCTCTTTACCACAACCAAAACAGTCAGATGTCACAAAAATAACATAATCAAAGTCATCTACTCTAAGTTTGAATACTAAGTTGAGTTCCTCGTTCCTGTTGTTAGGGATCATGTGGAGCTGTCTTCTTGGAGACACCACATGTTTCAGAAGAGGAGTCTTTCTTAATCGGACACTCTGGTGGTCAGGGTCTCATATCTCTGATGTGACTTGTATCACCGGTGTGGTGAGAGGCGTAACGTATCGTTTACCACAATCCTGTTCACCACCACCATGTTCGCCTTATTAACGCTGCTGTGATGGACGACCTTCTGCAGTCCTTCCCCGAACAAGAGGAATCTATCTGGTCAGCGTTCTTAAGTCCAACACAAAGTAACCCTAAAACCCCCAACACCTACAATACACTGTACAATACACAACATTAACAAGAAAACGGTAGCAAAGCCACTAGCAATTGTTCTCAGACTCCACTCCTTTCACAGAGAGAGAGAGAGACACTTGTGATTATTGGAGCACTCCCTCCAGTTGTGGCTTCAGCGAGCACAACCAGCTATGTCAAGCATGACGAGGAAATTCAGATCTTTCTGCACCATTTACTGAAAATAATGATAGAGGAGACAAAAATAGGATTCGAAGACCACGTCACTTTACCCTGTTGTTATCCAGCAGCTTTATTTGAATATCAGGTTTGCCAACTGAGCTGTACATAAATCCTTATTGGAAAATGTTGACAGGGGTAATGGTCATATTTATTAAATCATGTATGTGCTGTGCCTTTTGTTCTCAAAGCGTATCAAGGAGGTAGATAAAAGGAAAGTGAGGGCCAGTCTTTTAACTACTCCACAACAGTAGCTGACATTGATGAGGCTCTGTCTGAAGAGGCAGTGAGGCCGGATTCAAATACCAGTCTTCCTGTCCATCTGGCACTTTGGTCCATATTTTAACAGCTACTGGCAAGATCAAGATTGCAGTGATTATTAGGACTTGAACTTGAATTTATGTAGCACATTTCTAGTCTTGTTACCGCTACATATTAACCCCTCTGACATAGTTTTACTTCTGAACATGATTCCTCTGGCTCTCTGCTGCCTGCTGTTGAGTATTGTATTCAACAGCAATCGTTCAACTTGAATTGCCTTCCCCAACCTCGTACCCTTGCAATTATATGAACAATGGGTAATGAGTTTAACACTATATCAGATATTATGGGGGACAGGGTTGTACCAAATCAACTCACAGCTTTATTTTACTGGCCCTGAACACCTCAGAGATCAATTATCTGGTGATGTGGTTTCTGTAGGTGGCATTTCCCTGGCATCCAACACCACTGTAAAGATCTTTACGGTATCTTTGATCGGGATTTTTTCTTCTACATAAGATTTCAAATCAGGCACATCTTGTGATGCAGAAAAGCTGGTTCACGCGTTTGTTATTTCCAGACTAGATTACTGCAACTCCTTATTATCAGGCTGCCCTAATAAGTCTCTTAAATCCCTCCAGTTGATCCAGAATGCTGCAGCTCGTGTACTCACAAAAACTAAGAAAAGAGATCACATGACTCCTGTATTAGCTGCTCTGCACTGGCTCCCTGTAAAATCAAGAATCACATTTAAAATTCTTCTCCTCACCTACAAAGCCTTGATTGGTGATGCACCATCATATCTTAAGGAGCTTGTAGTACCATATTGCCCCACTAGAGAGCTGCGCTCACTAAATGCAGGGCTACTTGTGGTTCCTAGAGTCCTAAAAAGTAGGATGGGAGCCAGAGCCTTCAGTTATCAAGCTCCTCTTTTATGGGCTTTAGGCTTTCCTCTTTAATAGCGCTTCTATAAGCGCTATTAGGGCTGGCTCAGGTTTGCCCTGGTCCAGCCCCTAGATATGCTGCTATAGGCTTACTACTCATTATTCATACATTGTCATATTCATATAATGTGTTGTAACTCTGTAACTCTGTTCATCAGGTCACATGACATCTCTTCTTCTGTCCATCCGGGGAGAGGGATCCTCCTCTGTTGCTCTCCTGAAGGTTTCTTCCCTTTTTTCCCTGTGAAAGGTTATTTTTGGGGAGTTTTTCCTGATCCGATGTGAGGTCAAAGGTCAGGGATGTCGTTTGTGTACAGATTGTCCTCCGAGGCAAATTTGTGATTTTTATCTATACAAAATAAACTGAATTGAATTGAGTGGCATCTGGAAAAGTCTTTTAATTCCACTAGAAAGATAAAACTGACCATGACGAATTGGTAACAGCAATACACTCATTAGGGCAGTGGTTCTCAAACTTATTCTGTCACGCCCCACTTTGGAGGAAGAGAAATGTTCATGCCCCACCGCCCTAACAAAATTGTAACAAAATGGTCTATGCTGAATTTTTATTGAAATAACTCCAACTGTGCTTTTTCAAATAAAAGAATAAAGAAAATTGCAATCACTTTCAAGTAAACCAGATGGCTCCATCAAACAAAAATGAATGAGTGTAATCACTTTGTTAGAACAATGCAAATAATGTTATATATTTGGCAAAAAATGTCGCCATGTATTTATTAATGACTTAGTTGTATGTCCGTGTACATTTGTAATATGTGAATTTCTCAATAAAAGGTCTTTCTACTTTTACTCCTGCGCCCCACCTGTAATACCACTGCGCTCCACTAGAGGGGCGCACCCCACTGCATTAGGGTGAATGGATCAGTGATCAGGATCTTCAATCAGAGGAACGGCGGTTCAAGCCTCGGCTCCGCTAGTCCATGTCAATGTGTCCTTGGGCCAGATACATAACCCCTAAACTGCTCCCCTAGCTGTTCCTACGGTGTGTGAATGTTAGTTAGTCCTGATGTGCAGGTGGAACCTTAGCTCCTCCCATCAGTGTGTGAATGTTAGTTAGTCCTGATGTGCAGGTGGAACCTTAGCTCCTCCCATCAGTGTGTGAATGTTAGTTAGTCCTGATGTGCAGGTGGAACCTTAGCTCATCCCATCAGTGTGTGAATGTTAGTTAGTCCTGATGTGCAGGTGGAACCTTGCATGGTAACCCCTCCCAGTGTATGAATGAGTGTGAATGACGACAAGTAGTGTTTAAGTGCTTTGAGTGGTGGGCAGGCTAGAGAAGTGCTATACAAGTACAGTCCATTTACTATTAGAAACCACACGAACATAAGAAGAACGCAATGAATCCATCATTGTCCGGAGGATGACTTGGGTTGTATTCTTAGCTTGAAGAGTACACTTTATTGCATTGATCTCTATCTGATAGCCAGTGCGTTCTCCAAAGATCATCAGGACATCAATATGTATTAAGTATAGAATACGAATAGAGTTGTGGAGCAGTAGTTCAGTTCTCCTGAGGTCAGCATATTTTGTTAATTCTTTGCAATGCCAGTGGCGTGCAGTGGTCAGTGTCTATACTGCGCTCCATCCAACTTCAGCTCTTTAACCAAACTATTGTACTCACCAAAATGTCCTTGCCCACATGAACCCAGATAGACCTGTGCTTCCTCCCTACATGCATCAGTCATTCAGAGCAAAGACATGTTTACCCCCTGGATATTCTGTAACATATAACCAGAATCAAAGCTCTCAAATTTAAAAAAGGTTGCACTGTAGTTTTCAGATGGGAAAAAGTATTTGGTGGACACACCACTTTGTACAAAAATGTGACAACTGTGATATTTTATGACTTTCAAATGTTGAAATAGACTACTTATTGAGATTCAACTTGCATGTTTAAATCAATAATAATGTCATGAGTTATCTGTTTATCACTAGGTAAGTAATGTCATGGCCTGAGGATATCGCCAATCCTATTTTCACTGATAGTTAAAGCGCCACCTACTGAAGAAAGGAAATCAGCGTTACGTGACAAACGCATCGGATTTACATAACATTTACACAACGTGGTCTACACTTCACGTAGAGAAACATGATGTTGTTGAGCACGTCGTCTAGCCCCACATGGCGGATAAGGAACTGGTGAAGTATTTGCAAAGCGCAATTTCCTGCGTCACACACTTCACGCAGGAAAGAAATGTCTGACTGGCGGGCGAATGTTCTCGGCCGAGCAAGCCAGGGTCCCGCCAGCACCGAAACGTGCAAAGGTACGAGGACCCGTTCACCACTGCTTGTGGCTTTAATTATTTTATTACTATTATAAAGTATAGGCACACCATAACTCTGGGCTACAATTGGAACCCTGAAGTGTGTTAGCGTTAGCTTGTGACTTTGTTTGCAGCCCTTGTGCATTTAAAAGTAATGTAGGTGTCTTACAATGTTTTGGCAGACACTACAGGTAATAAAGTTACAGATTCACCTCCAGCTAGAACTGCAGTGTTTGTAGATTCAGAGCAAGAAGCGAGTTAATTCTCTTTTATATCTAGCATGAGGTGAAGATGTTTTATAGGCCACTCCACTCACAGGATGTAGGTGGACTAAATATTGGTAACACTTTTCACTGTAATGCAAAACTCACTATGACCTCAATGATTTACATATATTACATATATACTAACATCTCAATAAGAATGTCAACTAAAACTGAAACTAAAGGTAATTTTATTGGTAGTTTTGCTTCAGGTTGAATATTGTTATAATTAGCAAAGGCCCTTTTGAAACTGTCATGTTTCTTACTATTAGGGTCTGAGCACTAACTTAGTCAGCCTGGGAGGACCCTATTCTATTTGTAATGTTTGTTATTATTATTATTATGCCTTCAACTGCCTTTTTGGGGGCTTTATCATAACCCGAAACTTGTTAAATTTGAATGGGTAAAAAATGTGATATTTTAGGAGTTTCATATTTGGGTGTAAATAAATGGCTCTATAGCGCCCCCTAGAAATTATGTTCCGTTTGAAAGACCACACTTTTATTATTTTTAAAATAATATTTAAAAACAAGCCCCCTATGGCCGATTGACTTCAAAATTGACACACACAAAAAGGTTAAACAGAGCATTAAGCTCCGCCGCCTTAGATTTAGCGCCATTTATAATTTTGTGAAAAACACATTATTGCAAACTCCTCCTACACGCTGCATCGGATTCATTCCAAACTTGCTGTGGATAATTATTGGAGCTATATCATTAAAGCTCTCAAAAGCTTTTTGATATCTCATTGTGTTTAGGAGATATGGACCAATAACTTCTTAGGGGCGTGGCTTGTTTTTCAATACTCATAACTTCAAAACTTAAAAAATGTGCAGCATATGTGCACATTGCATCCTGTAACATACCCAAAAATGTTCAGATCATTTGAACTTTTTTGTTTTTTGTTGTCATTTTTCATCTTGTTCCAGTGTTGTAAAAGAACATACAAAATGTATGCGATCAACTTCAATTTTGGTCAAGGACGATCTGAAGACTTTTATAATGAAAAGTTATCAAAATGGTGAGTTGTCCTCGAACGGTCTCGACGTGGCGTGGTGGCCATTTCAATTGAGTTCGCCAAGAAAGAGGAAAATGTTTATCATGCATGATGCTGGTTCAGGCCGGAACACAATTCCATGCAAACATTTTCACATTGTCATAACGCCACCTACTGGCAACAGGAAGTCAGCGTTATGAGACAAACAGCATCCGATTTACAGGGCATTTACATGATGTCTGCACTTGTTATAGAGCAGTATAAAGCATGTTGATGCATTGTAGTCTAGCGCCACACAGTGGATACAGGAAGTGGTGGACTGTTTTGCAAAGCATAATTTCCAGCGACACAAAACGTTTAACTCGTGGCCGTGTTATCCGAAGGTCTCGACCACGTGAGCCTCCGTCCCTCCAGTACACCCGACATGTGCAAAGGGGCAAGGGGCCCGTACGTCGCTGCTTGCAGCTTTAATTACAATTTATTTTGTTAGATTTATTTAGGCATACCACCTGAGGAAGTGTAGGGTTGTCGGTGAGCAAGTAATGATACACTGTCTTTTGCATCAAGGATGAATAAAGCAGTGATTGTGTTCCTGAAAGAAGAGCCTTGTGTCTATCAGCTAATAGAGAATGTTGTGTCTATCAGGGACACATTTGTACAGGTCTCCCTGCTGTCAGCTCTCTGCACGCGGAGTGTGGTATATTGGATCGAGCACTCGGTGCTCGATGGTGTTGGTCTGTGACATGTAGAGTGATTAGCCCGCGAGTAAAAGAGTGACTTGTACCGCATCCTCGTCTCCGTGCATTTGTGACTAACGGTGAGTTAGTTAACCCACGATTAGTACAGCTATAACAGTGTACTATACTAGTAGCATAAAGATACAACATGGTGTCAGAAGACGGAGTTACGGAATAATTTGAGGACGGTATTTTAGAAGTTAGCTACTACGTGCGAACATGGAGCAGTTCAAGCCGCCACCACCGCTGATACTTACCGGGAATATAGCTGAAACCTGGAGAAGATGGGAACAACGTTTCCAGCTGTATATGACCACTTCCGGTGCGTTGGATAAGGAAGAGACGGTTAAAATAGCCATTCTGCTCCACACTGTCGGCGAGGAGGCGCTGGAAGTGTACAACACACTCACCATCATCCCAGATGGAGACGACGTAACGATGGAGGAAGTTCTCCAAGCCTTCACGGACTACTGCAGCCCTCTAAAGAACGTGGTTTTCGAATGCCATCAATTCTGGTCGCACGCGATGTCAGCAGGAATATCGGTGGACAGGTTCATCACAGAGCTACGCCAGAAGAGCAAAGACTGAGTTTGGCAGAAATGAAGATGACATGATTAGGGATAAATTTGTGTTTAGCATACAAACCATTTTTCTAAGGTATGTAAAGCTGGCACTGAGAAAAGCAGCAACTACAAGACAAAGACAATAAATAATTTGGAGAGTGAAGTTGACTCCTTATACATAGGCATGATTGGAAAATACAAAAAGAAAGGAGCTCACCAAGCTAAAGGCACTGTATGGCATGAAACAGCCACAGTCAGAGGCGTAGCAATTGATTTCAAGCTGGACACAGGCGCCGATGCAAATGTACTTCCCATGCACATGTACCGGCAGCTACCTGGTCCCATTCAGCTACGGCCCACAGAGACTGTCCTAATTGCATTTGGTGGAGCCCGCCTACCCACAGATGGTGTTGCATCTCTAGAATGCAGGACGACCAAACATAAAGCTATGCTGGACTTTCACGTGTCAAGCCGATTCTGGGTGGAGATGCATGTGAGGAGCTGCAGCTGGTGAGAAGAGTTGAGGCACTCACAGCAAAATCCCCGCAACCAGGAAAAGCTCCAGCTACCAAAGAAGAGATGCTACAGAGGTATGCAGAGGTCTTCACAGGAATGGGCGAGTTCCCCGGTGTTCATCACATACACATTGACCCCAGCGTCACGCCCCTGATTCATGCATGCCGAAATGTGCCCCTCTCCATCATGGACACACTGAGAGAGACACTCAAAGACTTACAGAACATAAAAGTGATAACCCCTGTCAATGAACCGACAGAATGGGTGAACAGTCTTGCCACAAAGAAAAAGAACGGCGCGCTAAGGGTATGTTTGGATCCTTGCAACCTGAACGAGGCAGTTAAGCGTCAGCACTATTCCATTCCTACACCGGAAGACATACGCAGCAGATTAGCATCCTTCTCATCCTAGATGAGAAGGATGGATACTGGCAGATCAAGCTAGATGAGCCATCGTCTAAGCTATGCACCTTCAATACGCCGTGGGGCCGGTTCCGCTTCCTCAGACTCCCATTCGGGATCAGGTCTGCCACCTAAGTGTTCCAACAGAAGAACTCTGAGACCTTCTGCGACATCCCAGGTGTGTATGTCATAGCAGACGACATGATCATCGCAGCGTCATCGGAGAGGGAACATGATGACATCCTGCAGAAAGTGTTAGAGAGAGCAAATACTGCACATGTTGATACAGTAAAGTATATGGGACACATCATCACGGCAGCAGGACAGAGGGCTGACGACACAAAGATCAAAGCAATTGTCGATATGCCAACCCCAGAATTTTTTTTTATTTAACCTTTATTTAGCCAGGCGAAACAGATTAAGAACAAATTCTTATTTTCAACTGTGGCCTGACAAGAGGCGAAAACCTCTTGAGGGAAAGGAGAGGAAAATAAATAAATAAATAAATAAAAGTTTAAAAAAGTGCCAAGGAGTGGAGAAAGCAACATGCTAACAGCCTGAGAAACAGCTGCATTCTTCTTTCAGCAAGTCCGTGATCTTGGCTTTAAAGGCCGACTTGGAGACGTAGGAGTGAAGTTGCAAGTATTTTTGTAGTTCATTCCAGGTTGTAGCTGCAGCAACATTAAACAAAGACAAACCAAGTGAAAAGAAACTCTTAGGGACATCCAACAAAATACGGTTAGCAGAGCGAGTGTTGTAAGCAGGGCATGAGATGTGCAGCAGACTAGAGAAAGCCTGTTGGATTTTATTAAAACTGTGCTGAAGCTTTTGACGGACTATGTCTGGAGAGCGGCCAATAGAGTAGAGGATTGTGTCATCTGCGTCATCTACAGATGGATGGATGAATCCACTACAGAACTTGCTATATTATTGATATAGATGGAGAAAAGAGTAGGGCCAAGAATTGATCCCTGAGGGACACCTTTGGTGACCGGGAGAGGCTGCCAGAGAAGTTGCTCTGCTCTCACACATTGCACTCTGTCTGTAAGGTAGTTAGAGAACCAAGACAAGGAGGTCCCCGTGACTCCAATACGACTAAGCCTGTCAATGAGAACAGAGTGATGTACTGAGTCAAAGGCTTTGGCTAGATCTATAAAAATTGCAGCATAAAACATCTTTGAGTCCAAGGCAGAAATGATGTCATTAAGGACCTTAAGGGTTGCTGTTACACACCCATAGCCAGTTCTGAAGCCTGATTGAGCACTAGACAGAATATTGTGGGCTTCCAGGTAGTCGGTTAACTGACTACCCACAAGCCTTTCCAACACCTTAGACAGACATGGCAGAATAGAAATGGGCCTATAGCAATTTGGATCAGCCTGATCTCCCCCTTAAAAAGAGGACGCACTACAGCTGATTTCCAGGCAACAGGTATTTCAGCCGTGTTTAAGGACAGGTTGAAAATAGCTGTGATTGGAGCCGCAATAATGGGGGCTGCAGTTTTTAAAAGGAAGGGGTCCAGCTGGTTTTTTAGGGTTCAATCTAAGCAGCTCATCCGAGACCGCCCGCAAGTTGAAACTATGAGCGGGGGTGATGGTATGGACTGGGAGGGAGGGTGGTGAGACTGCAGATGAACAGATAGTAGGATCTAATGGCAGGGAGTTATCAATTACTGAATCTACGATAGAACCTGAGTTTATGAAATGAGTGTTAAAAAGGTCCACCATACACCCCCTTTCTGACACTATGATGTTATCAACATTCAGTGACAAATACAGATGGCAAGATGGTTTGTTTTCCAGGACTTTCACTGTTTTCCAGAAGTGTTTAGGATCAGAGCCACAAAGGAAAAACTGATTTTGAAAATCAGCCTTGGCCTTGCGAACCGCTTGCAAAGACTTATTCCTGATCTGCCTAAAAGCCAGAGTTTCTGTCTGCGATTTAGTGTGGCGTGCTTTACGCCAGGCAGCATTTTTTCGTTGTAAGAGCACAGTAAGCTTATAATCAAACCAGGGGCTATGTCGACCTTTTATCCTAAACCTTTTAACTGGGGCATGTCTATTGACAACATCCTTGAACAACTCATAAAAAAGATTCAAAGCATTATCAACGGTGGGGATCAGGCTGACTCTGGACCAGTTCACGTCTGCCAGGTCATGTAAAAAGGCTTGTGGATCGAAATTTTTAAAAACACGTTTGCAACAAATCTGAGCTGGCTGCTTGATAGAGCAGCCCTTTCGGACACAGGCAATAAAACAGTGGTCACTGATATCTGTACAAAACACCCCAAATTGGTACTTTTGCGTTTGTGAGTATAGGCATTGTGTAATTATAAAAGAAACAACGTCTCTATTTAACAAGGAACTACGATGTGCATGAGTGGTACAGGTTCTTTTATGAGGATAACTTACTTGTGTGGGGAGCTCAAAACTACAGACGGATGAGATGGATAAGATCAAGAATAAAAGTTTTAAAAGGTTTAAAAACAACAGACAAGCCATTTGTTGGCCGGAAGACCATCCAAGTTTTAGCAACTCAACATCAGCCTCCCGACCTGAGCGTCTGACCGGCTGCGAGTAGCAGCAGGTGTAGCAGCAGCAGGTGGTGGAGTAGCAGCAGCAGGTGGAGTAGCAGAAGCAGCAGGTGTAGCAGCAACAGCAGGTGGAGTAGCAGCAGCAGGTGTAGCAGCAACAGCAGGTGGAGTAACAACAGCAGGTGGAGTAGCAGCAGGAGGTGGAGTAGCAACAGGTGGAGTAGCAGGAGGTGGAGTAGCAACAGGTGGAGTAGCAACAGCAGGTGGAGTAGCAACAGCAGGTGGAGTAACAACAGCAGGTGGAGTAGCAGCAGGTGGAGTAGCAGCAGGAGGTGGAGTAGCAACAGCAGGTGGAGTAGCAGCAGATGGAGTAGCAGCAACAGCAGGTGGAGTAGCAGTAGCAGCAGGTGGAGCAGCAGCAGCAGGTGGAGTAGGAACAGCAGGGTGCAGTGCGGGGCTCATGCGGGCACAGGGTCCAGTTGTTAGGCGTTAGCTTGTTAGCCGATCAGTTGCTGGGAGAGCAAACAGAAGACAAACAAAGTCTCCAACGTCTGCTGGGAATGACAAAATTCCTGGCGCAGTACATACCAAATGAAGCCTCACTCACAGCACCCCTCGGACAGCTGCTTAAGAAGGATATAGCGTGGCAGTGGTGCCCACACCACAGCTCAGCACTACAGACACTGAAGACCACCCTCACACAAGCTCCAGTGCTGAGGTACTATGATCACAAGCTGATTCCTCGAAAGACGGACTGGGAGCCTGTCTGCTGCAGGACGGACGCCCAGTGTGCTCTGCCTCACGGGCGCTCACCGACACAGAAAAGAGGTACGCGCAGATAGAGAAAGAGTTGCTGGCCATAGTGTTTGCTGCTAAGAGATTCCACCAGTATGTCTACGGGAGACCAGTAACCGTGCAGTCCGATCATAAGCCTCTGGAGGTAATCGTGCGCAAGCCGCTGAGCAAAGCACCTGCGCGGCTGCAAGGAATGCTTCTACAACTGCAGAGGTATGATCTACACGTAACATACACACCAGGCAAGCACATGTACATTGCCGACGCACTCTCACGCGCCACGGCAAGCAGAGAAGGTGAAAACATTAACGAGAACCCCTGTGATGAAAGAGTTGTGTATGCCTTGGAGGCCACTGATTCCTTGAGCGAGGATACACTCAGCCAACTAAAAAAGGCAACTGCAGCAGATGTTACAAGCTGTGTGTGAGAAACACAAGAATGGCTGGCCCATGAAAAAGAAAAGTCTGGACAGGAAACTACACGACTACTGGTCAGTCAAGGACAATACAAGCATCGAGAATGACATTGTCATGGTCGGAGACAAAATCATCATTCCCCAGAGCTTCAGGAATACGATTTTGGAGAAGCTGCACCTTGCTCACCAAGGAGTGCAGCGCACAAAAGCCAAAGCAAGAAAATCCCTCTACTGGCCCGGCATGGCACGAGACATTGAGGCAATGGTGGAGAAGTGCATGCACTGCCAGCAGCTACAGCCCAAACACCAGGCTGAGCCACTCATACCACATCAGATTCCAGAACTGCCATGGATGAAAGTCGGAGCCGACATCTTCGAGCTACATGGTCAATCATATCTGTTGTTAGTTGATTACCTGACCAAATATCCTGAAGTGCTTAACCTGTCGGATAAAACAGCCTACACAGTGATCCAGAAGATGAAGTCTGTTTTTGCCAGGCACGGGATTCCTAGGGAGATAGTGAGTGATCATGTCCCATTTGCCAGCTATGAGATGAAGTCATTTGCAGTGTCATGGGAATTCAAACTCACACACTCCAGCCCAGGTTTTCCCTCTTCAAATGGAATGGCTGAGAGAGCCATAAAGACTGTAAAACATGCGCTGAAGAAGGCAACGCAGACCGGCACCGACCCACATCTAGTGTTGCTGTCACTGAGGAACACACCGGTGACGGGACTGAATGAGTCTGCTGTTGTCATCCGACAGCGAGATGAACCACGCTCCTACACTGTGCAGACGCCGGCAGGTAGGACGCAAAGGAGGAACCGGCGACATCTGAGGAAGATACACCCGAGTCTGTTCATACACACTGACCATGATGAACAGTTGGACTCGGAGGTACAACCCTCTCAAGTGCCTGTGTCAGTGGACTCACCACCACATGACCTGCCACCACACAACCCTCCTCCTGTGACTACGGGCAGTACACCCACATGCTACACAAGGAGTGGCAGAGCGGTTAGACGCCCTGCCAGATTCAATGACTGATTTCAGGAATGTTTATATACTCATTCACATGTTTGTTGATAATAAAAAAAAGAGAGAATGAGGACTGTTTAACCTGAAATGTTTCAAGAATGTTGAATGTTCTAAATGCTTAAATGTTTCTCCAGAATGCTTAGCAGGAAAGTGATTTGTAATGTTTAATGAAAGCCATTAGTCTATTGAGAACATGCTTTATTAATCATTGAAGTATGCATGTAGAAAAGACAAGTTTAATGTTGATGCCATAGCGTTAATGGTAAGCAGAGTTAACTGTTGAGGTAACTGATACGTATGCCACTTCTCAGTCGGAAAAGAGGGATGTGGTATATTGGATCGAGCACTCGGTGCATCCTCGTCTCCGTGCATTTGTAACTAACGGTGAGTTAGTTAACCCACGATTAGTACAGCTATAACAGTGTACTATACTAGTAGCATAAAGATACAACACGGATCACCGGCCCTGGTGTGAAGCCATTCATCCCTATCGTTAGAGAGCAAGCTCTGGAGGTTCAGTACATTTGTTAGTGGATTAAAAACGTGAGTTTGGGATGTAAAGCCCCCAAACTGAAGCACGTTCAGTCTCTGAGGCGGCAAGTGTTCATACTTCTGGACTCATCTACTTAAACTCTGGAGGTGTCCTTCAGAGTGAAGCACGGTGACTGCTCCTACATAGTGTATGCCAGCTCAGGACAGCTCAAATGTTTGGAGTGTGGAGATGTGGGACACAAACGTTGTGCATGTCTGCTTAAAAAGCAAGCCGGCTCTGCCGACACAACTGCCAGCGCGGCGCCCGCGGCTGTCAGACCTGTGATCGAAACCTGCAGCTAGCGGACCTGTTGCCGGGCCCACGGCCGCGGTGGCTGGTGGAGCAGAGCCAAGCTGAGGAGCAACAGGCTCCTGCTGCTGCAGAGAAGAGCAGCTTTCAGTCTGTTGACCCACAGAAAATGTGGAGGAAGCATCTAACACAAGAGATGTGAGCACAAAAGAAGAACAGGGTATTTCTAATAGCCAGATGTCATGTGGAGACGATGTGGACTCAGTTGGATACTGATACAGTATCTGTTAGCGGAACTACCAATTGAAACACAGATCTCTACTCTTTAGAAGATAAACTAATTTCTAGATGAAACAGTCTGTCAAAGTGACTTAATTAAAACACTTGTAGGTTTGGAACCTTTGGATGAGAGGACGCGTTCCACCTCAAAAAGCACATTGCTAGTCTGAGAAAAGCACAAATGATGATGTATCACGCAGTGTTTTCTTCTCTGTATTATTCTTGGCACTCATAAGTGCAGGGGTAGTGGTTCTGTTTAGGACCACTGCAAATATAACCATCTTGTCCTCTCCTAAAGTGGTGAAAGGTTGGCTGCATATTCATAGAATGTGTTGTAACTCTGTAACTCTGTTCATCTGGTCACATGACATCTGTTGCTTCTGTCCATCCAGGGAGAGGGATCCTGATCCGATGTGAGGTCCTGGGACAGGGATGTCGTATGTATACAGTTTGTAAAGCCCTCTGAGGCAAATTTGTAACAACTAGGTTTGTTATGTTGGACAATGACCTAAAGAATTACCTTCACAAGCAAAGTTATTAGTGGTGATTTTAACTGCATTTTAGACTTTACTGTAGACAGGACCAGTGACGAACCCCATCCTCAATCATCTCAGAGCCTGCACAGTGTCATCACACACCTGGACCTGTTAGACGCATGGAGAATCATACAGCCACAATCCAGACAGTATACATGGGTGACAGTCAGCAATAACAGGGTGAGTACAGCCAGATCTGCAAGATCTGCATCTCACACAGTCTCAGCTCTTGATTACTCAACAGTAATATCAGTCTAGTTGGCTTCATTGACCACCACATCACTATTGATCTGATCAATTAGCTCGGTGGAAGGGTCAAGTCCTACTGGGTCTTTAACAACAAGCTCCTACAAGACAATGTTTTCTGAGCTTTGAGTACTTTTGGCAGATGTGGAAAATCAGAAAAGCTGATTTTAGTTCTCCGAAGCTGTGATAGGAGGTTGGAAAAGCACACGTTTGTGTTTTTTGTTAGCAGTACACCTCCCATTCCACTGCTAAAATCAAGGAGGCGTTCCAGGAGCTGGAGGCCAACATCAGGAAGATTGAGGAGGGGCTACAAAGGGGCCCAGATCCTGCTATGGGTCAATTGCTACAGGAGAAGGGGTTGACCACTCAAAGCGCTTTAACGCTACTTGTCATCATTCACCCATTCACACATCCATTCTGCTCAGTATGCCTGGTGGACTCGACTGGGGGTAAGAAGGACTGAAAGTCCTGGCAGTTTTGTGGGGCACAGAGGGCTTTGAAGCAAAAAAGGGAGGGAGTGAAGGAGAAAGTGTGCTCTCGATTGTCTAAATGGAAATCCAGAGATGTCCTTTTCATGGTCTGTCAGGCACTGGGTTCGGGCAGCAGCTCTGTACCCGCCTGTACAAACTGATTGACATACAGTCCAAAATGGCCTCCTTTAAACTAAGGACAGCTCAAAGACTGCTTTATGACTGACAATGAACAACTGTTCCTTCTGCAACCAGAGAACTTGGACCTTACTGGACTAACATCTTTTGTTCCAAACTACAGGCACGGCAGATCTTCACACGCACCACAATTAAAGTTCCTGAAATGTGTTTATTTGAGAAACCTTTGACAAACTGCAATCTGCCAGCCTGCAATCACGTGGAAGAAGTAAGAAGTTAGTGTTGACCTGTCAATAACCCAGAGACATTGCCGTAAGCCCAACTCTGTGTTACCAGTGGTATGAAGGCGTTGAATGCTGTTTGTGAAATGTGAGCTAAGTTTAAATGTCTCTGTGGTTGGATGAGTTGTTTTATATATTTATTTCTAGGCTGAACTGATGATGTGACCGTGATCTAGATAAAAGGACTTTGAAAACCAAACCCTTCTTTCTCCCTCTCCCATATCTCACCCTTTAATCTCTCTCTCCTCTCTCTTCCCTCACCCTTTTCTCTCCATTCTGACAGTACTCTCTCTCTCCCTCCCCGTCTCTCTCTCTTTTCCTCCCCTCTGTCTCTCCCTCTCTGCCTCTCTCTCTTTCCCTCCCCTCTCCTCTCCCTCCCTGTCTCTCTCTCTTTCCCTCCCCTCTTTCTCTCCCTCCCTGTCTCTCTCTCTTTCCCTCCCCTCTCCTCTTTGTCTCTCTCTCTTTCCCTCTCTCTTGGACAATTAACTGGCTCAGAATTATGAGGCTATGGTCTGTCATATGACAATAAATGTACAGTTCAACCTCTTCAGTGTCTACATTACCATTGTGATCCATTATATATATATATTATATTATATGTATTGTTGACCACTGTCACTAGACGTGTCTACATCATTTTCCTACCCATTGATTATTGATTCACTGGGGGCTCTAACCTGCAAGTTGCTCTTTAAATATGTACTAGAGTACAATCTGCAGAGTCTCCGGTAGGCAGCGCTGGTTGCGCGCATATTATGCGCGCGACCCAGCCCCGTCGTGAGCGCGCGCAACAGCAGCAGTTGTCGAGCGCAGAGCGCGCGGATCGGAGCGGGCAGCAGGCGGTCAGTCTCGGCTCTGCTGGTGTGGATGGTGGTCTACGGTGGTCTACGGTGGTCTACGGTGGTCTACTGACGCGGACGGGCTTTTTCACCGGGATATTCTGCAGCATGGCCGGCTGAGTCCCGCGGGTCGAGCCGCAGTCCCAGCTCCGAGACGGGAGCAAAGTTGGAGGTGTGCGGGCAAACGTGCCATGTGAATGCGGGGAACCGGGTTTCTTTTTCACATCGGCAAGACCGCTTGAGAAGAGGTAGGTGAGCCGGCTCCACGCCGTGTAACAGCCGCTGTGACAGCCTAACGTCACTACCGTGTGCGGTGCGCTGCAGCGGCGGGGCCCCATGCAGCTCGAGCAGAGTGCTGGCACAAAGCGTGGAGGGAACTCAGATGAGGCTGCTGAAGATGAGCAGCAGTCCGCCTCCAGCTTCAGCTGCATGGGACAACTGGCATTCCGGTCCCCGCTCAGCCATCCGCTCATCGCTGTAGTCTACAGTTGTCGCTTTCTCCTGGCTGTTGAAATAGAATGTTGCATCGGGAGTAATGGAGACGCGTGGCTTCGTTCTATTCTATGGTGCAGGTGCATCTCTGCGTTATCGATCAAGCATCAAGCACAGGAACCTCAGTATCTGCTCTTGATGAAGCAGGCCTACTCCCCTAATATGCTCCAAGACAGCAGCCTGCAGAATGGCACATTTACTGTGGGAATGATCTGGGAGAGAATCAAGGAAATCACAATTAGTGTGGATGGGTTAAGCGGAATGAGATTGCAGTGCAGACATGGTAGAGTTTGGAGATGCATGTGTGTGTGTGTGTGTGTGTGTGTGCGCGCGTGTGCGTGTGTTGCTGCTCTAAATTGGCCTATGGGCATTCCGTTAAAACAAGTGTGCATGTAGTCTACATAGGAAGCGTATGTGCCCGTCTAAAAAGGGAGACTGCGTCATAAAGGTTACAAGCAGTCAGTGAGGGGCTTCTTGCAGGCAGCCAAACAACTGTACAACTGTCTATTCACTTGCTTTACAGACCCTCCTCCTCATCACACCTTTCCCAATACCTCCTTCTCTTCCTCCTCCTCATCACACCTTTCCCAATACCTCCTTCTCTTCCTCCTCCTCATCACACCTTTCCCAATACCTCCTTCTCTTCCTCCTCCTCATCACACCTTTCCCAATACCTCCTTCTCTTCCTCCTCCTCATCACACCTTTCCCAATACCTCCTTCTCTTCCTCCTCCTCATCACACCTTTCCCAATACCTCCACCTATTTCCCTTCCTCCTCACCTCTTTTTTCAACACCTCCTTCTCTTTCTCTCTTTCTTGTTTTGCACAGACTGGAACGCGGCCTTGCCTACTGCAGACTGCCATGTATGTTGTGTATTCTTGTAGCCTATAGAGTTGGCCCTTATCGTTGTTAATTGTATCGTACGTGTACAATAGAAAATAATCTCTAACCTCCAGTTGAAAGAAATCCAGTCATTTGTCTTGTGTTTTTGTGACCAAAAAACTCAATCACAGTATTTTCTATCGTTTTGACAGTATATCACAGTATTTATTACTCAGGTTTATTTTGGCTGATTCTACAGTTAGCGGAACATATTTGATCAAAAAACATTTTAATGTCATCATGTGTACAGAACGCTTGAAAAGAAAATAGTTAAGATAGTTTTGTAGTAAAGTAGGCGATTGTACATTTGTGTTGGTTTATTGTTGGAAAAGCATTTTTCGCCCTCGCAAGTCACAACATTACTCCAGAGTTTGGATCATTGATCTCTGTCCGTATGCTTCATAGGTGGAATGTTATTGCGTTCCTCATGTTGCTTCTCAGCTGCTTTTCCAGTCGTTTAAAGTGTGTCGAGCAAATGCCCCTTCAAGTCGTGTCTGACCCTTTGCTATTCACTGACGGCCTCAAATTTGACGACAGTAATCTCGCTTGCTGATGCTGCTCTTTTCATTAACTTTATGTAATGTCTTGTGGACTGTTTGAGTTTTGAAACATGTTGTAACAACGTTGTTACTGACATTTTCATTTCTGATAACTTGATTTGTGTTTCTTTGCGAGCAGGTGGTCTAGACTACTCCTCCAGACTCTTCTAACAGGGTTCCAGGGGATCCTTGAATTGCCTTGAATGCGATTCTCACAAATATGTCCTCACCGGATTCTCTAGTTGTTAATCTAAAGATGCTTACTGTATACGCTGTCTCTCTTTGTTCATATTGTGGTTATTGATGTAAGTCCTCTGCAGATGCGTTTGAAGCTTGCCCTACAAGCATCAGTTAACTGTGGGTGTCCACGTTTTCCAGAGCAGATGCATTGGAACGCATTTAAATTGTAGCTTATCCCATTTTGCGATATTGGTACCACTATAAAAACAACATTTTCCAGGGTTTTAATATTGTACTTATGTAATTTCAAGTCGAGTTGGATCAAGCACTTGTAATTGTAATGTGAAATAAACCCAGCTGAAGTTCAACTGAAACTTTACAATGACAAATCACTGAAAATCCAGCTTTAGAACATAACCGTGTTCAAAACTATTTCATGTTGCTCCCTCTATAAGGATGGTATATGTAAAAACAAAACAATCAAATATCATGTTTATTGAATCTGTCTGCTAATCAGCGTTTAAACAAGCTACTAGTTAGTGGTACAACAGATCATAATACTCTCTGTATGACGGCACAGAGTCAAGTCAAGATTTTTTTGTTTTTTCTTTTTGTGGATACTAAATGCAGATCATTAATGATCCATATTGGCAGATACAGATCTGGTCATCTGTTTGTTCATAGCAGCTGGACCACATGGCTACAGGCTTTATTGCAAATGTTCCACAAATCACTCAGACACAAGGAATACAACACATCAACATTTATTCTAACACAAAACAATAACTCACAGAGTGTAACAAGAAACCCACAATAATACCCAGGCGTTAACAGTCCGTGCTAGGGTACCCTATGCTGGCACGCTTGTTGGAGCTCATGTAAATTCTCCTGCGGGGTCAGTACTCGCGGTCCCCACAGAGAGCGATGGATACAGTCCCAAAAGAACCCGGGTGTCCAGCCGGAAGCGCGATAACAGGAAACTCTGTCCTGCCTCCCTGTGTCTCGCCGGCTGCGTAGTCCTCCACGAATTCCTGGCGGGTTAGCCGCTAGCTGGTCCGCCGCACTCCGACCGTGCTTCCAACATGGCTCACTGTCCTCCGTGTAGTTGCTCCTCCACGGCAATCACAACCCCCCCGCTCGAGCTAACCATAACGCACCTCTTTTCCCACTCTGAACTGCAGCTCCACCTCTCTATTTATCTTCACTCGCCTTCCCCCTTCTTCTGATTGGCTCCCCACCCTGTGGACACCTGAACCAGACCAAAAAGTTGGGACACAACAGAACTGATAACAGAAAGGACCACAACACACATGTAACCAAATTAGCAGGGCGCTACATTATAATTTACATTTGGCCAATAGTCATTTTCACATAATGTAACCAAATATAACTGTAACAAGCTCCTGGCAGTCACATGCAGGTTTCTCCCCCCAGCACCAAAGGATGAGCACACTCAGTGTATATTTCGGAATATCCTTTGTGCCTCTCCTCTCTGGTGCCTCCATCCCTATCCACCTCATATAGGGCAGAGACACTCATCACTTGATCCCCTGCAGCTGAGGCCAATTAGGCCTATTCCCGGCACCTGTTCCTTGAACCACTCCCCCACACCACTCCGCAGCTGAGCCTAACCACGCAGCCACCACAGAAACCTTCATTTGTGAGCCGTTAGCGGTGTTGATAACGTTAATAGTTCTCCTCCTGTCAGTTTCAACATGGATTGGTTGTTTACAATGTCACATGACCATAGAACGGCGACTAGAAAAGCCTAAACGATGTCCTGATCACATATTTTACTGAATATTGGTGGAACTTTCATGAGTAAAACTTTATTTCACACTGTGATGGTCAACGTTAAACTCTGAAATTAATCTGCGGTTCACATGCATGATGAACCGTGAAGGGGGTCCCTACAGACCACAGATCGACAACAATCCGTTACACCACCACCAGGTCTTAAACCAGCTTAAACTTAGGTTTTAACCTAGAGGTCAGTTATTTACATTTCAAGGAGAGATGCTGAGCACAGGCATACAAAACACAAGTCCATATATGGAGATGGTCAGAATATAGGCATGGAAGACATTGATCTCTAAATAGAAAAGAGTTGACCCCACTGGTCAACCAGCTACACCTGTTCGACTAGAATGTGTCCAGTCACACAGAGTTCATTTGTGAATATCAGTATGTGTAATTCTACAACAAAGCTGGAAATCTATACTAATACATTGTGTCGAGACCTCTCATAAACTGCTACAATATTACATACAATGTTATCAATCTTAATCTTGTATACAGGAGATATAAATTATCTCCACACAAGTTAAAAGTAATAAATGAGCACATGTTCACAGAACACTTCCAACATGCTAACGCACAATTGATGAGTTGGCAGGCCTGACCATTGGGATCTCCATTTAACATAATTTCACAGGCGCTCACCTGCATATGAGATCACACAGTTGGATCTGTCAAGGCTGACAAGGCTAGCTTTGAACAATATGACAGTACCAACTTTGATGTCTGCTGTCAATTTGTCTTCGGCTACATCCACACTAATATGTTTTCATTTAAAACCGTTTTTTAAAAGAAAAACGAAAATATTAGTATTAGAGCAGTCTTCAATAATAAAATGTAGTGCTTGATACTTAAGATCTTCCTCTAAAATCTTACTCTTCAAGTTGATTTTTCAAGTTTGATTTTTCAAACTTCGTTACAAAGCTGCATGTCTTGCTCTACCTCTCTCTGACACAAATATCAAATTTACTTTCAAATGAACACTTACAAATCAAAGTTTATTAGATTATGGGTCAATACATTTGGTCAGCACGTCTCTCACTCGTTTCCTCTGTTTCCTTGTTGTCTGCTGTCAAACCCATAGCTCTGCTGGTGGCTGAAGTCGTACGAGAGAGCATTCATGTTTTTGTTCCTTTATAGTTTCTTTGTTATCTTCACAATAGTTAGACAAAACAAAATACGCATTAAAAAGAAAAGGAAAATCCCCCATTGTCCTCCTCAAAGTAGTAGAACTATATAATACTGAATTCAATTCAATTCAGCTTATTTTGTATAGCCCAATATTACAAATTTGCCTCAGAGGGCTTTACAATCTGTACACATACGACATCCCTGACCTTTGACCTCAGATCGGATCAGGAAAAACTCCCCAAAAATAACCTTTGACAGGGAAAAAAGGGAAGAAACCTTCAGAAGAGCAACAGAGGAGGATCCCTCTCCCCGGATGGACAGATGAATAGATGTCATGTGTACAGAATGAACAGAGTTACAGAGTTACATAAACACATTACATGAATATGACAATGTATGAATGGAACTCCAATCCATGACACAGAAGGAGGTAGAGAGGAGGGGGGGCGGTGCGATCAGCAAGGACCAGGCAGGAGGCCGGCTCACCAGGCATCAGACACCTCCAGGTCCAATGGACCCTATGAGACGTGAAGTCACAACGACTCCGGGGAGGAAGCAGAGTTAATAAGGTGCAATGGAGAGATGTAAATTCATCCATAAGGAGAGAGAGAAGAGGAGAGAGGTGCTCAGTGTATCCTAAAACATCCCCCAGCAGCCTATAAGCCTATAGCAGCATATCAAGGGGCTGGACCAGGGCAAACCTGATTCAGCCCTAACTATAAGCACTATTAAAGAGGAAAGTCTTAAGTCTACTCTTGAATGAGGTGACTGTGTCTGCCTCCCGGACTGAAAGTGGAAGCTGATTCCATAAAAGAGGAGCTTGATAACTGAAGGCTCTTGCGCCCATCCTACTTTTTAGGACTCTAGGAACCACGAGTAGCCCCGCATTTAGTGAGCGCAGCTCTCTAGTGGGGCAATATGGTACTACAAGCTCCTTAAGATATGATGGTGCATCACCAATCAAGGCTTTGTAGGTGAGGAGAAGAATTTTAAATGTGATTCTTGATTTTACAGGGAGCCAGTGCAGAGCAGCTAATACAGGAGTAATCTGATCTCTTTTCTTAGTTTTTGTGAGTACACGAGCTGCAGCATTCTGGATCAACTGGAGGGATGTAAGAGACTTATTAGAGCAGCCTGATAATAAGGAGTTGCAGTAATCTAGTCTGGAAGTAACAAACGCGTGAACCAGCTTTTCTGCATCTTTTTGAGACAAGATGTGCCTGATTTTTGAAATGTTACGTAGATGAAAAAATGCAATCCTTGAGATTTGCTTAACGTGGGAGTTAAAGGACAAGTCTCGGTCAAAGATAACTAGAGATTCTTTACAGTGGTGTTGGATGCCAGGGCAATGCCATCTACAGAAACCACATCACCAGATAATTGATCTCTGAGGTGTTCAGGGCCAGTAAAATAACTTCAGTATTGTCTGAGTTTAACATCAGGAAGTTGCAGGTCATCCATGTTTTTATGTCTTTAAGACATTCTTGAATTTTAGCGAGCTGGTTGGTCTCCTCTGGTTTGATCGATAGATATAATTGAGTATCATCTGCATAACAATTAGAGTTTATGGAGTGTTTCCTGATAATGTTGCCCAAAAGAAGCATATGTAAGGTAAATAAAATTGGTCCAAGCACAGAACCTTGTGGAACTCCGTGATTAACGTGGGTGGTCATTGAGGATTCATTGCTTACAAATACAAATTGAGATCGATCTGATAAATAGGATTTAAACCAACTTAGTGTGGTACCTGAAATGCCAATCGACTGATCTAGTCTCTGTAATAGGATGTCATGATCAATGGTGTCGAACGCAGCACTAAGGTCTAATAATACCAGTACGGAGATGAGTCCTTTATCTGATGCAATTAGGAGGTCATTTGTAATTTTCACCAGTGCTGTCTCTGTGCTGTGGTGTTTTCTAAATCCTGACTGAAACTCCTCAAATAAACTATTCTGATGTAGAAAGTCACACAACTGATTAGCGACTACTTTCTCAAGGATCTTAGAGAGGAAGGGAAGGTTAGAGATGGGTCTGTAGTTAGCCAACACCTCTGGATTAAGAGTGGGCTTTTTCAGGAGAGGTTTAATTACAGCTACTTTGAAGGAATGTGGTACATGGCCTGTTAGCAAAGACACATTAACAATATCCAGCAGAGAGTTGCCAATTAAAGGCAACCCGTCTTTAAGCAGGCTCGTTGGGATGGGGTCTAAGAGACAGGTAGACAGTTTAGAAGTAGAAACCGTTGAGGACAATTGGTCTAGGTTAATGGGAGAAAAGCTATCCAAATATACACCAGGGCATACAGCCGTTTCCAAGGCCACTCCTCTTGATGACAGATCGGCAGTGGTTGAGGGCAAGAGATCATCAATCTTGCCTCTAATAGTTAAAATCTTTTCATTGAAGAAGTTCATGAAGTCATTACTACTGAGGTCTATAGGAATACACGGCTCCACAGAGCTGTGACTCTCTGTCAGCCTGGCTACAGTGCTAAAGAGAACCCTGGGGTTGTTCTTATTGTTCTCTATTACTGAGGAGTAATAGGCTGCTCTGGCATTACGGAGAGCCTTTTTATATGTTTTAAGACTATCTCGCCAAACTAAGCGTGATTCTTCCAGATTGGTGGAACGCCATATACTTTCGAGCTTTCGTGAAGTTTGCTTTAGGTCGCGGGTCTGAGGGTTATACCAGGAAGCAAACCTCCTTTACCTCACTGTCTTTTTCTTCAGTGGGGCTATCGAGTCTAGTGTCATTCTCAGTGAGCCTGTAGCACTATCGACAATATGATCAATCTGGGACAGACTAAAGTTAGCACAGGAGTCCTCCGTCACATTGAGACGTGGTATTGAATCAAATGCAGAAGGAATCTCTTCTTTAAATTTAGCTACAGCACTGTCAGTTAGACATCTGGTGTAGAAACTTTTGACTAACGGTGTATACTCCGGGAGTATAAACTCAAAAGTTATGAGGTAATGGTCTGACAGAAGAGGGTTCTGTGGGAAGACCTCCAAATGCTCAATGTCAATGCCATATGCAAGAACAAGGTGGAGGGTGTGGCCAAAGCAGTGAGTGGGTTTCTGTACTCTGACAGAAGCCAATCGAGTCCAACAATGAGATAAATGCAGTACTAAGGCAATCATTATCAATATCCACATGAATATTAAAATCTCCTACAATAATAACCTTATCAGTTTTAAGGACTAAACTTGAATTTAAGTGCACAACAGATGCTAGTTAAGACAACATGGTCAGTAATGCCTGTAATCGGTTATGTTGAATTAAGCTTGTAGTCAATCAACAATCAAAGCTGTTTTGGTTTGTCTTCTTCCGGTAAAGGTCCTGTGATAGGGGCATGACGAATGGGAAGGACATGTTGTGACTGCTAAGAACCAGTCAAGTAGCCAACGTTGATGTCTACGTAATTGTTTTAAAACTTATGCGTTTAGCCAGTCCACACTAGGAGGTAACCCCACAGTATTCAAACGTATTTTAAACTCATCTGTTTTCTGTGCTCTAAAACTCCGGCCTAGTGTGAAAGCTCAGTGTAAACGTAGCAAAATATATGCGTCTTAAAATGGAAACGTAATGGTGTGGTTGTAGCCTGAGAGATGTTGCAGTATGTAATAGCGGTGTGGCGTCCCCCCTCCTGCAGTTGATTGGAGCCTGACTGCATCACTGCAGATAACATGTGCATGACATTTTGCAGAAGAGCTGCAGCACTGACCTCCCTGCCGAGCACACTAACCTCCACATGGGAGAGGGGGAGGGGGAGATGGAGGCCCTTCCTCCATTCGTTTTGTTCTCCTTCTCACTGAGTGCCTTGCTCCACAGGCTGCTTGCTTGAAAATGGCATCGCTGCAACCCATCCTCCTCCTCCTCCTCCTCTTGAACACTCCCCCTTGCTTTTCCTTCATCTCTGGGTTCCCGGGGGCTTTGTGAATGTCTGTTCGTGCCAAAATGCCAGCACTCTGCACCCCCCCTTCTCCTTCCCTGTCTTTCTGTGTGTAAGAGAGACAGAAGCAGAGACCCCCCCTCCCCCCTCCCCCCTCTTCATCCAGGCTGGGGGGTTGGGTTAGTATGCCGATGTTTCGTCTCCACTATTTGCAATTGGCTGTGTGTGTGTGAACGGACCCGCTATTGTTGTCAGCGACTCCTAGAATGCTGTTGAATGACGGTTGTGTCGGCCCAGAAGTATTGTCTGTTTCTGTCCTTCTGTGTGTGCGCTCCTTCTCTTGCTGTGGACGGTGTGACAGCCACAGTGGTTTGAACCTGGAAAACTAAGACAATTTGAAATGATATCATTAAATCATGAATACTTTACTTTTGATTCATCAACATGAGATCATTGTCTGGAGCAGTGCTGCCAGTGGACTCTGGTGACCTTCCCCCTGCACAGTACAGTTTGCCAGCTCGTCAGATTCAGAGAGAAATCCACTTATTGTCACGAAATGGGAAGAGGGCACTGTTCTTCACAGAGTTGTGGAATGGAGACTTGACACTTGAACTTAAGTTGGATTTTAGTCACAGAATTTAGGACTCAAGGTCAAATCGAGGGGTGCTAATTTTAGCAAATTTTTTATTCTGACTGATAGCCATCCCTCTTCCACCGAGCATTGACCGTTAACTGAGAGGATCCGTGCCTTTCATAGCGGGGTGCTGTGGATGAAGTGCCGAACAAGCCACCCAGTTGCAACAATAACTGAGTCACCAGTTCACCTGTTGTTGCAGCCACTTTCTCAGTAAGTCTCACACATCTGTGACTGTGGCTCAGTGGTGGGAGCGGGTCGTCCTTCAATATATATATATATATGTATATATATATATCCATCCATCCATCCATTTTCAATACCGCTTATCCTCATTAGGGTCGCGGGGGCGCTGGAGCCTATCCCAGCTGACATAGGGCGAAGGCAGGGGACACCCTGGACAGGCCGCCAGTCCATCGAGGGCAATATATATATATATGTATATGTATATATACTTTATTCAGCACCAGTTTAGTGAGTTGGTTGGTGTCTCCGGCTCCAATGCTGCTCCCCCAACAGACTACGGAGAAGTCCAGAGCACTGGTCCAACCGACTGGTAGAACATCTCCAACATCTCAGAGCTCTGGTCCAACAGACTGGTAGAACATCTCCAACATCTCAGAGCACTGGTCCAACCGACTGGTAGAACATCTCCAACATCTCAGAGCTCTGGTCCAACCGACTGGTAGAACATCTCCAACATCTCAGAGCACTGGTCCAACAGACTGGTAGAACATCTCCAACATCTCAGAGCACTGGTCCAACAGACTGGTAGAACATCTCCAACATCTCAGAGCACTGGTCCAACAGACTGGTAGAACATCTCCAACATCTCAGAGCTCTGGTCCAACAGACTGGTAGAACATCTCCAACATCTTGTTGCACACATGGAAGGACCCAAGTTTCCTCAAGAAAAAGAGTTGACTCACCCCCTTGTTGTACACAGCGTTGATGTTGGCCTTCCAGTAGTACTACTAGCACATACTAGCTAAGGTTAGCGCTTTTTCCAGCAGACCTCTGCCAAACCATCAGAAGGTCAGTTCAAAATGACCTTTACCCAGTCTGGTTCTAAGTGAGAAAACAACGTCAGTCAAACAGAGTTCCTCGTGAACTGATGAAAGCCAGAGGCTGAATTTGGGACCATTTTACAGAATTGCCCATTCAAACAGTTTTTTCTGTCCTTGTTTTTTGTCTTTCTGAGCGACCAGCAGTCCAAGTGGTCTGCACACTCGGCCGGTCCTCTCTCTCTCCTACACTGGGGACCACCTGACCATGAGCTAAACCTGGAAATGAAGCTCTGAATCCACCAGCTCCAAATTAATTACTGTATCAGCCTTCAAAAGGAGCCCTTTTCTCTGGCAGCTGTCTAATCAGCCAGCAGAATAATTCAGAGTACGCTCTTTGTCATGTTAAATCATGTCCACCGCTATTCATTTACTGTGTCAGATCAGCTGACACGGTGCCAGGAGCCCCTTCTTACGTCCACATGCTCAGAAAGAGAGATGAAGTTCTTGCCAGTGTGTGCAGAAAATAGAAATTAAACATTCCTTTCCCCCAAGTCAGTGACTGCTGACACATCATTACTGCTGAATAATTGTACTTCTGTTAACATTGGAGAGTCATTATTGAAGCAGGCATGTGTATTTGGAGACTGTAGGGGAACCTGTCACATTCTCTGACGTGGAGGGAAGGACCAACAGCAGAACTCCACCTGTCTGCTCACTTATTATACGTATGCATACAAATAGAGGGCAGTTAAGGGGTCCTGGAACTGGCCAAGTTTTCAATGAGCAGACACGGTGTGAAGAGAAGTAGGGTCATACTGTCATGTGCTTTTTTTGCCCTGTGGTCAACGTGGTCAATTTAGACTGTTGGTGGACTTCTGAACAGAGGTCCATGCTGTCCGTCACACATATAGGCATCACGGTTAGAGCTACGCAGACGCAAAACGCATCAGTATTGTTTTAGTACCTCCAGAAACGTATCTGCCATGTACTGGAAGTTGTGATTGACTGTTTGGTCAGATTTGTCTTTTGCTTAGTTTTAAATCACACTTTTTGGAGCAGGAACTATGTTCTGTTGTAAATTGGCATTTCTCTTATTTGGACCAACTGTATTGCTCACACTAGTGTGGAGTTCAACATTAGTCACTTGTGTGTGGATGTGTGTAATGGGGGCAAATACTCACTTCAATATATCTCTGTTTGTGCTGACAAGCACACACCACACAATGACAAACAGGCATTAGTAAGCAGTAAGTAAGACGGATGGCACACATACACACACATGCAAGCTCACATCCATCATTGTACTTGCAGTAATGCAGTGGTTCTCTAGTGGGGCGCAGTGGCAGGGCGAAATACAGAAAGACCTTTATTATGAACTTCACATATTACCAAAGTACACGGACATAAAACTAAGTCATTAATAAATACATGGCGAAATGCTTGTACTTTCGCGTAAATATTGACGTTACGCTTGCATCGGCTTTTCTGCTGTCCTTCAAAACAAAAGCTCAACATTGAGCATGAACTGAGAATGGCTTTATCAAGCCTGCAACCCCATTTTAAAAAGATTTGTAGTGGAAAGGTAATACTGATACAATATGATGGCTCACACATACCTGCACTCATTTAGTTTTGCACAGGTTGCATGTTACGTCATTTTGAAATGATATGCAGTGTAAAACTCAGTAAAACCAACTCAGTATTGCCAAATATTTGAACTTGTTTAGTTTTTCACAGGTTGCACTTTATTGTTATTGTCTCGAAAAGTTTGAATAAAACAGATTTTTGTTGGGGCAGTGGGGCGTGAACATTGTTCTTCCTTCAAAGTGGGACGTGCCAGAAAAGGTTTGAGAACCAGTGCAGTGATGAAGTCAAAAGGCTTTAGCTTGACGTCCGATGGCCTTTATTGTTCACTGGTCCGTTAGTGTTTTCCTCCTCACTGTTTTTTTCAGAATAAGCGAACATCCTTTGAATCTTTCTTTCCTCTCACTCCTTCCTCTCTCAGCCAGTCTGTATTTTGACTTTTGTTTGATCTGACTTTGCTCTGGTTATTGTTCTGCAGTGATTTGACTTTTTTCTCTTTTTGATTGTATTTCGATTTATATACCTTGTTCTACCTCGCTCCTTCGTTTATGTGATATTGACTCTTTTCTAGCTGCTCCTTGTTCTTGGTTTGAAATGTATGTGTATGAAAGAACTGTCCTGTCATGAGTTATGGTCATGTTATGAATATTCTAGATATGAAGTTGAATCAACAGCTGTTCAGTCTACTAACAAACATTACTGAACCAAAGAAGTTGATGGAAGGCTGCTGCCATTTACACCACTTATGAATGTGTGTGTGGGGGTGTATGAGCACATGTAAGGTGTACTAAAATGACTGCCAGGGAGAGAGACACACACACACACACACACACACACACACACCAAGCTACTGGGTCATTTATATTCAAATTGGAGTGTTTGACCCCTGAAGATCCCCCTGAACAGCCCTGTCTCTGTGTCTCTGTCTCTCTGTGTCTCTGTCTCTGTTTGAATGGATTCATCAGGCTGGAAGCTGTTTGTTCACATCCCACTGCCCTCATTAACATTTCGCTGCCCCTCTCCCACTCCCTCTCACTCCTTTTTAGCGCATTTACACACACACACACACACACACACATGCAACCTGATGGTAACCATGGGCTCTGAGTGTCTGACAGGCAGTTGAACAACACTGCAGGGAGAGTTCCTGTCCCCCTCCTTCTCCTGCTCTCTGTCTTACACTTGTCTGCCACTAATCTTCACTGGAGCTGCTGGAATTGTCTGCACACTGCACTGTTGTCTATGATTAGCTAGTTATCTATGACCATAACAAAACCATCTGCGAGACTAATACTATGTTGTCCAGCACTCAGCTAGAGCAATACACATAGATAGGACAACATCAGAGACGCAAAGAAATCAAACTACCTTGCTAACACGTAGATCAGAAGAAATGATATCAAAGAGCAGTAATGTAATAATGTACTGTACGGGCACGTCGGGGGTACTGGCAGGATGTCGGCTTACACGGACAAGAACGTCTGCAACCATCGGACAACGTCCACAATGTTTTGTGACGCTGTAAATTATGCTTGGCAAACACATTCCTGTATCCACTGTGTGGCACTAGACAACATGCATTATGTTGCTGTGTATCAACCGTAGACAACATCAAGTAAATGTCATGTAAATCGGATGCTGTTTGTCACACAACACTGACAGTAGGTGATGCAATGACAACTTACTTTGCCTACTTTACCTTTATCAAGCATGGCCAGTTAAGGGGGCTATTGAGGCAATTTATGCCGACAAAGGCCAAAAGCCTTTTTTCATTGCAAATGATATGTTGCTACGGCAACAGCGTTCAACGAGAACTTACAATACTCATGTTTAAGTATCATTAATGTGTTTAGGCTTCACTTACATAATTTGAGACTGATCTGGTCAACTGGCTAGGAGTAATCGATCATAGTATAAAACATATAATTGTCTTTTGCCGGTCGTTGGTGCTATGACAATGTGAACATTTCTTCATGGAAATGTGTTCAGGCCTGGACCAGCATCATGCATGATACATTTGGGGGGATTGGATGTTGTACCTTAGAGTTACAACAACTTACCACCCTTCTGCACTAATCCCAAATTCATTGTTTTTTAAAATATTTTACATACTTAAATTAAATGTTAATGTTGCTACTCTGTTGTCTTTAAGTCTTTTATATTTAGCTTATATAAGTTAATTGGTCAAGACTTTTACCTATGAGATGTATGTGGACACAATAAGATCTGTAAAGACCATCAGACAGAGAGCGTTTTAACACATGTTTACATTTGTTTTCAACGAAAGGGAATGCATCAACATTTAACTTGTGCACTAAGGACTTTACAAGCTGTAAACATACAATATCCTCTTTCCCAGGACACTCACCTCGGTACAGGAAAGAATCCCTCAAAAAAAAGGAAGAAACCGTCAGGAGAGCAACAGAGAAGGGATCCATCTATCAGGAAGAACAACAGACTTACAGGACATTTAATGCATATAACAGAAAGTATTCATTTAATGAGAGTAGTAAGTAGAATAATGATGGAAAAATGTGTACTACCAATAATAACAGCGCCAGTGAATAAAGTAGAATAGTATTGGTAAAAAAAGCAGCAATTGTAACAGTAATGTGACCAATAATAATAAAGATTGTATCAGTGGGTGTCAGCAGGGCCATGGCAGGAGGCAAGACCAGGGTCCAGATACAACCCATGGAACCATGTGAAGCTCAAAGCTCAAAGACTCCGGAGAAAGAGCAGAGTTAGTAATGTGCTTTAATGGGACATGGATGTATACAGATAGCGATAGAGAAGAGGAGAGAGGAGCTCAGTGTATCCTAAGATGTCCCCCAGCAGTCAAGGCCTATAGCAGCATATCTGGGGGCTGGACCAGGGCAAACCTGAGCCTATAAGTGCAATTCAGTTTATTTTGTATAGCCCACAATCACAAATTACATATTTCCCTCAGAGGGTTTTACAATCTGTACACATATGACATCCTCCTTCATATCGGTTCTGAAAAAACTCAAACCCCCAAAAAACCTAGGCAAGAAACCTTCGGGAGAGCAACAGAGGAAGATCCCTCTATCAGGATGGAAAGAAGTACAATAGATGTCATGTCTACAGAATGAACAACATAACAGTTACAGTATAAAGAGTATAAAGTCTACTCTTAAATACAGGAGTAATATGATCTTTTTTCTTAGTACACAAGCTGCATCATTCTGGAGAGATTTAGGAGACTTATTAAAACAGTCTGATAATAAAAATGTTTAATGTTACGTAGGTGAAGAAATGCAGTCCTTGAGATTTGCTTAACGTGGGAGTTAAAGGACAAGTCTCGGTCAAAGATAACCAGAGATTCTTCACAGTGGTGTTGGATGCCAGGGCAATGCCATCTACAGAAACCACATCACCAGATCATTGATCTCTGAGGTGTTCTGTCTGAGTTTAACATCAGGAAGTTGCAGGTCCTCCAGGTTTTTATTCCTTTAAGACATTATTGAAGTTTAGCAAACTGGTTGCTTTCGTCTGGCATGATCGATAGATATAATTTAATCTGCATTACAATGAAAGTGTATGGAGTGTTTTCTGATAATATTGCCTAATGGGAGCGTTCTGCTAGCCAGAGCCTTCAGTTATCAAGCTCCTCTTTTATGGAACCAGCTTCCACTTTCAGTCCGGGAGGCAGACACAGTCACCTCATTCAAGAACAGACTCAAGACTTTCCTCTTTAATAGTGCTTATAGTTATGTGTGTAGTTTGTGTTTCTCAGCATCTAGGTGACACGTTGTCATTTGAGTTAGCAGGGCGATGTGGGGCTTTGGGTTAGAACCATGTTAACAGTGTGTGTGTGTGTGTGTGTGTTGGGGGGATGGCTGGTTTGAGGTTTTGGGTGCACATTGAGGAAGAGAAGAAGATATATAGAAGATAAAGAGTGGGACTTGGTGAATTGGATAAATAAGCAATTTCTCAGCAGAGAATGTTGTGGAATAACGGAACAAAGTGAAGAACATATGTAGATAATAGAAAGAGAAGTCTATTTGGACTCTTTTATTGGCTTCAAAGTCCCAGCAGAGTAACACCGGTCTAGGCTACCATCTCTGGAGGAAACTTTGATTTGGAGATTGGATTTGCAGATTCATGCTGTCACATCTAGCTAATATGATGGCTGAAGCTGCTGGCTATCATAGAGTAAGAGTTACAGGAAGAGGAGGGGGGATACTGATAGGCCGGTGATGAGCTTAACACTCAATTTAGAGTGTGTCACCACCAATGCCCATTTCATTTCCATTGGAAGCCCTGGTGTGTAGCTTGTTGGCTGAACAGTTCCACTGTTTTGTTAAGAATTCAACCTAAATACTTCTGTTTTCCTGACGAGGACCATTTGTGTTCATGCGAATGTTGACTTTGAGAGTAGCGACTGTGGAGAAGTGTGATGTTGTTGTGCCTAGAGGACCATTAAGGGACGAGGCCGGTGGACACCACTGCTTAGGTTTCTCATCAACATTCAACTGGTTTCTTTTTAATATGATTACAATGTTTCTCTAACATCACGCAGTTTGACCTACATACACGCTCTGGGAACAAAAATGCTTTTATGAGGATGCTGCAAGTTTGCTACCATGTAAGTACATGAAGTCATTTCCACTGGGGCTGTTTCCCATGTCAACTCACCCAGTTAAACACTCCACCAGACATGTTACACTTTACACTTTCTTATATATCAATCTGGCATAAAGGATTTGGGCATTTGATGAGTGTGTAAAATTCAGCTGCAGCGCTCCAGAATGAATAACGAGCCGCATATTGTTTCAGTACTAGAAAGAAGTTAAAACATTTGTACACACAGAGGACAAGAGAGAACCTACTCGTTACCGGCCTCAGTCACCTCTCACCTTTCCCTCTTTCAGTCAGTCACAGTAACAGATCTCAGAGAAACATACCTGCTCACATGTCAGCAAACCCAGATGCATTCAAACTGGATGGACTTCTAAACTAGAGGTTGATTACATGGCAACGGTGGAAGCTTCGAAGCATTTGAGTCATCACTATATAGTTTACTTTAGATGCTTTAGATCAGGATAGATGTGATGAAACAAGAGCAAGAACTTTAATACTTAACCTATTATGTCCTTCCAGGTGTTTAAGTGACTTCAATTTAGATTCATGGATGGATAGATTTAGTTTATGAGCTTTCTAATCAGGATGAAAACCAGATCATACATCTAACCAGACATTTGATGTCAACTGTGCATCCATTCTGCTCTGCAGCAATGTGTTAACTGGCTTTAGCAGCATTATAACACGGTAATGCTCTGTTTTCTGGTGCTTCTTCTGCTTCTTTCCCCTCCGCTTGGTAGATGGTCAAATTAACCATGTTAGTTTTAGGTAGGGAGAGCCCTGTCCTTCATTACCCCGGCAGTCTCCCCCACTGTCTCTCCATTCCGTCGTCTCTCCTCCCTCTGTGTGGAGCACGAGATGCTCTCTTGCTCTGGTGTGATGTCTCACTGAACTGGCAGGAGAAGATCAGGTGTAACAGCTGGAGGAAGGAAATGACCACCCAAGAAAGAAGCGCTGCCTCCTGGCTGATGGCGACATATCAGGGCTGCTAACATACAGTCACTTCATAGAGAGCTGTCTGGGGAGGAGGAGCCATGACCGTACACCATCTGTAGCCAATAAGAGTGCGTGCAGCTCAGGAGTGCTAGCATCACTTGGCAGTGCTTTTATGTTTGGTCACAGTGTAAATGTCAGCTCACTCAACGCTGCATGCATATTGACGTGGTGCTGCAGTGCGTCGTGGATGTTGAAACATCCACTTAGCAACAGAGAAGCTTCCAGCAGAGCAGGAGAACGGACCTGACGGACAGACTGGGTCGGCCTCTAAAACTTCACCATGCCACCAAACAGCAGTGGATTAGCACCAGGGCCATGTAGAGACGGAGCCAAGTGAATGGGAGAACGAGAGGAATGGTTTCAGTGTTGCCTGGTTCCTGATGACGTGTGATTTATTACATTCCTCGAGCATGAACTGTCCTCAATGAACTTTTTATATTAATTCAAATGAAAGGTGGTCTACAAAGTACAGTCACAGATTGATATTGCTTCTACATGAAAAAGAATCACCAAGAAGCAGCTGCTTGTTTTTGGGGTGTTCTAGGATTCATTTAAAAATAAGTGATATTATATGTATTAATAACTTAGCTTGTGAACGGCTGTAAACACTCTAACGATACGTTATTTCTCTTGTGAGCTTCACTGACAGGTATTTAACTCAAAGTGGATGAAACAGTCCAATTACAGGTAACTGTGGTTACTTTGCTGCCTGTCATGATGCATTCTGCTCTTCTCTTTCAGAGAGCATCACTTTATGATCCATTTGTTCTTCTTCTCTGGCCAACTCACAGAATCTGAAGTAATTAGATACATTGCATTTGCTAGTGACTAACAGCTTGTTAGGACATTGGAAGTGCCAACAAAGAAAATTAAAATTGTACTCTTTCAAATCAAGATTTAGATTTTATTTTAAACAGTGGATTGTGTATATGTAGACTAGAATGATCCAGACTGTCTCTGCTGCCCCCAACATGGAACAACAAGGAGTCTGTCTCAGGAAGCTGGTGTCACGTGTATCATTTGATCTCAAATAGGCTTTGAGATTGCTATGACAGTTGCTGAGATATGGACAAAGGGAATATCGGGGTTTTAATGGAAAGAAAGCAGCAGAGCTGAACAGTGGACCTCATCAGCTCCACTGGTGCTCTGCAGAGAGCTCGTCCAGCATGTGGACGTCTGATGAGCTCATGTGATGTGAATATTTACCCTAACTCAGTTTAGCCTCTATGGATCACATTCCCATAATGCTCCAGTGCAGATAACATTCCATAATAACTACCATCTAGATTTCCGAAAAATGTCTCCACAACCAATGTTAATAGATTTTGGAATGACACAGTTCACAGTGAAGCAGGTCCTATCTACAAATCAAAGTACAGTTAATTATAAAACACATCGACAACTCTTCAACGGATTAACCACATTTCACCACTTCTGACATCAATCTCCATCTCTTTCCAATTAAATGTCATCCACAGGGTTGAATTCCATTAACTGTTGATGTGAGTCAGTGAATGAACGCAGTGTTTCTGAATCTGATGGAAGTCAGTGGTGGTGTTCTGTAGTTGTTCCTGCTATTATTTCACTACTGGGTTTTATCTCAGAATTCATGGCTCTTTGACAAGCTTAGCTGACTGACTCGCAGTAGCTCACCTCAGATTGATACTATGAATATGATCTACAAACAGTAGAGCTCTGTTTTGGCCTCAACCTTCTGCACCACTCTGGACAAGTGGAGGACAGTCTTCATGTGGAGGCTTCCTGCTCTTTGTTGAGATAAAGCCTGCAGACCAGCAGTACAGCAGCAGTGACTGTGGAAGGAAAAAGAGCAGACACAGTGGGTGTGAAGCTACAGCCGTGTTCTTCCTTCAGCAGAGATCAGGGCCTGAAGGCTGTTCGGATACAAGCTCTGCAGTGGGACCGAGTGAGTGAATGGAGCTGAGCAGCGAGCTTTCATGTGAATCAACACTCTGCTGCCGTGCCGCAGCCAGGAGCGTGGCCATGCATGCTAAACAGTGTCATCCTTCACTGCTGTCTACGCACCGCGGGTCACCATTCCTCCAGTTCGGATCCTTACCAGGGTCTGCAGGAAAGCCCAAAGAAACCTTCTCAACGGGGTCTAGAGGCACACATGTTCTCCTGGATCATGGTCCTGCCTTCTCAACGGGGTCTAGAGGCACACATGTTCTCCTGGATCATGGTCCTGCCTTCTCAACAGGGTTTAGAGGCACACACGTGTTCTCCTGGATCATGGTCCTGCCTTCTCAACAGGGTTTAGAGGCACACACATGTTCTCCTGGATCATGGTCCTGCCTTCTCAACAGGGTCTAGAGGCACACATGTTCTCCTGGATCATGGTCCTGCCTTCTCAACAGGGTCTAGAGGCACACACATGTTCTCCTGGATCATGGTCCTGCCTTCTCAACGGGGTCTAGAGGCACACATGTTCTCCTGGATCATGGTCCTGCCTTCTCAACGGGGTCTAGAGGCACACACGTGTTCTCCTGGATCATGGTCCTGCCTTCTCAACAGGGTCTAGAGGCACACACGTGTTCTCCTGGATCATGGTCCTGCCTTCTCAACAGGGTCTAGAGGCACACACATGTTCTCCTGGATCATGGTCCTGCCTTCTCAACGGGGTCTAGAGGCACACATGTTCTCCTGGATCATGGTCCTGCCTTCTCAACGGGGTCTAGAGGCACACACATGTTCTCCTGGATCATGGTCCTGCCTTCTCAACGGGGTCTAGAGGCACACATGTTCTCCTGGATCATGGTCCTGCCTTCTATACAGGGTCTAGAGGCACACATGTTCTCCTGGATCATGGTCCTGCCTTCTCAACGGGGTCTAGAGGCACACATGTTCTCCTGGATCATGGTCCTAGTTTGAAGCGTGTGATTGATGTTGTCATTGTTTGACACACATCCACTCCTTCGTCCTCACTTTAGTTGGACGTGTTTCTGATTTTTCTTTTTGTGAAGAGGGGGTCAATACATTTCCCATGAGACGTCATTGACCACTCTGTTTTAGGAGCCCATGCTGCTGCAGCTGTCACCTTTCTGCTGGTCATTATTATTATTATGTACACAGTGTTTTAAAATGTAATTACTTTACAAAAAAGTTCCCTCCAATATCAATGAACTTGCACTAGAAAATGTAATTGAGTAGAGCCGTTATGTCCCCATAGAACTCTTTGACCTGCTTTGTGTTGTGTTCAGTTGAGATGCAGATGATTTGGCATTTCTTCCTCTGAGACCACCGTGGTACCTAAACTCAGGACTGACCCGTGTTCTGCAGGGTCAGTCACAGACAGCAGCATCAGGGAGTTTGATTCCAGACAAGAACACATTTGCATATCGACTTTCTGTGTACTTTCATAGAGCTCCCAGGATGCTATTATGACTTCCAGTTCTTAAGGGTTCTGACAGAGTTCTGAGTAGAGCGAGCGGTTTTAGTAAATGGCTAAACGGCCTCCACAGGACATGGAGTGACTTCTATCACAAATCCAGTTTCATCTGTAAGCCACTGAGGGGCGAACGGGTTCTAGGCTGCAAACAAACAGCTGTTCAGTGCCTGTATCTCTTTGGATCTGATGATCCATTTATTCAGCTTCACATTGTCACACCATCATTACATCAGCAGTGTTCAATCCCAATGGATCAGAGCCAGTGAAGCTCTCACACCAACACCCAACACCTATATGCACTTCTACGTTAACGCTCCAAACAAACAAACTACATCATGGCTCCAACAGGAACACATTTCTATTTATAAATGCTTTGTTAACAATTCACAAATGAAAAGAAGGATTGTGATGTTAAACCGTGTAAATAGGGATATTTTAGTAACAAGGTATTTGTACAGTTATTTGTGTTTATGTACAACTAAAGGCACAGATACCAATTCACTGATTCACTGAAACAAATAACTGCATTTATTGGTGCGTTGTGCTTTATGAGTGACATAACTAGACATTGGTTTGTGAATGTTGTAACACCATGGCTGGCCTCAGAGGATGAAATGTTCAGTGGCATTCGTGTGTCAAAGGGACATCAGCCTTCTGCTGTGACGATGAGCAGGTCAAGCTGAACGTGACGTTGAACACAACAGAAGGTGGTTCCTGCTGGGACAAAGGCCAGCAACAGCAGCTCTAACAAGGTTTACATAAGTGGTGTCTACTAGTCCATCACATTATGAGAGCACTGCAACGCTGTCAGCACGATGTGGTTCAGAGAAAGAAGCCCCGTGTGCTGAGTGGAGGGGAAGTCTCATTAATGCCCAGCCTGATGTGGTCATGGGCCCTGCAGGCCGGTGTTCACACGGAGGCCCAACAAGAAGCCGTCAATACCACAGACATGACGGCTTCGTGTCCACTAGTCCTCTTTTAGTCCTCTCAATAAATGTATTTTGTATATTCCAAGATCACAAATTAGCCTCAGAGGGTTTGTCCTCTTCTTCCTCTTTCAATGACTTCTGCTTTGCTGGTTGATTTAATTTGAGTTAGAAAGTCACTTTACAACCTTTTAGTCTTTAAAGTGTCTTTTTCAGCAACTAAGAATGAAGAAAAAAACGTATTTTTCGCTGTATGATGTATATCTTGTTATTAAAAAATCTTTTCACACTAAATTATTATAATTCTATCACTTTAAGTGCAAAGGATGAAACAAGTTTTGGAGTGCAGTTGTTTTTTGGTGTAAACTTCCATTTTAAGTGAAATATAAACTTAATTCCAGTATTGTACCTAAATATAGGTCTAAATGGTAAATAGACCTATAGTACATTCACACACTGTAGGCACAGATACGGGGGAAATGTGGGGTTAAGTGTGTTGGCCAACGACACGTTGACATGGACTAGCGGAGCCGGGGAATCGAACCGCCGATCCTCTGATTGAAGGACGGACCTGCTTACCTGCTCGAGCCACAGTAGCCCTAACGAACACTAAGACCTCAAAGCAGTGCAGATTGAGTGTGCTGAAGGGCTCAAATTCAGTACACACACACACACACACACACACACACACACACACACACACACACACACACACACACACACACACACACTCACACTGCAGTTGACTCGTGTGAACTGGATGTGAAATGATGATGTCATTTCTAGACCGTTAACATGGTAAACTGGGGGGGTCCAGTCAACCTTTGTCTGTTACTGACTGTTATTGCAGTTGGCAAGAGGGCTAGCGTTTGGATGCCGGAATGCTCGGCAGTGGGCTCTGGCCCAAAAGGGTCCTTGGCATCCGCTGCTATGGCAACCCTCCCCTTTTGTGGTTTGTAGCTGTAGATAGAAGGATAGAAGAGATGGTGGAAAACAAGACAGGGCACTGATGAACAAGCTGAACGACTGATGGAGACAGAGGTAAAATAACGGTCAGTTGTTTTGTGTGTGTGTGTGTGTGTGTGTGTGTGTGTGTGTGTGTGCGTCCCTAAATCTGAGGCAGTCTTTTTCTCAGCCACTGAACTGCCATTAATCTTGGATGTTGGCCTGTTTGTTTGTACCGGATTATAAAGCACTGGAACTAATAAGTTCTAAACCTGGACCATGAGAGCGGAGTGGGGGAGGAAGAGGAGGAGTTGAACACAGACGTAGGGTCAGAAGCAGACAGAGAGTGTTCTAGGTGTGTCATCTGTGTTTCTGCAGCTCGACGCAGAAACACAGACAAGAAGAGGAGGAAGCATATGAACCAGCACACGCCTGGATAAACAGGGTGGCTCTGGATTTACTGTCCATACCAGACAGCCCATTGCTGTCAATCAGAGCGTGACGGTTCAGTTGCTGCAACTCAGTCACATCAACATTTAGAAAGGACCGATCCCAAAATCTGTTTCAAGTACAGCATCAGTGAATTGGGCCACAGAGGTGAAGTACATTCATGCGAGGCTTTCGACTTGGACGTTGGTACATTTTTAACATCGATCATACATATTCCGTTGCAAGAGAGCAGACGACCACAGTTAAAAGAACATGGAGGACTTGAGAGGCGGACCATCGTGGTGTCGACGGTTCTTAAAACATAAAGCATCAGACCACGCCTCTCTGCCAACAGCTACCTGCGGACTTTGAAGAAACGCTGTCCAACTTCACAAACTTCACAATAGAGATAATAGCAGAGCATTTTACTGGCCCGCAGGATGTCATTAATATGGATGAGGTTCCACTGACCTTCGACCTTCCTCTCTTCGAATAGGAGCATCACAGTTACTGACGACTCGCCCTCCTTATTCACAGTCGTCAGTAACTGAAAACTACGAGGCTCAAGAAAACACACTTCGCTGAAATTCAAAGCAAAGGTCAAAACTGTAGAGGAACATTTCCTCTAATTAATTATTTGGCTCGGAGCTCTAACATCCACTCCTCTGCCACTCATTCAGATGCTCTTTAGCTCGTTTCCTGTTCTCTCATCTTTATAAGTAACAAGAGGAGGGTCTAGGATGGAAATCATCCCCCAGTTCTTCCTCTGGAGGAAGACCGATCGCTTTCGAATAAGAGTATCTACCAATGAATAAAAAGCTGAATTGACACATTGGAGCATCATTATTATGACCTCGCTACAGGAACCAGGACCAGCAGGCTCTGGAACAGTTTCTTCCCCTCAACAACCTCAACTCTGCACCACGTTGACGGCCCCTTTCTCCCCCATCTCCCCTCCATCACCGCCAACCTCGCCCCCAATCACACTTGCACCTTAATGTCTACATATAGACACTTGCACCTTAACTTTAATGTTTACATATTTACTGTTTATACATACTGTTTGTATATATTTATACATATCCACTGTATATTATATCTGCATTGCACTTTTTTTGTATATATACTGCTTTCTTTGCACTGCTCTGGTCAGATGCTAACCCACATTTCCTTTTCTCAGTACCTGTACTGACAATAAATAATCTGATTCATTTACATTCATCCTCACTCTTTGACAGTTTCACATACGTGCTCTGTGTGATGCTGACATTGATTGAAGTACTCAAATCCAAGATGGCAGTTTTGTTATGACTGGACCGTTACAAATGGAAATATTCTAGAAGTTTGTTCACATTCCACAACATTGAGCCTTACACATTCAACATTCTGCGGGTTTGAACAGTGCTCATTTATGTTTGCATTTGTGCTGATGGACCCCATTGGTTGATCCCGCAGGGTCAAAGAGGTTATACAGAGACAGCAATGGCTCAGGAGGTCATGATACTTCTAGTACAGTGTTCCTCAGGCCAACCTCTGTCAATCTCTGGACCAGTTACAGCATATAGTATTTATGTGCACTAAAAAGAGTCGGTCCTATCAGATGCCGCTAGTCCTCTGGCTGTCTGCTCAGGTGAGAGTGAGAACAGCAGGGATTTATTGACCAAAAGAGCCAATTGAAGTCTTTGTGTTGATGCGATGTGT